>NW_027041935.1:0-600000 GCF_035927965.1 Recurvomyces mirabilis | reverse complement strand
CAGCTACGTTGTGGTAAGTATGGCGTGAACGTCCCAGTGCAAAGCATGCGGGCTGACCAAAGGTAGGCCGGCAGAAACCGATGCAACTAAGCTTCTACACTCGAGCTGTAACGACAATGACACGCTGTATCCTGGCGGCCGACAACCAGCAGGACGCTCAAATTACGGCACTACAGGACTTTTTCCGGCTCGTATGCAAGTTCCATCACATCGGCTGCTTCGTGGTCATTATCAGGCAATCACCTCCACGTGGGACTGAGCGCGAGGGAGCTCAAGACTGCATAAATACGTTGGCGCGCCAGGAGCACTTCGTCAATATAGCATTGTCGCGCACCAACGTCGAGGTCCGCTATCTACAATTGCCCAGGACGAGCGCATATGGACCTGACGTCGTGGACGCCATCGCAAGTGTGCTCGAGGGATGTCCAAGAAGAACTATGCTGATCTCCTCTGCTCTGGACCGCGTTGTACGCAGTAGGGCAAATTACGACTTCCTACAGAGGCTACTGCTTGCTGGAGACCATTGTGCTACAAGTCTTGTGTGGGACAGCAGCACCAACCTTCATCCCGGCGACGCCATGCAATTGCCAGCCCCAGCATAGAACACTGAGGCTATGCAGTTATGGGAAGACGCCCTGGAGGTACAAGACCGCGCGAGGCCATCAAATCTGACCTTACCTCTCGTGCAGCCATTGATGTGGATCTCCGTAAAGCTAGATGCAAGCTCATCCGCTCACCCACACATCGTTCGGCACATAGTAAACGCCGAGGAGTTCGTCAAAGCTGATCGCCTGTCTTCATTCCAAGGAGAATCAAGTCTGAACATACCAGCGGAGCTCCAGATTGATACCGGAAACTCTTGGACGAAAGAGAGGAGATCACAATGGGTCGAGTTCCTTCAAGCTAGCATGCCGGAAGTTGAGGTCGATATTGTCATACCACTCGGACGAAACGAAGCTTGGTCCTGTTCGTGTTCCGCAACCACGCCTCACCCTCACGATTGCCAATGTCAGTGCGAGAATTGTGCCGGTCATCGGAAGTGCGAATGTACGGAGGGAGACTGTGTATGCCCACGGATATGCAATTGCACATGCAGCACTTGCTTCCATGACGGCAAGGTCCTGCAAGATCGGCTCTGTGCAACTGATGGATGTGGAAAAATAGCTCCGACGGACAGGAACCGAGGCAGATTCTGCGGAGTTTGCAAGCGCGCGAAAGAGAAGTCAAAGGGCGTGGAGCATGCGAAGCATCCGGAGAGAGGGACGAAGCTATGTATCGAAGATGGTTGCTCACGTCCGGCACAGACACACGGGGTGGGGGGCAAGCGCTGTAGTACATGCTATCAGCAGCGCAAGGCCGCACAGACAAAGACAAAGCGTGATGCCTTAAATGGCCCAAAGACGACCAAGCCGTGCAAGACTCCCTACTGCGAGGGTCTAGCCGGAGTGGGCTCGGCGTACGGTAGGCTGTGTAGGAGATGCTACCTTGATCGGGACAACATCAAGCGAGCTGCGAGGAAGTCCAAGACAGGAAGCTAGAGGCAGGATCGGATATCAGATAGGCGTGGTAGTATTCCGCTAGGGAGTGGGAGAAAGCTTGATCAGACCACAAGCAGGCGTGAGATTGCTTGATCCCTGCCTTATGCATGCTGATCGAGCTCAAGTCGTTTCCTTCTACGTGCTGCTAGGCACCGGATGGATCAAGCTTCATTTCATGTCCTTACCGTATTGGTCCTCGAGCTCAAGACATTATGTTGCTGTGCCCCATCTCGTGGGAAGTTCAAGCAAGAACTTAGCGTTCCTGACAACGTATACCTTCCGTGTCGGAATCCTCCACCAGACGAAAGCCTATAGCTTGTGGCCGGATTATGCTTGTACTCTCACATCGTCACTTGGGGCCAGGCATGTATGGCTTCGTTCTCAACTATAACGAAGCTTGTGCACGACTTCCACTGCCAGATTCCAATTTCAAGTCCTCTGCCGAACTCCGACTTTGGATACAGCTTAAGCCATGCGGAACTCCCACGCTCACTACTAGACCTCAACTACAACAAACTTTGAGTCATGGGTCCTGCTATGGTCACGGCGGATGCCATGGAAGCTCGAGTATGCCACTGCAGGTCTGGTCGACGAGTACGAAGCTCTATTGAGCTATAGATTCCAGGCAATTACGAGGACGACACCTCATGACAAAAGCTCATGGTGATTCTGGATAGATCAGACTGCCGTGCCTTAGCTTCGTCAGTATCGTACTGTGCCAGCAGTTTCAGACCAAGCTTGATCGCGATCGAACACGCAAGCTGGTGACAGGGCCTCCACGAGTATGCGGATTAAGCCTGATCAGACCCGAGTGCGCAAGCTCCTAACAGGGCCTCCTCGAGCGGTTACGGACTTGACAAACAAGCTTCATCACGTTCAGATGAGGTAACTCATGTCAGGACCTCCAAGAATGATTGCAGATCAAGCTGAATCCCAAAGTACATGCCACCTAAAAAAGCAACCACCGGGGGGACCTATGAGATCCGCATTGAGCTTGTAGAGACCCAGAGGAAGCATGTTTTGAGTCAGACCTCTGATGCGACTGAGCATGAGCACTGTACCTTGGAGCGCCTCCAGGGCGCTCCGTCGAGGTCGACTTTGCCAGCAGGGACATCTAGCATGCGTATAAATCATGGTGGCAGGGCGAATGTCGCTGTCATAATACGGATGTCAGCAGTCAAGCACACCTCCAGTAGCCGACTACGATAGTCATACGTGGGTGTCAATCGAAGCTTCTTCACCAACTACATTCACTATCAAGGGGTGAATGCCAGGATGAATCTCAGCACTTTGAGTTTGAATGTCGTCCACAGGGTACAAGGCTTGTGAACGGGAACGAAAGCCTGCACAATGGAAAGATGGCATGTGCATTTGCCAGAATAGACGGTGAGCACATCGAGCATGTTGTGTTATGGAACACGCATTCCTCCAAACCCTGTTTCCCGTGGCAAGGATGTCAGCATATGCACGATAATCGCAAGGCATGGATGGTCACCGACAGCACTCGCGAAGCGTCAACAATCGCAGGACGTACTTGTACCTAATAAGATTAGGGATTATATCACGACTGTTGCCGACAGGACTTATCAGCAAGAACATGAGCAGAGTCGACCAGATACAGGACTTCGGTGCTTAACAGACATCGATCAGAACCAGCCCAGGCAAAGCTCGAAGCTCGATCGTGCCTTCCACAAACACAACCGCAACCCCACTTGCAGCGAACTCTTCTTCTTCTCTTCGTCCGTCCTTGCCTTCTACGAAAAGAAACAACATCGATCGATCAACCCGCCTCCAACCTCGCGATCAAGACGCCTAAGACAACACTCAACATGCTCGCTCTAACCATCGTCGCTGCATTTGCCACCACCACCATCAGCATCGCCATCCCTCAGGGCGGCGACAGCATCCTCGTACCTTCCAACACCAGTGTCTGGTACTATCAAGCCGGAGGATGGCCGAACTCCATCGAATGCCTCGATCATGTCGCAAATGGCACTCTGGTTGAGGGTGTCTGCACATGCCTCGACTATGCAAGTCTCGGCATATTCCAATCGCCCTCCAACGATTGTTCCCTGACGGTATATGAGGGCACAAATGTCTGCGGTGCTGATGCTACATCGAAGACAGTGAGTTCAGTGCGCGTGTCTTACCGCAATCATCATGTACTGACTTGTGTCGCAGACCACGAGAATTCCAGCAGGCAATAGTCTCACCTGTGTCAACACGGACGTCGATGCCGGGTTGACAGCGAGCGGTGTGTGGGCGTGTGGATGAATGAGGCCAAATTAGCGACATGTCGAGCTCGTTGCGGTCCAAGCGGACTTTCACCGTAGTTCAGACCGCTGTGAGCATTGCAATGAAAGACGAAAGCCAGATTCCAATCATGGAATGAATTACTGTGGGCAATGATCCGCATGTGCTACCAGTAGAACTAACGATACAATGTCTTCAGTTCTGGTTGTTATTATGTCCATGTTCCGAGTGACCCTTCCATTGTAGAACTCATTTTGCTTGGGGTTGAAGCTGACCCAAACCCTAACCCTAAGCTGTGCCGGATTCCTGTGGAATGGTCCATTGTCAAGTTCGATGAGATGATTGAAGGATCGTACACGCTTGCTCCAACGTACTATGATACAGAACCATGTCATCGCTCCTCCAACACCATGCTAAATACAATAACTACAGGTCAAACTTCGTGACCAAGCCATGGCTTCTTACTCCTTACTCCATAGATCACTATTATAGCCACCTACAACCACGGCATCCACAGCATATCCGTCTGACACAACTTCTCCGGATTCGTCGCCCTCGCCACCAAGTCCAGCACACTCTGGCTAGCCGGCAGATTCCCAGCCGCCGGCTCCTTCGCGATAACCAATGCTTTGCTCACAATAGCATCGGCATTCCTCTGCACATTGTCTCGGAGCTCATTCTCCTTAATCGAGTTGCGATGCGAGCTCATGTACCAGAAGGCCATCTCGTCCCTTATGAAGATCGACAGATGGTGCTCGAGCTCACAACTAGTGCCTTCCAGAAACCCGTTCGGCTGTGCAGCGCCATTCGCCTGAGCTGTGTTCGCGCCCGTGTAGGACGAATCTGACGTGAGACAACGAGCGATGGCCATGAGTGCACAAGTGAAGATGCCTTCGGTGTGGATAGGACCCATCAGCGTCTGCAGATTCGGCGTGAGACGGAATGGTACTGGTTCGGGGTTTTGAAAGTAAGGTCGAGTGCTCGGCATGAACGGGAGTAGCTCTGAGCCCCATATATTACCGTTGCGTCGTGCAATGCTCATCTTGTTCGGGTATCGCACGGTCATGTGCATGGTGAAGGTGATGTATGTGAGTGCAGCCAGCTGATACGAAAACTGCTTGCGGAACAGCCAGAAAGAGTCGAAGGATGGGTAGGTGGCGGCAAAGTAGTGGCGGACGATGTCTTTTGGCACATACTTGTCCTGCACATAATGCAATGCCTCCATTCGAACATTGAGAAACTGATCTTGCTTCTGTGGTGATAGACCTCGCAGCTTTTCCATCGTAAAGATCGTCGGCTCATCCTTGTCAATGTCGTTGCGGCGGCAGTAGTCCTCGTAGACGCCTTGCAGGGTGATGTAAGAAGCGTCATCCTGGATCATACGAATCTGCGGCGATAGTGGCACCATGACTGGCAGGTGGAATTGGAGATTCCTACGCCTACTCTCTTTCTTCTTGGCAAGAGTGCTGTTGAAAATGCGGAAGAGCTGCAGTATCCGCTCTTCACGCCGTGAGTGTCGTGGCGCAGGATGCTGGATGGCGAATGGGTGGATACTACCGTCGTGCCCGCGAATCTTCAGCCTGCGATGGCAACCTGCAACACCCCTCACTAGATCGACAACAGGCAAGAAGCGCTCGATCCTGACGAAATCTTGGTTCTTGTCACGATGCTGCAAGTACTGTCCAGGCACCTCGACCTCGTCGAACCACACAAATCTGAAGCCACTCAGATGAGTCGTCTCGGCGAGATGGAAGGTCGTCGGACGTCTGTCCAACCTCTCCGCAAGCTTGTCCCGCCATTTTCGCAGTTTCTGAATGTACTCAAGCATCGTCGGCTTCTTCGCCACGAAGTCGGCCTCGAAGCCCTTCCGGATGTGGGGTGGCAGAATCGACTCGGCAAAGCGGATAATGTTTGCCTCTGTCTGATTTGGTAGCTTGCTATCAGTGGCGAAGCTGTGTGGTGAGCGGCCAACGTAGCCAAGAGCGTCATTCAGCAGGGCGATGATGAGCCTGTAGGCATCCTCATCTGGTGGACATTTGAAGTGCTTCTGAATCTGATCGACCATGGCCTCCATGGAAGCGTAGAGCAATGGGAAGGCGGTCCTGAGTGTTATCACGAGCGCTTCAGTGTGCTCCCAGGCCTTCTTTGGTCGGGGAGTATCATCCGCTTTGCCATCGTCACCACCCTCCTTCTTCGGCACCTCTTCAGAAGTGCCATTGGTCATTTGCACATCTCCACCAGCAGTGCCTGGCCTTGACAGACCACCTGAGCTCTCCGGTCGAGCAGAAGGCGACTCTTGCTTGACAGCCTCGCCGCGGCTCTTTGCCTCCTTTGAGGCCTTCTCACGCTGTTCCTTCATTGCAGTCGACTTCCTGATGACCTGCATGTCGTCGTGTGACGTGCGAAGCTGGAAGTGTAGAGCTTGTGGATAGGTCTTAGCAAGATTGGTCAAAATCTGATGCGCTATATTCGCCTCGCCTTCTGTGCGCGACAGGTTGTTGAGCAGCTGAGGAATGAACGTCACCCAGTACCACCATGGATGCTCGCCTTGGAAGTTGCTGTAGACCTTGGCAAGTGTGCCTTGGGCATCGTCCAAGCTGAGCAACCACAAGATGCGACTTAGCAGCTTCCTTGACTTGGCACTCTTGTATTGACCAGCAGCCTCCAAGTAGCAGCTGATGGCATTGCCGGCGAGCTCGAGATCATTCGGATTCTCCTTGAAAAGATGGTCGCTATATCGACCCCACTCCGCCCAGGCCTTTGGTAGCTTGATGTCGAAGAATAAGGCGGTGCCGAAAGCATCGTGCGCCTCATCTTTCTGATTGAGCTTGCTCAGGAACATGCCCTTCAGTGTATAGAATTCCGCCTTCTGCTGCTGTCCGAAGTAGTTGAGATTGGTATTGTTGATCACGTCCAACCCGCTTGTGAGCTCACTCTTGTTCTGATAGTGGCATTTTGCTTGCTCACGCAACTTGAGGAAGGCTTCTTGAATTTCAATGTTCGGCAATGTATAGATCTTGCTCAACTGTGTAATGCACACATCCGGCATATGGTGCTTGCGTGCTACGTGTGCAAATCGGTTGATAATCCATGCAGTCTCGTGGTAGCCGCGATAGGCAAAACTATTGCTCGTCGCGTTGTTCGGCTGAGGTTGAATGAGGCCCAGGTAGGTTGTGTTGATCAGCTGGAAGATATGCTGGCGCCAGGTAACAAGTTCTTGCCAGGCATTGATGTCGTCCCACAAGTTCGGCAGGCGGTCTCGCCATGTGCTGAGAAGGACCTTGAGTTCTTGCGACTTGGAATCGAGATTCTGAGCATTCGTCTGGGCCAAGCTCTGGCAGATGACGTTAGCATCATGTAGCTCGACCAACTGTTGAAAATTCTGCAGCAGCCCGATGTGTGCGTTCGTGATGCGGTGTGGCAGCTTGTGCCAGTTCTTAATTGATAGCTGGATATTCTCATCGCAAATTCTCTGGAAGTCTTGTAGTGTCTCTTCCTTGTTGTGAAACTTCAGTAGAGACATGAACGCAGAGAAGAACATTCTTCGTGGCGTCGGAGCATCGGACACAGCCTTGACAATGCTGTCGAGACCGTCCCTGCTTTCCTTCTCGCGCCAAGTAGGCTGATCGTAATTACGCCAAACAGCCTCGAGGTACAAGTCGTTGATGTTTTCATGCTTGGCAAACTCAGCAAGGACCTCCCACTGCTGCAACTTCTGCGCACAGAGGACCCACTGATCTTCCCACAGCATATACTCTGCTTGTGAGAATGGCAGTGAGCCAGTACGAGCCTTGATCTGCGCCTGCTCGTACATGTTCTGAGCTTTGTCCCAGATACCATTCTGCTCGTAGGAAAGCGCCGCGTTAGTCTCCACGAACTGCGCTCTCCGACGCCAGGTCCCATAGAACAGATCCCCTTCTTCCAGATTTGCGTACAGCTCGACAAGAGCGTCGAGATTGCTTTCACGAACGGTGGATGTGTCGATGACGGGCTTCATTGCAAGGTCCTCCATAAAGGTGGCGGCCACATACCATGCATCATAGGTCTTTGCAAGATATTTCATGACGTGTGGCGGAAATTTGCAGACTGGTTTGGCTCGTGCGATACCTTCAAGGAGAGTCGAGACGCAATTTGGTCGCTTGTCCACTTGTCGCTGATGGAAGTCTTTGGTGAGCAAGCCGACAAGACCTTGCTCGATGTCCTCACGATCTTCTTTGGACAAGGTCGACCAGGCCATCGGGAAGTACGCCACCCATATGTCGTGCGTGAGCTGTGAATCAGTGTGCTGGAGGTCCGCAAGCGGGACTAGTAGGTCTCTGGTACGCACACTGCCAACATCCTGCATGAAGCGCTTCTCGCTTGAAATCAGGCTTTCGAAGGAATCGTCGAGCATGACATCTGCTAAGCGCGGCTCGTTCGCGTAAGTGGCAAATATCTTCGAGGCAGGCAGGCAGCGGAAGTCTTCGTGATGCAGATGCACAGCACTCTGCTGATCGATGGAGCCAAACATCTGCTGGATGATCTGACTGAGCCAGAAGCTGTCACCAAGCACATCCCACTGCTGTTCGCTGATGAGCTTGAAGAAGCGGTTGCTAGTAGATCTGCTCAGCGCACGGTCGAAAATGGTCACGAACCGTGCCCTGAGCTCGACGTCAGGGCTACGCAGTCCAATGAGGAACGCTTGCTCCATGCGTACGGCCAGCTCGGACCGCAAGATCTTGGGATCCTCGTAGATTCTGATAACGAGATCCATGAAGAGCATGTATAACGTAGGATCAGCCTTGTTCTCGAAAGGCATCATCTTCTGTAAAACAGCCGTCTTCTCCTTGAGCGTTGGAACAGGCTCAGTAGGATGGAAGATCCACTCATTGACTTGGTCCAGGATCTTCTTGCAGAGCTTGTTGTTCGCGCTACGCTCGACAAGTGATGCGAGTACACTGAGGTAAGGTCTGCGCTGCTCGCCCAGCGTGCTGATGCGCGCCGAGAGCATGTCGATGATCTTGATGATGAGGTTGACCACTATTTCGACTTCTTGCGAGCTTGGCAGCTGAGGTTGCATGCCTTGTGCGAGGGCAATCTGCGGATTCATAGTCGCAGCCAGATGGTCTTTGGCGAGCTTTGTCTGCAGCGCCTTCAGCAGGGCTGGGATGTGAGTGTCTACTTCATCAGGTTTACGCTGCGCCATCTCCCACAGGATATTGATGCCAGCAAGGTTGTTCCCACTGTTGATGACATCGCCCGCGAGCGTGCTCAGAAAGGTAATGAACTCTTCCGTCGGACTATCAGCATCGGGAAGCTCGTCATCTGGTAGACCGACAGGGATGGCCCTAAGAACACGCTGGAGAAGTGGGACGTCGCCTTCCGCTAAGTCGTTGTTGAACAGGGCATCCTGCACCTCCTGTTCTTCGCTGCGCAAGGGCTTTGCAAGCAGCTTCTGCAATTGCGGCAGTCTTGCCACGATCCACTCTTCCGATCTGCTGGCGACAAGCACTTTCAGAATCTGCACCGTGTTGACCACGCGCGTTGTCCACGTATCGACCTTCTCGTCCTGCTTATGCTCACTGCACAATATCTGCTCGGTAACCTTCGGAAACATGGCATCGATGTCTAGATCGTCCCAGTATGGCGCTGCTAGAAGCTTGCTAAGCAGATCCAATGATCTCGTGACAGTCTCAGTCGAGATCTGGTTCGGTTGTTGCAATTGCTGGGGCTGGGCTGCCTCTTTCGGCTTGCTTGTTGGGCACCTCTCTGGCAGGGTGGCGATGAATTGCACCATGTACTTGATCAACATCATGCGCACAGGAGCTGGAGCTACTGCTGCTTTCTTCACACCACTACCCTCGGCAGAAGGCGAGTCAGCACCATCGAGCGACCCATCCTCAGTAACAGTCTTCTCCTCCCACTGCCATATCAGACTGAAGATATTAAGCGCAAGTCGTCGACTCTCCGCAGAAGGACTAGGCAGCTGCGCAACCTTGCCAATGCTAGGAATCAAGATCTGCGCAAAACCATCACGAGCTTCATAGAAGAGGTCTGGATGGCGGACAAGGAAATGGTAAATGCTGGTCAATTGCGGAACGTTGCCCTGTTCCTCGCTCAAAATCTTCCTAGGTAGACGAGACCAGACACTTTGCCTGCCATCAGGTCCGCCACCAAGGCGCTTCTTCAGGACTGGCTCTAAGATCTCCAGGGATTGCATGACGAGATTTCGGCCTTCAGCTTGGTGGGCGCGTAAGAGTGTATTGTAGACTTGCATTGCAATCTTCGCAGGTGTCTCGTAGTGAGCGATGAAGTAAGCAATCAGGCAGTAAGCGGCGTACTTGTTGATATGATCCTCAAGACGGATATAATTCCAGCCGAATTTGATGAGATCCTTGCGAGCATCTTGCACCATGTTATGATGATACTTGACCAGAAATGCGCTGGTTTGAAGCAGCTCCATGCGACTGTGATCAACGCCTTGCGTACCGTCGTCCGAAATGTCAGCGACCGATTGAGGTTTCCAGAGTTTGTTGTGCACGGCATCCGCCATCTCTCGATTGAACAGTGGCGTGCCTTTGTTGTTGGCCTCGAACAACTTGTCCCAATTCCGCATGACGTCGCTTGCGAGAACAGGGTTCAGGACATTGTGGAAGATGAACCACTTCAGCCTTTGCGAAGCGCCTTGAGCGGTCGCGGTATATGTGTCGATACAGCGAGTGACAACTGATCGTTGGTACTCCACGTCCTCAGTCGTGATTATGTCAGTGTACAGGTAAGCGAACAACGGCGGCGTAGCCTGCAGCTCGCCAGTGGTACAAGATTCCATGAGTCCGAAGAGCGTATCCAGATCGTCCTTCTTGTGCTCCAAGTAAACAACGAAAATACGCATGATTTGCTCGACCGACTGCACAACAGCCAATCTCAAAGTGGCAGAGAGTGAAGCTGGCTCGGCCTCACGCTGCGCTTGAACCTCTTTCGCAGCTTGCAGTAAGCTGTTTCTCATCGTCTCCTTCTCCATCAACACCTTGCCAGTGTCCACGAAGGAACATATCGAGTCAGCAATATGTATAGCATTGACCTGCGCCTGTGCCTTTTCCTCGCCAAGAAGCTCCGGCGCAGTGAAAGCAGCAACGAAACCCTCGGCATCATCCACAATTGCTTTCCTTAAAGCATCAGCTTCGGGATCAGCGAGTATCTGCGCAAAGAATCTGCCCTTCTTTGGATCCTCGATAGCCTTCTTAAAGTAGGTCCAGCTCTCATTCGGATAATGATTGAGGTACTTGATCAACGGCTCACGGAAAGGACTTCCTCTTGTCCTCCTCAAACCCTCCTCAAGCCTCACCACCCTCTCCACCAATTCATTCAGGAACTGTGCTGCCGCGTTAGGTAGTAAATGAAACACAGAGAAGATGGCCTGGACGACTCGCATCTTAGGTTGTGCCTCGATAAGCGTGAAAGACACTTTCTGAAGCACCGTCGTGTCGGCGATCGTCTTCATGTGGTCCAGAAGTCTCGTTCCTATCTCGACTTTGAAGTAATTCGTTAAAAGCTGCAAGAGCGTGCGAAGTCCCTCCAGACCCTCAACAGATAGTTTACGAGGGTCTTGGACGTTCATGAGTATGGGCCGAAGACCATTCTGCAGCAGGTCCTTTGGCAGCTTCTGCGTGGCAGCGAGAACAATCTTCAGACCCGCGTTGGCAGCGGCGGCGACTTCCTTGTTCTTGCTATACAGACTTTTGAAGAAGATGCTGATGACACGAGCTCTATGCTGCCCGCCTTGTTGCTGTTGTGGTGTACCTTGTTGAGAAGATGGTTGCTGTGAGCCATTCGCACCTTGAGATTGTGACTGAGTGCCTTGCGTGGGTGTGGTAGTCTGCTGCTGTCCCGTAAAGCCCGGGAATCTGATCGCTGTGCCTAATAGTTTCAGACCAGCAACTCTCAATCTCACAATGGACTCTGCAGTCCTGTACTCGCCGGGCTTGGGCGCCAGAGCATCATCCTCGGCATCAACAAGCGCGAGTGTCTCAAACAAGAGCCTCGTCAGCTCGTCGTTGAAGGTCAGGACATCGTGTTCCATATCTAGTAAGAACTTGATAGCTTCGATATAACCAATCTGCGCCGGGAAAGGCAAAGCACGAAGCGGCTTGTTGAAGATCGGCTGGATGAGGGGATCTTTGATCGGATTGACCAGGTCATGGATAAGAATGCTCAACTCTCCAGCCAAAGTCTTGAGGCCCTCCTGAGCAGCCGCACGGACATGGCGGTTCATGTGGCTGACCTCTGTTATGAGAATGTTCGCCAATTGCCGCACCTTCGTCTCCTTATCCTCCAGGCCCTCCTTCGAGGCCAGATCGCTACCACCAAACCGCTTGACGAGTGTGACAAGAGTCTCCCAAGCCTGAAGTCTTATGCCAGCCGGAAGATCCTGCGGCATGTCCTTGATGACATAGAGAAGTGCTCGCGCGAAGTCAACCAGCTTGTCCGCAATCCACTGATTGCTGAACTTCATCTTTTCGACATCACTGAGGATACTAATGCCTAGTGCGCCTGCAGATTTAGTGAACCATTCTTCTTCGTAGCAAGCGTGAATACAGCAGTCGGCAATTTTGTTGAAGAAAGGCAGAGTCTCGGCTACCGCGTCTTCGCCACCGAAGATTGAGGCGCGACCAAAGAGGATTGCAGAGGTCTCGAGGCAGTCTTGCATAGCTTGCTGCGCCACCTGTCGCACCTCTAGCACATCACTGGCTAAGGAGTGGCAGATAGCATCCGCAAGGATGCCCGTATCGACGTATACTGGACCTTCGCCGCTCTTGACGTCGAAAGGCCTGCGTTTGCGCTTCTCCTTTGCCAATGCTATCCCCAGTTCAACGATCATGTGATGCCGATAGAGGCCCGCTAAGAACTGCTGGGCTTCCTGTTGCACGTCGCCGGGCGTGCCTGCGGTCCATATCAACGCTTTGAGAAGCTGCAGCAGAGTTTTCTGCTGCACATCACGCTTCGGAGCGCTCTTATGCCTCTCGGAGACCGAGAAGATGTCCGCACCAACATCGTAGTTCTTCTCCGCAAAGTCATTAGCTTGCAGTCGAACCAATCTTGCGAGGTCGTCTGGAAGCTGATCGAAGCCAATGAGAAGCTTCACATGGCTCGTCACAAGCCTAAAAGCCTGCCGCTTATAATGATCATCCCTCTGCTTCTCCTTCTCAGCCTTCGGCGCCGGCTCCCACAATCTCTCGACGGCCGTGTCGATGCCCAGTCGTGCAGGCAAAGCTCTCTCACCACCATTAGAAATTGCACCAATGAGCCTGACATCTACCGAAGCTTCATCATCCGCATAGCCACGCCACTCAAGCGCTGGAGGACCAGTCAAGAACTTGCGATTCCTGCCTCCAAGCTTGCCAAGGATGCGGACAGCAGTATGCGATTGCTGATGGCCGGTCACGACACTAGGTAGACCAGGTCCAGCGGTCGTGGTAAGACTGGGTCTCAGCATTCGCCATAGACTACCCATGATCTCTTCCATATACGGTGACATGATTGGGTCCAAATAATCCGCTGTCAAATTGTCAACGCATAGCTCGAGGGTCCTAAGGCCTTGCGCCGTAAGCTCCGAGGTTCCCGCACTGCCTGATCGCATCTCGGAGGCTGAGGTAGAGCCGAGCTGGGAGCCACGGGCTTCGCTTGCTGGTATCTTGTCGCCAGATCGGAGGGCGACTGTCAGTGGCCGCATGAGGTAATTCAGATGTGGAAGTAGATGGCTGAGCCGGGCGGGCACTGTAAGCGAGAGCTCGACGAACAGATCTCGCTTCCCACCATCCTCTGCAGCAGCGAGCTGAACATTAAGCACTTCCAGAAGCATCTCCAACAGCGGTAAGATCTCCTTGTAAAGATGCTCAAATCTTCCTCCACCAATACTCCTGAAGAGACTTCGCAGAAGCAGGAAGTAGTTCGTGGGCTCGTCAGCCGTTACACTAAGCTCGATAGA
The DNA here is from genome assembly GCF_035927965.1 of Recurvomyces mirabilis. Taxonomy (NCBI): domain Eukaryota; kingdom Fungi; phylum Ascomycota; class Dothideomycetes; order Mycosphaerellales; family Teratosphaeriaceae; genus Recurvomyces; species Recurvomyces mirabilis. Next base: position 586,245 of record NW_027041935.1, on the reverse strand, counting down.
ACGCGTAATGAGCTCGCGCACATGCGGCAGCAGCACGCCCTCATTGTGTTGACTAAACAGTGTCACGGCCATGAACGACAGCTTGAACAAGCGCAGCAGAACCGAAGTCTTGACATTATCCCGTTGCCCGACCTCGTCCAGCTTGCTCATCAGAAACCTCAGTAGCATGCCGCAGAACGCTGGAGAGGTGGCTTCGGAGGCGAGCAGGAACTGCGGCACATGCAGCAGAGCCGGGTGGGTGAAGCAAAGCTGATATAAGAACTCCATCCCCGTCTCCATTCCCGCCCTAACAGCATCCGAAACCGGACTCTTCGAAGTGAAGATCTCGTGAAACGTCGCCGGATCCAGATGATGAAAGATCGTCGCAAATGTCTCCAACAACTCCTTCTCCTCCTTGGTGATGGCGGTAGAGGACGCAAGGGACTGGGAGCTGGCGGCTTCGGCTGTGGTGGTGCTGACTGATCCATCGCCTTCTAGGGGCGAGTAATACTGGAAACACCTTGCGCCTTCGCGGAAGAGTTTGATCAGAACTTCAACCTCTTCGGCCTCAAAACCACAGGAGAGTTCAGCCCAGTTTTGAGGAACGAGGGACGAGTCGAGTGCATCTTTGACTTCCGGGGTGTTGCTGTTGCGGAGTTGGTAGAAGAAGGTTTTGAGGCCGTGTAAGAGGTTCTTGAACAGGAACTTGTTCTCTGTGACTGGATCTGTTGCTCGGTCGCGTGGACTGACGGCTTTGATGGGCATGGCGCCGGAGAAGATGTCGGTCTCATCCCAGTCTGGCTTGGTTTCGGAATCTGCTAGAAAGTTCTCTGGTACGGCATCGAGATGGCCGCCCGTGCGCTCGCTCGCTTCGGTCTGCTGGCGTGCAAGTTTGACAGAGTTAGGGTATGCGCGGTTCATGGCGGCAAATTTGTCAGCTATGCCGTTCAAGACGAGCATCATGAGGTATCGTGCATTGCGCTTGTCCTCCATCTTTGACATGCACTCGCCCATGTTGAGTAGCAGCTTCGCACTCATAGTCTGGTAGCTTGTACCCGGTACCTCAACTCCATCATCGCCAGTCAAGTGGCCAACGTAGACAGAGACCACCTTCGATATCTGCTCTGGTTGCAGTGACTCGCGGACGTGATGTATCAGATCGGCAAGCATAGTATACGCCAATGGTCGCAGTGTGATATCCGCAGTAAGCGAGTCGCCGACCAGTGTCTTTGCATCGAGAAGCGGTAGGATGACGGGCAGGAAATGCGCGCGGAAGCTAAAGTTGATGATATGTCTGATCGCCACCAACAACTCCTTCCGTGTTGCGGTGTGACTGCGTGGCACATCCTGGAGTAGCCGCACAGTCAAATTCGGCAGAGTCGTCAAGAAATCTTGTAACGAGTTCTGATAGGCTCGTAGCAGATATGCAAGAAAGCTCATGGTCTTGACCTGAGCAGTAACCAACTCTCCGAATGCTGCGGCTTGGCCTTTTGTTTTGATCTCCTTCGCGATTTTCGTGAAAACCTCGCCTCTGCCTTCCGCCTCCTCATGTGCTCGCTTTTGTGGTGTAGCCTCGATCAATAGCGTCTTCTTGATCATGGGCGTGAACTTGTTGACATTCTTGGGTGCTAGACCACGATGTGCCTGGAAGATGGACACAACAATGATCGGACATTCCGCGACAACTTTGAAGCTGTGCATGCCCTTGGCGAGCTGTCGAGTCTGCTGCTGCTCGGATCCGGTGTCCACAGACGGAATGGAGGAAGCCACAGAAGCGACGGGTGAGCCTGGAGTACCACCAGCACTTGGTGTACCGGGCGCACCGACAGCCGCTGTCGCTCCAGCATTAGGCGATGGTGAATCGAATGTGTCCCGAACCGTCTGCTCCATGCCATCAAAGAGTTCGAGGATGAGCTCCAAGAATGGTTGTGCCTTTTCGTTCACCGCCGGAGTCTTGGTGTAATATCTGCAGAAGTCCATGACGATCTTTAGACACAACACCGCATTGTCCTCGTTTTCAGTCTTGACCAACGCCAAGCACATATCAACGATCTTCTCCGCGTAGGGCTCGGCCACGCTGTTGTCCGCAGCACTTGAGCCCAGAGGCAATCGGTGGATGATCTCGAGGGCGCATTGTCGTAGTTTCTGTTCGGGTGAAGTCGATATGAAGACTGGTGGGCCAGAAAGTATGCTTAAAAGGGCAGGCACGAATTTGTCCAAGAAGACGCTATAGCTGCCACCTTGACACCAAATGTCAATATTGTCGCGCAGCTCAGTGAGCAGGATGCCTTTGGTTTTGACGTCCGTACTGGCATCCTGGAGCTTGGCCTCGTACTCGTCCAGGCTGCGGGCGGCCATGTCGGCCTCGAGTGGGCGGTGCTTCGATCGTTGTCGAGTGTCGTGTGCTCATCAACTCATATCTCGCACTGAATTGATCATGTGCTCAATTCTTCGCAACTGATTGCCTGAAGTTCGTGAAAGTGTGTGGTGAATGTCACCTTGTCTTGCAAGCAGTCGAGGTAGGTATCCGCTTCTTTCATGTGCACAGCGGGCCCAGGCGTGTTTGCTCGTCGGTCGCGACGAGACACCACGGTCGTAAAGTGTTCCTAGAAAGGTGTGTGTGTTCGGAATAGCTAATAGACACAGTGAAGTGCTACAGCAGAGTGGCTTGAAGATTTGCGCGTAAGGAAAGGCTGGCAAGAGTAAGAGTGAGGCTGTCGGTTCATATAGAGACAGAGGGCTTCTTCGGAGGCCGCTGCGCGCTTTCGCTGATGGGCATCGCGGACTGTCAGTAAAGGGTATACCCGGCGCTACTGCAGCGTGAGCGGCAGGACCGGCCCCGACCTGCTGATCGTTAAGTGGAGTCACGATCTGGGTGAATGCTTTCAGTGGACACACGGTTCGGATTGACTGGTAGTTCGACTTGTGATTTAGAAAAGAGCTGGGTACGCAAATATAAGAAAACTATGACGATTCTAGATCTCGAGCATCGACTGTACCTTGCTTTCAGCTGCTCGTGATCAAAGAAGGCGAGATCTGTGCTCTCTAGCACTGACCAAGGTAGACTGTCATGTCCAGCGATGGCTAGGTATACTTCCATGGTCTCAGCTATCAAGAAGTCTTGTTCGTTTGACCGTATGATCAGGCTCTCGGATCAGCAGACACCCTTTACTGGCTGTAGACTACCATCCCAGTCAGATTGCCGCCATTGTATACTGGCATGACGATCAATGTCCGTTCTAGTCCCAATTTACACCCCGGAGATCTCGTTAATGTTCCCCTCGAATACCAATCGGAAGAACAGATGGTGCGTGATCGAAGTCAATCCACATGGCTCAGTAATCTATGATGCTCAATCATATTAGCAATGTCGCCGAACTCGATGTCCTCTGTGAACAAGCCAGGTACAGCAGGACGAGGGTCGACAGCCATCGACATCAACATGAAGCTAAGTAGCGTATGCTTTACTGCGATTGCTATAAATCTATCGTGCTACTATACTGCGCAAATGGTCGTTTGGCAGATAGTCTTCGTCCTTGGTGAGAAGATCAAACCATTTCGTGACACAACAATACGACCAGATCCCTACGGAGCTCCTCCGAACCGCTTTTGCGAAAGTTGGCCACGTCCCGGCCTTCTTCGAGTCCTTCAACACTGCCAAACTCCATCGAGCTGAATACCAGCGCAAGCCCGCTTTAATGAGCTCTTCGGTCTCGGTATGGTAGCTCAGCTCATGACCGTATACATTGACTGATCAAATCACAGGCGTCGAATGCCCTGTATGCGGCTCTTATCATCCGGACGATGATGTTACTTGGACCATGATAATGATGCTTGGGTGCGGGCTATTCACGCCTGCAGCATGGAAACAAATCTCGGCAAAGGGATACGAAGTCTCACGCCTATGTGGACGTGCATGGTGTATCAACCCGTTCTGCGTGGTTATCGAACACAGTGAAGCAAACGAATCTCACAAGGCCTGCCATCGGCGCCGCCAACGTTGTCCGTCGACTCGACCACGTATCTGTCAGGGACATCAGCCCTCACGCAATATCGGCTATGGCGACCTGGGTACGTCTTGGGAAGAAGCGGTATATGCACTACTGGCCCTCAAGCTTGATGGCGCTGCCAGATGAAGGACCCTATTACCATCCGCAAATGGGAGCATCCTCCTCGGCGAATTTGAGAAGCTGCTGATTTATTGCCCATCAGCAAACCATGCCCCGGCCGAGGAAAGCAGAACCGTCTTCGGCGTTCGTCTGGCAGCTCTCCGCCACTTAGTCAGTATGCTTACCACCGTCTCCCCTAGGAGTGGATGTATTTTTGCTTATGGTCAGAATTAAGTCATCGGCTCAGCATGTGAAGATGGAACTAGCTTTCGATCCACCCCAAGTGTGATATATATATCGTCTCCCCCGTCCGCAAAGCTCCGTAATACTTAGCAGCAAACAGTCGTCCACTCCCGAATCAGACGAAGCAAGAATTAAGAGACCATCGAAAATGCTCACAACGTACGCTGTTGTGGCCCTGTTCGCCACTGTCGCTGTCACGGCGCCTGTGGCTGTCGACAGTGATCCAGGAGTGTTCATCAACACCCTTCACCATCATGGCGGGGTCGTTCGCAACGGCGACCCAGTCCAGGCGCTCGCAGACGAAGCATCGCCAACTCACTACACTATGGATGAGAAGCCATACACACCGTTCCACATCCCAGAGCCGGTCGAGCCGGTCACGATCGGTGCACCAGAGGCTCCGGTAAAGCCACAAGCAATGGCCACGCCCGAGCCCATCAGTGTCGCGCGACACACGACCTCAGGACAAGCTCACCAAAAGCGCTGGTGCTTGTGGCCCGTCGGCACCTTTTGCAGTGGACGCGCATGGCTCGATGGGAAGAAGACTGATATGTGGGGTGATCCAGTGCGGCTAGACAAAGAGAAGCCTGGCCATTCGACAAGGGATCGTTCGGCGGAGAATAGGGAGCATCTGGAGAAGAGACTTTGCTGTTGGTACAACCAGGATGGTGGTTGTCATCAGAAATGCTGAGAAGGCGGAGCAAAGAATGTCAGGTCGCGACCAACGGAATGGCTTGAAATAGTAGTTCGATAATAGTAGACGATTGAATTGAATTTCCGATGGTGTTGATTGGGACTGGTCGAGTAATGTCCAGATGTTATTCTATCCAGATTAAATCCATCCTCTGCCCTTGTACTGGTGTTCATTGGTCAGGTTGTAATAGTGAAGGTCTCCGCAGGACTGCTTCGGCTTGCCGGACAACTTCACCTTCGCGGCTGGTGAGCCGCGTGCCGACAGTGCGTTCCGATGGAGCCGAGAATAGCTCGTGGGTGGTAGCTTAAGTTCACCATGGTGCCCATTCTCATCGTCTGCAAGCTCTCGACACGAGCATTGCCCGATGTGTTGCAAGGGCGGCATGGATCTCGAACGACGAGATGGTGGTACGGACGTGGTCAAAAGAGGGAACATCACAGGACTACAGTCTACGACGCAAGGACGCGTCCTTGTCGAACAGCATAGATCTGGTGCTTCAGGAACAGCCGCTCTGGTTTGAGAATCGACCATCGATGCCCGAGTCGACACGACACATAGCGTAGATACTGGACAGCATGAATTATCGTCAGCTGGGTATTGGGAACAAAATCATCAAGCACACAAAGAACATTTGCCTGGAGCATCATGTCCCCTGAGCAAAGGTGTCCTCCGAAGGTCTTGCACCGCTGTCCGTACTGCTTGAAGCACCCAGCGTCCAAACAGGCGTACTGGTCAGTCGTTGTGTCCAGCCAACCATGCTGAATCAGCTCTCCCGTCTGGGAACAGCGGCAGCGAGGTTGCTCAGGTTACAGGAACCAAGTCGAGCCCCGCTCGTGCACAACGGTCACAGCGAATGGAATATGTCCGGAATTGCGTCCAAGATTAGGATTGCTACCGAGACTACTTCTAGCGTATGCCGTGGAATGTAGAGCGCGCAGGTGGTAGGTCTGGCATCCCTTCGCTGTCGCTTCCTTTTGCTACGATTTCTTCCCACACCAACGACAACTTGGACACGTTTGACGATAGCTATACACATAAGGTCCATACCTCTGGAGTGATGATACTCTGAGCTGACTTTCTAGCGACGGATCGATCATGACATGCGCTTCTTCCTCCTGCTTAGGTGCTCCATCTTGGCACGGGAGTTCCACAAGGGCTGTACTGGCAAGTAGCTGGCACTGCACCAAACCGTGGCGTAACCTTCGAGTGGAACACACAGCACTACAATAATGGCACAGATCTCTACCACTTCTTACTGAGCTTTTACGAGTCCTTGCCAAACATAACCACGATCGACTACCTCAATACTACTGGCGTCGGATATGCATCGACGGTTGGAATGGAGGGTTCTGGTAAGTCAACTTCCAATCGGCTATTGATGTGACTAACCCTGAATAGCGACTTTGTATAAGCAGTGCTCCTTCAACCAGCAGATTCTGCAGAATGGGTTGATGATCACGTACAATGGAACATGCAACGCTGCTCAGCCAAACGGAGTGTTTACCCAAGGCTTCCCAGTAGGCATCAGTTCGATTCCTGTGGCAACGTACTGGTGAATAGAGCAGGACAGAAACGTTACACGAACGATCTCTGTTGTTTCGATCGGAGCTGAAAGTGCAAAGGGATATACGCTGGCTAATGCTTCTCAGAATTAAACGGAGAACGAAGCCCTGCTAGTGCAGTCTAGCCGTGCAGTGGTGACGGAGCCCGCGCAGAGATCCAGATGTCGCTCTCGTAAAGCTGTGATGCGAAAGGCCCTTGTGCGAGCTTTTGTCCCTCAAAGTCGAACTGGGAACGGTCCATACACCCGAAATCTGCTGTTTACGTACGTAGACAGTCTGATTCCGATATGAATTGCGGCCAAGCCAAAATCGTCCTGTTTCAAGCAGACCGGTTTGCTCGCATCCCCATCACGGTTCCAAAAAGCCAGAGATAGAAGGAGCCAGCCTATGGCCGCGTTTATAATCACGCCAGTCCAGACCCAGCTTCCACCCTGCCAAAGCAATCCTCACTTCCATCCTCCTCTCGGCGCCGACCACGATCTGACATTCCCGCTATCCGCCACGATAACATCCGCAGCCTTCTCACTAACAACATAAATACTACTCTGGATGTAAAATCCCGGAATTACAGGAAACACACTCGCATCCACCACCCTCAACCCCTGCGTCCCTCTCACCCTGAATTGTCCATCCAAAACAGCCATAGGGTCTCCATCAGCACCGATAGGACAGCTACAGCTTGCATGGTGGCCCCAGGAGGTATTGAGGACCCACCGCCGCAGATCGTCGTCGGTTTTGTAAGCTGCGCCAGGGACAATCTCGCCGGTGGTGGTATTCGTGAGCGAGCTGAATTTGGCAAAGATGGAGCGGGCAAACTTTATGCCTTCGACTACGGCGTTTAGGTCGTAGGAGGAGTTGCCGCTGCCGGCATCGAAGTAATTGAATTGAATGGATGGGACATCGCGCGGATCAGCGGAGCGGAGGGTCACAGTGCCTGCGCGGTTCGTCGTATGTGCTTTGAGGACCTGAGGAATTGCATGTCAGTGATCCGCAGTCATGATGATATGTGGAATGCTGAACTCACAGGCCAAGTCCACGAACTGGGGAACTTGCTCCCTATGGTCGAGTAACCATGAAAGTAGCCTCCAAAATACCCTGGCCTACCGGTCACAATAAGATCGTTATTCCCATTTGGTGCACCACTAGATCTGAGCGGGATATGAGCCGGTCGGCCGTTTGTTGCGTACTTGGTCTTGTTACTCTTGTCCGTATTCCAGGCCACCAGACAAGGATCCGAAGCATTCACACCACTTGTACAACCCTTGAACACCGTCCACGGCTCGCTGGCGTTGGCGATGACACTATTCTCAATGCGGTCCTGCAAGTTTTGACCTACGCCTGGAGCATCGAGAAGGACAGGTATACCGAACTTATGAAGCTCTGCAGCTGGCCCGATCCCACTGAGCTTGAGAATCTGCGGCGTGTTGTATGCTCCGCCGGCTAGAATAACTTCCTTCGATGCGAAAGCGACTCCTGAAGCGCCGGTCTCTGCTGTGGGTGAAGCTCGAGGATCCGCTCGGTAAAGACTGCTTCCATCCAGAAACTCCACCCCGATCGCTCGTTTCGTGCCAGGTGTGAAGACCACCCGAGTTACTAAGCAGTTCAGTCGTATGTCGATGCGACCCTTGCTCCCTGCGTTGACTGCACCGGCGCTATTGACCAGGAAGTCCCGTGGTGAGCTTCGCTTGTTGTTGTCCATGTTCAGAGGCGCATTATATACGCCTTGCTCGGTAGCATACTCGATCGAGCCGGTGTTCAGATCGCGTAGCAGCGACTGTGTAAGCTCAGCGGGAGTATTGATGGTCTGCCCTGACAGGTTGGCGGCTGCTTGCATCATAGGGAAGACTTTATGGTCACTATCCAGAAATATGCTCGGATCGGCACGATTTGTCGCAAGCCAGCCACTGAAGCCATGGCCTGGTGTTGCGGGCGAGAGATACTGGCAATTCTCCAGTCGCTCGAAGTACTTCCTCATACCTGTAGCGTTCCATGAGGAGTCGCCTGTCAGGTTCGCAATTTGAGTCCAGTCGTCATCAAGAGGGTACATCATAATCAGCGCATTGTGATTCACACATCCTCCCAATGCCGCTGTCCGCGGGTATAACAGACCAAGCGGCTTCGCATCATCGGGAGGATGAAGACCAGTATACGAAGATCCGTTACTGAGCTGATAATTGTACTTCGGATCCGCCGCCTTTCTAGTCGCATCCTGGTAGTGGTCGACATAAAAGGCCCATGAGAGCTTCTCGTCCTCGCTGGCTTTGGCATTGAAGTAAGGGACTGTAGTGTTCCAGTCGCCCTTGGCAACTTCATCGTCACCAGCTTCGATGACTAGGACGCGGAATCCTGCTAGGCCAAGACGTGCTGCGAGAGGTGCACCGCCCGCCCCTGTGCCCACTACGATGTAATCATAGCCCTTTAATGTTGTTGCCGGTGCCTGGCCATTGGACGATTGTGGGTTCCACCAGCCTTGGAGAGTGTGAGAGCCCCATGGTGGAGCAGAAGCTGTGGCGGCGAATTCGCAATAGGTGGCAAAAATAGCCAGGAAGTTGATGAATCTCATCGCTGCGTCGTCAACAAAAAGGAACGAGGACGGCCTCTGAAGGATGCTAAGTGGACTTTGCGGTGGAGAAGTACTCTGTCCTTCACTCAATAAAGTGAGCCGTGTCTTGGCGCAGTGTTGGGGGCCAGTATGCACCTTAGAGTTTGTCTAGGCTGCGCTTTTAGATGGGCTTGCATTTTTCAATATAAGATACCATGTCCATCTCGCATCCTTCCCCGGATAAGTGGACTACAGAACGAGGTAGGGACCGTCCAGCTAGATTGGAAATGGAGACAGGTAATGGAGACAGCAAATGAAGAAGCGCGATGTCGAAGGCTGAGGCGGCATGACTGAATGTACATAAATCGGGTACTGCTACACTGGGAGACCTATGAGTTAATAGCTCACCTCTCACCTATGGCGCCGGTTGCAGGTGTTCACTTAATTGACATCAGGTACCTGGGTGGTGGCTCTTGCATGTGAGGTGTTATTCGCCGCAGGACAGCCACGATTGTTGGCTTGCCCGATATGGTCTTGGCCATGTTGGTTGGACTCGTGCGTACAGCCTCGTACCGAGCGTCCATCAATGCGGTCATCTGTCGTGTGCTGTTGCTGGTGTGGCATAAGCTCGACTATAATCAACGAGTTCTGTCGCGCAATATGATTATTGAATGTGATGTTGTGAAAGAGGCAAGTCTGGATTCGAAACGACCTTTCAAGGTGGCGCAGGGCTCACTCATCCGGCCCGAGTGTTGATTGACGTCGACCTCTGCGCGAAATTATTCGCGCACCAGCTGCATGATCAGAATTCTCTTGTTCGCCATTGCATTTCACACCCATCATATAACTTTTTCCGTTACCAAAAGATCTCACAGCCGTAGCCTAACAGAGCCTCCAATTTACTCTAATCGTCACCAGAAGTTTCCCAACGTGCACAAGTTCAAGCACTGAAGAGATCAGGCATCTGCCTGACTGCGACAACAAGCTGGCCGACCATACCAATTGACATCTACGAGACCAGCTCGCAGTAGAGCTCGTCTCGATATCGAAACAGCCAGTAGTTCCCTCCCACCTTTCTATGAGCCCAAAGGATCTTCTAAGACTGTTGTGCAAGCCGAAGAAGTGCGCACACCTTCCACCGAGACCATGCGGATTGCAAGATTTACTGACGACGTATAGGCCAAGATAACATAACCAACTCCCACGCCGAAGATAATACAAGCAGCACGTAGTCACTGACTGCTCAACAATCTACCATCCCGATACTTCCGCCGGGTATCGGAGACGAACAGAGCTCGTCACACTCCAACCGACACAATTCCTCCACGAAAGAGCTCTTTCATCCCATTGTCCGCTCGACCTCCCTAACGTTCCTTTCGTCGTACCCAGTCAACACACACCTGCCGCTGGCGTAAGCCAGCCTCCGAGAAAGAGATCAAGGTAGTGCGCCTTCCCAACCAGAAAGTGAAACCAGCCAGCCGGCGGAAAGTGCCCACTCAGGAAGGCACGAATCGAGTCACGTAAGACAACAAGGAAGGTGCAAGCAGCAGATACCCGCAGTCACACAGACACTCCGGAGATGAGCAACATCGACATTCCACAGCACTACACCAATTCGCCATCGTCCATCAGTGGAACGCCACATTTAACGATCAATCGCGACATCACTGCACTTGATCTCGATTCCAGCAATGCTTTCGAGGGACCCGAGAAGCTCTTAGAAGTATGGTTCAGTGCGTCGGAGAGGACGCTTCCGGCGTCGGCCTCTCCTTTGGGATTGAAGGCCGTTTCGCAGGACTCATGGAAGGAGATGCTTGATCTGGTCAACTGCAAAGTCTTGTCAGTCGTCGAGTCTCGCAATGTGGATGCCTATTTGCTCTCCGAATCGAGCATGTTCATCTTTCCGCACAAGGTTGTGTTGAAGACTTGCGGCACTACGACGTTGCTGTGTGGACTGCCACGCATGCTGGAAATTGCCGCGCTCGAAGGAGGATTTCCGCATGTCAAAGTCGACCTGTCTGTATTTGGCACGTCTGCGGCTGCCACGCCTTACAGGGTCTTCTACAGCCGGAAGAACTTTTTGTTCCCGCACCAACAGAAGGGCCCGCACCGGAGCTGGCGTGACGAGGTGCGCTATCTGGACAAGATGTTCATGAACGGAAGTGCGTACATGATTGGGAAAATGAATGGGGAGCATTGGTACCTCTACATCACGGGACCAGGTACTCAGCTTACTCCTCCAGCCACTCCAGAAGAGGGGCGTATCGTGACCAAGATTCAGCAGCTTCACTTGCCTGGAGGAAACGTCTGCGACAACGAAGACGGAGGCGATGAGACTCTGGAGATCCTCATGACGGACCTCGATCAGCGCAATGCCGGTCAGTTCTACCTCGACGTCGCAAGCGACATTGCCAAAGACAACGCACGTCGCGCTCATGAGGCTCGCAAAGACGCTATCCAACATTTGGGCGTCATCCAAGAGGCCAACAGCTCGGACCCTAGCATCTCCGGCAACACCCTCGTAGATGGCACCAACCGCTCTGACGACGCCTCCTTCGATGTCTTCGCCCAAACCTCAGCCGACCACTCCGGCTTCAACTCTGATAACGAGGATCCATCCAACGAGCCTCTCAGCTTTTCGCAGGAGTTGAGCACAGAGGGTCATGTTCTTGGAAGCGTGGTCACTGAGAACTGCGGTCTTGCAGACGTCTACCCTACGTCTTCCTATCCAGACGCTCATATTGATTCCTACCTCTTCACGCCCTGCGGCTACAGCGCCAATGGCGTCGTTCCCTTGCCCGGATCAAACGAAACGACTCACTACTGGACCGTCCACGTCACGCCAGAACCAGTATGCAGCTACGCCAGTTTCGAGACAAACGTGCCTACTCATGCTCAGGGACGTGAGACGGTGGATGTAGTGCAGCAAGTCGTGGGTATCTTCAAGCCCGGCCGTTTCAGTGTCACGTTGTTCGAGGCTAAGGCCGAGGATGGTGGTGATAGCATGGGCATTAGTGCGGCGAAGAGGGACAAAAGGTTGGATTGTGTCAAGGGGTATAAGAGGATCGATAGGATTGTGCATGATCTTGAGGGGTATGAGTTGGTGTTCCGGTACTTTGAGCGGGAGGACTGGAAGGGTGGAGCTCCGAGGTTGGGTGAGAGGGGTGGAATGATGGATGAGTGAGGGTGCCAGATGTGGTAGTACGAGGGAAGACGAAGTAACGGCTGACTTGAGAGGAGCGATTTTCCTTGCGCGTTGCTTTCATGGGTGGTGTTCTGCGATTGTACGGCAAACGGGTAATTCTTTAGTCTTCTCATCTGTGCTAGCAATTCATGCGCTGGTGTGGAGTTTTTCCATGAAGGTGGATAACTCCTATTTCTACATTATTGGCACCTTGGTTTCTCATTCACTTGATCTTCTCAGCCGCCTCCCTACAGCTCTGCAGCGCAGCACGAGCCTGCTGCCAATCCCGGAGAGCTTCTGCTCTGGTCTCCGTCCTGCCTCCCTCCATGACGAGCTTGCGAAGATGCAGCTCAACATCTGCCAGCACAGTCCGTCCGTTCTCCTTCAGGCTCGTTGCGAACGCTTCCCGTTCTTTCCCCCACAATGACTGCAAGCGTCGCAGACTCCAGACGATACCCAAAGCAGCTAGAGCGCCCGCAGACTGTATTCCTGCTCCGTTCGTAGCAAGCCAGATCCAGGCTCCCAGAGCTGTCGAGCCCCCTGCTGTACTCAGAGTCGAGAGAAGGAGCGCTTGGGCTTTCCGATGAAATTGCGGGACGTCGGAGTGAAGCATTTGCTGCCGAGCGAGATTTATCGTTCGTGGCCAGGGAGGGTCGAACATTGCGTTCACGCCTGTTTGGGCCTTGATCCGCTGGGCTAGGCTTTCGACTTGCATAATATCAGCGTCGAGGCGGGCGTCTTGTGTTGGTATGCTAATGACTTGGCTACGCTGAGGTTGTAGATCAATCACTTGGACCTCTACTTGATTAGCAGCTTCCACGGCGTTTGATGTAGCGGTGCCTGCGCCGCGCAGTTGGTCAGATGTGGCCAGACCGGCTTCTTCGATACGGCCGCTCAGGAAGGCTAGGGTTTGCTCGGCTTCTGTCAACCAGCTTAGGCGAAGGACGTCGGAGGCAGAGACTGAAACGTCGTCGATGCGCCAGAGGAGACGAAACCAGGCTGTTCGGCTCCATGTTCGGGATTCTAGTGCTGTTTGGAGATTTGTTTGAAGGTCGCGGTGCCAGTCGGCGGCGAAGTGGGAGATGAGGGAGTTGAGTCTTGTGCGCGTGGCTTCGGGCACTGTGGTGCGCTTGTTGGAGGCTATTTGTGTCCTTTCGGCTTGCTCGATGGCTGCCAAGCCTGTAAGTAGCACTGAGTCCATGAGACTGCGCATAGAAGGCTTGAACCCCTCCTGCTCGGCTTCCCGCGGTCCAGATATCCATTGCGAAAGTGTGGACATGCGGCTTGTTTGCCACTCCTCGCTGAACTGTGCACCGTTCGCCTTGTTCGCACGGAACAAACCAAGAGCGTGGGTGGCAAGGTCAATGTCGATGACATTGTCCGTGGCCGTCTGCTCAGCACTCTTCTCGCCTGTCGAAGAGCGTAAGGGCAGACTCAAAGCAGCATGTATGAGCTCTGCCTTGTCCAGAAACCGAGGTAGTCTTCCATACTCTACAGCTCCAGTAATGCCCTCGGCCACTACTAAAGCCTTGTGCACAGGGTATCGCACGAAGCCCACCCTGCCAGCGCTTGAGTTCGGCGTGACCAGGGAAGGCACCAGAAGGGCCTCCTCAATCTCCGCATCGCTGACACCGTCCGCCGCAACGGACGTGTTGAATGTCGTCACCAGTATCTCAACATTATGCCGTCGGAGAAAAGGCGAAGGTAAACTCAATGTCTGCATGAGCGGACTCTGCTGCACCGTGTCCTCAACATCCCCGTATCGTAGCAGAAGACTCCGACCGTCCTGTCCGCTACGCAATATATCTTGCTCCCATTCTTGTTTGTCGCCCAGGGCATCGCTTAGCAGGACCCGTGCTAGCTTCCTTGCTGCTTGTGCTCCATTGATACCCAGTCCTAGTAGCGCTATTCTTGTGACTGGCGTATCGCTCTCTAAGCTCCGTATAGCTAGCTCTAGTCGTGATAGGCTGATATATGTGCCTGCTTCGGCCTTCAGTGCCGACAATCTCTGGTGAAGGTCGCGATACGCGGCCGGCACTGTAGTGGGCGCATTGATAGCAGTGGCAGAGGCTAGCGAGCCATGCGAAGCGTGCCTTCTTGTTCCGGACGTTCGCACTGTCTGCTGTGAATGAGCAAGCCGGCTCCGCTGTCTCCTGTCGCTCGCGCTGCTGTTGCTAATGCTTCTCCGAGCTCCATCCACCGGTGCAGCTCGCACGCCTGCTGATGCTTTGACCAGGCATGTTGGGCAAATATACGGCTCTGTGCCAGCGACAGTGAGCGCACGCCTGCCGACAAGGCTGCTTTTGTGCATCGAATGATCGTAGTAAAGCTGTGTACGAAGATCAAAAGTCGCGAAAGCTTGCGAACCGACCTTGAAGCTCGAACACGCGCACAGACCAGACAGGCTCGCCCAAACGACGGCAACATCAACACGGACTCGGTTACAACATGGAGTAGCAAGACCTGAGGGACTGGAAGAGAACGTATGGTGTAATGCACATTTGAAATTACATAGATGGTTCGTATCCTGCTCGTCATCCTCACCCCGTGAAGCTTCATCTAATTTGGACCAACAGACGTCTTCGTCCTCTCGAAGTAAGAAATGGCATTCGCAGCCTTAGCACAAGAGCTCGAACCAGTTTGGTTGATGTGCTGCCAGTTACCATTTTGAGGCCTGCCGTAAGAGTGGAAATAGTACCACACCTCACTCAACTGAGTCCTTCCATTGTCTGTCGAGTTGCGTCCAGCAGTCGTCTCATTGTAGCGAGGGCCAGAGCAGCCAAGATATGGTGTAGAGCCGTACTCTGCTCTCAGAGCTGCTTCCATGTTGCTCAAGGTGTATGTAGTGCTGTTGCTGGGGTAGATGCCGTGGCTACCAAGCCAGCCCCAGGTTGGGAGGCGCATGTAGTAGAGGATCACGGTCTGGAAGAAGTCGATCACTTCTTGATGAGGCTGGTATTCTGGTCCATAGCAGGGGACGTCGAACCTGTACATCGACGAATGGATGGGTTAGCCGGTGCCTTAGATGATACTGAGAGCCTTCAAGGGCAATGATTGCTTACGTGCTGAAGCAAGTCGCATGCTTGGAAAATTCGTGGCCCCAGAAGTCACCTGAGCGAGTTAGCATTGACGAATCTAATCTCTCATATACCTTGTGAAAGGTGACTCACCGTTGGGTTGGCCCTGTGAGACCCAGTACTTGTTCATGTAGGCGAGGAGATCAAATCTGCCGAAGGGTGCCAAGAAGGTCGAAATGCTAGGACGCTTGTATGCCGGAACAACTGTACCATTGGGAAGACCATTTGTGGTGTTGGGCGATGGAGCAGGATCGTACTGTCTGGACAGATCGCAGTACTGGCTACTCCTCGTAAGTCTCAGGCCCATCTCGGGGATCTTCAAGGAAGACATACGTGTAGGAGCCTGTGTGCCAGGAGTACAAGAATTAGCACTCATCCGAGACATCTGGTGTATTCAAAACGACCGACCGTTGCAAAAGTCTGGCCTTGTAAACGTTGTTAGCAGGGCTCAGAGTATCTAAATGTGTTCTCGATGTGTGCCCATACCATAAGCCATGAATGGTCCAGCTGAATTCGGGCAAAACCTGTCCTTGCGCCTCATATCCAGTGTATGTGTCCCAGTATTGCGTCGAAACGAACAACCCTCCGAAAGTCTCCACGCAGCAAGAGTCGACGGTCTTGGGATCGGCCTGAGCCGAGCAAGAGAGGTAATTAGGTTGCAGGACGCAAGTGTGGTTGACGTTGCTCTCGCCATACAACGAAGCTGAAGCCGTTGCCAGCAGAGCTGCCGTGGCAGCGACAGTGTTTGTCTTCATCATTGCGAAGTCGTGACCGTAGTAATCAAAAGAGACGAGACGACATAGTATGAAAGACCTGTTCTTGTAGCGAACGACCCTACCTTTGAACTACTGTGTTGCGGCTCACACCAATGCACGCAGCCGCATGAACCATTGCATGCTACGGCATCCCGTCATACGTATACCAACCTCGTGCTCGCCATGCGCGCGGCGATTCGTGAGATGTAGACTTCAGAAGCAAGTAGGCCAAGAAGTCAAAGAGAGCCGTTCTGCTTGGCGAAAGATGATGTCAGGTACCAATATCCTATTGGCTGAATACGATGTGTAAGCGAGATGGCTTGCCCCTGGGATCGCGGAGACACCGTTTCTGGTTCGATAATCTGGCTTGCTTATCTTGTAGACCCTTTTAAGGTGTGATCAAATACGCAATGGCGAAGTATCTACATGGCACGTGACTTGGGATAATCCACGCGCTTGGTGATAATTCAGGTCGTTCTAGTCGAACGCCGAAGGACCAACGAGACTTTCGTTGCCGTGAAATCTGTGCTAGTAGTACAAAACAACCGGACGACTGTTCGAAGAGCAACTATCAAGGCTCATCAGCCATCACGACGTGGGTATCATCCATCCAAAAGATCCGAAACCAGCTCGTCTCTCACACAACGACACCACCAAAGACCAAAGCTGCGAGCTGCCTGATATCCATCACGACTTCAGCTGGTCGTTCCCACGCTGCATGTCGTACTCGTCCTTCCCTCCTCGTCAACATCGCCACGCGATGATATGCTTCGCACCATTGCGGTGGTGCTTGACCTGTTCCTGTGCTAGGCATGATAGGGTCTCGAAAGTGTGTGATGCCCAGTGGCACATTACTGTAGCTTAGCCATAGCGAGGGAAGCAAAGCTGCCGAATTGACGAGCCATCGCATTGCTACTTCGGGCCCAGGCAGCCAGTATACCATTGCCCAGTTTATGATTGTCGTTGGCGTCCAGACCGTCGACAAGCCGGCGAGCTCCATCACCTGTGGCTCGAATGGTGAGCGTGCTGGTGCTGGAGTGGTAGGAGCGCTCGCAGCCGCCGAATTTGGACTTGATGATTGTCGCGTCAATGCTGGTGAGCTGCCTTCCGAGCGATCGCTTGCGGCGTAAGGACTACGCGATGCCATACCGAGCGTCGGAGGACGAATGGCATCGAGCACAAAAGCTAGAAGCCCTGAGGGTGAGTCGCAAAGAGCATACGAAGCTGTCTGTGGTCGTTCTCCAAGCTGAGGTGGGACTCCTGGCGACAGAGGAGGTGAGTGCGTTGCTGAGCCAGGACTACCTGCCGCGGCGGCCGGACTCATCATATCTTGTGAGCCACCGTAGCCATAGCTCGACCTGACAGGTGCGAACGTCAGCTGGAAAAGACAACTTCTGATACGAGCGTAGAGAGTATGAGCGAACCTTGCGGCTGGTACGTCCGGATTGACGGTGTGTATGGCGACACAGCTGTCAGCACAGCCTAGCGCTAACATGCGACAGATTCTGAACCCCCTAAAGATCTGTCAGTAACGATTCAGCTTCCCACTCGTCGACCCAGTACGCGCGTAAACGACGATCGAGATTGGGCTAGGCTAGAGAGATTCGATCTTTATCGTCGCGACGCGTCAATTGCCGAGAAGCACTAGAAGATCTGGAGAACTCACCATCCAGATCCATGTGCGATGTATTGCTGATAGCCAAGCATCTTCATCAACCCGTCGAAGATGGCTGCGGTCGTAGGCATCGCGTTGCCTTCTTCATGGACGGCATCGCTAAATCCAAAACCAGGGATGCTCGGTGCGACGACGTGGAATGCTTGCATCTGATCCATCCCATGCTGAGAAGATGCAACCGGATCGCAAAGTGCGTCTATCAGGGACGAGACCGTGATGAAGCTCTCTGGGAATCCATGGACGAAAAGCAGTGGTATTGCGTTCGGTGATTTGGATTTTCGATGGACAAAGTGCATGCGAGCGCCATTGATGTTAGTCCTGAATTGTGGAAGGTTGTCATTGAAAAGTGTTTCCTGAGTCCGCCAGTTATACTCGTCGGTCCAATGATCGATCAATGGCTCGAGGTCCGCTTTGGTGACTCCGAAATCCATGTATTGCTGTGTCGAAGCTTGAGCGTCTCTGGGAAGCCGGCATAGCTCCAACTTCTTCTTTGTCAATTCAATATAACGCTGGGATACATGCATTCGATATGGTTGTATAGTATGGTTGGCAATAGGTGAGCGAGAGGGGGAGCCACGCGAGCTAGGTCCCATGATGGTGGGATGAGCTGTGCTGATCGCCAGGACATGAGTAGCTATCCTTCCTTATAGGTAGTCTGTGAGCCTGGCAGCCGCCATGCATAACCACACATACGCAAGAAGGCTGGCGGATATGTTCCGGTCCCTGTGGAGTTCCTTGCAGGGACGTTCAGCTTCCGGCGGTCATGTCCGAGTACACTGCCTTTCTAGCAGAAAGTCTGAGCATACTGAGCGCTGAAGTCCAGGGAGCAGCCCGTGAATATTCAGATAGAAGTGTCGACATGTTGAATCATACACAGCATTGTTGGTCCCCAGAAGAGATGAAATGTAATTACGACGGATCCGTCGCCGGATTCGAGCAGTGATGCCGGGATATTGCTGTTTGGGCCATATGTGTTCAGACCAGCTCTTAGATCTTAGGTCGATCTTTCGAGCAGAATAGAGTGGGAGGCTACTCGATTGGTTCCCATCTGCAACGTCCCTGCATTGCAGAATCTGCGTCAAATAGCTGCACCGCCACACATGTGGCAATTGTGGCGTTCGCGGCGTGTTTTTGTTCCTGGGCTAAAACGTCTAGTGTGCAGCAAATCTGCTTGTACTGTGGCGCTGGCTGTGGTTCCTGGCTTAAAGGCCAAATACTTGGCTGACTGCTCCATCACTATCGGCACCCCTGGCTCTCGATACAATTTTGAATAGGCGCCGAACATATCCGGAGGCCCGGAGTCAATGAGCACGCGTGGGATCTGATCTTAGGCAGTAATTGTCGATCGTGTTGGAGGCGTATTTTGGGTTTGGAGCAGACACATTGGCCTCGATGTCGACCACAATAAATGATGAGCGAGTTGAGCTGTTTAGGGTTCCCTGCTTGTGCAATGGAGTCGACCCGCATCATGTTTGCGGGGCACTTGAATGGCAAGTGGATGCGAGTGACAGTACAGCAGGCTTAACATGCCTTGAAGACGTGTGCTTTCAGCTGCGCAGGGGCTGTGGCATCACGTTGTAAGGTCGCCGTCTGCATCGAATTCTTGCGTCGACGTTCTGGACCCGGCGGCGGATGGGTGGGGTTGATGCACGGACCATATTCGACATTGAACGTCACGCATTGGAGTTTTAATTTCTGATACAAAGATCGATATGGGCGACAGCAAGCAAACCGGCGTGTCATATCTATTGCCACCGCCAACGTTCGGGCTCAGGTCCGCAGCCATGTGTCACTACGAAACTCAATGCTGCCTGGTCAGTATGTAGGCTGTCAACCGGGACAGTCAGTGGAGGGTTGCCAATGCTTGCATTGCGATCGACACCTGTGCACAAATCAACTTTAGTGGGCCACAACCATCAACTCAGGCGCTCCCGTGTCTCCGCTTACTACGCGTGGCGGGACCTCCAAATATGATGAGGTGCCGATAGATATCGGAGGAGCTTGTGCGAAAACAGTAGTCCTATACGTCTACTTCTCTTGTGATCGGCAAACCCGAGCATTCATTACTGACTCAAAAGTCGTCATGCGTCTCTCATGGACGACCAAATTCGCAGATTGGTCAGTGCTACCATTGATGGCTGCGGACAGTCCGAGCACTGGGTGCATCCCCGGGCCTGTTCGTATCTCGCTGGCAACAGGTCACAATCTAACAAGGTGATAAAAATTTGTGCCGTTCAGTAATTCTGCTCTCGGCTGAAACGGCGGACGCGGGCATCCATGCCTTCCACCTTCCAGGAGCCATGCTGCTGTGTCGTGCTCAGTGTTCGCGCGAAACCGCCATCGGCATCGTACAGCTCGAAGGTGCTGTCCAGTGTGGTCTCATACAAGTGCACTTCCACCTCGTCCGCATTGGTCCAGTCATAAACCGTACGCTTCTCTCCTTCCTTGCCCAGCACCAAGATTGTACCTTCCCGGATATACAAGGGTAGAGTGTCAAGATCATGTCTCTCCTTGACCCACTGTGGGCCCTCGACGACTTTACGATCCCAAAAGCGGGTCCACTTGCCCTGGGGCAGGTAAAACTCTACATCACCTGTCTCGTCAAATACTGGTGCTACGAGAAGACTTGAGCCTAACATAAACTGCTGATCGCATGTCCAGGCAGTGCGGTCGTCTGGAAACTCCAAAGCCATGGCGCGCACGCTGACTGGCCAGCCGTGCTTGATGGCATCCATGGCTTGACTGAAGATATAAGGCATGAGCCTACACTTAAGCTGCGTGAACTTCTGCAAGACCGCCGAGGCACCTGTCGAGCTCTTGTCGTCGTTGTCGATTAGCCAAGGAACGCGGTAGGAATTGCTCCCGTGTAGTCTGGAGTGCGAGCAAAGGAGACCGAACTGCACCCAGCGTTTGTAGATCGTGGCGTCTGGATAGCCCTCGAAGCCACCAATATCGACGGACCAAAAAGAGAAGCCACACATACCCAGCGAGAGACCGCCTCGCAGCGACTCGGCCATGGCTTCGAAAGTGGACTCGCAGTCACCTCCCCACTGTAGAGGGAAGCGCTGTGTACCAGCACAAGCAGCCCTCGCGAAAAGCACAGCTTCGTCGTTCCCATAGCGTTCCTGCAAGGCTTCGAAGACGAGCTTGTTGTAGATGAAGGCATAATAATTATGCATTTTCTCGGGATCGAGACTCGAATCATGCCACTGGACGTCCTTGCTCGGAATACGCTCACCAAAATCCGTTCTGATGGCATCAATGCCGGTATCGAAGAGCTTCCGCAGACAAGACTTATACCATTCACATGCCTCAGGATTGGTGAAGTCCACAATGCCCATCCCAGCCTGCCACAAGTCCCATTGGAAGACGTCACCGTTCTTTCGCTTGAGGAGGTAGCCTTTCTCCGCCGCCTCCTTAAAGACAGGAGAAGCTTGACCTAAGTATGAGTTGATCCAGACGCAGACCTTGTTCACCAGACCAGACTCCTTCAGCCGCGTGATCTGGCCTTTGGGGTCTGGGAAGTGCGAACTGGAGAACTCGAAGTCGCACCAGTGGAAGCCACGGAGCCAGAAGCAGTCGTAGTGGAAGACTTGGACTGGGATCTCGCGGTCTCGCATTCCTTCGAGGAAAGAGCTGACTGTCTTCTCGTCGTATTCGGTCGTGAAGCTCGTCGATAACCAGAGTCCGTAGCTCCACGCCGGCACTTTATTCGGCCGGCCGGTGAGCAAAGTGTACCTTCTGATAACCTCTTTTGGCGTAGGTCCGTAGATGATATACCATTTTAAACTCTGACCTTGAACACTAGTCTGGACTCTGCAACATCTCTCACTACCGACTTCGAGCTCGACACGCTCTGGCGCATCGATGAAAACACCATATCCTCGGTTACTCAGCCAGAAGGAGATGTTCTTGTATGCTTGGTCGCTGGACGTCCCACCGTCGGCGTTCCAGAGACTGATGCTTTGACCGACTTTGTTCAGAGCTCCGAAGCGTTCACCCAGACCAAAGACTTGCTCGCCTACGCCAAGGGTTGTCTGGGTCAGGATATAGTGTTCAATCTCTCGCATATCAGCTGTCTGCATGGGCGAGCTGGTAGCGGGTGAGTATGCAAGGCCAATACTGCGGTCAAGGAGAGACGTGAGTCTGTTCTTGCCATCTGTGCTATGAAAGCGAACGTCGAAGGTGTGCGGGCTTGCTGACACTGTGGCCGCTATGCTACCGGCAGTGAAGGTAGTCCCTGTCTCGGTCTTGATCACGGCAGACTCGACTTCAGGTTGTCCATTGAGGAAGAGGTCGAAATGTGGGCCTTTGCTGACGGCACCGTGCCAGTGTGTGACCTCGACGGATATTATGCCATCGGCTACAGCTTCGAGGTCCTGGCAATGTCAGATCTTCGTCCATTGACTTATTCGAATCTCTCACATACCACTGTAAGCGTAGGTCGATTGAGTGTGTCACCACGAGATCGTATGTGTGCCGTCGGACACAATAAGCTCAACTTTTTGCCATCAGCGGATGGATTGATCGAGTAGACCTCTTCCGCATATTCCACTCGTTTCCCTTCCGCCACCAACCACATGCCTTATTACTGTCAGCCACAACGATTGGCTCAATCGGGCGTAACCGAACGTACCATCGCGAAACTTCATCTTGTTGCTCGTAGACCCTGTGAGCAGTGTCAGGGCAGCACGGAACAAAAGCAAAATTTATGAGCGACGATGCTGTAAAGACTTATAGCACTTGTGTTGAGTTTCGATGTGGTCGGTGTACATATGCCTGTCCGTACCTGCATGCAACCATACCTCGAAGCTAGGCCAAACATGGCAGACGGAAGATCTATCGCCGTTTCTTCTGCGCAACCACCGAGCTCGTATTCGTGATCAGAACGTATACCTTGGTCCTTTGCGATCCGACGTCCCCTGTGGAGTGGACGGTTTGAATATACTGAAGACGCGTTACATGCTATGGCTGGAGCAATTTCTTGCCGGGATCTTTCCTCAGGGCTGCCAGTAAGTGAGCACACGCGAGCATGGTAAGACATGATTTGGGCCGTTTCACCTGTCATCTATCTCATGGTCACATCATATCGTACCGCTCCGATGAGCATCATACCAACCTCAAAGTCCCATCCTCCACTATTGAGCCAGACACACCAACATCGACCTCACCACCACTAACAGCAGGCCCAGTGACTACGAGCCTACCCTTTGGTCTCGAACCCTCGAGCTCGCTTTCATTCGAATTCAGCAACTTGATCTCTACAGAGCTCAAAGGTGCGCCAAATTGACTTCCAGCATCAATCCGGTAGTCAAAGACATTGCTCTGCGTGATAGCTCCCGCTACAGACGCAGCGGTGAGAGCATAGCAAATTCTCGCTCGTGTGTGTAAGCGGAGATCAGATAGTACGGTCGATGACAGTGCAGGCGAACCAGTGCCTATACGCTCTGAAGTGAGTATCAGTCGGAGCTTGCCAGGTGTGTTTCCTGATGCTGAGGACGGTGGTGCAAGCATTTTGAAGAGGACACCATCTGTCGGCATTCTTCCTGCGGCCATGGCTTGTGAGTGAGTGTATTTTCCTAGACTTCGAAGTATCGATGAGGCGCCAGCAGTCTCCTTGGCATGCACTTTGGCCATTGTTTCAGCGCTGGCAATGATTACTGTAGGACTGATAGAACGACTTGCTGTGGCGAGATCGACACCTGGACCTGCTACGCTCGTTATGGCCAGATTGGCGTGTGTGAAGAGAGTGGCGAAGGTCTGGCAGAGGATGTAGTTGTGTGTGAAGCCATCGGCCGGTAGCACGAGGTCTGCTGGAGTCAGACGTTGACGTAGTGGGAGATTGGTAATAAGAGCAGAAGTTGCTGCTACGATGTTGTGATGTGTGAGAGTCGTAATGGTTGGTTTGCTGCTAGGGTCAACAGGTTGCCAGACCGAGATTATCGGAGCCAAAGTAGGTGATTGATCGTTCGTAGGGAGGTCAGGACTAGCTGATCCTTTCTGCTCTTCGACGACATCATGCCAGACACTGACTTTCAGGTGGTCGGCGGCAGAACCTGGCACGCCATTCCAGTCCATGTGCCGGCTCGTCTTCTCGACTACCCAGGTAAGCAGCTTAAGATTTTTACATGCTTGTGCTAGATCGTCCAGAGGCACATTACCAGCTGCACATATGAGTGCATCGGCACCAGTACTATTTATGAGCTCGTAGACCTTGGCGTGAGGTTGGTTGTAAGGTAACAGAACTGGTGACAAGCCATAGAAGGCACATGCTGGGCTCATGTCAGCATAGCTCCTCATCTCCAACCGAATACATGGACCCACCGAATACGGTCATCAGATACTCGGCACTATTCGGTAGGTATATAGCCACTTTTCTGGCTCTTGCCTGGCTTATATGCGTTCCCAATATACCAATCTCTCTGCTCAGATCTTGCACATTGTGCTCCACAACTTCATCCCGCCCGAGGATCGTCATGATCGAAGCTTTTGGCACAGGCTTGCCATCGTCTCCAGTACTACCACCTCGCATGACCTCCCTCCATACATCTCTCACGTCGCCATCCTTCCCACTTGCCCAACGCGGTGCTCCCGCGTCCTTTACGTTGAGACCAGAGCGTAGAGGCGTGCCGTATGGAACTTCGGGCGAGCGATATGCTGCTGAAGAGCCCTTGTTTCTGATGGGAGCAGCACTAGATTGGCGGGCCAGAAGTAGAGGGTGGGTGTCAGGTTCGGACGGGTACAGGATTGGATAGCCAACTAGAGCTACGATCACAAAAGTGAGGACGGAGGTGATCAGCGTCCAGTCCGACATGAGGTTCGCTAGTTGAGCATCGAGGCTCTCCAGTGTAGACGCCATGTTTACTATAGCAAAGGGCTACATGGAAGCTGTGGTTATGAGAATAGTGGAGGGAAGTGAATTCGAGTAACTGAGACGTGAGCGCGCTGACTAAACCAAGAGAGTGGGGCCGAGACGAGGGGTATCGTTTTGGTATAGGACGCAGATGTTAGCACCACTACCGTGTTACTCCTGTGTACTTACAGAAACAAGTCGCATGACCGGACTGATGGTTGTCATGCTGGAAACGAGTATCCAAGTACCAGCTCGTGTGAAGGTATCGTGGGCGAGAAGGTATCGTGGGCGAGATCTGCCAATGACTACTTCTTCGACCATCTGCTAGCAAGCATCGGCAAAGTATTACAAGATCAGAGATGGAATGAGTCAAAGTGTGGACTGTACGAAGAAGATCGAAAACTGACGAATACTGGAAGACGTTTCGTGGTATCCCTCTTTCATTTTATTCATACGAAGATTGTGTCACAGCTTGCTCTTCGGCTGCACCACCTTCTCCACCTCAGCAAACTGATAGTAAAAGTCCAGACACTTCTTGTTTGCCAAGGTATCAGATGCCTTGATTTTTTTGCCCGACACAATCTGCTTGACAGGTAACTCCACCTTCTTCAGGTTGATAGTCGTGGGTATCTCCGGGGTCTCGAAGACGTACTTAGGTACACATCGTCGTCCCACATCCCGGGCAATGGCGTCCTTGACTCTCTTTACCAGCTCAGGAGTGAACTTCTTACCAGGCTTCATGAGCAAGAACAGCATGACGTTCTCGTCCATATCCTGTGCTCGGCGTTGTCCAACACAGATGCTATCTTGTATCACTTCTGGAAACGAGGCGTCGAGACTATTATAGACCTCTGCACTCCCGAAACGGACACCGCTTGGGTTCAAGACGCCGTCAGCTCGGCCATGAAGGTAGACCTGGCCGTTCTGTGGGTGGATCGAGATGAAGTCGCCGTGTGTCCAGACATCGTCGAAGCGAGCATAGTACGCATTGAAGTACTTTTCGCCATTAGGGTCGTCCCAGAACTTGATAGGCATCGTCGGAAACGCACGAGTACAAACGAGTTCTCCTGACTCTCCGACTGGTACTGGCTTACCTTTCACACCCTTACCACCCTCGACGGTTTGGTCGTAGACTTCCACCTTCATCCCAAGTGCCGGGGCCATTGTACCACCGCAATACAGTGGCTTCATCGTGGTGTCCATGGTGAAGCAAGCAGCTAGATCTGTGCCGCCACTGATGTTTCCTAGTTGTACATGTGGCGGGAAGGCGTGATCGTAGAAATAATTGAATTGTGCTTCGGAAAGCACCATACCTGTACTTGTCACTCGTCTGAGCTTTGAGAGATCTGCGATATCGCGGGGTATGATGGGCGGGTGCGCAGTAGCCAGTGTCTGCATATATCGAGGTGAGATGCCCAGATCAGTCACCTTTTGATCACCGACAAGCTTGATGAATGCTTTCAGATCTGGCTGGAAAGGTGAGCCATCGTACAAGATCGCGCGAGCGCCATGAAGCATGGTCATGCAGCTAGTGAGGTACATTATCCAGCCTGTGGTGGTATACTGGAGGGTGCAACTCTCCTCAGGATCGTGAGCCAGAGCATCACGATGCAAATTGCCTTCTTTCTTGGAGTTTATCAATACGCCGCCTGCCGAATGGACAATACACTTCGGCATTCCGGTCGTGCCGCTGCTGTAGACAATGATGAACGGGTCGCGAAAGTCAATGCGTTCCCAGCGGGGTGTCTTGTCACCTTTGCCAGCCGACAGGAAGGCGGCGAGATTCTCACATTTGGGTACCGAGGAGATGTCGACAGGTTTATTCTGCCATCGTGGCATACTGACAAGACCCTGTACGTCCTTGACGTCGCGGAGACCTACTTCAATCTCACACATCTTCGGTCGAAGATCGATCGAGCGTCCGTTGTAGATTGCCCAGTCGTCCATGAAGACATACTTCGGCGTAACTTGCCGCAGTCGATCGAGAATACCTTTTGTGCCCATGTCCGTGGAGGAGCTGCTGAAAATGCCTCCTACCGCTGTCGTAGCGTAGAAGACGACTAATGTGTCCAGTGAGTTCGAGGCGACTACAGCGACTCGATCACCCTTCCTTACACCACGTGCACGCATGGCATTCGCCAGCAGTGCTGTTCGCTCTCGGACTTCTCGCCATGTAATACCGCGGATTTCAGTACAGCCTTCTCGAACCTCAGTGCATGCTATGGCGTCGTCTCGTTTCCGGTGGGTCGTAGCTATACTTGGGTCCTTGTCGTCTGCCCAGTAGAGGATATTCTCAGCGAAATTCAATTTCACACCTTCGAACCAGGCGGGAATTGAATCCATTCGGGCTGCCTCGTCGACGACTCTGCTATACTTTCCCGAGTGGATCAACGGGTACTGTTCGAACAATTCTCCCCAGAATTCTGATCGATGGTCGACTGACCAGGCATGGAGGTCCTCCCAAGTCTGCATCTGGCGATGATGCTTCCGGTTGGCATCTTGCATAAATTGATATGCCACACTCGCTTTGGGGTCCTGAGGCTGCCATAGCTTTCGCATTTGGAGCTGAGATTCTGCCATTGTGATTGGTATGATCACATAAAAGATATTTGATGCAATCAAGGGCTGGGGACGAATCTATAGCCATCTTGCCCCAGCTCTGGTGATCCATCCCGAATGTATTGCCGATGCAGCCGCGGCTGTAGGTCGATGGGGTACCGGATTGTGTGGAGTCACTGCGAGACGCCACATGTGGCGTCCTTGGAGGATATGGCAGCCTATATACTCCGTACCCCTTCCGTTAATTTAACATATCGCACGAGCTGCGCCCCGATCAATGCAATTTTAGTTACTGCCTACGTGACAGTGACTCCTCGCAAGAGGATGCTCGAGTGATAAAAGCACAGGGTGATGTCTAGCTGTTGCTCTTCAGGTACAACATACAAAGATGGCGTCTTGCAAGCACACTCAGCTCTGGCTCGACGTCTCAGCGCATGCCAAAGAAGCTGGATATACGCAGCAGTCCTCCCAGCAAAGACTGGCAGCTACGCAGGCTTCGGGGCGATGTTCAAAAGACAAAGCAAGCTCGCGGGGAGTCCGAGATGCTATGAGTGCAACGACTTTCCGACCGCCTTTGGTCTTGCCTGGAGATGAACTTGCATGGGACCCGAAGTGCTCACCTCAAAGCTTCCGCTCATGGAAGCAGGAGAAGAACCGAAATGCTGTGACCAACCGGCGTCGAAACGTCTACGTGACAGCGCCTCCTACTTTAGGTAAAGACAGGGGATGTTTCAAGCCTGACACGAATCTGAAGCCGATGCCTCGTCCGAAGCTGCAGTTGCCTACAACCACTGACGTTATCGACTATTTACAATCCTTCTATCATGGAATGCCGGTAAAAGTACTTGATCCACCAAAATCAGAGCTTGTGCCCTGGTACGTGGGAGAAGGATCGAAGGACAAGTCCACACGCATCGGCCTGAACGTTAGCGGAGAGTTTGTAACTATTCGTGTGCGCTGGACTGACTTGTTCGCCGTGCAACTTAATCTAAACGACTTGCTTGACGCTGCAATCTCCATTCTACCAAACGACGCATATGCACTTCTAATGATGGTCGACCACGATCTGTATGAAGATGAGGAAGATGACTTTTGTTGTGGCCGTGCTTACGGCGGAAGCAGAGTGGCTGTTGTGTCGACAGCTCGATACAATCCCAGACTGGATGAGACGCACGGTGTAGATCGAGAGCACGCCTGGTCAGCTTCACACTGTAGAGCATATGTCGGGGATTGTTGTGCTCCAGATCGAAAGAAGAGCAAGAAACGCAAATTGAACGAGCTGGAGGGCCCTGTGCCAGCCGACAACCCGATGAGTAGTGCTTTGGCAGCACACATAGCTTGCAAAACGAAGAAGGATAAGATCGCACAAAAAGCTGAACTCGAAACACTTTGGCTTGGTCGTGTCTGCAAGACTGCTTCCCATGAATTGGGTCATTGCTTCGGTATAGGTCATTGTACTTACTATGCTTGCGTGATGCAAGGAACCGCCGGACTACCAGAAGACGCGAGGCAGCCGCCATATCTATGCCCGATAGACACGGCGAAGCTTCTGCATGCAACTGGAGCTAAGGAAGCGGACTGGATTAGAGCCGTGATGCGATTTTGTTACAAGTTTCCGGAAGATCGATTGTTTCGCGCCTTTGCGGCATGGCTAGCAGTACGTATCCAGTCTTTGTGAGACCAAGGTTCAGAATGGTCTAAACCTTTGCGCTGCACTGCCGGAGTTGATCCTCAGATTTGTAAATCTGCTTGAGTAAGCTACCCAACCCTCTTACCTCTTTGGGAAGTACGTGAAAAGTCACATGCGAGGCATTTGCTTGAGGCACAGCATGATATAAGTGCAGTCGTAGCTATGGTTTACCAGCGTCAGGAACACAGCAAATCACTCAAGAATCAGCTCCATACTTTACCAGAACATCATGTCGACTCAATTTCTCTTGACCGGCGTCACAGGCGGCCTGGGAGCCAGAGTTCTGAATGACATGCTGCACATCCACCATGTACCGCCTGCGAACATCATTGCAACCTCACGCTCGGGAAGGAACAGACAGCGATTCGAAGCTCTAGGTGTCAAATTCCGAGTTGCAGATTACGGTCATCCCGACACGCTCCATACTGCATTCGAGGGAGCGGAGAACCTACTATTCGTGTCTAGCTCCGAACGAGATACGCCGAAGCGCAACAGCGAGCATGAAAATGTTGTTGCTGCAGCGAAGCAGAAAGGCGTCGGTAGAGTGTGGTACGTGAGCCTGGCTCTCGGAGGTTTTGGTAGTGGCAGCATGGTCGGTTTCCAGCAGGCACACTATCAGACGGAGGAAATGCTCAAGCAGTAAGTCCGCGATATGCTGCAAATTTTGTATGCAGCAGTCGCTAATAGATGCAGGTCCGGCATCAACTTCGTCTCCCTGCGAGCAGGTGTCTACACGGATGCTTTCCCCTTGTTCCTGAACTGGTATCCATCCTCGGTAGAGGCCCTGCTTCCGAGGCTGACACCATCTGTTGAGAGTGGTCGAGTAGCATGGACTTCTCGTGATGAGCTTGGCGAGGGGATTGCTACTCTTTTGGCCAAAGGCTTGGACGCCTTTCCTTCTATCAAGCCACAAACCGACAGGAACCTGATATTACTTACCGGCCCGGTCGCTGAGTCTCATGTGGCCTTGGTGGACGCCATTAATCGTGCTCGAGGGACAGATATACCAATTCAGTGGTTGGAGACGCAAAACTGGGTCGAGGCTTCTGCCAAGGATGATATTTGTGGGAAGCCTGCGGCCTGGTTCCAGGCGAGAGTGATCTGGTTCCAAGGTATTTGTGATGGCGACGCCGCAACTGTGGATATTGCTTTGCAAACATTGCTTGGCAGGAGGCCAGCGTCAGGTCCAGAGACGTTGCAAAGGCTGCTCAAAAAAGACGGCGATTATACTTGGCACCAGAATCACATGAGTGTCGGCAAGTAGGACGTGTAGTTAGGCACAACAGCAAATCGCGATCTTCAAGTCCCGAGCACATTCCTTAAGTTTCGTTCCAACGGGTGGACTGCACAAACATGAACGAATGCTAGTGAGCATGGGGATAGAGAGCGTTACCAGACGTTTCGGCGACGGCCGGCTCTCCGAGAAGGCGATTATGCGGCTCTGCGACGAGATGAGACGATACTCACCAAAGAGAATATCGTCTGCGGAGCGTATGCACAACACTTCCAACTTCCAAACCCACGACCAGGTTCGCGGGCCAAAATCGCAGATCCCCAGATCTCATTTGCACGGAGCCGCCTTGGCGTCAGATGCCTAAATTTCTGCAATGCTATTCCTCACGTTTCAGTTCTCGTCATCAGCGGTCATATTCCAACGGCCAGAGGCCCACAGAGGTTCATTTTTGCCACTCTCGTTACCGGGAATGCGAAAATGACCAAGATTTTAACACCGCAACCAGATCTGTTTGGCAGATCTGCCAAATCTACTCTGCTAGTGGCTACTTTGGTTCATGGATGAGCTTTGGCGGAGAGGCCGCTGTATTGCTGTTGATCGTTCGGTTGTGGATCATGATTCCTTGGACTCTGTGCGGCGTACGTCGTTGTGCTGCTCTTGCAGTCCAGCTGGGAGAAGTCCGCTCCAAGCAGACTCTACCATCCTGAAACCTTGGGGCTACCTTCCACGGTACAGTCTGCCTTCATCATGCTACGCCATTGTCTGACGTAGGTCACTGTCTCGACACCTCGTGAATGGTAGGGTGGAGTAGACATAAAGCAGACAGTCGCCGCGACGAGGAGATAATCTTGTCTTCCATCGCCCAAAACAATCATTGATCTCACCAAGACCACATCAACTCCACCACAACAAGGAGACTCTCGATCCCACCATCATGACCTACCTCGAGTAATTTCGCTCCAGCAAGGCCAATGCCGCCCTTCAGAAGGCCCTCAGGGTCATACAGTTCCTGTCGCCAGTCATCTCTCTCGGACTCTTCGCCAGCCGTATCGCAAAGATTGTCCGACTAGGAATTCAGATCACACACTCCAATGGCGCCGTTCTTGGAATTCTAGCCGCTGCAGTTGCCTACACCCTCTTGGCCATGATTTTCCAATTTGTGGTCAAACACGGCGGTCCCAAGATCTTCCGGTGGTTGATGATGCTACTCGACTTGTTGTTCGTTGGCGCATTCATCGCTGTCGCTGTCCTGACAAGACCATACGGAGGGAGCTCAGGCCCATGCCGAAACCAGAACCGCTACTTAGCCACTGCTGTAAGAGGAGCTGGACAGGACTGCAACTTACCATGGGGTGTATTCATCCTCTCAATCATCAGCACCTTTCTGCACTTCTTGACTGCTGTGTTCCATGAGGTCAAAGATCGACGACATGAGCACCAGGAGAAGATGAGGAACGCCAATGGGGGTGGCAACGAGAATGGATACTAGAGGTCGGGGTTTATGGATGGATCAATGTATAGTAGGTGCTCATAGTAATGATGTTCTTCTGCATGAACCAGTAGTCATCATCTGGGTTGTGTCCCAATTTCAAGCCTACAGCTCAAAACGCATGGCCGGCAAGCAGTGTCGTAGTCGACGAAGAACGCTCATTGAGATGGTCTCATCTTATCGCCCTTGCCCTGTTGCTTTAAGTAGGGTGGGTAGGTAATAATGTATTGAGATGGTGAGATAGCTCATTGTGAGACATGAGAGGCACGATTTTAATTCCCAGGGCGCCACGATCAGACGGGAGCAGCCGATGCACGCGAACGCCACTGTTTTGGATAGCAACCCAAGGTACCTTCACTTTGTACATGTTTGAAGAATAAAGATGCCGTAGAAGACTAACAGATACTACAAGCAGAATACTTACATACTAACGCCACAGGTACAGCATCACATTACCCACCGCCGACATGTCGACCACGGCACTGGTCCAACGCGCCGCCCATACCTTGACACCGGCTTCCAATCGCAATGGCTCCACCAATCTCAACACCGCCTCAGCACTAACGACAGCAACCTCGATACTACCGAAGCTGAGTTTGACACCCTCGAAGTCGGCTGGTACCGTGTCATCACCACAAAAGCCCGCGACGCCATCACAGCAACCATCACCTGCTATATCCACGCCAGGACAATGGCAGCACCCACGTATGCAAGAGGTTATACGGCGGCAGAACGCGAATCGCTTCGACGCCAGTAACATGCGCGTTATTGGACTCAACGTTGGCTTCATGGTGGCTAGCATATTCATACCCCATCTTGCCTGGAACATGTAAGGGCAATCTTCCGGCGCAACGACGATCTCAGCTGACACTTAGCTAGACTCCCACACCCATGGATCCTCGCAGCCGAGCCCTACTCCTCTTACTTCCTCTACCTTCTCCGAGCCTTCTTCACACTCAACGTCGTCCTCGCCTTTGCGCCATTATTCCGCCCGAAAGACAACTGCGACGATGTGCCTCTCAACCCTTCTCAACGACAGCTCATGGGTCTGCCACCTATGTCACGGCCAGCGACTCCACAGGAAGAGGCGCAGTATGTGACACCTCCGCGATATTCACGCAGTGCAACACCACAAAGTAATAACAGTCTTCGCGCCCAAGCCAGCGGATCACCGCTAAGTGGAAGAGGAATGGGCACGCCGATGGATGGCAGTCAGCTGCGAAGAAGTTTTAGTGGTTCACCTCGGCCATCGCCGCTAGGTACGCCAACAGGACAAAACAGCCGGTCGAGCTTTGGACGCAATTCTCCGCTGAGCACGCCTGAATTTGATGCGGCTGGTAGTATCAGTACGCCGACGAAGAGCAACAAGGCCAGTGTGAGCTTGAACAGCAAGTGGCTGTACGAGAAGGGGAGAGCAAGTCCGAGGAGCAGCTTCAGTGGGCTTGGTGGATTTGGTGGAGGTGGCAGTGTATTCAATTGATTTGCGTTCCAGCGACATCAAGCATGAGCAAGGCGTTTATGGTCTACCAAGGCATGTATAGCATGCGCATGAGGTGTATGTATATTGCAGCTGCAATAGACGAGGATGCGTGCATCCATCATGAGGAAGAGATATCGTTGAATGTCACAAATCAGCAGCAACTGCAGTCGCCACTGTTCACGCTGTACCATGGATGAGCGTGTCGTTCAGTGAATATCTCACCCGTGCCGGACAATCAGCTGGGCCACTGCCTCGTACATAGCTCACGTTGGTCGCCAAACACAACACCAGCGCATGACCCCACCATTATATCCTTGGGCATAGGATGTGTTCATCAATGCAAACGGCCAGAGGCACGGGGAAAAACAGCGAGAGAAGCAAGATTTTGGATCAAGACATGGCTAGCGGTAGAGCTGAACTCTGCAGAAACCTCATACATTGTCAAGCTTGTTCCGAGTATAGCAATAGCGACGGTCCAAACGCCACTAACGAGGACTTCGCAGCACAGAGAGTCAAGATCCAACGACTGGTAGACATGAATCAGGAGCTGTGTGCGGCCATGCGAATGATGCTACGAGAAGGCGAGGATCCGGAGGCAGTCTACGATATCGAAGATGTGGGTTATCTTATGCAGCTCGCAAGGCCCAGTAAACCAACACGAGTGCGCGGACCTGAGGGTCACCGGCCTGGCACACTGGATCCCGCTTCCCCACCGACCAGAAGAGCGGTCAGAGAGGATGCCGAAGCAGTAGGCCTTCGCTCGCTGTTGGGCAACGGACTTCTTAACAAGTTCTGGGATGCTGTTGTGCTTGACAGGACCCCTGAAGAAGTCGCCGAAGCCTCGACTCCAACCCACGAAGACCCAGGGAGCACTCAGATCATGACAACGCCGAAAGCTGCCGATAATGAGCATGAACAGTGAAGCAAGATCAGGTCAGCAAGGCGTGAACTTCTGGGAGATCTTGCAGGCAGGACTTGTAGTAGTCATGATTAGGATACTGTCTAAGTTTCCCTCTCATGAAGTCAGTGAAGCAAGCTCCAACAACGGCTACCACCGTGTCTTTCCGATCGTTCCGTCCGACCTAAGCCATGAACCAGTCGCTCGTTTGGCTTATGATATGGTAGGTGAATGACGAAAAGTGTGGTTGTAGGTGATATAGTTGACGTCGGCTCGCACTCGGCCGAAGACACCCGAGCCGTGCTACGCGTTTGTGGAAGCTTCAGTCGCGTCCTTCCTTCACTCACTTTAAGGTACCTTCCATCCTGGATCGCTATCTTGTGCGCCAGTACGGCAAACGGATGTGCGCTACCGACTGAAGCTCATCAACATGACTGAACCATTGGACGCTTGGCTTCGACGACATACACTCTATCTTCATTCCATCAGAGCATTACCAGCTTGATCAATTCTGGGATGCCGTTTCCACTACCAGCATTTGCTCTTTTGTTTTCACGCCTAGAAGAAATCGAGACGCGGCAGCCGCCATTGCTACCTCGGGAGAAAGCGGAGGCTTTGAACATCGAAACGCAGAAGTGGTTCAAATCTCATCATAGGGCAATCAATGAACTCGACGTACCAGGATCAGTGGCCTTGCTATCAGCCCTCCTACCCGAACGTCGGACTGACCGGGTCTATGGTATTCAAGCGCAAAGTCTATGCCGGATCTTGTGTCGGAGTCTGGGCCTCACATCGAGCAGATCCAAGGAATTGCAGGTCTATAAGCAGCCTGGATATGGTGACCTGGGAGCTTGTCTAGAGCGCGTGCTCAAGGCTGGCGGCTCGGTCGCTAGACCGCCTGTGTCACTGGAAGAAATCGACGCAATGCTCGAGCAGCTGGCAGCACAGTGTCGCTTCTCTGGTCCAGCGGTAAAGGGCTCAGTTCCGCCCAGTTCCTCAGAAGCACGAGATAAGCTGATCGGAGACCTTCTCAAGCGTACTCCGCCTGAGGAGGGTAAATGGCTTGTTCGTCTGATCTTGAAAGATTTCTCGCCCGTGCGGCTCAATGAGGCGTTGGTGATGAAAAGCTTCCACTTTCTGCTCCCGGACCTACTGCGGTTCCAGGGCAATTTTGAGACTGCGACGCGGATGCTTAAGGATGACTTGCATATCCGGCAACTTCCTGATCATCCTGATCCTCGATCTGAAAGATTGTTTCGACAAAGTGCAGGAACATCTCTCCGACCTCTTATAGGTGTGAAGGTGAGCAGGCCTGGGTTCGTAAAAGCTCGCAGCATTGAACACTGCTTGAAGATGGTAGGTACTCGCAAATGGGTGCTTGAACGCAAGTATGATGGCGAGTACTGTGAAATTCACATTGATAGAAGACGATCCACTGTGCCTGTCGAATGCATACAGATCTTTTCGAAGAGCGGCAAAGACTCCACTGCCGACAAGAAAGGCATACATTCCACCCTTGTAAAGTGCTTGAGGCTCGATCAGTCGGACTGCAAGATCACGGAGCAGGCGATCTTGCTTGGAGAACTGGTTGTATACTCTGACGTAACGAAGAGTGTCCTAGGCTTTGATGAGATAAGAAAGCACATTCTACGCTCTGGTGTGTTCCTTGGAACAGACCTGGACTCGCAGCCACGTGCTCACGAGCACCTTGCCATTGTTTTCTTCGATGTGCTACTATCAGATGACGACGTAGTCATGCATAAATCTGTTAACGAGCGTCGACAGCGACTGCGGCAAATGTATCGGAAAATACCCGGTCGAGCCTTGGGAGCTGAGTGGAAAGAGGTCAACTTCGCCAATAGTGGTCCCGCAAGAAAACGACTGCTCGAACAGTTCGCTGCATCCATCGTGCAGCGGTGTGAAGGCCTTGTCTTAAAGCCTTGTGGAGTGCCTTACTTTCCTCTCGACACGCATCATGATGGTGTACGTACCTGCATCATCAAGCTGAAGAAGGATTACATAGCCAACATGGGTGACGAGGCTGATTTTGCAGTGATCGGCGCGAGCTACGACGCACAGCTAGCGCTGAAGAGCGGCATTCCTGGTATCAAGTGGACGTCATTTCATTTGGGCTGTCTGACGAATGCGGTTGAAGTCAGGCGCTACGAAACAAGACCTGCCTTTCGAGTGGTAGAAACCATTCATTCAGAAGCATGCATTCCGAAGCCTACGCTTCAGGCTTTGAACCAGCTTGGCACGTACACTGCAAGACCGTACAGTCGTTCGAATACAGGAGCACCGTTCGATGTTGCTATCAACACACCAAACATTGACGTACTCTTTGAAACACCACTCATGGTAGAAGTGCTCGGCTCGGGCTTCTCAAAGCCATCAAATGCCAATTTCTACATGCTGCGGCACCCCAGGATTATCAAGCTGCATCAGGATAGGTCATGGACCGAATGTATCTCGTTTCAGGAGTTGCAAGAGCAGGCACATGCTGCAAAGACTGCGCCGACCGAAGCTTTCAGTGAGCTAGACGAGACACGAACTTGGGTTGCTAAGCTCGAGAGCAAGCTAAAGCACAGACTGGAGAAGGAGGGCACTCTCACGCCTGAGTCAAGGCGTGAAAGTCCGAGATCAACGAAGCGCAGTGCTGAGTCCAAATTACATGGTGCGACTCTTGTCGACAAGGCCTCCCAGCAGCTGACCGCGACTGATGCGCTAACGGATACCACGCCTTGTCCGCCAGGCAAACGACGATGCACTGCGGAGCATTGCGCAACACCACCTCGTCCTTCACCACTTTCTGACATCACGAACCAAGCCGAGAGCCTTAGCTCTACCCGCCAGCTACTAGCGTTCACGAAAGCTATGGTCTCGACAAAGCCGGCAGTATCTTGCAGAACTTACGGGGGAGCGGGATCCAGAAACGACGTTGTTGAGCAACATCTATCAGCCGTATGCTCACGAAGCAAATGTCCTTTCAGCAACGCCGCGGTCTTCCTCGCACCGTGCATCAGAGGAGTCCCATATATCACAGAAGACTTACTGCCTTCGCACGACGTTCTCCTCACTGCAAGCATCGAGCACTGGGATCGACAAAGCTTCTCGCATGCGCCACGCACAGCCACAGTCTCCGAGAGTCAAGCCTACAGCGGCATGCACAAGATTGTCCTGGTTGAAGCCAAGAGACCTGCCATGGTGAAAGTTGTGCTGGGACGAATCTTTGCTTTGAACCACGGAAGGATACGAGAGCGCATAGAGCTATACGATTGGAGAGTTCTTGAGCAATGCGTTAAACACGACA
Organism: Recurvomyces mirabilis; assembly: GCF_035927965.1. NCBI lineage: Eukaryota > Fungi > Ascomycota > Dothideomycetes > Mycosphaerellales > Teratosphaeriaceae > Recurvomyces > Recurvomyces mirabilis. Next base: position 548,912 of record NW_027041935.1, on the reverse strand, counting down.
GGCAGGCTGACCATGTGAAAGAGCACTTCATTGGTGTTACGATGTTCGATGAGATGAATGACCGAGCGATTTTCGTTTCTTCGATACCCGGCTTCGGCCACACTGGTTAGATGTGAATTTGTAACCTCTCATGCTAAACTAATTTAAGCTATGGAAATTCAATGACGCCCAGAAGATATCGGCTAATGCGTGATCCACCGTGCATCACTCAGTACGCCATAACATATAACATATCGTCAATACTACCTGCGCCTCGCTATACCCATTGACTGACAACCATCTTATGCTATTTCATCCGGCACGCCAGCCAATGATGTTAGGCATTGGTCTGTCACTCTCCGCCGGACTGCCTCGCCTCTTGCCACCCTTTGAATTCCTTCGTTCGGCCTCCTCGAAGATTGCTAGCGTGTGATCCCATACCTTTTGCGGCAGACCGAGGTCGCGGTATTTGTCCAGAATTTTGCCGTCTCCGGCACTCTTGCAGTCCCAATCGAGTAGATAGGCACCACTTCCCACCTCGCCGTTGCTGCCCTTCATTGGTGTCGCCTCCTCAGGGGCAGGCACACCGCAGAACGATGAGCCTCTTTTCGGCGGGTAGCATTCATTCGTTATCTGGAAAAAGTGACGTTCTCCCGACTCCATGACGTTCAGGATCCAGGGTGTCATTACAGCATATAGTACCTTCACCGCTAGCTTTACAGGCCCAGTGAGCTGGTTCACTATGCCTGTCTTCACCGTCCCGGGGTATGAGTGGCTGAATGAGACATCTGGATGTCGTTCCGCGAGTTGTTCGATCATGAAGTCCGTCATGATGACACAATGCGCCAGGCAAGCATGGAGAGTAAAGTTGTGCTTTAGATCCAGGTCGTCCATTCGTACATCGCCTTCTGAGCCGGCGGCCAAGACCGAGATGACTCGTGCCAGTTCGCGGTCCTGTGAGGCTCTCTCTAGGTTTGGTATGAGGTTGAGTGCACATCGAATGCGAGAGTAGTAGTTCACGCTCATCTTCTTGTCAACCCCCTCAATCGTCTCCTTTCGCCCTTGTAATGACATGTAGCCTGCAGTCAAGAATAGACAATTGATCTTTGGCTCCCGCTTCTTGAGGTCATCGCAGAGTTCGTCGACATTCTTGATCAGGCTGATGTCCTTTTTGATGAAAATGGCTTGGCCGCCATCATTGATACCTTTCAGTTCGTCGCATAGCTTGTTACCTTTCTCTTCGCTCCTGCTAATCATCAGCTGACTTGTTTTGCTGGCAACCATTCGCGACAACTCACGTTCCGATGATATAAATCCGTGGCGTACGCGTCCGCCTGAACACTTCTTTCGCTGTGGTGGCGCCGATGCCTCCAGTGCCACCAACGAACACGCACACCAGATTCTCTATCCGTTGCGCTAATGCATTGGCTTGCCGAACGACATCGATATGGACCATCTCTGGAAAGCAGATTAGTACCGGACAATGGCTCACATTCGAGTCTACATTATTACTATGCTTACCTATATTAGCCCCATAGAGGAGGGTGTGAAGTCCTTCACTCGTCGCTCAGAATGTGGACTGGCTAACGCCCCAGTCACAAAGCCCTAATGCTGGTGTGGCGCGCCGGCTTCAGTGGGGTAGAAGTGATGTTGTTACGTGTAATCGCCCTGCGTTGGTGAGGATATATGTGGTCACGTTCCACGATGACTGGGAAAGCTCCTTGTGAGGTCGGTGGCAATCTTTTAGCTTTCGTCCCAATCCAGACGCGCCACATCGATGGCTTTTTGTTGCCATTCAGCCCGCTCCGACATGATCACGAGACGCTACAATCTGACTAGCCATTATTTCCTCAGAAACACTCGATAGCCCGGGGAGACGGCCATCTGACCCGATATGCCTGTGTTCGAGTGGGAGAGTCTCGATTTGGTTGATGTTCAAAAGCTTGATGACGTGGGTGGCTACTAGAGGACGCTCCCACATCACCTCCTAGGTTGTACGGCAATGTCTGTCATTGCACAATTTGTCCCAGAAGACTTCTGGGCACTAAGGCGTGGTCGGAGTATGTACGATGATAGATTCCGTGTTATGAATCAAGCCTGGAACTGGTATGCATCAAGATGGCAGCGAAGACTGGCTTGTGGTGAGAAAGACTTGCTCATGTCAATGCCTGCTATATCTCGATTCGCCTACATCTGGCATTAACACGAGGAAACCAATGGGTCATTCTTCCCAACATGGTCATCGTGGCAGAGCCGCGGGCCCATGCCCTCTACGAAGCGCATTTCAAGAGTCAGTAAAGTGGAGTGTGGTTGTTTCGATCGAGGAATCGAGGAGATGACTTATATAGCTTGGCCGTGGAGCAATAAGTGAGCTCGACGTCGCAGTGAGCTATACTCACATGAGGCGTGAGGGAGGACAATCAGATGGCTGCCAGCGCGGGCGCGATCATTGGGATACGCGTGAGCAGTGCTGTCTTCCATCAGAACGGAAGATCTCTCATACATTATACGATGGCGATCGGCATGGGCCAAAACACTGAAGTAAAGGATGTCAATTGTTCGAGTACCATACGTAAAATGCTCATGGGTATCCTGCCCTTGCCATCCATATGCCGATTCACGTACAGTACATCATATCATTGCGAGCCATAACGACCATCCACTCTCCGAAACGCCGGACATAAGCATGGCAAGAAAGACTGCCTCCGTAGATATACCATTGGTCAATGTGTCGATGATCAGACACCACTCCTATGCACCAGCGCACCTCCTCGTCGGAATTGCACACTCTCCCTCCTCGACAGGACTTGCAGGGCGCGATGGAGTGATTGCTCACTATACCCCTTCCTTTCCACGAACTCGCGCCGAAGAGTTTGTAGGGAGGATGTATAGCCGATCGGCAACCTGAGAGCAGTCAAGTCAGCGTAACTCCTTCGAATAGATAGTAGGGGCACGTCATACCGCCTCCTCAATTCCTCCTCAACCTTATGCACCTCCTCCACCATCTCCCTATTTCCCGACAACCCCGCCGCACTCGTGTCCCCACCAGCACTCATAACAGCATCCATAGTCGACCCAAGGAAAAGTCGTATAGCCTCATCAACATGCCTCTCCGTCGCCACAGCCTGCAACTCAATCTTGGCCAAACTCTCCGTGATTCTTACAAGCGACTCCAACTGCCTTACCGTAATAGGGATACTCGACCTCTGATTCGCATCCGCCTCCGCCCTAGCAACTTGCCTTCTGATGGAAACGAAATGCGAAGATAGTTTCTCCGCCGCTTCGGGAGACATCCGTGGCGCACATCGCGTTTTGGCGTAGGAGATGTATCGCTTCATTTTCTCCACTGAGATCTCGGCTTCCGCTTGGTCGGAGGCGAGGCCCTGGCCTCCCATGTGGATCCCCATGACATGCTTTGCGATTCTTTCGTCGCGGGCGCGGTCGTGATCGTCGCGGACGATGAAGATGAGGTCGAAACGGGATAAGATGGTGGTTTGGAAATCGATGTTCTCGCCTGGAGACTTCATGTCGTCGTATCGTCCGAACACCGGGTTAGCGGCGGCCAGAACCGACGTCCTGGCGTTCAAGATGGTGGTGATGCCGGCTTTGGCGATGGAGATTGTTTGCTGTTCCATCGCCTCGTGGATTGCTACACGGTCTTCATCCCGCATTTTGTCGAACTCGTCGATGCAGACCACACCACCATCTGCGAGAACCATGGCACCACCTTCGAGATAGAACTCCCGCGTCGTGGTATCGCGCTGCACGGATGCTGTGAGGCCAGCCGCACTGGAACCTTTGCCCGAAGTGTAGATTGCTATAGGCGACACTTTCTCGACGAACTTCAGAAGTTGGGATTTGGCAGTTCCTGGATCGCCGAGCAGGAGGACATTGATGTCGCCTCTTAGTCTCATGCCATCTGGTAAGATCTTTTTGCTGCCGCCCATTAGTAGACATGTGATAGCTTTCTTGATATCTGCGTTTCCATAGATGGATGGAGCAATGCACGAAGCGAAAAGACTATACAGATCCGGTCGCCGAGACATTTCGAGAAACTCTTGCTCTTCTTCCTCACTGAAGTGCATGCCAGCTCCGCCAGCCATATCGTGGCTTAGATCTGTCTGGATACCGACGGCGCGGAGGTAGGGGTTGCGGATGGCCACTGCGCCACTTCCTTTGCTGTTCTTTTGGCTCTGGTAGATGCTGAAGACGCCCATCACTACGCAGCGAGAGCCGGGGACAACGCGATTCGCTAGGTAGCGATCGGCTGAGACGAGAATATGGCGTGGCAGTTCGCCGACGGGGACGTCGTCTGGGGCCTCTTGTAGCTTTAGCACCTGCTGGTCGATGAATTGACTTTTTTCGTGTACGACGTAGTATGGATCCAGTGGACACTTCTCCCCGGCATCTCCGGGAACTTTTTCCCTACCACATGTTCGTGGGAGTGTGAGGCCTGTAAAGCCACTCGATACAGCGAGGTTTGTGGAGTACTGGCAGTTTCTGCATTCGATGTGCACGCTTGTGGCTTTGCTGCTGAGAGTACTGGCACCGATGACAATGCCGGGTATGCGGACGAGGTGTGAGACATTCGTTGCTGTCAAGCCTCGGATTGAAGTCTGCGAGACGGAGGAATGGATGAGGAGTTGGTGTTCGGGGAGGGATTTCGAGGAGCGCAGATCGTCTTCGCTGCGCGAGGGGTAGAGGATGCGTTGTGTGCATGTTTTGAGGGCTGCTTCGAACTATGTAGTATGTCAGAGTCTGACCTGGTATCTGGGATCACGTGTATTATACTATCGGGATGATGTCTGCGGGCTCATTGTTCAGTCGCTGTGCCAGGTGCTCGTTGAAGGCGATGAGGTGTGCAATGTCAACGTCGCAGTAGTATTGCTTCGACAGCACATTCTCTCGTATTTGGTCGCTAAGAGATGATCAGCTATAATCTCGCCGCTCATAGTCTTACTGTTCTGCTCTGCTCAGCTCACCGGTATATGAAGACATTGTCCAGGTGGAAGTCGAGTATGAAGTCAACGAGCTCCTGTTGTATCTGCTTGACCGATGCTTGACCTCCGTTGGATGCCCGATCCTCTCCAAACAAGCTGAGCGTGTACACTGATTGCCGATCCATTGTGTACGGATGTGTGACGGATGTGTGTGTGTGCGTGCGTCAATGGTGGGTGGTGGGGTGATTTGCGTGAATGATATGGACTATTATTATGGCAGCCGGCGATCTGGGCAACGCGAAGAGGACGCGTTCGCAGAAACACGCTTGAACTAGAGATTGGCTTTAGTGCTTGCAGTAGCTCCAACGGCTGTCCGCTGTCTCGCCCGCTGCGCTCGGATTCGATCAGGCCGACATGTGCAATCTGGCAATAATAATGGCAACACCCTAAGCATAAGCGTGCGACTATACATCGATAATGCTTCCACGATAGTAAATCTGGCACTCTCGGCATATCCTCCGCCATGTCCTCACCCTCCTCTCGCTTCTCCATCGACACTTCGGTGACCACACCCACATCTCCAACCTCAACACGTTCTGGCTACCCTTTCCCGGAGAGTCTCCATCGCCAAGCACCCACCAACCGATATGCGCCGCGTCGAGGCAGCAATGCCAGCACAATCTCCGTCGGATCCGTAGGAGGGAGTCTCGATCTCCACAGTCCTCGCCGGAGCAGTAGCGTCCGCGATACAATTCACAATGCCATCTCCACCCTCCTCCAGCCGCCGATCATGCGGACGGGTCTGGTCGCACATCCTTCTGCTCCACCAGGCTACAAGGCTCCGACCACACGTGACATTCCTCCAGTGACGTTGACCAATATCCCTCACGTGCCTCCAGAGAACTTCCGCGATTATTTAAGTAGGATTGGTCCGTTGTTCGATAGCTTCCAGCGAGGTTGGATAGAGCCGGAGCAGTCGGCATGGCTCAAGAAGGACAAGGAGTTGGAGAAGACGGACCGGTTTGCGGAGGCACTGGAGAGGAGGTTCAGTAGCAGTGGTCCGCCTTCGCCAGCACTTTCGCGGACCACGTCGATGGCAACACTGTCGCCGGCAATAGAGACCCCTGGAGGTGCGCCAGGTCAGGCTAAGAGACGGCCTAGCGCACAAGCCAGACGGAATCGGAACGAGCCTACGCCATTATCTACCATACCAAATGTTTACTTTGACGATGACTTTCACCTGGAGAACCCGCGAACATTTGATGTGGTGTCCGAACGAGCGGAAGTAATCAGGCCAGCACCCGGGAGCGAGCAGAACGGTGCACCACGAAAACCAATCACGACGAATGCCATCTTGCAAGAGAAGCTCAGTTGGTACATGGATACGGTGGAAGTCCATCTAATCTCTAGTATAAGTACTGCGTCATCTGGCTTCTTTGCAGCTTTGGGCAGTCTGAAGGAGTTGCAAACGGAAGCGGAAGAGAGTGTGGCCAAGATACAAGGATTGCGGGCAGATCTGAAACGGTTGGATGAGAAAGTGGCAATGCGAGGGTTGGATGTAGCGTCGAAGAGGAGACGGAAGGCAAATATTGGGAAGTTGGCCAAGGCGACGAGGCAGGTTGAGAGAGTTGTGGAGGAGGTGAAGCGGGCGGATGAGCTGGTTGACGAGGGAGAGTTTGAGGAGGCCGCGGATCAGATGGATAGGGTGGGAAGGTTGGTGTGTGGTCAGGTCGAGCCGGGTGCTGGTGGTCCGGACAACGATTTGATCGACTTGAGACCTTTGAAGGCGTTGCAAGGATTGGACTCGGGATTACAAGAGCTACAATACCGCATAGACGCAGGCTTTGCACAACGCTTCGTCTCGATATTGATAGAAGACCTACGACAACATGTGGAGAAGGTATCGTCAACAGATACCTTGAAACGATGGTCAAGGCAACGAGGCATTCCGCCAACGTATCTAGAAAGTACAGCACGATTTAGAGAAGATCTGATGGCGGCGCTGGATGGACTACAGCGAGCAGGTCACACCGCACCTGCGACGGCGGCGTACCGTGAAGCTGTGCAGAGGGAGATGAAGGCTCTTATACGAAAGCATTTGCCAGCCAGCACAGACGACGATGTGGATAGCATGGTCTCCACTTCCACGCGAGGGGGCACAAAGTTGAGTCAGCAGGAGAAGAGCACGATCTTGGCTCGGAATTTGCGAGCTCTAGAGCCAGAAGATGCTGAGAGTCTATTAATCAAGGTCTACACTGCTGTGGGTGAAGCCCTGAGACGAGTCAGCACGCAGACGAAAGTGCTACTTGATGTCACGAGTAGTATGGATGCGCCATCAGCTCCTACTTCCCCGCCGAAGTCACCTGGTCTGCTGCCCAGGAGTGCTATCCTTGGCAGTATGGACGCACAACTCATGAACGGTGCTCTGAACGGCGCGCCGAAACATCCTTCCCGAGATGTTCAGGAAGAACTCTCGCAAGCCCTCGATATGTCCAGCCTCCTTGGCCAAGCCGTTGATGCCGCCCAGGCACAAATCACCAAAGTCCTCAAAGTCCGCAATGAGCAGTCCGTCCGCCTCTCCATCGAGCGCTTTTTACGATACTTCACTCTCAACCGCCTTTTCGCAGACGAGTGCGAGGCCGTTAGTGGTCGTGGCGGTGCGACGCTGAAGGGGATTATCAACGCGCAGATATCGGGTTTTGTGCAGGTTATGGGCCAGATGGAGGGTGAGCGGGTGGCGAATGGGCTAGATGGCGAGGAGTGGAATGCGAAGGACTTTGGGGAGGCGGATGAGATCGTGTTGGGTAGGGTGCTGGGGAGTATGGGAAAGGATCCTGTTGAGTGGGCGGAGGGGGTGAGACCCGTGTGGTTGGATGTTGGATCTGCGGCTCCAACGAATCGGCAGAATGGTGCGGGTACCGCCGAGCAGACGAACGGTACCGCGACGCCAGAGACTAATGGCACCCGTCCCGCCCTACCCGCCCCAGCACCAACCACGACAGGACCCAAACTGCCTTCCAAACCAGCCTTCATAGACGCCAACCGCTATATCCTCGTCGCTTCCGCCATCGCCCTCCTCCCGACCCTCGAACGCTTCCTATCCCTGACCTACCACCTCCCCTCCATGACCTCCACCATCTCCACCGCCCTCCTCGACGTCCTCCGGATCTTCAACTCCCGCTCCTCGCAACTTATCCTCGGGGCTGGTGCAACACGTATAGCGGGGCTGAAAAACATCACGACCAAGCACCTTGCTCTCAGCAGTCAGGCTTTGAGTTTTGTGGTAGCGTTGATACCGTATCTACGGGAGTGCGTGAGGAGGCATATCGGGGGCGATAAGAGTGGAGTCGGGAGCGCGAATCTACTGGCCGAGTTCGATAAGACGAAGCGGACGTATCAGGAGCATCAGGTGAGTATTCATGAGAAGTTGGTGGAGATTATGACGAGTCGGAGTGCGATGCATGTCAAGACTATGCTTAGCTCAGCCTATACTGCACCGCCTCCGGACACGAAGTCCACCGACGACGACCCGACGAAGCCGAGCCAATACATGGATACCCTCACTAAAGAAACTACCACGCTCCATCGTGTGCTTTCGAGGCATCTGAGTGAATATGATGTTGGATTCATTATGAGGAGGATTTTCGAGGCGTACAGGGAGCAATGGACGAGGGGGTTTGGGGAGGTCGAGGTTGTGGGGAGGGTCATGCAGGGCAGGTTGGTTAGGGATGCGGAGGGTTTTGAGAGTCGGTTGGGGAAGATTGATGGTGGGGGGGAGGTGGGGAAGGAGGTTTTGGCGGTTGTTAGGGCGAAGGTTGGGTGAGAGGGTGATGTCGAGGACGAGGTGTGAAGACGGTATAGGGCGTGAAGATGGTATCCTGGCGTGCAGACGGCATAAAGATGTGCCCGACATCTCCAAGGCACGATTTGCAGGTCAGACGTTCACGAAACAATCACGAGATTTGAGAGAGCTTGGATTCGTGCTTACCATGTCCGTCTGATAGGCTGACATAGAGAGTACAGCTCGTTGGCTGAAGGGCTGTCCTCGCGGTTGTCCTCGAAAGTCAAATCGTCCTCAGGAATCAATTGTCCTCGAAAGTCAATCCTTCTCGGTGGTATATATGATCGCCCTGCGCGCCTGATGATGGGTGCGGAATCTCTCGTTGAAGCATCCCATGCTCCTGCTTCAAGTACAGACTCTGCCTTGCCGTACGACTTGACCGCCACGCCACCACTTTCACGTTCGAAGCAAACGTTGCTCAATACAACTCAGAAGACTATCAGACGATCAGCAACATACAAGACGACCTCACTCTATCACCTCGTGATCAAGCACAAATCCAGCCAAGATGCCTTTCTGCAAAGTAATCGGATACATGTACCCAGGCATATTTCCGCCTGAGGTCGGCATGGTGATCGAAGACAACTTCAACGGCACTGACCTCCTCGTCTTCCGACAACTCAACTCCAAGATCCGCGACAATTTCCAGGAGAAGTGGCTAGACGCCTTCTTCACAAATAGAACCCACGTCTACTCCTATCATGGTCTTCGCGCCCTACTAGACATCACCAAGCAACCAACTCTTGTACGGGAGATGAAGGAGATCACGTTATGTGTCCTCGACTTGGACCATATATCGGCCCCGAGAAATAACCCGGGCCAGTTCTCCAAGCACCAGAAGGCCGATGGGCGCAAGATGCTGGCAGCCTGGGGGAGACAAAGGCGAAGTCTCCGCCGCTACGACACTGAGACCAGATTCCTACAAGATATCTTCTTCAACTTGCAGAAATTGGGCATTATCGTCTCGGTTCGGCTTGCAGACGAGTGGAGAGATTCGGGCGATGCTGGAAACTTGCTGCGGAAGGCACTGGGTCGAGATACTGTCAGGACAATCGGTACTCCACTCGATACAGCGCAGCTTGTCAAAGGCCCTTGTGAGGGTCCTGCTAAGACCCTGCTCGAGTCACTGATCCTGACCGGATATCCTATCCAGCAACTCGACCTCGCGTGTCCTTACGACAACACTGGACTCACGTGCAAGAGCTTCGACCTTTCGCGGCGCGTGCTGAGCAATCGCGGGCTAGCCTTTGCCCATTTGACGCATCTTTCGATCAAGTTCGATCCGAAACTGTTCGTTGAGCTCCCGAAAGATATCGCGAACGTGGCAACCTGCTTCAGAGACTTACCCCGGCTGCGGGCCCTCGACATCGGTGTGGCGTACGACAAAGGCTTCATGAATCTACAAGGCTATATCATGCCCATGCTCGACTGCTTTCCCTTGCACCAGATTGAGAGTTTGACCCTGCATGGCGCGTATGCGACGGCTGGGGAGTACATCACCATGCTGGATCGAGCAAGACTGAGTCTCGAAAGCCTCGATATGTGTGGGTGTGATGTTACCGCCTTCGACTGCTGGTCCGGTGTTTTCCGTTGGGCGCAAGGCAAGATGGGGGTGTTGCGTTGCTTGGAGGTCAGGGACATCGGGCACGTCTTCAGGGGGATCTATGAGTATGGCGAGAAAGATTCTCGGCCCGTGTGCTGGGATGGGCTTGTTAAAGTCTCGCAGGGTCTGCGGATGTTGAGCGATAGACCTCGCTATCAGCCGCATGAGGAGTAGAGCGATGCTGCTGTCGTTCTTTCATGATCACTATGTGGGCGTTGCCAATGCTCTTGTGAGAACTGTACTTGTGGATTTATCAGGAGGGCACATCTGCTGTGCCGTCACAAAGCACGTATGTAAACATCTTGACTGAAGACAGTTGGAAATGCTGTCATAAATTGCCCGCTCACACCATGGCAATATTTCGTCTCCCTCTTAGCGATGACGAACTCATTCAATTATTCGAACGAGGACGTGGACACCGCCGAATGGCATTGCCTGCGTGAGTTCGTTCATGAGACGTGGGCGACGGAAGTGTCCTCGTGGAGCATTTGTGGCACTGCTGTCCTCACTTACTGCTCCCACTAGCTCGCTGACCAATATGAGAGTTCTCGTTGGCTGATATGGTCCGCATGGGGTTTAGGTTTTGTCCTCAAGAAATCAATATATCGAGGCATCTATATTAGTTCTCGCATGTCTTTGTTATTGCCTACATGCGTGTATGATGTCTCGTCTATACAGCCAATATATTCACAAAGCACAAGTAGTTCGGCAACCATCATCAAGCAAGTATGGCGCCAAGTCTGGCTGTGAGCCTAATCCAAGCAGACGTTCTGCCGAACTTCCCTCCTGAGATCTGTTCGCTGGTTGAGGGATACCTCGACCAGTCGGACCTCCTTTCACTTCGGCAGATGAATCGCCGTCTCCGCCATTACCTTCAGGAGAAGTGGCTAGAGGCGTTCTTCAGGAAGTGGACTCACGTGTTCTCCTATCACGGTCTCTCAACGCTCTTGCAGATTGTGGCCCGGCCGGAGATGGCTAAGCGATTAAAGAGTATCGAATTTCGAGTTCTAGATTTTCCGGAACCCGGAAAGGACCCACGCAGAGACACAGAGGCGGAGACAGCTCGTATGGCTATGAATGCGGCGTGGGAGATGCAGGAACTTCGTCTTAGACGTGGAGGTTGCGGCGCCAGGAAACTGAAAAAGATCTTCACTGCCCTAGTGAGACATGGTGTGGTCATTCCGGTCACCATCGACGATGATTGCCTGGAGGCAAACGAGAGAATCCTGCGAACGGCCTTCGGTCGCAAGGTATTGACGACCATGGGAGGGGACCCAGAACGATATCTACTTTGGCGCGAGCACGATCGTGGCAGCTGTGACGAAGTCGGCTGTGCCGTCATGACCGCCATCGCTGCTACCCAGTATCCGGTCGAAAATCTCCGCTTCCCCTGTCGGTTATCCAACGTAGGTATAGGACGTCTGACCTTGGGGCTCGAGTCCTCGATCTCAAAGGCCTGCAGCACAGCGTTGTCAAATCTGTCCAGCCTTGACTTGACCCTGGACCCACACATGTTTTTCGATGAGCGGAATGACTGGACTGGAAATGTCTTCCATCTTCGCAGCCTGCCCGCGCTGCAACATCTTCGCCTCTCTCTTGCGCATCCTGCCTGTGCTGACGCATCGCCGCGTGGCCTGACGAGAATGATGAATTGCTTTCCCATGAAGCAGATCCGCACGCTCGTGTTAGGCAATACATACGGAGAGCCGAAGGATTACATCAGCATGCTGGCTAAGGCTAAGCACAGCCTTCGCAAGCTGAGACTCGTCGCGTTTGATGTCCTGTTTGGCGGCTGTTGGTCGACCATTTTCAGATGGTTAGGCCAGAACCTGGAATTGGCAGATTTATGGCTAGAAGATGTGGGCCACCCGATGCTTGGCCTGTACGTATGTAGGGGAGCAGCTGAGGCGAATGCTCACGAGTGTAATCATTTCATTGGGGCTGCAGTCGTACGCGACGGTCTACGCAGCTTGGTCGATCGACCGGGTTACGCATTTCCGTCAAAACCAGAAGCGTAGGACAGAACGGCAGCTGCGCCGTTCGATGCCCAAACAGATTTGCATCAAGAGTGTCGGTAGCATGTCGAAGTGGCTCCGTGGTGTTGTACAAACCGCGAGCAGAGATCTTTGCTCAACTGTCAAATATAGCACCGAATGCAGCGATCTTCCTACTCTCCATACCATACACCACCTCCTGTGTCACTTTGGGGTTACTGATGATCATGACAGCCTCCGCATGAACTTGCTGAACGAAGGCATAAGTCAAGGCCACGAGATTCGGAGTGCCCGTCTTCTTCGTGTCGATGATGAGTGCGTTGCTGTCCGCTCGCAGAACGTTCCTCATGATGTCCTTCCCGTACGTCGTCTCAGGGGATCTGGCACTCCATATGACTCGCATCGGATGATCCGGATGCACGTTCAAGAACGAAAGACATGGTCCAATGCCCGACCCCGTTGCAACAACCACTATGGGTCGGAATAACGACGATAGACGCATGACTCCAATGGTCGGTGCTCCTCGCACCCAAAAATGCTTCGGTGGAGTCTGGATCATGCCTTTGGTGAAGTCGCCAACACGACTGATGACCACGCTGTACCCTTTCTCGACGTCCGCTCGGCTCTCTGATACATCAGGGATCGTCGCAAATCCATGACACTCGATCAGAGGATTGTGCGCCAGACGAATGCCACGACATGTTGGCAATTGTCTGTCGGCGAAATGCAGCTGGGTCGCGTGGTCGGAAAGCTTTGTAGCATTCACGGCAAGGCGTTTTAGCCGAAGCCAAGGATAGAGGAGGCAACATGTAATGGCGATCAAGAACCAGAAAGTCGGCAAATGTATCAACGCGGTGCCCAAAGGACGCCCGAGATTATGTGTGTCTGCTGTCGCAATGGTCAAGATCTGTGCCCACACAAGACCAACTGCAATCCAACCGCCAAATCTATGGGACAACTCCCATATATCGTGATATTGCCGTCGTATCGCCGGGTGAGAGACCAGGATCAGGATCGTGAAGATTACTAATATGGCTGCCGATATTGCTGCTACTGCTTTGCTCTGAACGTTGCTTCCTTCGAACTGCTGTACGACCAGGACAGTGTAGTACATGTACCATAGCAGCGCACTAATAGCCGAACCCGAGTGAATCCCACCATTGTTGTAAGCCATCTTTGCAGCGATGCGACGTATTGCAAGGGGTGTATTGACTGGTATTGCGCATAATAGATGGAATAGCAGATTGATGACATGCTCCTGGCGCATGAGGACCGCAGCCAGAAGGTTGGCTCCAACCGCAGTTGCGGCTTGACTGTAGCTGAAGGAGCCCGGTTGGCGGACTGATCGTGCAATCATACACAGTATGACTACCACATTCGTCACCAGCAAGATGACCATGAGTCGTCGATAGAATGTAAATGTCTTGAATCTTGTCTCGTTTATAAGAGATTTGCCCGATGTTGTTGGAAGTGGATGTACCCGCTGGAGTGCTATCAGGTATATGCTATTGGCAATGTGATTTGAAAAGTCCTGGCCCTGGTTAGACGAGACATCTGTAAAGTCCTTTTCGTTTAGCGTGGTAGCTTCGCTGAAGATGTTGGCCGAGCTGCTCTTTTCTAGTGGACGTAGGTGTACTTTCGAGGGACATATGATCTGGCCCTCGAGTTGCCAACCCAGTGATGTCGTCTGCAAGGAATCCTTCAACGACGTTGACGAGAACGAATCTGACCGTCGCTGTCCCCCACCCGGCGGGAAAAGTATGCTCTGGTGAGGATCAGAAGTGCCGACCGTGTGCAAGATCCGTGTGACTACAGCGCAAGACCTGCAAGGCTGTTGTAGCGAAACGCTATCTGGTGATAAACATGTCTCTGAAATTGGCTTACGGGTTGGCTCTCGCCAACAGTGCGACCATGTATGACCGTCGTGGATATGGTAGCAGCTTTGTTGCTTAGAGCTGACTTCATGGTCGAGCGCCATTGTTAGGGTTCCTCGAATATCGCTTGGTGTAGCGTCTGTGGCTCCGGCTAGCAGCTGAGACCCTAGGCCGAACGTTTGCGCAAATAGCTGCAGTGACTCGAGAAGTACTTAGACCTGCCTAGGCCCGTACATCTCAGGAGTATACGCTCGATGACAGCGAGGGAGCAAGACTAGTAAGGTTCTGATATAGTCAGGAAGATTGGGATGAAGAAAGGAAAGAGATCCGTTAGGAAGAAAGTAAAATATAAACAACTCAGCGCAGATAGAGATGTAACCTTGAAAGAAGACCAAGCAGCCCGGTAAAGGCGGCCTAGTATGCTGCCGACGATGTCGAATGGGACAGCGTACGGCTGAACGCGGACATGAACCAACACTCCTCGATAGTGTGTGCCGGAGCGCTTGCCCAACAGTACCTGGGTCAACGTACTGGAAAGGTTAAAAACCAACATCTGATGTGCAGTCACCAAAGCCCAGTCCGCGTCTATGGCGATCGTCGGCTAGCTCGTGACATTTGGAGAAGCCAGCTACCTTTAACAGCAGGTGCCGCTGATTTGGTCCTGACAGCTTGGGTGTACAGCGTGGGAAGCCATGAGCCAGATCGAGGACCCGAGATCCACAGTGCGATCGATGAGAGCGTTCGGGGCTTTGCTATGCCTGTTGGATCATTGTGGCCGCAGCGTATATTCCTTGCTACAAGTATTGCATTCGCGTTCTCTAGGTGTACTCTTAAACGCTGAGCAGCTCTTGTGAGCAAAGGCTACTGCATGTTGGCCAAGCCATGCATATTGCAAGATGAGCTCGCGTGGTATTAGTGCGCGAAAATCATCTCAGCCTTCCAGGGTGAGGCTGGAGTGACTTGGCCTATTGGCTCTGATTGTAGCCCAGACAGCTCGATAGTATCGCAGGATCCCGTTCTTGGCCGTCGCCGCCGCCATCACCGGTCCACCATCAGCCCAATATGAGCGTTGAAAGCCATTCGATAAGCTGTAGGCCGAGGTGAGGAACATCGAAGGCATGCAACGGGCAGCTGACATGCAGTACCGATCAGCGCTGACTCGTTAACATCCGTGATGACAAGCAAGCACTCTGATAGATTGGGCGGTTCTTGTCGAAGGATCTCGAGGGTGGTCGAAGCCCTGCTGGAAGGACTGCGGCTGGCGGAGAGACTCTACGCTAAGCCGCTTGCGCCATCCCCGACATGGCGTTCTTCTGTGCGCTTCGCGTCCCTCAATAATCTGCACATCTGTACTTCGGGCGCAGCTCCTGAACGCCGACGAGCATGTCCGCAGTCTGCTTTTGGCAACCAAGCATGGAGGCTGGTCCTGCTATGGGACACCCGTAGGTCCTCATGGTTGGCGCACTATGCAAGCCCGCCCACCCATGGACAAGGGAGATTAGACGCCGCAGCCAAATAAATGGCCATGAAGCTGTTCCTAGACCAAGGAAAGGATCACGCACCTAAGGGGACGCAGATTGGGTTCGCGTCTACTGCGATAGTCATGCCGATCCGCCGAGGAAAGGCAGAAGTCAGTGAGAGGTCCAACAGATCGTGATCCTATGTGGAAACCGATCTAGGTTAGGCATCATTAAGATCCATGCAGCCCTTGCACGATCGCTGCCACGAGATACCTACATACACTAGATCACTATCTTGATAAGAGCTCACGTTCCAGGGCATGAATTATCCCAGGACTGATGGTCACTGGTCACACGGAGCACAATCAGTCTAATATCATCCACCCCATTCAACGGCTTAAACCTTGTGGCAAGTTCGGTATATGTTCCTGCCTACTCACTGCTTTCTGAAAGGCCGGCACGTGAGCGAGATCCTTCTTATCCCACATTCGACGACTACGCGGTAATTCTCGGTATCATCTGGACCTGTTCGGAATTCAAGTCATTGCACTGGTCCAGCGTATCGAAAGTGTATCCGAGTCGCGAAATATCTATCCCCGGCGGACAGTCCCTTACGCTTGACTTGAACCAGGGCTAATACACAGCCTTGGCGAGGGCGTCGCAAACAATCCTTCAGGGAGGAACAAAGCTGAACATGCAAGTCATGACGGGAGCAATAGCAGATCTCGGCAGAAACGAATCTCAGCCCTTACGCATCTGCTTTACTATGGCAAATACTGTGCTAGACCTCCTCAGATGGCTGGACGCGCGTTTACGATCGTCTGCCACTATGGTCGTTCGCCGCGTACCAGAAACGCAGGGCTTGAGGCATTTGTACGTTGATCATAAGATCGCCGCCACCACCACAATGCGACCCCCGACAGCCACTGACTGAGCCGCAGTGATCTCATGGCAGAGACAGTGACTGCTGCGCACCCACATGAAACGAGGGATAAGTCGGCCGATCTGCAGACTGATCTAGTTAGCTTCACTTTGTCTGGTTCATACGACCCAAACATACCGGTAAGTCACGTACGGCTGTAAAATAGAGGAACTAGAACTCACCATATCTCCAGATACTAATCGATGCTGAAGACCACTGTCGATTCGTTACTCACAACAAAGCAACCCGGCTAGTGGACTTGCTCGCTGCCGTTTTTGAACCAGGCTGTACAGTGTGTCTACATCTTCCGAATGACGTCCTCTACCCAGTGCTGGTGCTTGGCATACTGGCTGCTCGAGCGCAATGGACTGGTACAAACCCAGCCTACACTGCACCCGAGCTCGAGCACCACTTTCGGGTGTCCAAGACCAAGTATGTGATCACGATTGCGGAATGTCTGGAGACAGTACGCATAGCTGTACGAGCTAGTGGGACTGATGCTGAGGTCATTTTCTTCACGGATCTGCTAAGCGATTGTTATCAACACGACGAGATCCGGGGGCACTCACCGAGATGCTGTCACTCTCTAGGTGCATCTCCGCGGGCGATTAGGACACTTTGCGACATCATTGAACAGGTTCGAAAGAGTGGCCCTGCCATCGACAGTTCCAAGCCATTACCAGACGACATTGCAGCACTCATGCAGACTTCCGGAACCACTGGTCTTCCAAAGATGGCCGCTCGTACCCACAGATCTATGGTACATGAGCTTGCTGCTATTGCGGATGACGATAGTCTCAAGAACTATCAGGTCCGTCGACTCTTCTGCACCCCTATCTTCCATGCCTTCTCAGCGCCAGAAATGATCTTCAACGCGCTCCGGCTCGGTCGACCTAGTTACTTCATGCGACGATACGACGAGACATTTGCACACAAAATCTCGCTGTACCGCATCACGGAGACCTTCGGCCCACCAGCGATGCTCCTGAGGCTCATCAATAAAGTCAACGATCATCATCTGCTGCAGTCTTTACGATACGTTGCGTATGGTGGGGCACCATTAGGGCCCGAGCTGCGCAGGAAATTTCTTGGTCTTTTCGAGAATAAACCACGCTTGATACCTGTCTATGGCATGACGGAAGGGGGCTGGTATACGACTCTCAAGGATCTAGAGAATGACGATACTGGGTCAGTCGGTAGATCAATCCCTGGCTACGACATTCGCATCGACGAGCGCGCTGGTGACAGCATGAACGGATGTAGGACTGGCGAGCTCCTCGTTCGAGGGCCACCCATGATGCAGTCATATTTAGGTAATGAGAAGGCGACCACTGATGCCTTCCAAGACGAGTGGTTCAAGACTGGCGACATTGGATATTTTGAAGATGGTAGAGTCTACCTCATTGATCGGATTAAGGAGATGATCAAGGTCAATAGCTGGCAGGTCTCGCCGACTGAAGTTCAAAATGCACTGCTAGAAAGTGACGCAGTGGCAGAAGCCGCCGTCTTCGGCATTGGATATGGTGTTGAGGAGCACCCGGTGGCGTGCGTCGTCCCGAGGGGAACTTCTTCTGCAGACGAGCTCAAAGCTCACCTGCGAACAAGGCTCACAGGCTATAAGGTCAATCATACCGAGATTCGATTTGTGAAGGATATACCCAAGAACTCAGCAGGGAAGATACAGAAGCAAATTTTGAGAGAGCAGGTCTTGCGGGACATAAAATCGTGATGAGTCCAGATAGCATCTAGAAATGCACAACGCTCTGCTCTTCGTCGCACCAACCCTCGTGATCGCTGCGGTCGTCTCTACACTGAGAGCCGGCTCTAGCCGATCGGGCCGCACCAAGGCCCGCACCTTCCCATGTCACTAGACTTTGACTTCTACTCCACCCTCGATGCGCGTCACTTGTTGATCGAATGTCGGCTCGGTGTCATGTTGGGATGTGCGGAAGGAGATGTAGGATGAGAGGAGGATGTGAATCAGCATGAGCGACATGGAGATCATACCAATACAAAGCTTGTCACTGGACAATGCACCGGATGAAGGCACATCAATACGCGGAATCGTGACGCTTTCATGGCCATACTCTTCTTCAACGCGACAATGTGCTCTCCTGATAGCGGATCTGGACTTTCGATTGCGAGCGAAGAAAGGTCAGGTGCGCGTCAGGTTCACAGCAGCAAGCGCAGAAGCGATTGCAAAGGCCCACATTGGCATTGGCGATGAGGTCGTGCTGCAATTGCAAGGCGCGAAATGGGCACAGGATATCGAGGTAACGCGCACACCGGGCAGAAGTGTAGACGGGGAGTTGCTGTACCGGAATAGGCTAGGCCTCACACTCGCTAAGGCAGACGGAAGTATCGAAATTGATATCAATGCGACCACGCCTCCGCGCGTTACCGAGCAGCTGGAGAACGTGATTACGGCGACACCATTGCGACGCACCGTGCAGACTGTACGTTCGAGCTTCAACGGTTCCCTAGACAGTCCACCAACCTATAGCTCTCCACCTTTTGCTCAACGGCAGCGCCTGTCTAGCAACACCTTTCTCGGTTCTGGTTACGACCCTTTCTTTGACGTCGATCTAGACGTTGAGCACCCTGCTAAACGGCAAAGGACGTCCTTTGGAACTATCGGACAGTGGCGATACGCGGAAGGCTCGCCATCCCCAGAAGAATCTTTGTTTGATGGCGATGTGACTGGCGAGGTTATTAGAGGCAACGACGAAATGCTCGAAGTTGCTCAAGATACACTCGGCGAGGCTCGAATAATCCTCGTACATGCTCCTGGAGTTGCTGAAGTTGTGCAACCAGAAGATGCCATGCAAATCGACAGCGTAAGCTTGCTAGACCAGGCCACAGCCTTGAATTCAGACGTGTCGTTGTTGCCTGATATATCACCAACCTCAGTAATACCCGACATACTACCTATCACAATACCTGCGCTACAGCCCTCTGAGCTACATGCATCTCACCTAAAACTGTCAATACCTGGTCCGCATATCACGTCGGCCGAGGAAGAAGTCGCGCCTTCGACTCCTCTGCTGCAAGCTGTGCCAAACTCTGCACTGCCAAACCCTTCACCATTTGCTAGTAAGACTACGCTCACTCACGCTGCCCGAACTGATGATGACTCTGCTCCAACAGAAGAGATCGTCAGCACGGTCACATCGCCAGTCGGATTCTCACAACCAGGCAAACAGGACGAAGGTAGCACGATAGTTGAGGGAGCTGCGGACCTCATCATCAATGGTCTCGAGCCGGGAAAGTCGGGTGCTCTGCAAGAAGCTATTTCCGACGCAGCTGAAAGTGGTGGACAGGCTGCAGCTTCTATTACGACTGTCGCTCGCGATGACCTCTTTGCTGCTCCATCAACACCCATCAAGCTTCCTGGTCAGGCATTCGGCTTTGACGGCTCATCTTCAGCAAAGTCCGAAGCTCGTATTACGCCGCAATCTGAGCGCGAGCGAGTCATGGCGCAGACCTTTAGGAGCTTATTCGGGTTTGCGAAAGCACCTATGGAGCAGACCAAGGCTGCTCAGCGGTCCCCAAGTCCCGCACCCCAAGTCCAAGGGCCCAAGGGTGTATCTGTTGACGGACATGACTTCAATCCTGGATCTGTGAGTCTAATAAGCACACGCAGCAAGCATAGTCTGTCGCAGTCGCCGCTACCGCTCGATCATAATGCTTCCGCGCAAACGAGAGGCATTACCGGTGCAGATGCGGAGATGTTCCAAGCAGCTGCGACAGAAGCATCGGCCAGCCAGGTCCAGCGTGGTGTCCCGATTGACTCCATTTCGGACTTCACTCAAGACCTCTCGCAAGATCTAGCAAAACATGGTGCACGTGGTCTTGACGATAGCATGGTTGCAGACACAGCTTCAAGCGCCCCAGAAGTAATCGATCTTCTCTCAAGCTCAGACATTGAGGGACAGGTAGGGGACGAGGAAGAACATGTGGCAGAGGATGAGCAGGTAGAAGACGAAGAGATCGAAGACGGGCAAGCAGATGACGGTCGTTATGTTGAAACGTACAAGAGAAAGCTTGACCCCAAGCTGGGACACTTGGAGGCACTAGCTGACTTTACTGAAGCGGACGACTCGGTCCTGAGCGATCGAGACGAAGCGACGACATACGAGACGAACGAGCTCTCTACGCAGCAGGATTACATGGCTGCCACACAGCACGAGGATGGCACTATTCAGAGTCCTTTCATACCAGATTCTTATGAAGATGATCAGATAGACAGCTCGTCGCAACAAGCTTCTGATGCAAGGCTTCCCGCTCGAACGTCTCACTTTGCGGACAAGTCAGTCACACAATCTGCGTCACGCAGCGATGTATACAGTGAGCGGCCGCTGGGGGAAGCTCTTCAAAGCATGGAAGGTGGAGAGTCCTTGGGGGCTACAGATCACAGTCTCTCCTCCGATGATGATATTGAGCAACGGAGATCTAATTTGAAGTCTCCACCACCGCAGTCGGTAGATCAGGAAGATTTGCAAGATCTAGACGAGCTTGGAGCCGTGTCTCCTGGGAGCCCGGCTCGCGACGATATGTCACAATGGCCACCAGTCGCCAGCTCACATCCGACAGAAATCGTTGAGCTTGCCTCGTCCTCACCGGTTCCACTGATGGACACCGACCACATCGCTGATGGTGTCAACGAGACGACTGGAATGTCTGCCACCAATGTCGCTCAAAGCCCTGCCTTTGACGACTTGATGGTGATCGATGCCGGCGGTGATCCCGCACCGAAACTATATGACGTACATACACCTCGCCGGTTCTCTGTGGAGTTTCAAGTGAGCGAATTCGCATCGCAAGCTGAAATCAGATCCAAAACGTTCGAGTATGACGATGTGGAGCAAACAACACTCCCGAAGATTGATGAGTATCAGGCTATTGAGTTCCGTCGGGCACCGCCAGCTGTGTCAGATGACGGGGATCAGATTGTAGTGCAGTCCTCTTCGCCTCCAGTCGATGATACTCTGCCACGTCACGGCAGTCTTCATGAAGCAACGGCCACCTTCGAGGAGTTGGCGATTCCAGCGAATCAAGATCAAATCGGATCATCCTCATCAATACCGCAAGTGAACGAGCTTCTAGACGAGCATGACGCCCATTCCAGCCCTATCGAGCCAGCTCAAGGCCTGCAACTGCCTACTCAGGTACATCGACCTGTACAATATTCGTCACTGCCTCCTACACCGATAGAGTCACAATCTCGAACAGACCACGACTTTTCGTCTACTGTCGACGACGTGCAGCGGAGACTACAAAGCAGCGCTCTACCACATACGCCGCAGCTCACTCAGAAGGAATCGGATCTGCAAGTGTACGAACAGCCAACTAATATCCAGGACTCGGACATACCTTCGTTGATGGACGAACATACGTTGGCGGAGCAGGAAGTGCATGAGATGCAGATCGAAGAAGTTGAGACCATTGCTCTAGATGTAGGACTGCATGGCGATGCACCAAAGGGCGACCTAATGGATCTAGATGTGAGCAATGGGCTCGGAATCGGCCAGTCCGTGGACAAGGCCTTGCTAGGAGGCAGTGATCAAGGCATCGAGGATGACGTAAGCCTTGTTGAGCCGGAAGCTCAGACACCGGAGATTCAAGGGCCCGCAGAGGCTTCATTGCACGAGGCTCGCGATGATCCGCTGAGCGGCGGCGTGGTCGACAAGGAGGAGCACTTGGAAGGTACTGAGGCCAACTGCGTACCTACAGAGCTTCAGCTCCTACCGAAAGATACGCACGCACCTGCCGAGCTACGCGAGAGGAAGACGACTGCCCGGAAGTCGTTGAAGAGTCGCTTGAGCAACGTGCCCGACGTCATCTCAGCATGGTTCTCGCCAAAGGGATCTGGTAATGGGGGTTTAGCGGGGACGACGACAGCGACCTCAGTGGCCAAACGGGCGAGCAAGCAAGCTCCGGGTCACGATGTACATGATTTGACGAAGGACCATCAGGCTGGAACCGAGCACACTGGATCGTCGCACACAAGTGATGGCGTGCTTACCACCATGGCCTATTTTACTTCTCTGTCGGATCTGCATCGGAAGCTAAATATGTCTAGCCAAGACTTCCACGGGGCCAACACTGTCGATGTCCTTGCTGTCGCAGCGGATAGCACTAAGGCGCCGGAACGAGCGAAAGGTGGACCTCGAGACTACTACACGATCTTTCGTGTCATGGACACATCTCTAGACTCAAACACAGCTGTGAGGGTTGAGGTATTCCGCCCTTGGAAGGCCGTACTGCCCGTTGCTGAGGTCGGCGATGTGATCCTATTGCGATCGTTCACCATTAAGTCCAGAAAGCGGCAGCCTTATCTCCTTTCTACGGATGCAAGTGCCTGGTGCGTCTGGCGGTACGCAGAAGGTCACAAAGAGATGGGCGAGGATACACGACCTGTGTGGGCTCATAAACATTCCGAGAGCCACACCGGCGAAGTGCGCGAGGAGATCAAAGGTCCTCCAGTCGAGCTTGGAGCAGAAGAACGCCGGCATGCGGATGCTCTGCGCAATTGGTGGATGACAGCTCATGCAAACGGACGTGGCAATGATTCACACGATGTAGAGGATGAGCGTACGCATGAAGGTCTCACAGGAGAGGTAGCAAAGCTATAGTGATGCAGCTGCCTTCAAGGCAATTTATGAATGAAAACTGTAACGGTAGACCTTTGCTTATCAATCCTTGACCTGATCTACTCGGCTGCACTTCGGCAAATGAGTCGACCAATGAGAACCTGAGCGTTCCTGCATCGTTCCACTTCTGCTATTGAATATATGTTCCTGCCACCTTTAGCTGCGAACTTCGTATCGGTATGTAGGATATTAGAGAAGAATCTTTAGAACACGAGCAGGCTGAGCTCATCGACATGAGCATGAGAAAGCGTGGCCCAGTGAACGGCCATTCTAATGGACGTCTTAATGGCTCAACCACGAAAACCACACGTATAGAAGATCCCAAGACCGACTATTCTCGATGGCGACTTCGAGACGACCGCGGTATACAGACATGGCACTATCTACAGACAGAAGAGGAAATGGAAGCATGGCCACAAAGCATTGCAGATCGTCACTTCATGGGTCTGGACACGGTAAGTCTATCTCCCTAAGACTTTGCAGAATTACGGCGGGATTGAGCACTCCGTCGATGGTCTTGAATGGTTTGGAGGCTCGTCGTTACCACGTTTGCCTTTTCTCGATCTCACACGATTTTCATAGGGTCTTCCCGCACTGCCACGTGCAAACAACCCAATGCAAGCAGCTGAGAACGGTCTCGAGTTCTATTCTAAACTACAGCTGGAGCCTGGAAATTGGGCGTGCGAATATGGAGGACCAATGTTTCTGCTACCTGGCTTTGTGATCACGCTACACGTAACTGGTATGCCTCTCGCCTTGCCAGAGCAGACGGAGATCATCCGATATATCTTCAACATGCAGAACCTTGGTGAGAAGAACGGTGGCGACGGTGGCTGGGGCCTTCATATCGAGGGCGATTCTTCTGTCTTCGGTACAGCCATGAATTACACAACGCTACGATTATTGGGCGTATCACCTGAGGATCCACGCATGCGAAAGGCGAGAGGCTGCCTCTACGATTTAGGTGGGGCTCTCAATGGACCTCACTGGGCTAAGTTCTGGCTCTCTTTACTCGGCGTCATGGAGTGGGAGGTTGTCAACCCAGTCCCTCCAGAATTCTGGTTGCTTCCTGATTGGGTACCCATATCGCCTTGGAGATGGTGGATCCACATGCGTCAGGTCTTCTTGCCCATGGGTTTTGTGTGGTCGAAGCGATGGGTGTATCCAAAGGCGGATACGGATCCCATCGTCCGTCAATTGCGTCAGGAACTGTTCACCCATCCGCATGAAGAAATCGCTTGGGCGAGATATCGCAATGCCATCAGTCCAATAGACAACTACAACCCCAAATCTTGGCTCCTCGATCTCATCAATTACATCTTGGTACTTGTTTGGGTTCCGTACTTACGGTTTGGCTGGCTTGTGAAGCGAGCAGAAGCGTTCGTCTGGAAATTGATACAGATCGAAGACGCGAACAGCGACCATGCTGATCTTGCTCCCGTCAACTCGCCCATGAATCTGCTGGCATGCTATATCCAAGAAGGTCCCGAAGCACACTCCGTGAAACGCCATCGGGAACGACTGCAAGAATATCTCTGGCTCACAAAGGACGGAATGTTATGTTGCGGGACGAACGGCGTACAAAATTGGGACACATCTTTCACCATACAGGCAGTGTACGAGATTGGCCTTGCGGAAAAGCCCGAACACCGTCAGATGCTGCTGAAGGCCTTGGAGTTCCTCGAAGATCAGCAGATCCTGGAGCACGCAGTGGGATACGAAGGTTCTTCTGCATACTCGGATCCACCAACAGCCAAGACGTCGGCAGAGTGTGGTTGGCGACATCCACGGCGAGGTGCTTGGGGATTCAGTAATCGTGCACAAGGTTACACAGTGTCCGACTGCACATCAGAGGGTATCAAGGCCACTCTGATGCTGCAGACGCTGCGAGATCCGAACAATGCCTCAAAGAACTTGTTTCCGCAGGTGATACCCGAGCAGAGGATCAAGTGGGCAGCCGATATACTGCTCACAATGCAGAATGCGAATGGAGCCTGCAGCTCATATGAAGCTACCAGAGGGAGCGAGCATCTGGAGCTGCTGAACGCAGCCGAAGTCTTTGGTCGCATCATGGTCGAGTACGACTACCCGGAATGCACTACAGCTTGTGTGACTGCTCTCGAACGCTTCACTCAGGTCTACCCCGATTATCGGACAGCAGACATTCACAGCTTCATAACACGGGCAATTGCATGGATTCGTACCAACCAGCGGGCAGACGGGTCGTGGTACGGTAGCTGGGGTATCTGCTTCACATACGCCGGATTCTTTGCACTAGAAAGCTTAGCCACTCAAGGCGAGACCTATGCTAATAGCGAGCGCGTACGACGCGCGTGTCAATTCTTCCTGGATCGACAGAATGAAGATGGTGGATGGGGTGAGTCTTACAAAAGCTGTGAGACTGGAAAGTGGTGCCAGCATCCCGATGGTTCACAGGTCGTAAACACCGCTTGGGCGGCAATCGCGATGATGAAGGGTGAGTACCCGCACAAGGAGCCGCTGGAGCGCGCTGTGAAACTCTTGATGCATAGGCAGCAGCCGAATGGCGAGTGGCTGCAGGAGGGCATCGAAGGAGTCTTCAACAAAAGCTGGTAAGCCATTTCCTCATGACTGGGTTCCACGGAAGGTCGCAGACTAATGAATCACAGCATGATCTCATATCCGAATTATAAGTTCATCTTCCCGATCCAGGCACTCGGAATGTATGCGAGACGGTTCGGCGATGCGAGCAGACTGTGAGTCGCATATACGGAGCAGTCGATAGAGTGTCTCCCATTGCACTATTGAACTCACAGCGCCATGGCCCATGGAGAACGATCAAACGTTTATGGTGCTTTTGACCGGAAATGAGACAACGACCACGCTTGATCACTGGGAATTTGTCTTAGACGTCGCATACATTTCATTCTCTTTGTTCACCTCATCTGATAGACGTAGATCGGCTCCTTCACCAATTCCTGTCTTTACATTTGGATCGGGACATGAGGATAGATTGCATGTCCAATAATTGCGAGACAGCCGCCACTTCCAATCACCAGTCCTGCAATGTAAGGCGCAGGTACGGTAGTGTACACTGTCGTGAGTCGTGCCAACTGCTTTCGAGATCAGGCGGCTACGATATTACGGCCACTTGGGGCCAGTAGTTTGGGATGAAGAACATATGTAACGGATCGCATGCTCGTTCGGGAGAGAGATGCATGGCTGCGTGACTTCCCGTTCAGCCTTGTGCGACAATGTGCGAGATGCACGGTTGGGTCTCGGTTCATCCCCACGAGCGCGGGTGCGTTCGCATGGGTGATGAACTCCCGTCATGCATGTGTTTCGGAAGTGCATGTGGGCGCGGAGATGAAGTGTGACAGGTCGCCACACTCCGTCGAAGTCTTCCAGAACAGCTTGCACCGAGATGCTGTGGGACGTCGAGTCTGTACTAGGAACATCACATGTCAGATGGAAGTGCGTCGATTATTGGTAGATGCCATTGTGTTTCCTGCGATTGCCCGATCGCGTGTCTATGTCAGCGGTATGTGATGTTGAATTGTTTTGTGGAAAACCTGTGCATAGCAAACCTATCACCGCGTTCGCAATGGTCTGTTTATGCTTTTCGCGTTGTTCTCAAGATCGACGACCTTTTCAGCTGGAGCACGCATAGCTTTTCAGATGAAAGTGTGTGCAAGTATATATCTTCTGCTGCTTCGCCGTCCGCATCGATCCTCCTGCACTGGAATACCATACCTCCCGCTGATAGAGACACTGTTAGTATACATCATCCGGCTAGGTATCTCAATACCGAACAATGCACGGCCAATCTCACGAGTGACCATGTGCATGCCGGTTGACAGGGATATCAAGTCTTGTAATTATTATTACCCGTGCCACGCTAGGGTCGATTGCAGCCGTTTCATGTCGCCGACAGCCGAAGGCAAATCAGGACGGAAGAAGCTCGAAGCTTTACCCTTTACACCTCCCGCATATGCTTCTGCTGCTGGGACATCAATACCACTGTTACCACCACATCGAACCAGATTCCACCAATACATCGACGGACCTGCTTCAGCCGAGTCCGCCGCCCACCGTCCGCCCGCTGCCGTGTCCTCGACTGCTGCCACTGTTTCTGCTGACGTTGAACCTGGGCCGGAGTCGCTAACAGGACATTCTTCCAGAACATTGGCTTGAGCAAGGCTCTCGCCCTCATCATCATCACAAAACCATTCTCACGGCATCTTAGGGGTACTTGCTTGGAGTTACGGCGTTCGTCACGGGAGCAATTTGAACATTAAGCAAGAGATATGGCTACACCAACACCTGGTCAACCCTTCCAGGGCAATACCTATGGAGGCCAGGCACCACCACAAGCTGGGCCTACTGGGCAGCCACAGGGTGGTTTCCCAGAGCGTGGGACTCATAGTGCTCAAGGTCAATACCAGACACCCACACAGTTCGAAAAGTACTGTGTTATCCACATTGCAACCACGTGTGATGAGCATGGAGTTTACGTCACGAAGGACAGTGCCGAAGTGATCGAGATTGGCTGGACGATCCTTGATGCTCGGGATCAAGGTTTGCCAGAGGTATGTCTCATGTCAATAGTGCTATTGATGAGTCATGTCTACCTAAGCTTGTATGTGCATATGCTAAGACATTCTCCAGCTCCACCATCAGTCCGTGCTTGTCAAGCCTGTCAACACCCCCATCACGCCACTATGCACCTCTTTGACTACATTGACATGGGAGCACGTCCGCAATGCCGGAACATTCCGCGACGCCATCATGGCTTTCGACGCATACGCCAAAGACCACCTCGTGGCCAAAGACGCTGGACCTGGTGACCCACCAACTTTCGCCTTCGTCACATTGACACCATGGGACCTGCGCGTTCAGCTGCCACGAGAGGCACGTGATAAGAATGTTGTACTGCCTGCCTATTTGCAGCACCCAGTCCTTTTCGGCCTTCGTGGAGAGTATCAGACTTTCCAGTCGCACCACCCTGAGACCCTTGCTTTCAGCTCATCTGGCCTGTCCTCCATCTGTGCTGGTCTCGAAGTTGAGGAGGTCCGTTCATCTGGCAAGGTCACTGGTGGCCTTCCATTCCACCTCCAGGCACTTGCACCATCCTCACCACGCCGTGCGCTCGAGGAGGCTCTCACCTTGACGCGCTGCTTGCGGTCTCTGTCACAGAAGTCTCGTCCTTCCCAGGCAAACCCAAGCGGCACTCCCGGTGTACTCACGCGTCCTCTTGATGCTCGTAGTGATGTTCGCGCCTTCCTCGGTGAACGATCCAAGGTCATCCACCTCAGCGGTCTACCTCACGACACCACCCAGAGCGAGCTCGAAAGCTGGTTCACACAGTATGGCGGACGACCTATTGCTTTCTGGACTCTACGCACGCCCGAAGGTGGCAAGCCTAGCGGTAGCGGCTTCGTCGTCTTCGGCTCCCACGAAGAGGTCAGTACTGCGCCCCAAAAACAGTCTATCATCGCACCTTCCTTGCCATCATGCTCGCTGCTCCTTCTTCTTTTGTAAACTATTGCAGCCCAGCTGTACATCATGAGACCTGATGTAGTCTTGTCGACTGGCTATAAGATCCTGCTCAATTCATTCTTCACACCTCAGCACTTGCTCTTACTGCACTCTTCA
This sequence comes from Recurvomyces mirabilis, assembly GCF_035927965.1. Lineage (NCBI taxonomy): Eukaryota > Fungi > Ascomycota > Dothideomycetes > Mycosphaerellales > Teratosphaeriaceae > Recurvomyces > Recurvomyces mirabilis. Next base: position 520,012 of record NW_027041935.1, on the reverse strand, counting down.
CACCTTTTTGCACAGCCTCAAGCTCGGATACATACTGCCACAGCCTGTGTTCAGCGTAGCACGCTCGTGCTTACCCGAAGTCCAAGAATGAGTACTGACACTTCAAACTCTCAGGCTGCCGAATCTCTCAGCATGAACGGACGTGCTTTGAATGACCGCGCCATTGAGGTGTCACCTTCGAGTTCACGAGTAAGTGTAGGCGCCTCGCAGTTTCGACATCTGCTAATCCCACCACAGGTCCTCGACCGTGCCGCTGGCTCGCAGCCTCCTGGTGGACCACCTCTCTTGACACCTTTCCCACCATCAAAGAACCGCCCACGTCCCGGTGACTGGACCTGCCCAAGCTGCGGCTTCTCCAACTTCCAGCGTCGTACTGCTTGCTTTAGGTGCTCATTCCCAGCTATAGGCGCTGGACCGGATCCTTATGGCTCGAACAACTATGGGATGCAGCCAAATCCTTACGGCGGCGGCCAGGGCTACGGACACCCAAATATGATGAGTGGCGGAGGTCACATGCACGGTGGTCAATATGGCGGAATGGGTGGCATGGGCGGATCTTCTGGTCGTGGCGGTATCATTCCGTTCCGCGCTGGTGACTGGAAGTGTGGGAATGAAGGTTGCGCTTACCACAACTTCGCCAAGAATGTCTCCTGCTTGCGCTGCGGCGCCTCACGAAATAATGCTGCGGTCGTGGCTGAAGGTGGCATGAACAACTTTCCTGGTTCCGGATATGGCGGTCCTCAAGGTCCTCCAAGTATGATGCCGCCTTCCATGAACAACAGCTCTTATGGCGGCGATATGTCCCAGGGCGGTAGTGCTTATGGTGGTGGGAGCAGCATGGGTGGTGGCTATGGTGGTCAATCCTTTGGTCCACCATCGAGCTATTCTTTGCCAGGTGGTCTTGGTGCACCAAGCCCGTACATGCAGGGTGGCTACGGTCAAATGAGCAGTAACGGAAGCATGCAGGGTCAGGGTCAAGGTCAGGGTCAGGGAGGATTCGACAGCCGTGCTGAGGCAGCTTTCAACCAGGGTAATGCTTCGTCTGCTGGCCAGGGTGGTCAGAGTGGGTATTCGAACGGCAGCAGCTACGGCCAGGGTCAGTACGGCGGTGGTGATGCGACCGACTTCAGCTTCCTGAACAGCGGCATGAATAATCTGGGTCTGAGCGACCGCGAGCCGCGTAACGGCCAAGGGGCTAACACCAAGTCGCCACAGTAGGTCGCTGACAAGGAGAGGAGGGGAGAATTCTGTGCATATCATTGGTGAAGCAAACGAACGGACATATGGGGATGGGAAAGAATAAACGGTTGTACTACCAGGATCGGACTTCGACAACTTAGCGCGGCGCTGGAAGAGAGACGGGGATGCTGTGCGGTGTGCGACTTAGCGTGGCGTCGGTATGGCGGGGCGAGGTTGCGATACATGGCTGCGAAGGTGGGAGGGAATGGGCTGCCACGGGGCACGGACTAAAGGCCCCTTATAGCTGAAGGTTGCGTTATTGTTCTTCTTCACACGATGGCTGTGGGTTGTGCTGTGTTGTGTTGTAGTGTAGTACCACTTGCATTTTGGGTACGACACTTTTTGTCCGCTGTTGGACTTCCAATTCCTCTCTATCATTCTGTGTCGACTTGGGTGTCCAATATTCCAAGTCTCAGGAGATGGATCGTCTCATCCCTCTTGACCTCATAGGTGATTTTGATGTTCACGTGCTTGACAGCCAAATTGAGTTTGCCACCACGTGCCCCGCGTCACTTTCGCGGGACCCGCGTAAAGCATCATTTCTAGCTTCACCACTTCACTACCACAGCAGAGCAGAGCAGTCACAGCGACATGCTCAGCAATGGCGTCCCTGGCCGAGAGCAGCATCGCAAGCGTATCCTTGAAGGATCTTGCCGCCGTGCGAGAGCATTTGGCGAAGATTGTGCCAGGAAATGTGACAGATCGCATGCAGCATCCTAGCGCGTTGACGCCATCAACCCTGCAGCGAGGCCTGCCGATAGAACGAGTGCCCGAGGCAGCCATCGGCGTGCCTCAACGCGACCGTTTCGACAACACGAATGACACAGCGAACGCCAGCGCGGTAATACCAGATTCGGGCGATCTTGCCACTCCACCAGCCGCCGTCGCGATCACCGCACGGCCGCCACATCTCACGTCCGCGAGGTCGGCGCCAGAGGCAGACATGGAAGCGATGAAACAGCAGACGCCTTCGCAACAGGCTTTCAAAGACATGACACGCGCCGAATCGTTCAGCGGGTTTCTTGGTGGCGACACTCAGCCCATGGACTCGCAGATATACCATCAACACTTTGAGTCGATGGCGCTTGCCAAGTCGAACACGAATACCGTTACGCCCCAGAAACCGGTGATGAGTGTGAGGCGGTCACCAGATGGCAGGTTCGAGACATATGATACGACTGTTACGGACAAGACACCGCACACATTTGTGGAGGGCGAGACGGGGTTCATTGATCTAGAAGGAGCCTTGCAATCCGAGCATGGGTCGCCTGGCATGCGATCAACTACTTCTGGTATCGACGAGCTTCTGGCTACTCCGCAGACACAGCTGCAGGCTCTTGAGGTAGCGAGGATACCTACTATGCCTGAGACACCATCGCTTGCAGGCCACAAGAGACGGAGTAGCGGCGAGATCGTCAGCTCGACTACTGTCGCTGCCAAGAAGACACCAGGTTTCTCTCAAGTCTTTGGATTCGTCGCAAAAGGGCCAGCCATGAGTGCCACGCAGCTTTTCGCGCAGACTCAAGCACCTTCTTCGCCAATGCCAGACGCCCCACGATCTGATCCACTCCTCACACGTCCTTCGCCTAACATGCTAGAACGTACTGCATTCTCTTCGCCGCCAGTCTTGAGGTCCTCGCCGTTGATGACCATGCATAGCAGACCTACATCTGCAGCGACTGAAGATCCGAAGGAGAATTACACGAGTATGCAAGAGTCGGACGAGAGGAGAAGAGTACGCGAGATTGAGCAGGAAGCAAATGCTGTATACCCTGATGTGGACGACTTCGATGTGGACGATGATTTCGTGCGACCTAGACTACCCAACACACGCATGCAGAGGGTCATGAGTGACCAGACACTACATGAGTTGGCGAGGCGGAGAGCACCTTCACGACCGCCATTACGGCCTGGCTCAAGCAGGGGGGAGATTGCTACGATTGATCTGATCACACCTGCAACGGTGCGACAGAGGCCTGGACGAGTCGAGTTTGGCTTTGATAATGTCAGCGACGACGGCGAGCCAATGGACGAGGACGAGCATCACGAAGATGGCCTTGATCTGGGTGACGACGATGATGTGTACGATGAATATGCACAGACGGTTCTCAGGAGCCAACCGGATGGTGACAATCAAGACGACATCGGCGAAGATGACCACATTATCGAGCAGGCCGATGAAATGCACGACCAAGGTGCCGAAGAGGCTGCAGGCAACGAGAGCAATGGGGATTTGCATCTTGATGATGGGGATGGGGAGAATTCACGTGATACGGACAACGTTGCAATGTCTGGTGATGTTGTGGATGTAGAGAAAGCGGTGACGGCAACACAGCGGTCAGCAGTCGCAGACTCGCAACCATTACCGGGCGAAAAGCGACGTCGTACTCATCTCGAAACGATCGCACCCTCCTCGACGACATCTTTCGTGCCTGGCTCGCAATACGCTGGTAGGACCAGTGAGGAGCAAGCATTTCTACGCCGGGATGGGTTGCGGCAGATATCAAGCGGTGATGGCCTTCTTGACAAGGTACCAAGTAGTCCACCACTACTGGCAACTAATGACACCCTTCCAAGTGATCCGCTTGGCGCCTCGCTTGCCCGACAGCAAGCACTAGCTCTTTTCCAGCCACAGCAGCAAGAGCATACGGAGCAGGAAACGGAGCGCGAGATACCAGAAAGCGATGCGCTGCAATCTGAACCTGCTCGACCACGAACGGCCGACGTGATTGAAGCAAGATCCAAAGGGCAGATGAGGTCGGCTACTGAAAGCAACAGCATGCCTGCTCCATTCTCGACAGCGCAAACACATCTATCTGCCGGCGGACCGTCACCTTTAAAGCCACAGTCGAAAGTAGAGAAATCACCATATAAAATGCTCGCGAGCCAGCGCAGTAGGATGTCTCTCGACTCGCCACGCAAACGTGCCGGCGTGAGAAACTTTGCTGATATCGCCGCTGACCCCTCACCTCCCGAAGCTAGTGGCGAGGCAGAGGTCGATATCGAGGCTATGATGAGCGACGTCTACACTGCTGAGGACCACGCATTCCTTGACGCCATGTCGAGTCCGGCTAGCGAGAAGGTGAGCAAGCGTCGGCGGTTGAACAACACCGTTGCGCGGCAGGTGTCTTCTGTGGCTACATCACCAACTAGAGCCGTTGCTGATGAGGCTGAGCCAGTGAGCGAGCAAGCTCAGGCTAATTTGGTGCCGCTAGCCGTCCCTGCTCTGGAACATATGGAGATGGCGAGTCCGCACGTTCTGCAAAGCAATGAGAGTAGAGGCAATGAGCTGCCAACCTCGACTCCTGAGAATGCCGATGCGCTGAAAGGTACTCAGGACAGCACTAAGAAGCGCGAACAAGCAGGGGCTGCTGTAGTCTCACAACTGCTGGCTGCTCGTTCGACCAAGACTGGGCAGAAGCTCTCTGGTCTAGGACGTAGGACGACCACATCAGTAGAGCTCGAGGTTGCTCCCAAGAAAATTGACACGGCTACACGGAGGAAGTCAAGAATTGGGAAACGCAAAGTAGCTCAAGCAGCAAGCACACCAGCAGAGGCCGCCGTTGATGATACGGAGACAGCACTGGCCCCTCTGGACGGATCCCTGGACACCGCAGCTCCTGTTGCCATGACTGTGGCAACAGACGAGGTCAATAGCGCAGCAGTAGCACACGCCGACAAGCCTGCTGCTAATGCAGTCCTGGCACCCATGAGGGTCTTTGCACTGTTCAAGGGCACTCCCACGAACTTCTACCCTGCCACCTGGCTTGAAGCTGCGAGCGACGGGAAGGGTCAAACTATACGTTTTGATGACAATACTGCTGTCAGTTTGGACCGAAGTCACATCTCTATGCTCGAGCTCCGTGTTGGCGACAATGTCAAAGTAGATGGTGCTGGCATGCGAAACAAGTCGTGGGTAGTGAGAGGCTTTGGCGATGTTGCTCGAACTGTCCAAGAGCGCGCTGTCGGTTCAGACATCTACGGCCACACTACTATCCAAGTGCAGGCCAAGACTGGTGGCCGCGACAGCACTGCCGGGACTGATGGTCCAATGAGCAATGGCGGAGCAGTGATCGATGTACTCATCAACAGGATCTATCTCACGCCTACCATGTGGTCTGCCTTCTCCAAGCGCGAATTCATTCCGCCACACCCCCGAGGACGCAATGCCACTAGACTCGACACGCCTACAATTGGACTGCATACACCAGATGCCGAAACTCCTGGCTCACGAGTGCGCCGCTCAATCATACCATCTGCCAAAGCCACAGCCCAGAAGTCGCATTTGCGTGACGACTCGGTGACGTCGAAGCATGCTCACAAAGACTCAGGGTTGTTTGATAACATGGCATTTGCTATATCTTACGGCTCGAACGAAGCGGTGAAGCAAGACATCACAGCAAGCATACAGCGCAACGGTGGCATGATCCTTAATAGCGGCTTCGAGGAGCTGTTCGATCTTCCTACTCTTGCTGATGCGGACGAGCAAGGCGACGATGGACAGACCGGTCTTCACCTGAAGAAGCAATATGCTGGTCTTGGTTTCGTAGCACTGATTGCGGACCGGCATAGTAGGCGAGCAAAGTATGTGCAGGCCCTTGCACTTGGCCTACCTACGCTGTCTGGCCGCTGGATCACCGATTCGCTGAAAGCTGCCAGTGGCGAAGGAAAGGATAGTGCCCCGGTGCCCTGGAGCAAATACCTGCTTGCAGCAGGCGAGAGCAGCTATCTTGGCGGAGCCGTGCGATCTCGCACAATCACGTCATATGATGCCGCTGAAGCCAAGCTGATCGACACCATCACGAATCGCGAGCTCCTTCTCGCTGGTGACAATGTTCTCATCGTAGCATCTCAGAAGCACAAAGCGTGGGACCGTCGCAAAGCATATGCGTTCCTCACCCTCGCACTCGGCGCAGCAAGAGTGAAGCGCGTGATCGATGTAGCGAGCGCCAGATCTATACTCAAGACTGAGAGGGACCAGTGGCAGTGGGTCTACGTCGATGGATCGGTGGTGGAGGCCAGTAAGATTCTCTTTGGCTTGACTGTCTGGAACGCTGCGGAGCGCGAGCGAGAACGGATGCGCGGCGATGACGGCGTATCGAAGGGCGATGCTAAAGTCATGGTGGCGAGTTCTGCGAATGGCGTGATTAAGGCTGTCAACGATGAGTTCGTCGTGCAGAGTCTGATACTTGGTGCTCTGGTGGATTGAGCTCGCAGCACAATGGCTGAACGGCCTGCTGGATAACAGCCGACAGCATCGCATAGCATGGCATGATAGCGCTAAAGTACCATGTAATGTTGTACACCATGTCTATCTATATAGAAATCCTTCCCATGTCGCTTCATCCTCGACATCATCTAAGGCCTAATGGCGCCAATATCCTCTCCCTAATCATCCTCTGCGCCACCTCACCACCCCTCTGCAACGCCACAGCCCCAACAATACTATACACCGTATGCGCCAATACAGTCTCCACCCCCGACCCCTTCAGATTATCGCTCTTCTTCGGCTTCCACCGCACAACTCTGTCTATCCCATAATTCTGCGCTAATTTCGCCATTCTCGAAACTGAAAGGATCTGGGATCTGCTGAATTTGCTTATATTGTCCACGTTGTCCGGCGCTGGGTGGGAGAAGATGTTGCGGTCTGAGAGCGGGTATGATGCTGAGACGCCGGAGGAGGCGTTCAGGAGCGCGAGGCTGGTTTGGAGGTCTACGAGGCGTTTTCCTAGATTCGCAAGGCGGTCGTTGAAGCCTTGACGGCCGTGGTCGTGGGATTTGTGGGTTAGGGCTAGCCACTGTTGTATAGACGTGTTAGTAACGAGACGTCCCCGCGACCTGTTTCTGGTAGGGCGTGTGATCAACATACCTTCACCTCCTCAGGTAACAGATCCCTCCCCCTCGTACCATGTAAGCCTGTCTGATCCTTCGCCGCTTCTCCTACTCGTCCAAGAAAGCGATCGTAGACTTCATCTACTGCTTCCTGTGAGTCGTTCACTCGCCATTCGGGTTGTTTGGGCATTGGTCGAAGGCGGAAAGGCGCTTTCATACGAGGTGGTGTTTGCTGCCATCGTGGAAGATCTGGGGATGGGAGTTGCTGGTTTGTGGTTGTGGTGAAGGCGCGGGTGGTGTGTTTTGAGGTGGTGGAGCGGAGGGTCCTTGCGGCGCAGGAGGCGCAGATAAAGGGAGTGCGAGAGGTCGACATGATGGCTGTGGACGGTGCAGTGGAGAGGTATGTCGTGTGCATGTGATCTGGGCAACTTTATGTCGGGAGTGTCGCATTGAAGCCGCAAGACGGCAACCCTAATTTGAGTCGCCGAGATCCGAGAAGTGGGCGCGTTTCCACGCGACTTCTCCTGCTTGACATCAGTAACACAATAATTGAATATTGATATCCCAGGACAGAGCAGTTTTTTATTATCCGTTGGAGTGAGTATTGTAGCCTGGTCTTGAAGTATGGCGATGAGCTACGAACGTTCCGTGTAATCTCACTTGATCAGATCTCAATGGCATCTCAGGACAATGAAGACGAATCCCTCGCACAGGCTTTGGCAGCAGCAATTCCAGGCGGTTCTGACGACAACATACTCGATGGTCTCCCTCTGGCCTCCGGTTTCAAAGGCAAGCTTAGATACATCCACTCGGCACCTCGACCATGTGATCCTCTCTTCCCACCTCCACCCGGACGGGAGCCGGAGAAAACAAGACTATCGTCACATTTCCTATCGTTAGGAGTAGAGCCTACGCGAACAGCTGGAAACTCTGTATTAATATCCCCATACCTCAAGGAACAGGAGGAAGGAGTTCTAGGTCTTGGGGTCGAAGTCTTCATTTACCACACCAAATATCTAACGACTATATTCGTGTCGAAAGCCGACACAAACGGCTATATCACTGCGCGAAACACCACGAAGCCGGCATGTACTGCCTTCCTCCGATGGTTGGTCAATCGAGAACGAAGAAAGCATCCACATCGCAAGATCGTGGTGTCCCTCTTCGCCCGCGCACAGTCACAGTATCTTTTCCCAGGATCTGCAGAGCAAAGCAGCAAACATGTCCTCGACGATCGGCAACTCATCAAGTGGTGGGCAAAGGTACTGGATCCTCTACTCGATCTGCCATGTACCGGCGAAATTAAGCCAGAAATCAACGGATATGTCACGATCCCAGGGTACGACGCCCAGGAACTCCGAAGCTACCTTCCACGGACCCAACACGCAGACGGTCGTTCCTGGAGAGCTGGACACCCACTGGGTGAGCTCGCGGAAACTAGAGGCGTCTCTACGGCAGCGCCACCACGATCATTACTTCCTCGCTTTCCAGACGACCCTAAAGCAAGATTCATCCAAGAACTCGACGATGAAGTCGGTCTTGCCGAGATCGATATCACGAGCAGTCCATCCAAGCATAAGAGCGGCAGATGGAATAGTGTTCGTAACCTCGATCGGTTTTGGGAGGCCATGGAGTTCAGGCAGGAGTGTTCTTCTGGGCGGGTTGTAGGATTTCTTTGGGTTGTGATCTCGCCATCACAGGTCGTCGGTAAGGATGATCTCGAGAGTGGTGCGAGTCAGGAGCAGCTTTCGCAGAACACGATTAGTAGCGAGGCAGCTATCGAGGGCACGCCAACGCCGACGCCTAAGAGGCGTGGGAAGCGCAAGCCATTGACTGGACCGGTCGTGGCGAGACAGCCTCGACTCAAGGGTGGCTCTTCTTCCTTGACAGCCACTTCTACAGATCTCGACGGCATGCTAAACAGTGTCCGTGGCGACGGATTACTGGTGTCCAGGGAAGGCTATGACAAAGCATTACAAACACTAATGCACCTCGACTTTGCCAATGTCGAAGCCGCCGCTCGATCGACCAGCAAGTGGTTGGCCGAGGTGAGGAGTATCTGTGGATTATCAGGAGATTGGGCTGTGGACTTGGTAGGTACTGCTGCTCATCCACCTGCTCGTGGTGGTGGGTACCTGTACCCGAATGAGCAGGAAGCGCAGGTCAATGATTTGGGTGGGATAGTGAAGAAGAAGCGGAGAGCTGGTGATGTTGGTGCTGAGGCCGACGGGCCTGCGGTCAATATGCTCAGTGGTGGTGCATTAAGGAAGAAGCCGAAGCCGAGCGCCACATGAGCCCGAGGGCAAGTTTGGGTGTTGATTGAATTAGCAAGGCGTTCTGGTTATGGGCGAATTTTGGATTATCTGTAGCCCTTGTGTGGGTCACTAGCTGGTGAAACCCTCTTCATCAGGGTCATGATTCGTGCCGACTTTCGTCTACATCGTCGCATTTTCACGTCATTACGCTTCCATTCCGAGTCGATGCTGGTACGCAATTGAGCCGTCGACCAGATGCTGATGCTCGACCCCACTGTGATGTAACCCTCGCTGGCCTCCACGTCGGAAGAATGCGCATCGCGTGGCCGAAGAGCTCAAATCTCCGCAGGTCTCAATCAGGTAGAGGATTCGGTCAACTGGGATATCGTCGTCACATGCGATTATCCGAGTAATCGTGATCGTTCAGTCGTCTGTTCCTGCTCGCTTTCCTTGGTAGTCTTCAACGCCGTCCGGCGGACGAAGCTGCTCATGTCAGCACGCGCCACCAAGATGAATGAATGGTGATGGTCGTCCTTACGAAGTGACCTTGTTGCTTCTCCGCCACTGATGCTCCTCCTTCGACCCGTCGTCATCGTACTTCAGTTCCCAACCATTCCAGCTCCCAGTACCAAAAGTCTGATTGAACCTGAGCAGCGCAGCCACAATGCCTGTCAACAAGGCTAGTGCAGCGATGGTGGCAAAGATGGTGACGATGATGCTGAGGAGAGTGGTGGTCGAGCATCCGCATCCAAGGGCTTTGGTCCTGAGCTCGAAGCGCTCGCCACGAAGAGGACAGACTTTGGCATCTACCACTGGCTTGAGTAGATTCGTGGTCGGTACACAAACTCCACTGAACGGGCACCAGCCACAGCCGTGCGAGCTGTGGGTACAAGAGTAGCAGTCTTGGACTCGCCAGCAGGCATGCTGATGGTGGCTGTAAGAAGTCGTGATATTGTCCATGGTCGATATATTGTCGATTCGTATTGTGAATGAGCAGGTACAGAAGTCCAATGTTCTTCGCGTAGCAGGTGCCGAAGACGCATGGACCCACCAATGACGAAAGCATCCCAAGCTCTCCCCACATTCTCGGCTTATGAGCCGGCGCATATCGAGCTTCAAAAATTGTTGCCATTCGAGTCTGCTTCACAAGCATATCGACTAGCTCAGCATCATTCTACAATGGCAGACGAAGTACCAGAAATCTCGTACGAGGACCTCGCCTCAATCGAGGATGACTTTGAAGAGATCGACACCCAGATCAGTAGGCGGTCATCAAGTCACGCCATTGACGTCTCCTCGCTAACCATTATGACAGTGCGAAAGCAGTACGACATCTCCAAACCAGCATACGCCAAACGAGCAGAGGCCATCGCCAAGATACCGACCTTCTGGCCTCTGGTATTTGAACAGGCCCCGCCAGAAATCGACCAGTACATCCAGCCCGCCGACTCGCAAATCATCAACGACCACCTCAAAAGTATAAGCGTGAGTCGTATTGAGCTCGAAGACAAACCTGAAGGTGGCAACCCGAGATCGCTTAAGATCACCTTCAACTTCAGCGCGAATGAGTACTTCGGCAATGAGAAGCTCGAAAAGACATTCTGGTACCGACGAGCGAGCGATGGCTGGACCGGACTCGTCTCAGAGCCTGTGAAAGTGGATTGGAAGAAAGGCAAGGATCCTACAGAAGGCCTGACAGATGGTGCACATGCTCTTTCTGCTGCGCGAAGGAAAGTAGGAGACATGACTGGGAAGGGTATGCCTGAATACACTTCTCTTGCGAAAAAGCTGGAGAGCTGGAACGGTCAAAACACTACTTTCTTCACGTGGTTTGGGTTCGTGAGTGGGAGGCGATATGTCAATGCTGAGGAGAGCGAGAAGGCCACCAAGGAGTATCAGCAGAAGAAGGAGGCTAGGAAGCAGGGCGATGATGCCGGTAAGGATGAGGCGGAGGACGAGAACGAAGACGAGGAGGCGGAGGATGATCAAGCCGTGGAAGTGCATGAAGCCGGAGAGGATCTTGCAGTGGGTATTGCTGAGGATCTCTGGCCCAATGCGATCAAGTTCTTCACGCAGGCACAGGAGATGGGTGATATGTCTGATCCAGAGTTTGAAGATGACATGGATGATGAGGAGGATGAGGATGATGAGCCTGTTGACATTCGGAGTCTGGTTGGCGGAGCAGAGAAGGGGAAGGCGAGGGACAGCAACGGTCCCCCGGCGAAGAAAGTGAAGCGGTGAAGGGTCGGAAGTGATGAAGTGTTGTCTGAATTATTTTCGGAGCACAGCCTACCATATTTGGCATGATTTGCTGGATGATTTCTAAAGTCGGAGCGTGATATCAAGTCTATGCGCGGGGTCTTCAAGGCTGCGGAACAAAGTCGATTTGTCAATGTCAGGGGGACATCGAGGAGGTGTTTACGCCGTGGGCGTGTCTGATCTTGCTCATGTCGGTGGTTCAGCTGGTGTAAACGGCACACTCCTGAAGACGCCACTGGGTATTCAATTCAAGCGCATCATCAGATGGTCTCGTTCGCATCATATCGGATAGTTGATATCCTGAATGATATGTTCCTGCTTGGCGCCGCCAGGATTCTCCTTGACAGAGTTTGTCTCATGCTGCAAGAACTCCGCAAGACTCTCGTAGACGTCTACAGACACATCATCTTGGTCGAATACTCGCCATGAAGCATGAGCAGGTTGCTCTGTGCTTGTCTTATGGCAAAGAACATATTAGATCTGACGATGTTAAACACAGCCGCCGCATTCCCAGGCGGAGAGGAGTGCGTAGCCTCGTGACACTACCCAATGGGATATGCTTTTGAGCATGTCTCTGTTGGTGTAATGCTGATCCAGCGGGCGGACGAGCTCGGTGTACGCTGTTTCGGATGGCACACCCGTACCATTTATGCCGTTTGTCAAGGACAGAAGGTATTCAAAGTCCTTGGGCAGCTGGATGGCCATGCTGTCTGTCGCTGTTGACTTATCGAGTTGTTCCTGGAGGAGACCTCTTAGAGCATGCAGCCTTTCTTCACTTCACTTTGTGGAGCAGGGTCTGTCAAAGGCTTGGGAATGAGATTCATCAAGTCATCTGTGTTTCGCAGAAGGAGGACTTCATTCTTGAGTTCCGCTTCGCATAATTCGCCGTCACGGTGTGGCTCCCTGTCTCCGAAGGCAAGCCTATATACGCAAAGATTGAAGGCTCCTTCGTCAGTGTACCCTTCGGCACGAGGGAGTTCCCAGTCCGCCAGCGCTTCTGGATGCCATCTCTGTCGAACATCCTGGATGAATCTGGCCATCTCACGTCGATTGACAATATCTGCGGCCTCAGCATATTGATGTATGGTAGTTGCCATATCTTCAGGCATGCGGAACGCCATAACCCAATGGGCACGTCAGAACTAGCCTTGCGTGGGCAGGATGACGAGGATACACTGGAGCGCAGTCAGCGTCCAGCGCCGTCAACATACTGGTTCGCTGGTTGAGAGACTCACAACTTGTCCGAGATTGTGGTTCGTTGTGATGACTGTGTGGCAGCGCGAGTCGCAGGCTACAATACTTCAGTCTGTAGCACGACTCGCTCAGTATATGGCATGACTCGGTCGAGACGTGTCCGCGTCGCTGAGATACACTAGGAAGGCACAGCCAGTGGCTAGTCTGCATTCGCCGATTGCCGTACCGGAGCAAATACCATGACCCAGGAGACGGCGGAGATGCTCATTCATGAGGTGGAGCTCACTCCACCCCATACGCAGCTCTTGCGAAACTTGGGGTAAAAAGATGTCGTAATAACAAGCACTCGGTACCTGTACGTATATATTCTGCGAATCAGCGAGGGATGTTGGTGGCCTGATGCTATATATATTGCGTGCTTCATGACGGACATGATGTCAGCATGGATGGATCTGCTGTCTCCATATCAGCACTCCGCAGGTCATACAATGTTGTAGCCATGTTCATCCAGATGTACGGAGTATGTAGGAAGCATGAAGAGACATAATGCCTTTCGGAACAAGTATGCGAGAACCGAGAATATTCCACGTGACGCGATTGCTGCCCCTCAACCTGCACCCATTATTGCCAGCTCAGCTCGCAATAGCCCAATGACTCCATCCGTTGCGCCTACACGCCCTGCTGGTACCACTCTGATCCCATCAATCGAGCACGAAGCTGATTGTTCGCAGCCACTGCCGGGCAATTTCCCGTCCGTGCTGGCGCGCTTCTCATTTTCCTCCTTCCTTCTCTGGTCTTCTGTTGTTAGTCATAAAAACCTCCAAGCGTGGGAACCAACGCTCGCTCGTCCCACTACGGTGGTACTGCTGAAAAAAACGTGGTCGTGTTCAACCGCTTGACGGCATCAGCAATCCCGTGACCTTGGCAGATGCGCGCGAATGAAATCGTCCGAGACAATACGGTGACACTGGTGAACTTTGTCTGCTCGCTGCGTGCTCCTCACCGAACAGATATTTACGACCAGAAAGTGCTAACCTTGACTGCTTGAACCAAAGCCTGCTCCGACCGTCGGCCGCTCTGATTGCAGGTGTCGTGGCCTTGTCTCCGTATATTGTCTCGCTCCTGCTGTTATCAACACGAGCACACCATCCAATCGTTCTGACCTTCGCTTCAGAGTACATAGCGGAGCCGGGACGCCTCGCCGGGACGTCTGACCAACGATCGAGCACACCTCAACCCTCTTAATACCACGAGTGTTCGAGACTATAGATCCGTCATAACGCAACCGTGTCTGCCGTAACGGCGCGTCCCCATCGAGAGGCTACCATCGGCCGCATTACACAACAGCCGCGGTCTAGGGAACCTTGACACGGTCACGAGAATTTCTCCACGTCTCGAACCATCTTCCACTTTTACTCATCAACTGGAAGGCCAGACAGTGCAACACCAGCTTCGAAAACGAATACGCGTGTCGATGAAGGATTTGTAATGCCCACCAAAACGGTCGCGACTATCAACTCAACTGGAAGACAGGCTGCGTCCTTCATCCGAGCAGCATCGGCTGTTGGCTGGCATGTGAAGGCCCAGATCCGTAGCCAGGATGGTCTGGTGGCTGAAGAACTGGCCGATCTTCCCAACGTCGAGTTCATCGAGGGCGACCTTGCTGGACCGGAGAGGTCTCGTCTTCTCGCTGGACTCTTCGCCAACGTCAAGATAGCCTTCGTCAACACTACTCATTGGGGTGACGAGGTGGCGATTGGCAGAGCATGTGCAGATGCTGCGAAGAAGGCTGGCGTGGTTCACTACATCTACTCTTCCATGCCGGATCATAGTACCTTTGGCAATGGCTGGAGAGCACTGCCGATGTGGGCTACCAAGTTTGCCACCGAGAACTACGTACGGCAAGTAGGCATACCAGCGACATTTGTCTATACTGGCATTTACAACAACAACTTCACCTCATTGCCCTATCCTCTTTTCCAGATGGAGCTGCAGGACGATGGTAGCTTTGTGTGGCAAGCACCATTCCACCCGGATGATCCTCTACCCTGGCTGGACGCTGAACATGATGTCGGGCCGGCTCTGCTACAGATCTTCAAGATGGGACCTAATCACTGGAAGGGACAGAGGTGAGTGCGACCCAGGAGTCGTGACGTAAAGAATTTGCTGACATTCTCAACAGAGTTACCCTAGCCTTTGAGCGCCTAACACCACTCCAATGCTGCGCACGATTTGCGCGCGGCGTAGGACGACCTGTCAGATATGTGCATGCGGAAATCGACATCAAGGTCACCATTCCATCAGGCTACCGAGAACAACTTGAGATACTCCAGGAGACTCTGGGAGAGAAGCGGGCACCTTATTTCCCTGATCTTGAGTATCCACGCGAAGGTCGAAGCATCTGGGAAGGCTACCGTGGCATCGAAGAGTATGCGCGCGAAGTCTTCCCAATTGAGGAGTATGCGAATGGTGTGCGATGGATGGAGGAGCCTGGTGCTCAACCACCCAGTGACGTAGACCCTGTGGAGGTTGAAGTGAGTGGCCCAGCGTCGAGGGTTGGTTCGAGACCTATCACGCCATCTGGCATCAACTCGCCACTACGCTTCTCCGGCGCCTTTCACCCTCGTTCGCATCCCGAAGGTCTGGACGATGACTTCTTCGTGGGCAGCACGTAGGCATATGTTAATTGCAGAGTGCTGCGGTTACTCGTGGGAATGGGGATGGGAGGCAATGGTCATGGCGCTGGCAGGGACTTTCTTTTGCCCTGCTTATAAGCATGGCGCTGGCATGGATATGGTATGGTTTCGGGAGGACAAAAGCATTTTTCACTGCATGGACGAGGCATGAGGAACACGGCCGACTAAAAGCATTGATTCATTCGGTAGTAGTAGCGTGCCAGTGGCGCGGAAGTGTGGCTGATAGGCATGAGGTGGAGTGAGTGAAGTTGCTTGACGATCTAGGCGATGTTAAGGCTCCACAAGTCCTACCGCTTACATAGCTCACAAGCATCCTGTCGATATGCCCTCTCAACGTCACAAGAACAGTGCATGGAGGTCAAGAGATATGGTTCAGATATTGTCTTGGCATTTACGTCGTATCTACATGCACAATGATTTACTACTATCGTCCGACGTACTTCAGCCTGTATTATCATAATGTTAGTCATGTCGAGTTCGCACAAAACGAAAGGAATTAGGACTTACTCGAGGTAGCGTATGGGAATGTACGACAACGAGGTGGCGGCGAATGCAAGCTCGTTGGCGATGTCGCCACCTTGTGAAAGTCAGTACAGCATTTTGAAAGGCAGAGCATGCATAGAAACATACCGTACGCGCCAATCAGCTTGCCAATTGGTCCGACATACCACGTCTCAACCATGCCCATGCACCACATCACTACGCCGAGCGCGAAGGCGGAGAAACCAGCAATACCAAGTGGTAGTCGTTTTGGATCATTCCAGCCTTCAAGATCGTAGTTCATGAAGTTGTCCTTGCGGAAGATGTAGTGCTCGCTGAACACGATGACGAAGTAGCTCGTGCACCAGTATCCGAGTAGGGATAGAAAGTTCTGTAGGTAGGCGAGAAGCTGATCTCGACCGGCTAGAGCCAAGGCGATTATAACGCCGAAGCAGAGGAAGTTCCAGACGAAACGTGGTACCCTGGCGAATGGTCTTGCGAACTGTTGGCAAGAGATGGCGGCACTGTAGGTGTTGATGGTGTTGCAGTTGATGCCACTGAGCACGAGAAGCACGAGCAGGAAATCTGCGAAGCCACGTGGGTAGAGCATTTGCTGGATCAAGAAGCCAATGCCTTTGTCCTCGTTCGTGGTGGCCCAGTCTTGACGATTGTTTAATGCCGAGCTGACAACACAGCCAGCGACCATGCCAATAGATGTAGGGATCGCAATGCCCAGGGAGGTAAGGATGAAGACCTTTGTTCGGCTGACGTTGACTGGATAGAGGACGTAGTAGTCACTGGCGACAGTGGCCCACGATGCAGAGGAGCCGTAGACAATGGCCAGAAGACTCAGTACAATCCCGCTCAGATCGGCGCCTTTCAGTTCAGACTCGGTCTTGTTATCAGCGTACTTTCCAGTTTGGCCGAAGATGATTAGAAAGATGACGAGATAAATAAGCCATGCGTAGCGCTCGTAGATCAAGATGAAGCGTAGACCGACGAGACTGATCAGGAAGCTGACGAAGGCAATAATGATAATGCCAACGACGATCGAGAGACTGCCGCCAGATACGGCCTGCAATGCCAGACCACCAGTAATGCAACCAACAGCTGACCAGCCGAGCTGTTGCAGGGTGTTTAGAAACGCAATGATCTTGTTGGGATACCAGCCCATGCTGTATCGGCCAATGGAGATCTGTCGAAGGCCAGTGGCCGCACCGAGGGTAGCACAGAATCCAGATACAGCACCACCAAGAAGTGAGCCAAATATCGAAATCAGTATTGACTGCTTGAGCGAGAGGCCGAATTCATGTCCCAGGAATCCTGTCGCCATGCATGAGATGTTCATAGTGCCTGACGCCCACAGCAAAGACATGGTCATTGTCGTCTGCCACGTCAATGGTTGTCTTTCTTCCGGCAGCTTGCGATCGATGGCCTCGCTCTCAATGCCCAGCTTCCGGTCCATTGCAGCCTCGACATTCCGCAGCTTCGATAGTATGCCATTGTCTTGCTTCACCACCGTGCCTTGATACTCTTGTTGCTTCTCGCTCGATCCGCCTCGCGACTCGATATCGACCGTGGTAGCAGCTACTTTTTCGTCCGTCGTCAGCGGCCGTAATGCTCGGTCTGGCGGCGTAGCCGGGAGCACGCTTGGCTCACCATGCTGCTTATCATCGTACGTCGACATTATTGTGGTCGTCTGCCAACAAGGGCAATGGGACAAATCACAACCACGGCGGAGGTGAGGATGGACGGAGGAGTCGCGTGCCCGCACAGAACTGAGCACGAGCGCAACTGCTCCTACTAATCCATTTTACTTTTCCATCCCACAGTGCCACTAGGACATATCGCACTACCGTTATCTGTACAGGGTCGCGCCCAGATGCGAGACCAGGGCTTGATTGGCCAAGCTTCACGTCGCATCCGTGATCGTCTCCGCATCTGTGGCGAAGGATTGCGTTCGAGGCCCAGCTTCCTCTTCTGTCTTCGGCGTGCCTGCTCGATACGGTAGTACATACGCTCGTGCGTCAAGCAGAGACTTGAGATGAGAAATGGGAAATAAGACGGTGCCATCTTGCACGATTGGTTTTCTTGTTGATGGACATCTGACTCAGACTACATCAGGCCTCGTCAAGCAAAATTTGAAGGCCACCGACTGAAAACATATATCTGGCTCATGATCTCCACCCTGGTGGTGACCATCCATCCAGTACCAGCGGCATTCGAGAGGTCTTGAACTGCCTGGGCGTTGCTGGAGAAGAATCCATCGTCCGCAGCCTATTATCAAGCCAACCAAATCACGTCTGCCCTTGTTATCAGGACGAGCAGCTATCCGCCTCCTTCCAATCCTCAGCTTCGTCACTAATTCACGCGTCCTCGTCCAACATGTCAGGCTCATCTTCGCCGTCTGCCTCGGAGTCCAGCTCAAACATGTAATTCTTGGAATCGTCGATTCCAGATTTCTCGGACGTATAGAGTCCCATCTCAAGGCCATCATTGTCATCGATGAGAATGTAGCGTGCCGATGCGCAGATCTTTTCGACTTCGGTGCGTATCTCGTCCTTACCTTGGAGCTTGGCAATCAGTTTTCCGGTGTCTCGGCAGTAGTGCTCGTAGTCACCTTCACGGTCAACGAGCAGGCCGATCAGCTCGAGGGTGTCCAAGTCGAGATGCTCGATCATCCACCGCAAGATCTGGGGCCAGCCAGCATCACCAGCTGGTTCCATGATCATGGCCCTGACAAGACGAACGTTACGAAGACTCTGCTTGAGGCATTCGAACATCCCGATCCACTGCTCAGCTGGTTCGATTGCACCAGTCAATTTGAGCGTCCGCAGGTTCTTGGATCCTGCGAAGCACGTTGGGACCATATAGCAGGTACGCTCGAACAGGCTGTCGAAGATCAGACTCAGGGTCTGGAGCCTCGGAATCTGTGCGAAAAACTTCTTCCCCTCGTCGCGGTCTCCAGGTAGATCCACCCCTTCCGCGAGGTACAAGGTCAGCGAAGAGAGATCTCGCACAGCATGGCGCACCGCTTCAAGGGTCTGCGGACTGACGTCGAAGTGGGACCCATCAGTCATGCCACGATGTTCCACAGAGCCTACGGTCAGCTCGGAGATCGACAGTCCAGAGGAAAGAACCGTGTCAACCAGGCGTTGGGTCAGCTGGGTGCAACCACTTTCCCGGAAATCTTCAAAGTCAATCCTTGGACCGAGCGCAGCTGCCAGGGCCCTGAAACCGAAGAAAGAGGTCAGGGAGCGACCAGCGTGCCCTGTGAGAGCAATAGCGGGGCTCACACCAAGCTTATTGAGGTTCGCAAAAGCGCGCATGAGCGGTCGTTTGCCGTTGTCGAGATCATCGAGCAGCTCCTCCTGCCGGCGGAAGTTCTTTACGACATCAAACTGCTCGACCTTGACCGGCCGTCTGCCGCCGTCTAAAATTTTCATTGAGCTCTCCCAGAAGACCTGACCAGTATGCTCCTTGTGGTGATTCGTGTCTAGGCTGACGAAGCGGAACTCGATGGACTTGATGTGTTTAGCAAAGGTTTGGTGATTACTGATCTCCGCGAGTGTCTTAAGACTATAGGCGGTCCACATATGCTTGCGGTGCACGAAGAATTCCTGGGCGAAGCTTTTGGATGTAGCGGCCGCCATCGCTCGATATGATGCCCTCATTGCCGCGAGGTCATGCTTGTCTGCCTGCTCGGCGACCCTTGTAAGCATTTCCGCCGGAAGCATGTCTAGGAGATTAGGAGCCATGATTGATGATGTCGTGCAAGGCGAGAGGGGCGAGGGACGGCCACGATCGAGTGTGTCTGGATGGTGGATTGAAGCGGTATCCCAACGAGAGAGAGGCAGTTCATATCAACAGTAGGTGGCACAGACCAGCTATCACAAGCCACGAAAAGTGAGAGAACGCTCACTTACTGCTGCGCGTTCACTCACTGTTGCGCCAATTTCACTTCGAAGCATCAGGTGAGATGAGCCACAGGGTGAACGTCCAATCAAAACTGCAGCTTTCCTTATTGCATCCATCACCATCTTAGTCGTACTCGATGTCGGCCTCATCGTCGTGCCCAACTTAAGAAGGTTCGTCTTCGGCTTTACACTCTTGGCAATACGGGGGGTCTGGACGTCTTAGTACTTTGATTTCATGTGGAATTGCAAGCATGCAACGACCAGCTATCACACATCGCAAAACACACTGCCACTCCTCCCCTGCCACCGCAGAACACCATACCGCTTCAACCGTAGCTGTCGACGAGCACACATCTACCACCCACTCGCTTCCCCACGCAGCACTCCATCCTCACCGTCCTTCCTCCGCCCTCAACGGCCTCAACGCTCCGACCGGAACTTCCCACTCCCCCACCCCCTACCACCCTGCCAAGCATCATCGTCCTCCTCCCAGCACCCATCATCCTCTCCATCATCATCATCGTAAGTCTCATCGTCCTCACTATCCGTATTATAAGGACCCTTGCCCTTCTTTGCAGCAACAGCGCCAGCCCGATCTTCGCCTGAGCCCAAGCCCGAGGCTGAGGCGGTGGTGTTCTTGCTCCGAGCTTCGTCCCCAGACTTCTCCATGCCAGCAGTAGCCTTAGCAGAAATTGGCCGCCTCGGTCTTCGTACCCAATTTCTTCTGGATCGTTTCCTTCGAGAGGGATGGTGCTCGGCTTCATGCCAATCGTAGTCTTCCCGATGGCCTCCTTTCCCAGCACGACTTTGCTCCCACCCCTGTCACCCGTCGGCATAACAGCAACACCCGCTCCCTCGGTACTCTCAACGAGATCCTCCGTATCATTCATGGCGACGAGTCAGGGTATGGTGATGATAAGATCCGGTTGTAGCTGTTTAAAGTATATTGTTCTTGAGTGGGAAAGCGATGAGGGATGCCTCAAGAGTATATATGTCCGGAGTCTAGCGATCACATGTCAGTAATCTCGAGCCCTTTGCACAACTTCAGTCCAATCACTCGGCTTAGAACAGCTTCAGTTCAGTCAACCGGGCTCAAGTCACCGGAACGCCTTTGTGGGCGGGCTAGAGTGCAAGACTTCAATACCACGCAATTATCTGTGCTCGGCAACATCTACTCACTCCGTAATCCATGCCGTGAACTGTGAACACCATAACCTATGCACAGCCCATGCCACAGCGTCCAAGGCTTATCATCGTGGGGCATATCCATACCATAAGACCCACGGACTAGTGGGCGAGCCTTTTCCTGCAGCAGTGGCGACCTTTGCCGACATGAACACCCGTCTGCGAGCATCATTGTGGAAGGACCACCGCGTACCCAGCCATCCCAGAGTTTCCCCACAAGAGCTTCGATCAACTCAGCCCTTCCTGCTCCGTCCAGATCCAGAAGACATCTAGAAGACCGTATTAGCAAACTCTCCACGTACCTCCCAAACTTCTCTCAAAAGGACTAACCGATATCCTCCGAGCAACCCCCGCCAACCTTTCATCCCCCTCCGCCTCCCTACTCGCCCGCTTAAACGCCTCATCCCTCGCCGCATCCGAACTCCGCCTCACCTCCTCATGACTAGGCGGCAACCTCTCATTCTGCAAATCCACCTTGCGCGCATCCTCAAAATTCGTAATCGCGGCTTTAATCCCCTCGGCGCCCAACATCAGCGTCCCTGCTGGCAAACGCCCGCCCGACGCAGTTTTCAATTCGGTCACGCGTTCGGATTCCTCGCGCAGGACTTGGAAGACGCGGGATAAGCGGCCGATGGCCAGGATCTTGTTCTTGATGGCGCGGCGCTTGAATTCGGTGCTTTCGGGGTCCATGTTGGGTTCTGCTGCTGCTGCTCCTCCTGCTCCTCCTTGGACTAAGGGGGGTGAGGCCGGGCCGGAGGAGGATGGGGTTTCATCTTCGAGTTCTTCTTTGCTGCAGGTGTTGAGAATGGCGATCAGCATGTCTGTGATCTTCTCGCCGACGAAGGGCAGGGACCAGGTGAAGACGTCCATGAAGTTGGGGAGCCAGTAGGGGTGGGGCGTGCAGTTGAACTGGCGGATGTTCATTACGTTGTTTTCATACTTGAGGACTGCGGCTTTGTTGTTGTAGACGTCGAGGTAGTTGGGGGCGGAGAAGATGGTCATCACTGAGGGGAAGCCGGTGGTGCGGGTCTTGCGGTACATTCTGTAACCTGCATCTTGGGCTTCGTGGGCGCGGATGATGGACAGCAAGTTGTTCTTCTCCAGGAAAGCGCAGGCGGCGGGGTAGGAGAAGAAGTAGGAGCAGCCCCGGACGTGGTTGTGGATAAAGAATTCCTGAGTCTTCTCCTGTCCGAACTCCTCCAGTGGATCTGCCCAAAGGATATCGCACATCAAGCCGTGGGTTGGTGGTTCCCGGAAGCGGTCTAGCGCCTTGATGTCCTCAAGAGTGTGCAGCTCAGGGCTCAACCCACCGTGGATGCAGAGGAACTGTTTGTTCATGACGGCAGCCAAAGGCAAACAGCAGAAAGCCTCTATACATGCCTCGTACACTCGTTCGCTATACTTGTGCTTGCACTCCAGTCGGAAGGTGAAGTAGTCTGTCAAGTGGCGACACTCGTGATTGCCTCGTAGAAGCCACAAAGTGTTTGGGTACCACATCTTGAGGGCCCACAGGTAAAGCACACAATCGATGGAGAAGTATCCGCGGTCGACATAATCGCCAAGGAAGAGGTATCGGGTCTCTGCCGGGTCGCCACCGACCTCGAACAGCTTCATGAGGTCAAAGTATTGGCCGTGGATATCTCCGCAGACTGTGATTGGGGCGTCCATCTCCAGCAGATTGGGCTCTGAGCGCAAGACCTCTGCACCACCGCGGATGATCCATAGCGCCTGCTCTTCGGTCAAGCGTCCTTCTCTGTATAAATGCTGCTTGAGGAATTGCAAGTTCGGCTTCGATCGGTCGGTTGGTGAGACGAGCTGTTCTTCGGTCGGGGTGTTGAAGGCGGGTGCTTGTACGTCTGGGATGAACAGTCAGCCATTGTCGCTATCACACCACCCGGCTCGAGGGATGATTGATTGATTGATTGATTGATTGATCGATGGATTGACATACCTTTACACACCCTCTCCTGCGTGCTCACCGTCGTCCCATCCTCCATCGTATGCAGCGTGAAGTCAATCTCCGGCACGGCTTTCTTGTTCTGCATGGCGCGGATGGCATTGTCGGTATATGACACGGGTTTCTGCTCGACCCCCTCCATGATTGCTGCCTCTGCCTCTACACTATTTCAACACTCCTGGTCGTTTCCTGTCTCTGCCTTCCTCTTCGGTACGTGAGACAGTACTCAATGCCCCGCGAAATGAAATAATAAAGTTGACAATGATCGCACGAGGAGTCTCGCTCACTCAAGTTGTGGCTAGTGCACGCTGTTTGTCGCGCGACCTGAAAGCTTGCGGCTTGCGGCTTGCGGCTGAGATGGGTGGGGACGATGAGGTCAGGGTGGTGAAGGTCGCAATCTCAGGTATTTCAAGATCAGTCTTGCTGTCTGAGATTTGAATATCTGTCGTCGTGGAATATGGTGTGAAAGTGTTCAAGGCAAGGCAAAGGTAGAGGGGTACAGTAGCCCGTGATATTCGTCGCACAGAGGCTGAAGGGCGAAACGAAACGCCACGAGCGGCTGGATCGTGCGCTGAACCAGTCCCTGCAGTTGGGCAGCGCTTGGGAACGACCCCACCTTCTTGCTTCCCTCCTTCACCGGTTCCTGAACACCCAATGCAGAAGTTCTGGGCGCGGTAGTGCTTGGACGGCAGCGGTGAGTACTGTCAGTCCTACACGTCCACCACAATGAGGCTAGGTCTTGGACATACGAGAGAAGCAGTTTGTCAAGGAGTAGCAATCATTGCAAAAGTGCATCACTCATCGCGTACATTCATTCCTATGCTATATCAATCATCACCTGCCGTGAAGCAAGCCATTTAGATAAACCATCATCCATCACGTCAAAATCTCATGTCCATAAAACTTCTCCAGCGCGCATGCAGCCCAAGCATCGCCGAACCATGCAGAAAGACCTAGCATCCAAGAACGCCATCCCAAGCCACCTCGTTCGTCCCTCATAAGCACATTTAAATACACACCCTATTCCACTACAACCTCCTCCTCCCGGCCAGTTGCCTCCGGCCATGTCTCACACTCCTCCTGGCAATAACACCACCTGAACACGTAGTCCCACTAGCCAAAGCCTCAGGCACAGCACAATTACTGATATCACAGAGCCCGAATTGGGTCGTTCCAATGCAGACAACTGCGCCTGGGTTGGAGCAAGCCACTGCGCCGTTTGAGCAGGTGCCTGAAGATGTCGTGGAGTTGCTGCTGCTGCTGCTACCACTTTCTGGTGCGGCAGCCGGAGCGGCGGCGGGAGCTGGGGCAGAGTAGGCGGGTGCTGGGGCGGAGGAGGTTGGGGCGGAAACAGCGGCCGATGATGGCGAGGCGCTGGTCACGGTCGACATGGTTGTTACCGTGACAATCGAGGAATCAGCACCGCTTGTCGCTTGCGCAGCCGGGACAGATTGAGGCGAAGCCGGGGCAGAATAAGCAGGAGCCGTGCTAGCCTGGACTGGCGCCGTCATAGCAGCGCTAGAAGCCCCGGAGCCATAAGAAGCTGGTCCACCAGAAGCAGCGCTCGCCGGCGCACTCGCCACCCCGCTTCCAGCCCCCTTGCCCGTCACAGCCGCGCAACCCGACCCCACTGTCTTACTGCCCAGGGCGGTGCTGAACGGCGTCTCGACCGAGTCACCCGGAGAAGGGAAAACGAAGTCCTCGCCCTCGACCGTAGCGCATTGGCCCGACGGGATGTTGATAACGAACATATCCGGCAACTTGCTGAAAACGTCGTTGTTGTCCGCGCCACCGGTCACAGTAATGGGAGCGCAGTTCATATACATCTCCCTGTTCCCCACTTTGTTGAACCAGGTCCAGGCGAGAGTGTACTGTCCGTTAGGCATCCCCTTAGGGATCTGGTAACTAAACACAGATGCGGCGAGGGAACTTGCATCCTCGATTAGATTCCCCGTGACGTTGGAGGGGCAGCCGCCGATGATACTGTGGATGACTTTCCACTGACTATCCTTCGTCGGCTCCTTGTCGAGGGAGACGGAGACTTGGCAGCTGCCGCCTGAATGCGTGGCGCCGCCCATGAAGGAGAGGGTGTTAGGGACGCCGACTTGGAGGGTGTTCATCGAGGTGATGTCGTAGACGCCCGGGCGTTGTTTGCAGGGGAAGTCGGAGCCGTCGTCTGCGAGGGGGCCGTTGAGGAGGGTGGATTTGCCGTAGGGGACTGGTTCGTGGATCACCATGTGGGCAGTGGTGGTAGCGAGCATGCCGAGGAAGGCGGCTGCGGAGATGGTGGTGGGGAAATGCATGATTTGTGGTTTAAGTGATTGTGTTGGAAAGAGTGTTGATGTTCGCTTAGACCTGCTGTGCGAAGAAGTTGGATGTCCTGGTGGAGTGTTAGCGATATTCGCTGGTGGTGGTAGTAACTTGAAAGAAGTTCTATTAAACTCGCTCATATCAAATTGTCTCTGGTAAATGCCTTTGTGTATGCAGTGGCCTTGCTGTGAACAATAAGGAAGGAACAATAGACGCACGTACCTTTGTCTTTGTCTAGTGTGTGGAGTTTCGAGTGCTGCTGGAAAGGATGTTGTGTTTGAGACCGACTCTGATGATATCCGACCTGCGTGTTTATTGAGAGATTGACAGTTCCTTTGCACCAGGCAGAAGGATGTTGTTGAGAGTTGACAATAAGAGAAAGTGGTGCAGGTTGTTGTCGAGGCAGTAAAGAAAGACAAGCGAGGACTCGACCTTTAGTGAATGTCTACAGGAGTCCCACCAGGAGTCACGGGCAGGGATGCCTCTTGTGCTTGTGATGGTCATTGACTAGATCTGCATGGAGCGAGAGGTGTATGCTTGGCGAAGGCAGGAGGCGGGTGTCGCAGATTCAGGCTACACTTCTTGGTCTTTCGCCTACTGCAACTCGCTTCTTCCATGCCCGACGAGCAGCCATGTCGTGCCGTATGGAGGCAGAATCTTAGGTATTGGCGGTACAGGCGCTTGCTGATGTTCACGATCATGCCGTGGTATTGCTATATTGCTAGAGTGAAGTGGGTGTTGTCGCAGTGAAGTGGTTCAAGGTCTATTCCTGGCCAATCATGGAGCAGGAGGTGTTTCGTGGCGTTTCACAGCAGCAGATCGTTTCAGACCAGCGCCTCGGCTTCTCGAGTCGCAAAGACATACACACGGTAACACACCGGGTGGGACATTATTATTTACCTACGGTCTTGTGACTATGACAAGACCGTAGCTCACCTCCACGCGAAAGCGTTATCCATCGTTATACGTCCCTTAGTAAGCCACGCCATACGTCTTGGCAATGCCAGTGATGAGGGGCAAGCTCCAGTATATCAACATCTTATCAGCCCATAATAGTAATAGCCAACATGGAGGCGAGAGCACTGTCCATGCCTGCCTACCACCACAATGAGCTCAAAGTCCATCCCCCAAGTCGTAGTCAAAGATGACGCCTTCCGCGACCCCTCCAACACCGACTTCCGCCCCACCCACAGCATCCCAAAAGGCGGCCTCTTCTCCATCTACCGCGAGATCGAAATTGCCGCCCCAGTCCAATCCGTCTGCGACGTCCTCCTCGACGTCCGCAAATGGAAAGACTGGACCGCCTTCTACGGCGACGTGACCATAACCTCGCACCCGCACTCTCACCAGCGGGACCTCACGATGGTGCCGGGAACGAACATGGACTTCAACATTCAGATGAAGCCCGGGTCAGGGGAGGAGAAGAACAAACTCCACGTCACATGCTCACACGTCGGTCGCGTGCGGACGCTAGAGGATCATGATCCGCCGGCCCTTACACACATAAGATGGACGTATCATAATGCAGGACATATGCAGCCGGCGTTTGTGCTGAAGGCGGAGCGGGAGAACGAGATGGAGGATTTGGGCGGGGGGAGGACGATGTATCGGACTTGGCAGAGTTTTGGCGGGTTGGCGGCTAAGAGTTATCGGAAGAAGTACGAGGCGAGTTTGAAGGAGAGGTTTGCGGAGTGGTGTGCAGACTTGAAGGGAAGGGTGGAGGAGGTGCATGGGGCGGCACACAACACGTCTGGGAAGGACGGTGGGATTCCTGAAGTTGTCGTTGAGGCGGCGGAGAGCAGATGAGATCTTGGTCCATGTGACTTTGTTGTAAGTTATGTACATCACATAGACCACGCCACTTCTACGTTACACTACTCATCTGACAACCCATCCACTCCCCTCCCGCTTCATCCGTACAGTCTTCCCAGCCCTCGCACCTGTCGGCGTCCCCTCGTCCACAGCCAAAACACCATTAACCATAACCATCCTAATCCCCTCAGCAGGCTGTTGCGGATCAGCAAAAGTAGCCCGATCGCGTATTGTCTCCGCATCAAACAACACAAGATCCGCTCGATACCCTTCACGTATCAACCCCCGATCTCTCAGGCGAAGTACATCCGCTGCTCTCCCAGTAAGATGATGCACCACCTCCTCCAGCCCACCCTCGAAAATCGTCTCCGGCACCACATCCTCAAACTCCTCCTCCACCGCTCCACCTTCAGAACTCCTCTTCGGAGCATGAATATCCCTAACCCTACCTTCCTTTAGATCTCTCCCATAATGCCCAAGATACCGCGGAAACGTGCCCCAACCCCTCGGATGCGGTTTCGTGCTCGTCAGAATCCCATCACTACCGCCCGTGTGTCGCCGATGCCGCATAATCTTCCGCACATTAGACTCGTGCCCTACATGCATTAAGATGGTGGTGCTGAAATCGTCCTCCTTCAACAACCAAATGAATGTATCGAAGGGCTCCTCGTCCCGCTCTTCAGCGATCTCGGAGATGCGTTTCCCGACGCAGGAAGAGGCGAGTTTGAGGTTTAGGACGCCGCTGATTTCGAGGGTGGGCCAGTCTAGGGTTCCGCCTGTGTCTGAGCCGGTGATGAGGCATTGGTGTTTCAGTTTGGCTAGTTGGATGGGGTCCTTCAGAAGGGCGAGTTTGTCTGAGCTGCTGGATACCCAGCTTGGGAGTTGAGCGGCTAGGGTTGTGGAGCCCGGGGTGTAGGGATATGTGTCGAGAGTGATGTCGACGCCTTCTGCAAGTGCGTCGTCAATTATCCTGAGCAGCTCATCAGCTCGTCCTGCGTTCTCTGGGAAATTCAGTGTAGCGTGTGTGAGATGGAGACGTACGCCCGTCTGTCGTGCTAGCTCAATCATCTCGGCGTAGGCTTCCATAGCACCGGCGCCATACGAGCGATGGTGGGGACAGTAGTAGGCATTATACTTCACAAGCACCTTACAAAGCTCCACCAGCTCATCGAACGTAGCAAAGTTGCCAGGCACATATGTCAACCCACTCGACATCCCCACCGCCCCCTCTTCCAGCGAAATCGTAAGAATCTCCTTCATCCTCTCAGTCTCCTCCCTCGTAGCCGCACGACTCTCATAGCCCATCGTCAGAATCCTCAAATTCCCCTGCGGAACCAAGAAAGCGGCATTAGTAGCAATCCCCTTCCCATCCAACCCCTGATCCAAAACATCCAAATACTCCCTCACACTCCTCCACCTGTCAAAGAAATCCTCGGGGCTCTTGGGTTCGCCATTCCAGCCGGAAATCTGTTTCTTGATCCTCGCCATCGCTTGATCGTCAACGGGTGCATAAGCGATACCGTCCTGGCCGATTACTTCGGTCGTTACTCCTTGGGTTATTTTGGCTAGGTGGGCGTGTGTGTGCAGGAGTGAGAGGTCGGAGTGGGCGTGCATGTCTATGAAGCCTGGGCAGAGGGTCCAGTGGCCGGTGGAGCAGTCAATGACTCTTTCGTCTGTCCAGCCTAGGTCGTCGGACTCGTCGATGCTGTGGATGAGACCGTTGCGGATGTGGACGTTGGCTTGATAGGCTGGTCGTGCGCCGGAGCCATCGATTACGTTTGCACCGAGGAAGGTGGTGTCGTTTTCGTTTGAGCCCGACATGGTGGCGACTGTATGAAACCTATTTCGGTCGGGCCTGCTGTTTAAGTTGTGATGCTATCGCGAGTCTCAGGGGAGAAGTGTCTTTGATTGTCTAATGTGTCCAATGTATATTGTGGCTCGGCGGTGAATCTATATGCCCTGTATACGTGGGGTTACGACGGTGATGTACACTGGTGCCTACCATCTCGATTGTGGGATACACGAATTCACATGATAATAGACGGTTGTCCAGGATGGCTCGCTCAAGTGGTCTTTCACGATCATTGCACAGCATTGGTTTTATTGAGAGACTGGCGCCGAGCTATCGTGCATGACTTACTTGAGACTCGTCCTTTCACACAAGCAAAGGCAAGGCGACGTTTCGAAGTCGTTGTCGTATCATGCTCGTGCCCGGGGAATAGCTTGGTTAACCCAAACCCTAACCCTAGGCGTTTTCAAACACAGCGACACCCCCGCAACTCGCCGAAACGCCGCATCCGCTAGTGGACGTACCCAAATTGGCACGAATAATCGAGGCGAGCCTCTCAAATCGCGCCTTTTTGGCCTCTCCTGCCTGCTACGCTCTGTCGTTTTGCATTTTGATCACACGAGGATGATATGCGAATGGTGCTCTTTCATTCGCGTATGCGCATCTATGATATGAGTGCAAGATGACTGCGCGAGAGGGGGTGAGTTGGTGAAAGTGTCACCCACGAGATCTCCGTCACGTGACTTCGAGCATCAATATCGCGAGGCACCCCTTCACGATTGCTCTTCGTCGCCACCGCTACTACTGTTGATCACGCTATAAAGTCGGCCACAGCAACACCTGCACGAACCTGAATTAGATAATTCTCAGCTCGCTGCGGCCAACGCTGTGCTTAGCGTCACCTGCAGGCTGAACGATGGAATCGGCTTTTGGCCCCCATAAGGCTGAGCCGCTTCGAGTGCTTGGTTGGTCAAGTATAGTAGTCTTCGTTGCCCTTCTCTCGCGGCTCTTCTCTGCCAAGCAGGTCATAGACAATGTCGGACAGCGTCCACAGCGCGTCGAACATGCTACCAGCAGCACAAGTGAGACCAGACACTGGACATCAATCACCTGGACCTGTCACGAAACCGAATCCACGCCGAAAAGGGACATGGTACTCCATCCGTAACACAGCTTCGAAGCTCTGGCTGTCAGAGGCCTCCTGGTGGATATTCGGGACTGCATGTCTGCTCGCCATCGTCGGGACTCTCGCAGCCTATGATGGACGCAAGGTCCCGAGCTTTAGATGGGGCATCACGCTGAACACCATCGTCTCATTGCTAGCCTCTGTCGCGACTGCAGCCTTGATGGTCCCGATCACCTCCGGTCTTGCACAGCTCAAGTGGCTATGGTTCCAGAAACCACGAAAGCTCTCAGACTTCGAGATCATCGAGGATGCGAGATCGGGCCCGTATGGGAGCGTAAAGCTATTGCTCGGCGCTACAGGAGGGTAAGCATTGAGGCTAGCTTGGATGGCACGGGTGTAGCTGACTTGACTGCTCCTTTCCAGCTGGATGGCGTGTATCGGTGCTCTTATCACCATAGTCATGCTTGGTTATGGACCATTTGTCCAACAAATCATCGCGACACCAACCAGAGGCACGGCACGCAATGGCTCCTCGATACCTGTGGCCCACTGGTACAACAGCACTTATCAAGATGATGGGGCAGACGTGCCTCTGAACCTCAAAGCAGCTGTCCTCAGCGGTATGCTGAGCACGAATAACACTGCTGGCCAGTGGCTTGTACAGCCCACTTGCCAGACGGGCAACTGTACCTGGCCTTCGTACGCAAGTCTGGCGATGTGTAGCACCTGCGCCGACCTCACGTCGCACCTGAACTCGTCGGTCCAACCTTACTATGGAGGCCACGCCACCGAATGGCAACTCCCCAATGGCGTCAATCTGACCGTACCTTTGGGCCAATTCGGCAACACGATGGTCGTGAACAACACCAACGATGTCAGTCCTGTGACTGATATGGCCTTTGAGAGTGTGGCGTTCACGGATAGCCTTTACCCTCTACTGGATATGTTCGTGGTTGTAGGCAACTACAGCTCGAAGCCTGACAATCAGGGCAAAACGATGCCAATCGGACCATTTGCTTCAGAGTGCCGAGTCACGTTCTGCATACAACAATATAATGCCAGCTCGACCAATGGCTCGTTCTCGGAGACAGCGATAGGCGCACCTGTACTCCTCAATACGTCAACCACAGGTGTCAATCTTGGAGATGCAGATAACATCACCGCACCATCGGGCGGCTTCACACTGTCTTTCGACGACCGAAACTTCACAATCGACTACGGTGCCATCAAAGCTTTCTGGTTCTACCTCCCGACTCTATTCTCGGGTAAGTTGTCGCAAAGTGACAGTTTGAGTCCGCAACCACTGTGGCCGAGCGATATGGCACAAGCTGTCTTTCAGCATCTAAACGCTACGCCGCATACTCTGGATAGCATGTTCCGCAACATCGCCGACAGCATGACCCTGGCTATACGAACGCAGTCCAGTGCTGACACCGTGGTGGAAGGAAAGTACTTTGTGCAGGAGACATATATTCAGGTTGTGTGGCCATGGATTGCTTTACCGGCTACGGTGACGCTGGTGACACTCTTGTTCTTGATTGCTGTTGCGGCGGCTAGTAGACGTGCTGGGTTGGAGCCCTGGACAAGTAGTCTGGCTGCGCTGTTCCATGGTATGAAGTGGCAGGATGCTGAGGGGTATAGCCATCTTCATGAGCCGGCTGAGATGGATGAAGCTGGTTCCGCGACGAGAGTCATGCTGGTCAATACTGGGATGCAGCGATATCTGGAGGTGCACGAGGATTCGACTAGCTACATCCCATTGCAGAACTACAATGCGAATGATTGAGAGGACCATGACTCTGGATCAGGAACCCGATAGTGGCGGACGGGCGAGATGAGCGATGCGTAAGGAGGAATGCAAAACATAACAAATATCACGTGGATCGCAGTTACAATGGTGATGCATTCCGTACACAAAACGGACGTCGACTTCCACTTTCGACTCCGTCAGTAGCATCCATCAATCGCTTGCCATCGACATCGTCGCCCCTTTCACTCTATACAACTGCAGTCGTTACCCCGAGATCAATAACATGCATCGCTTCGCCATCATCACCGCGGCAATAAGCCTGCTAGCTGCGCAGGGTAAGTGTCACCTCCAACAAAAACAAGCCGACACAGCTAACCCTCACATCTCCAGCCCTCGCGCAATCCGGCCTCTACGCCGTCGCAGCAGCCAACACCACCACCGCCACCCCAGTCACCCAAACAATAACCTACTACGACGAAGAATGCACCTGCACCAAAACCTCCATCACCATCACCTCCTCCTCCTGCACCACCACCCCGACCGCTGCATCCTGGTCCGCCCCTTACCAATCCACCACCACCTGGTACGATCACGAATGCGGGTGCACCAAGTCCGCTGCCGTTCCCATGCCGCCACCGGCGTCGATAGGGAGTAACTATACTGCGCCCGTGCAGCCGGCTAGTGTGCCCGCGACTAGCACGCCTGCTCCGGCTCCCGCGCTGGCTAGTTCGAGTGCGGTGCCCGAGCAGTATACTGGGAATGGAGGGGCGCCGAGGATTACGCAGGCTGTGATGGGGGTTGTGGGGGTCTTGGGCGCGGCTTTTATGATGGTGTAGGTTGCTTAATAGAATGGAATGGAATTGAGCTTAATTGATGGTCGTATGCTATGCTATACACTGCTGTTGTTGCTTAGGGCTCTGGTTTTTGTCTTTTCTCCTTGCACGATTAGGATGGTGGCGTTGTCGGGAAGATATCTTAGATTGTGTTGTGGTACTTTCGCTAATTTTGATTTCTGCCCTGGTTTCTATCATGATGGTCGACTGATTGTGGGTGTCTTCGTATAACATTTTCTGCTATGTATTGGCATGGTCACAGAATAGAGTAATACTGTACGTCGCATCCACGTCACGCGACTCGGCGCGCTAGCGCGGAACCCTGAGCTGTTTCCCATGTCGAAAAGTCGCAGATGCGCATTGATGGTATACATATTTTGTATTTCATCGCAAAGATGATGCCCAGTAGAGGTCTACATATTGCCCGAGGGCAGACGCCTCGGTTATACCAGCTGCAAAGTCGGAAAGTATGATTATACATAATGCGACCGTTCATGAAGGCATTGATATAGCTGACCATGATTCTCCATTAGTTATCATCCGCATCACGGCAACCCTTTCCTTCTTCAACCATACGCAGTCGACCTGCACCCAGCTCAATATACACACAACGATGGCAGAAGCACGCTATACTCGCACTACCCGGCATAGCATCGATACGGCATGCCTCAACCAACCCCATACCCACCCCACCACCTCCCGGCCCAGCAGCAGCGACAGCGATGCCCGCCACCCCTCCCCCCACTACTGAAGCCCTCCCAACCAAAGACGTCACCTCCATCACCCTCGACGACCTCGACCTCTCCGCTCTTCCCGACCTCTCCACCATCCCCGTCAAAATCGGCTACCTCCACGAAATCGGCCTCTCCTATTGGTACGGCCCGACCTCCATGCTCGAATGGCTCATGGAGCATATCCACGTCTACTCCGGTCTCCCCTGGTGGGGCAGCATCGCCTGCACCGCCCTCGTGATCCGACTGGCAATATTCCCGTTCTTCTTGAAGAGTTCGGACAGCATGGCGAGGAGTAATGCCCTAGTCTCTGTCACCAAGCCGATTACGGAGAGGATGCAAGCGGCGCAGAAGACCGGGAATACCCAGGGGGTGATGGAGGCTTGGCAGGAGATGCAGACGATTCGGTCGCGGGCGGGCATATCTTTCAGGGCGCAGTTCGCGCCCATCATTATGCAGGGCGTGCTGGGCTTTTGCGGGTTCAAGCTTTTGCGGGCCATGGTTGCTCTCCCCGTGCCGGGTTTCATGGACGGCGGGTTCCTATGGTTGACTGATCTGACACTCCCGGATCCGTATGGAATTCTACCGTTGGTAATGGGCGCAGCGATTCATCTACTTATACGGATTGGAGGGGAGTCCGGGGCCGCTGCACCGGGCGCGATACCGCCTGCGATGCAGAGTTTCATGTGGTACGGCATGCCGGGCATCGTCATCCTGATCATGGCATGGCAACCCGGAGCACTATGCGTCTGGTTCACGGTCTCTGGGGCTCTTGGCATGGTGCAAGGGTTGATGCTTCAGCGACCAGCGGTACGAAAATACTTTGGCATCGCCCCGCTGTATAAACCTACTAAGAGCGAGGGTCCCGTGAAGAACGAAGCCTATGCGCTTTTCGAGAGTATGCTACCCAAGCCTAAAGCTTCCTCCGCTGCGACGGCGGCGGCCGCAGAGGCGGTCAGGAATAATGCGGCATATATCCGCACGTCGTATCAAGCGCCTAATCTGCACACGAATAATTACAACAACACAAAAGGGCCTCTGGGATCAACGAACAACGTCATAGACGTCGTGGCCAAGAACAGCCGCTCAACGCCTTCCAATTCTACTTCCTCGGCAGACGCGCAGGAGAAATCCGGCGGGATCATGGGGAGTTATAATGGTATGAGGGATGGGGTGAAGAATATGAGGAATTTTGTTCGGGAGACGACGACGGCGCAGGCGGAGAAGAATAAGGCGCGGGCGAAGAAGGAGGCGGCGGCGGCTTATGAGAGAAGGGCTGGTCAGCGGCAGGGTGGGAAGGGTGGGCGGTGATGGGGTGTGGGTGGGGTGGGGCGGGGTTGGAGGGTAGTGTATAGTATGTATGTACATTTTAGCCTCATCTTCGCTTTTGTGTATATGAAGACTTTTTTGTGCTTGTAGGTTTGGCCTGAGCCATCCCAGCCGGTTAGATCTGGACCTTGTGATTAGAAGACCGAGGACGTTTCGCTTTCGCTTACATCCCATCGACGCTATGCGAGGGTTTTCGGGGCCGAAATCTCCTGACGTACAGCTGAAGCTGGAGGGTATGTTGCTCCGTTCTGGGGGTAACGATTACTGATCTACGTCGAGTATTGTACTAATGCCTACGGGGGGAGTATATAGCCAGTGTGCTGTCCTCCTGCTCCTGGCTGAGAAGAACAGTATTTCATTCCCCTCAAAACATTCCCAGATTCACCACCAGCACGGAACTTCCACGTCGACAATGGCCGCACCTTCTTCCCAGCCCGCCATGGCATCCATCCCTATCATAGCAATAGGCAAGACTCGTGCCACCGCCCTGGCACTCTCATCCTTCTTCTCCGCCGGCAATGGGACGCCGTACTATTCAGCTGCTGTCCTAGATATGACTGAGAGTCCAGAGGAGTTTCAGTTCTCTGCGCAGAATTTCGGGGCGGTGTTGTGGGCGATGCATCCGAGGCCTAGGGCTGTGGTATGTGGGACGGCGGTCGGGGAGGAGTTGTTGGGGGTTGTTGAGGGGGTTTGGGGGGAGTTCGTGAAGGAAAGTTTGCTTGATGGGGAGGGAGAGGGTAGGGGCAGGGGTGGTGTTGTTGCTGTAAGTCCTTCCTGTACTCGACAGTGATTGATGATACGCCGAGGTTTGTGGGTATTTCTGGCTGATGAGATGTTGTAGCTGCATAGATGGCATCCTACTACTGGTCCGCCTCCCACGGGTCTCGAAGAGGAACTGTTGAGGCAGCTGGATGCTATGTTTCGCCACTAGGTCGCTATTTACAAATGCTCCAAGGCAGCAGATAGATGTTCATCAGTAACTGTTTTGAGACCACAATTAGATATTGGGCGCATGTATCGATTCGACTCAATCGGGCGAACGTCAATTTTACTGCAATCCGACAGGACAATGTGTGAGATCTCCTCTGCAACGGCGGGCAGTCCGCCGAGCTGTTATGGATCCAGGAATGTTGATGTTTGAGGGCAGAGGAGGAAGAAGTGGTAGCGAAAGTGGGCTTCTTGCAACTATTTATACCACTAGCGTGCCAAGACTTTCGGCCAAGGGGCGCACGACTCGCTCGCTCATTCACTCAGCCCCTCACTTACTGCTGATACACCCTTATCCTCCAGCGATTCGCGCGGGAGTCCGGAACGAGAGTTCTCACCCTTCGACTTTCGTCGGTATCGACAGATTACTTCACAAGCTGTCGTGCTGGACCCTGGATGTTCGCTGTTGGCCAAGTCGCTGTAAAGATATTGACTTACATAGCGCCGTGGCGATGTTCCGGTATTCATCGCCCAATGCTGCGACGCTCATGAGTGGCTTGAGGCTCGAGGCTTGGCAGAGCCAGAGGCGATACCGGCCGGTACCATCGTGATATGCTGTCGAAAAGGCATGTCACAGTAGAGTAGCCCACATTTAGTAGATCAAATGGAACGGAATTTTGTACCTTCAGGATCTCTGCCCTACCAAGTCACAGTCTATGCCATGCTGGCTGTTGCAGCAAGGTCGTCGATCTGTTCGCATTCTTTGCCTACCCTTGGCAGTGCATCGGGAAAGGGACCAAAATGAATATTCCGAATATTATCAATGGACCTAGGCCGTTCGATGCAGCTGCGGACATGATCTGGTATCGTCGCATAATACGGATAGGCGACAAGTCAATCGGTAGCATCCGTCGTTGGATGGCCATCAGCATTGGCTCAATGGGCCGGGGAAGACGAGCTGGGACATCGACTTGATCGCATGCAGATCGAGACAGTATCAGCGCAGTCACTCGAAGAATGGTATGATCAGCACCACTTAGCTAGCTGTAGGTCAAGATTACGTGTCCATACCAAAATTCCACACGTTCGTGCCTCAATGATCTTCAGGCGAACGATAGAGTGGAGTTGTGTGGTATGGCTTGGGTTCGAGCTTGAGGATACAGTATGCGGAGCTACCCATCCCCTCTCAGTCTAGCGCCGTCATATGCGATTATGAGATGCGCCAGCAAGCGAGCAATCACGAGTCTATCAGTCTCTTGTCGCAGCGTTACTGTCCTTGTTTCCCTATCCCTGGAGTGTGATATTCAGGCTCATCATGGCGTTTCCAGGTATGGGCGGTATGGGTGGGCGCAGTTCAGCTGAGGTGGATCCGCAGCAACTACAGGAGCAACAGATGATCAAATATGTATGCGCCAGCTTCCACTCCACGCTCAACCGTATTGGCTAATGTATGTACAGATGCAAATGGCCATGGAATCATGTCCTGCAAAGACCGTCATCGCCGGCACAATGGGATTTGGTCTCGGTGGTGTCTTTGGTCTTTTCATGTCTAGTATGCGATACGATACTCCTCTCGGAGCTGGTCTCCCTGGCGGTGTTGGCACAATATCAGATCTACCAATGCGAGAACAGATCAAGCGTGGTTTCAAGGACATGGGGAAAGCGTCTTGGAGTAGTGCCAAGAACTTTGGTTACATTGGTGCAGTGTTCGCAGGCACCGAGTGCGCAATTGAGGGACTAAGGGCGACGAACGATCTGTACAATGGCGTGGCAGCGGGTTGTGCAACAGGAGGATGGCTGGCTAGGAGCGGTGGGCCACAGGCTGTCGTCGTTGGCTGCGCAGGCTTTGCGGCCTTTAGCGCGGCTATCGATGCGTATATGCGTATGGACTCGAACGACAGAGCTGCGGATCCCATCATATGAGGCATGCGATATGGGCATTTCGCCGTCCGAGAAAGAGAATCTTTGAGACGAGGTCACAACGGGCACACGCCTTCAGCATTGAAGACCTCGACCGCAGACACCTGCTCCATTCTGATCGGGCCAGCCTAGCCACCAGCCCGGGATATGCTATTGCCATCAACCCGCGCTACGTGTCTGGACTTCATCGCTAGCACCACCCAACCTGGCAACGCAGAGCCACCTAGCGAGAAGGTGGACCTTGCACACCGCAACATTGTCGTACTCCATCCTCATCCAGACGATGTAGTCGGACAGTGCATATCGTGGACTCGTTCACATCCAACCTCTCCACTCATCTCCACCGGCCTAGGCTGATCTAAGAACGAGCATTTCTGACGGAGCAGAAGCATTGATGTCGTCGGTATAATGCGAATCGCGGACTCGAAGCGAGACGCATATTAGCCGGTGATCTGCTGGATGGATGGAGGGAAGTAAATCCACTCTGCCATGTGGTGGCAAATCGCAGAGCAGATCTCCCGTCAATGCATCTCGTTCACGCTAGAACTGCACAACGAATGCGGCTCATGTGGCCTGTGGGTCGATATGTCTTTGTAGCATGCGAATCTAGATGTACACCTCTACTGAACCCGAACCATGTCCAAGCATTCATTGCTGTGAAGGCTAGCCATATGTGGAAGGCGGGTAGCATGAACCGAAAGGTCGGCAATTCGATCTTCCGACCTCATCTCGTCTTGTCAGCTCTAGAGTCCTGCTTCATATCCTTCTCAAGCCACATCATCATCATCAGCGGACTTCGAAGGCTGACTCGTGTACAGTGTTGCACTTAGAACAAGATTTATCCAAGGACGACAAGCCGAAGAAAGCACTGCTGCCCTGCGAACCAACCATACCAAGCTCGACTTAACCAAGGTTGGCACCCCGCAAGAATGGCCGAGCCGCATCGACTGTATTTACCCGGCGAACACTGCCTGCACGATTGCATTTCACCTTCCCTTTTGCAGCCGCACTTGGTCCTGTTCCTGTCCGTGTGCGGTGGGTACTTTCGATGTACCTGCACCCGTGGGGCTCCAACTATGAGAGGGCTTCCCCAGATGTGGTATAATGTGGCTCTGTCGCGGCCTCGGCATGCACCCGTCTGCATCTTGCACGAACCGTCTGGCATACACCTTCAATCTAAATTTTCGCTTTCGGGTCTGTTCATGGACACTGTCATTTAATCGTTCATTTTAGCCGCTGCTCTGGATCCCGAGTTGCTCTGATCATGCCATCGACACGGCCGCCATATGCGGCTCCCATGAGTCCGGGCAGGCTAATTGTCTTAGGAGTCTTGGTAGGTATATAGTGCCATCTGCATGCTCAATCTACAGTCCTTCCTTATCGCACAGCATTCGCTCCTCGTGCCTCTCCATCGTTCACAGCCACTCACTCCATCATCAAGATGTCCGTCCGTGCTCTCCTCACCACCGGTCTTCTGGCTGCCGGTGCCGTCGCCAGCCCTCAATGGGGTGGCAACAACGGCTGGGGCAATGACAAGACTGTAACTGTCACGAAAACCGTTACCAGCAGCCACGTCAGCACCGCCACCAAAACCGTCACCGCCACCGGCTCTTGCAAGCCGTCAAGCGTGACGAGCTTCAGCACTTCCAGCTCCACCTCCCACTCGAGCTCGTCTTCGCACTCTACCTCCGCCACGTCCTCCGCCACAAGCTCTGCAACATCTTCGGCCTCCAAGTCTGGATCCAGCTCCGGCTCCAGCTCTGCCAGCTCTGCTAGCTCTTCAAGCAGCAGCGTAGTCGCTACAACCACCACATCGTCCGCGACGAACACCAACCCAACCACTACTCTTGTGGCGACTGCGACCGCTACTGGCCTCGACACTGCTGCAAAGGCCGCTGGTAAGCTTTGGTTCGGTACCGCCGCCGATATCCCAGGCACTGGCGAGGCTCAGGACCCATACTGGTCTGCTGAATTCAACAGCAGTGACTTCGGCGAGGCTACGCCCGCTAATATCATGAAGTACATGTTCACCGAGCCAGAGCCGGGTGTTTTCGACTACACTGGCGCTGAGCAGTTCCTTGACTTCGTCGAGGGTACTGACAAGCTCGTTCGCTGCCACAACTTGATCTGGCAATCTGAGCTCCCAACCTGGATCACCAGCCCCAATGTTACCTGGACCAACGCTACTCTCTCTGCTGCCCTCCGCCGTCACGTCACTACCCTGATTGAGCACTTCGGTGACCGCTGCTACTCATGGGATGTGGTCAACGAGGCTTTCTCCGACAGCCCAGCTGGTGCATACCAGAGCAACATCTGGTACAACACTATTGGTGCTGCTTACGTCGTTGAAGCTTTCCAGGCCGCCACCGATGCCGTCAAGGCCAGCAACTTGAATGTCAAGCTCTACTACAACGACTACAACATTGAATACCTAGGCAACAAATCGTACGCTGCCCAGAACCTCGTCAAGGACCTCAAGAACCGTGGCATCCAGATCGACGGTGTGGGTCTTGAGTCTCACTTCATCGTCGGCGAGACCCCAGACAAGGCTTCCCAGCAGGCCAACATGCAGGCTTTCATCGATCTTGGTGTCGATGTCGCCATCACCGAGCTTGATGTCAGACTCAATGTCCCCGCTACCGCCGCCACTGAGGCCCAGCAAGTCCTGGACTACTACAACTCCGTCGCTGCCTGTGTTGCTGTCGGAAAGGGCTGCATTGGTGTGACTGTCTGGGACTTTGATGATACTTACTCTTGGATCCCAGGTACCTTCCCCGGCCAGGGTTACGGTGACCTGTTCCTCCAGCCAGGTGGCGCCAACACAACTCTTGTCAGGAAGGCGGCTTACGACGGTGTCCTCCAGGCTCTTACTGGTGCCCCTGAGTCGTCTGCTTAGAGTGTGCAATGAGTTATGTGAATGTTGTAGCATACGACTTCATGTTCTATAAGAGTATGTAGTCGATATACAAGATAATGCCAATGCATAATTATCACAATTGCATTTCCCTACCCATCATCGCTATGCCTGATGACAACTTGGACCTCATTTTCGAGCCTCGAATGCTTGAAGTCTCGCGCTCTGGATTGCTCGTAAAAAGTAATACTTCAGACCATGCCTACACCGCCCATCGAACATTTGTGGTCGTCCTGGTCTTGACCGCCTGCGTTTCACAGATGAGCGCAGCTCTACGCCAAGTATGACCTCGGAAGCCTCATCTCGCACGAAGCACTTGTCGTGCAGCGATGGTTTTCATTGCCTTGCTCCGGCCATCCTCTCGACCTTACTGACATCATTCTCGGCCAATGCTCTCAGAGCATCCAGAATTTCAGCTTGCTGCTGGTCCATCTCGCGTAGCTGTTCTCGCTGTTGGATACCGACCCAGTATGCGGCACCAGTCGGTATGAGCAGTACTGGTAAGGGCTTATTCCATCGAGACGATAGGATTCGATCTGTGTTGCCGTCAGTGATGGGCATTCGCCTGTAAATAATGCGTCCGTCAAGAGCCTTGAGAAACTGACCTATGGCTATCCTCCATCCGGACATATCTATTCTATGATATACATGCAATTCATGAGCATACAAAAATGCGTGCCGGTTCACAGGGGCGTTAGTGTAATTGTGCGTGAAGGTGGCAAGGCTGAAGCAAAGTGAAGATGAACCATGCCAAGCGTTTTGATGGGGCGGTATAACATTTGCGTCAGACTTCTACCAGAGAATATATCGCGCAGGCCAAAGCAGACAATCGTCAAAGATAACGAGAGTACATGAGCCGGTCTGATCCGGCGAGAACATGTGATACCGTAGCCTTGGCTGTCACGAGAATCTCGGACTCCGAATCGGTCTTCCTCCAACGCATCAACATGTCATGATACAGCGGCGAATTTACGATGCTAGAGCCATGTTGAAAGAATTCACCACAACGCTGCCACCCAGCGACTTTGTTGCAAAGTTGAACATACCATAACGATAGCCCATGAAAAATTGCCAGGCAGTCGTCATGGTCTGAGCATTGCCAATGTTCGTGAACGTGTTGCCATTCGTTGAGTAAGCAAATTGTGCTTGATGGTTGCCAGATGGCAGAATATTGGCCGTACAGCGCAAATAGATGGTGCCAGTCGCCGTGGCGGACGTCGATGTAGCCAACGAACCAGCATTAGTCGTAGACCAGCCGCTGCTCCCAGATGTCAGGGTAATGCCCGACCAGACACCGAGGGTGACTGTGTTGCCATTTTTGATCAAGCCGACCCAGTCCGAGACATCACGTAGCAGTACAAGACCTGCACGATCTCCATCCTGCATCTTGCTGTAATCCAGCTTAATGGTTGCCACACTCTTAGGGCCTAGAATACGGTGAGTGAGAGTGTTCCTGGCCATGTTGAAGTCCGAAGTGACAGTAGCAGTGTTCAGTGTCAATCCGTTGTTCACCTTGAACTTGGTCGTATCTGGGTTGTGGTTCCACTCATACTGAGGTCCGAGAGTGGTACCCGAGAAGGTGTCGGCGACTGTATATGGCGCGATGACGTTGGCCGCCATTGGTGTTGTGATGGTTGTTGGCCACGACTCTGTGTTAGGCAGCGTAGGGAAGCCTTGAGAGTTGAATTGGATGGGGGCAAGGACAGGTACTCGTCCGCCAGGAAAGGCATCGCAAAAGGCCATGTAGTACCAGTTACCATTGACGTCGTCCACGATGCCACCTTGATGTGGTGGGCCTCCGCCTGACACGGGGCAGGCGGGCGCAGCAGCCAGAGTAGTAGAAGTCCATGTTCCGCCGATACTGCTGCTTTTCCTTGAAACGATTGTCAGCTCACTCTATGGTCTTGGGTGGAGAAATACTTACATGACATATTGAGTGAATGTGCTCGGCGCGTCGTTGATAATGTAATACGTGCCCTTGATCTTATACATACGGCTGCCCTCGACACCTACAGGATAAGTGTAGACAGCGGTGTCCTTAACCCGACTCTTCAGGTCCTTTGCAAGCTGTGCGACATGGATGGTGTTGCTGCCATAAGCGATATATGGTGTCATATCATCGTCAAACAGGAGGCCGCAGTCGTAGTAGCACTGATTCGAGAACTGCACAAGCTGAGTCCATGGTCCAGTGGCCGATGGGGCAGTATAAACGTAAGATCTGCTGTACTCGATACAACCAACCCAGAACCACTGCCCGTCGCTTGGTCGGCGACGGAGGGATGATGCGTAGATACCCTTGACGTAAGCATTGCCGCCTTGGAGCGAGTACTTATTGTTACCAAAGTCAAGCGACGGCACGGCGTGGCCGATGTATGCCCAGTTCACCAGATCGGTACTCTCTAGGATAGGCGCGCCAGGCGAGTAATGCATGGTCGAGGCAGTGTAGTAGTATGTGTTGTTGACCCTGAATACGTCTAAGTCGGCAAGATCCTCATAGATGACAGGCCCGCCCGATATCGTGGCCGCATGGCCGAGGCCGCAGGCGGTAACCAGCACCAGCCAGAAAGAAGACAACATAGTTCGACTGAGAAGCAGCGGAGGAGTGAGATGAGGTGCAAGACTTTGCGCAGTCGGCGGCGGAGGGCATCATAAGTAGAACTCCATCTAACTTAAGTGGCTCCACGAGTCCTCCACGGCTGTCAAACGATCCATAGCCTGTCGATGAAACGACCCGGCCTAGCGTGGCGTCCGGAAGAGGCTACGAAGAGTCCGTTTGGCGACCTTGGAGAGACTCCACGTATCAGAACGCAAAGTCATATGATGTACCGCTACAGCAAAGACATCGTCTAGGCCGAAAGCATGCTACTAGGCATGTAACGGCGCGTGCAACATTGTGACCACATTTCTGGACGTCCAGCATGTAGATGTTTCATGTGGCGATGCGAAGCGAGTTGAAAAGGCCGAGGTGGGAGAAAGGGAAACTTACGGCGTACTGTATAATATGTACGCGACCATGTGCGTGCCGCAAAACTGTTCCGTCTATATTAATCCGTTCGGTAGCCTACCGCGCGTGTGTGACTTCGCTCTCATGACGGAAATCCTGCTTGCGGCAACCGGTTTGGTATGAACATCGTCGTCGCTTCTGATAACGGCCAACACATAGAGACACATTCGACCGTAGCAGTCACGACAACACTGTACACGGCGCCCTCAGACATCTCTGCTCCAGATCCATTCTGATCGCCTTTTTCTTTAAGATCATCTTCCTGGCGCCGGCTGTGCTTCTTCAGACTCGCTCCGTATGCTCTATTGAATCGACTCGCGGCTTCCCGAACAGACCAACATCTCTCTCGTGCTTCGAGATGGCTTGTGCATCCTCGTCAATATGCGAACTTGGTTTCCAGTTGGTACCAGGCACGAAGGTGGGATGTTCTCGGAATAGCTCGTCCATGTCTTCCAGATTGAGCCCCTTGCTCTCGGGTTGAAAGGCCCAGAAGAAAGCAGCATTGGTGAGATTGCAGACTATAAAGACAATGTAGTACTTCCACCCTATGGCCGTGACGGCAATGGGCGTCACCTGCCCGATCATGGTGTTGAAAGCAAAGGAAGTCATGGCGCCCCAGCTGACACCTTTCAAACGCATAGCTGTGCCGAAGAGCTCAGCGGGAATGGCCCAACTCAGCGGTCCTGATGTCCAGAAAAAAACAAAGTTGAACAGCCACGTGAGTACCACGAAAGCCCAGTGAGCACCCACCGATGGTGCAGAGGCTGGGAAGACCTTGATGAGCGCAGCGTTGATGATGAAGGTGATGCCAAGAAAGATGCAGCCATAAATCTGTAATGGTCGGCGGCCAACGGAATCGATGGTGAGGATGCAAACGCTTGTGCCGAGAAAGGCGAAAATGGCGTTCACTGCTGACAGAAGTAGAGATTCTCCAGTCGGAATGCCTA
Organism: Recurvomyces mirabilis; assembly: GCF_035927965.1. Lineage (NCBI taxonomy): Eukaryota > Fungi > Ascomycota > Dothideomycetes > Mycosphaerellales > Teratosphaeriaceae > Recurvomyces > Recurvomyces mirabilis. Next base: position 475,606 of record NW_027041935.1, on the reverse strand, counting down.
GTTGAGCAAAGATCTGAGGGCTGAAATACTGGATGGCGCTCACGCCTGTCATCTGGCACGATGCTTGGATTGCCATAACAAGGATCGTCCTACGCAAATTGGGCCAGCCACGGAACAGATCGAGGTATCCGATCTTCTTGTGAGAATGCTCTTCTGCAATTTGTGCATGGATGAGCTCGTACTCAGCAACGACGTATGGATCGTTCACATCTCCGTGAGCATGAAGTCGAGCCAGTGTTCGAAGTGCCTCCTCGGATCGATCATGATCGGCAAGCCACCTAGGAAAGTCAGCACTCTCTCGTACCACTTGTCGCTCTCTATCTGCTCACCTGGGTGATTCTGGAAACAGGAAGATGAGACCTCCTAGAAATAGTGATGGGACGATTTGTATGGCGAGCGGTATACGCCATTCCCGACTATCACCTGTTCCGGCCCATGTCATGTAGCAACCATAGCCGATCCAGGTCGCGAAGATCTGTCCAGTCGCATTGAAGAGCTGCTGCAGAGAGGTGATCTTACCTCGGATCTTGCGGTGAGCCAGTTCAGCTTGGTAGATGGGGATGATCATGGTTAGAAAGCCAACGCCAAGACCAGCTATGAGACGACCAACGTAGAGCATTGCTATGACGACGCCTGCCGTCTGTATGACTCCGCCGACGACGAAGATGCAACATGCCATGAGGATGGTCCCACGACGTCCAAGAGGATCGGTGAAGGATGCTAGGAAGGCACCGCAGAACTAGGAGTGATAGTTAGGACCCATCAATGTCTTGCTTGGGGGATCAAGTTGTGTCTTTACTTACACAGCCACCTGTGAACAGGGCAACGACAGTCCCTGAACGCGTGTCGCCGTCATTCTGTAGGAAGGTCTTCTTGAAGGAGTCGGATGCGACCACTTCGGCAATAACACCAAGATCATAGCTTGCTAATGTCAGACCTGTCTTGGGTATTGGACATAGTGAAACTTACCCAAAGAGAAAGGAGCCAAGTGCAGCAAAGCAGCCGACCAGGAATTGGTACACTCCAGACTTCATTGCGCTGAGGAGAATATGTTGGGAAGCGCTTGTTGAGAAGGCCAACTAGAGTCGGAAGCTACCTACCTTTCATACTTATCTATGATATGTCAATCTGTGATCAGCACTGGCAATCGGAACTCGCACAATGACGATTTGCAACGATCGCGGAGGGAGTCGCCGCATGTCGGCACATTGGTACCCATAGTATGCTACTGTAGCCATACAGAAACCCCAGACATGTAGTCGGGGTCAAGCTGTCATCGCGCGGGGGAATGATCGACAGTCTCAGATGTCGACGATTGTGTATCTACCACGAGGTGAATAGCCGTGTATTCTTCCTTCCTATCAGGGACTGAGCATGCGGTAAATGAAGGTGAAGAGCTCGCCAATATACTTTCGTGTGCTGAGATCGGCCAATCAGTCACCGCAATGGTGATTCGCTTTTCGGCTACACTCAGAGAGCAGTGTTATTTGCCGATGGTACTTGTGGCGAGAGCTGGTGACTTGATCGTGCTTGGACAACACACTGAGTTGTCCTACAGAAAATTAACCCGTGATTTCGGTCGAGACGGGACCGAGAGAGCATACATGTACAGGCTTCGCTCGTAGATGGCCTGTAGATTGACGTGCACAGCTATAATAATAATAATAATAATAATAAACACCAGAACTCGAGTCGCACCATGATTTCTCTAGGTAGAACCGCCGATCGCACTTACGATTTCCCGAACGAAGAACATGTATAATGACATTGCAAGCGATACCTGCGCCGGATAGTGTCTTCCATCGTGTTGTTGTGGATGTTGCTTCGAAAGAAATCTACCCAAACCCTAACCCTAACATCTTGGATGAACAGCTGACAAATCAGCGTCCAGATCCCGATGCATCAAACTTGACGTGGCGACACACGTCAATTTCTTCTCACGAGACCATTCAGTCCAACATGTCACTCCGGGAGATCAAGCACATAGTGCTGGTGCTGTCAGGCAAAGGCGGTGTTGGAAAGTCAAGCGTTACGACTCAGCTCGCTCTGACGCTCTCCCAGCGAGGGCATAACGTGGGCGTGCTAGATGTCGATCTTACAGGACCATCAATACCACGATTCTTCGGCATCGAGAAGGAGAAAGTGAGGCAAGCCCCAGGAGGATGGATTCCAGTCCCAGTACACGAAGCACAATCTGGTGCACGCACGAATGGTAATGGAACTTCGCGCGATCACGACGATTATAGTACTACAGGCACTGCTGCAGAAGGGCATGGCTCGCTGCACTGCATGTCACTTGGCTTCTTGCTTGCCAATAGGAGCGATGCAGTAGTATGGCGCGGACCGAAGAAGACAGCAATGGTCCGGCAGTTGCTGTCCGATGTACACTGGGGCTCTCTGGAGTACTTGCTCGTAGACACGCCACCTGGTACTAGCGACGAACACATCTCCCTTGTCGAGACGCTGCTGAAGGAAGCAACTTCAGAGCAACTTGCGGGCGCGGTCATCGTCACCACACCTCAGGCCATTAGTATCAGCGATGTGAAGAAAGAAATCAATTTCTGCCGAAAGACTGGTGTGAAGATCCTTGGTGTCATCGAGAATATGGCTGGCTTCGTGTGTCCAAACTGCTCGGAATGCACGAATGTATTTTCGAAAGGTGGAGGTCAGGTCATGGCGCAGGAGTTTGATGTGCCCTTCCTGGGCAGCGTCCCTATTGACCCGATGTTCATACGACTCATCGAGGAGGGCAAGCGTCCAGTCTACCCCGAAGGCACTGTGGTAGATGGGAAAGCAATGCCAACGATCAATGGACGTGATGAAGATGCCTCTTCGGACACTGCTGGCCTTCTGGTAGAGAAATATACATCTTGCTCGTTGCATCCTCTATTCGACAGCATGATGAAAAAGCTCCTTACCACAATCGCCCCTTGACAGCATCAAACGGAGTATTCGGCTTACGAGCCGCATTCCAGGCCCACCGCTTGTGTAGCCGACCGAGCTGGGCTTCGGAATGCAAGCTCAGACCGAGCCATGTTTCGGCTTGCCGACCAACCGACTTCATCTGCTACGGGTATTCATGAATCATGACCTGCGTAATGTTGCGACTATTATGCAGGAGATACTAATGTCGATGCTCACTTGTGAGGAACAAGCGTCCCGCTTGCCAAGTCGTGTGAATCGTTTTATGGATCGTCACTGAAGCACTTGTTGGATACCTGAAGCCATACATCGATCCTGCTCATGGCCATATGGAATGCGAAGACACTTTGACCAAAGCGCCAAGGCCGCAGCGAGTCCCGACACTTAGCACGTTTAGCTGCGATATCTCTAAATGATTGGCCATAGCACTTGAAGCTCGGACCATAATAAGAACAGCCCACTGTATACACTCCCTCTAGATTGGTCATTTCACAAAAATCACCCGTTTCGAGCTCCTCGCCATCCACTTCCAGGCGATGCGCGAGGGATGCTATCCATCGTCATCTCGCAGCTCGGGCCGGCTCTGACTTGTTTGTTGTTGCTGGAGTTCCATACCATGCTATGGGACAATCACCTGTAAAACGCGTTCATATTGCCGACGGCTGCGTTCCTCGCATCGTTCCTACCCTTCGCTTGTCCTGCCGTTGCCTTGCCTACGACCTGTCTCACTCACGCGGGTCCCCCATCAATCTGGGATCGAGGCTTGCCGAGCCTTGCTGCTCACAATGAAGTCTCCTGGGCCCCTTCTACTTGTTTACCTGGGATTCACTAACGCCTTGACGGGTGAGTGCCAACCCACCGGCGTTGAACGACGGCTAATCGGCAAGTAGATATATCGACGACATGTCCCAGTGCGATAACTGTGACGGTCACCCCGACGGAGTTTACAGCTTCGTACACGACAATCACTATCACGGCCTCACTCACAAGCTCCAGCCCGAGCGCGACATCGGCCATAAGTCCACGTTTGAACATATCGTCGACCGCCAGCTCGGTGTTGGGCACGTCTTCGGTCACGACTTCAATTCCAAACATATCGTCGACCTCAAGCGCCAGTTCCAGCCTAAATGTAGCTAGCACATCAGCCGTGTCTGCAAGCATTCCGTCGACGTCTCTTTCACCCTCCACCATTTTACCTACAACTTTGCTGTCGACCTCGGGGACCATCACCTCTCCTCTTCCAACTGCTACCCGGGTCGCAGAGTTCGCATGTCCGGCAGGTAATGGCCAGAACTACGTCTCATCAAGTGGACAGACTTATCAAATTGAGTGCAACATCGATGAAGTCGGCTATGACATATCCAGTCAAGTTGTTGCCGACTTCGAGAGCTGTGTCGACTCTTGTGGCTTGGTCGCTGGCTGTGTGGCGACTTCATGGCATCGTCTCACACAAAGTTGTTTCTATAAATCCGCTGCTACGCAGGGCACCCCAGATGCTGCCTTCGACTCAGCTGTACCTGTCAATCTCATCTGTCCTAACGCCGATGGAGCTCAGTACATGGACGCTGCTGGCAATACCTATGAAGTGATGTGCAACACATACTTTCCCATGAACTCGTCTTCCACAACGACATCAGGTAATAGTCTGACTGATTGCTCAAATGCTTGCTCTAACGCTACGTCCTGTATGGCTACGACCTACAACAACGGGACCTGCTCATACACGAGTAATCCAAACTCGAATACGGGGAACTCCTCTTCAGTACATAACGCTGCTGTATTGGTCAACCACAAGGCATTCTTCGTCAACAATGCTTGGAGCACAATGATCAGCACGAGTAGCGCGACCATACCAGCTTATTCTGCCTCAACATCACTTGTGCCAATGTATAGCACGCCAACAATGTCTTCCAACGTCAGCTTGGCATCCCTGACAGTCAGCTCCACGACATCTGGCCCAACAACCACCCTGGCTCCTGTCTCGCCTTCGGTCTCGACTCCAAATACATACCTCAGCACATCGCTGCGCAGCCCCGTCACGACTTCGCAGAGTGTGAGCTTGAGTACAGTCTCTGGTACTTTGACGCCATCATCAGTCTCGATGGCAAGCTCAACCATAAGCATTCCGTCGAGTGGCCAAATTACATTGACGACAGCCTCTGTCACGTCAGGGAGCACTTATAGCATCAGCTTAAGTATCTCTAGCTCCTCCGCGACTTTCTCCGCAGTGCTCACACCCTTGGGATCCACATCTCTACCCATGTCATTTCCAAGCACGTCAAGTTCACCGAGCAGTATCAATATTCCAAGCACGACCTTCGGGATGAGCTCGCTCTCCGTGCTTTCCACAGCCTCGGGTGCTTCGGCTGGTTCGTTCAGCAGAAGTCCCTCTATCTCAGTGCCTAGTTCAAGCATTAGCATTGCGATCAGTAGCACATCTGGGAGCTCAATCAGCCTCGCGACATCCAGTCTATCGACTTCACTATCAAATACAATTACCAGTGTCACAGTACCAGCATCATCGCCGAGCCTCTCGCTATCGGTGACCTCAACCTCGTTATCTCCACCTTCGACGAGTCTTTCGTCGCCTGTAGTCTCAGCTTCAAGTGCGATCGTGCCAAGCACATCCATCGGCGGAACCTTGACCAGTCTTACGTCACTGTCAACAATGACGAACGCCCCTAGTACAAGTCTCTCCGGGACCAACCTGTTGAGCACCAGCCTAGTGCCTTCGACTAGTCTCTCGACGCCATCTCTATCTCCCTCCATCTCCAGTATCTCGACTTCGCTCACGAGGGTCTCATTGACAAGCATCAGCAGTCAAACCGTTACGCTCACATCGACATCGGTCTCGGTCTCTTCTCTATCTACCAGCGTAGGGCTACCAAGTATCAGCACAACCCCGATGATTAGTACTTTCAGTACTTTAATCTCGCCTCTTCCTACAGCTTCCAGTCTGGGATGCAGCAACGGCCAGCAAGCCTACAACTACGTTGATCAAAGCACTGGAAGTGTCTACACTGTGGAGTGTAATACTACGTACAGCGGCGGTGTGTGCAAGACACTACCAGAGCCAAATATGGCTGCTTGCTTGAACGACTGCTCGAACGACCCTAATTGTGAAGGTGTTGGATACGATACATCGACAGGCACTTGCTACGAGTACTGTAGCGAGGTCTCGAACAGTGGTTCTTACTCCACAAATGTGCAGTTCGCGCAGCTCAAGCAGCGTGCTGTCGTCAAGAGTGGAACCACATATACCTTCCCGATCACCACTTCGCTCACCAGCAACGGTATTAATGTACAAGGTGGAACGACCTTTCCATATACACCGACTTCCTCTTTATCGTCAGCTCTGGGTGGGTTGACTTCCGGAATTACCGCCACGTCTCCATCAAGTGGCCTCGGGGGCCTGACGTCCGGGCTCACCACATCGACCATATCGAACCTTGGCGGGCTGACTTCCGGACTCGCCACACCAACCATATCAAATCTTGGCGGGCTGACATCAGGCCTGTTAAATCTCGGTGGTGTGATGTCGACTTCGGCCACGGCTTCTTCTGCGGCCACAATATCCTCGGGCACTTACCCATCTAGTACATCTTCGAGTACGAGTGGCGGGTTGAGCTTTTTATCTGGCGGATTTGGCGGCAATCAAGGAGTATCAACAGTCAGCTCGCTCTCATCAGCAACAGTGCCCACCTCCGCTGGTCCAACAGAAACCGCCGCTTCGTACTCTTGTCCAGCAAATGATGGCCAGACTGTAATCGAGAATGGCAATAGTTATGTCATCGGCTGCGGTGGCTCTTTGACAGGCACATACTACACTATCGGCTCCGCCGCTCGTTCCTTCAGCGACTGCTTCGCTTCTTGCGATCAGAGCAGCACCAGCCAGGGGGCAAAATACTGTACTGGCTTCAGCTACGTCGGCTCGACAAATGGTGACGGACCTGGGACTTGTTACCTTTACAACAACGTTGGCAATGGCATGGTCGCCACTAACTCGAGCTCGGTGGCTGCCGCCCGTTTGGTCAATTATGTCGCCGGTGCTTTGCCATCTGGTAGCGCAGGAGTGGGCGCCGGTATTACTGGCGTATCCGCAAACCTGCCCTCGAGCACCATCTCCCCTCCCGTTAATACGTGCACGAACGGTGGCGACCCACTCAATGGCTGCGTTGCCGCTGTCGTCACAGCTACTCCAGCTGCTGGTGCCAGCGGAGGCCTTGGTTTGACAGGTTCCTCCACAAGCACGATATCAAACGTGCAAGCCTCAGTCACAGCCATCGCCTCACTATCGGCCAGCGGATCTGCCGGTCTAGGTTTGAGTCTTGGATCTTCTGGACCGAGCGTCAGTGCGACAATGAGCTTAGGGATCGGACTGTCCGGCACGCTGGAAGCAGGTGCCACGGGTACCCTGCTGCCGAGTGGCTCGTCTGCTTTGACAAGTACGAGTGTGGTGTCTTTGCCGTCCACGAGTACGGCTGTCAGTTTTTCGATTACCACAGGCTTGAGCAGCTTGCCTTTGACTAGCCCCACCCTGAGCATCAATACGAACACAGGTCAAGGCATGATTGGCCAGTCCGCAGGCCTGCCTTCGACGAGTACCTCGTACACCACAGTCCAGACAACAACGACCATAACTTCCTGCTCGAGCGTGCTAGGAGGCCAACTTACATGCCCCGGCGGAGTCTCAAATACGCTATTGGCGTCAGTATCTACTACGTCGAGCTCAGGGAGTGCAACAGTCTACATAGCCTTCACGACGACCGTAACTACGACGACAACGACAAGTAGTACCGCTCCTGCTTTTTCCACAGCATCACGCAGCACTTCATCGAGAAGCAGCAGCAGCATCTTATCTCTGTCTCTGTCAACAATCACGGCTTCCGCGACCTCGATCTCAATTTCCACGCCATCCGTATCACTGTCCACTACATCGTTACTAGCACTGACTTCGACATCCTCGACTCTGTCCCCCTCTCTTTCAACAATCACACCTTCCACAGTATCAACCTTGATCTCATCACTATCCGTTACGATATCCACTACATCGCTACCACCACTCAGCTCAACGTCTTCCACCCTGAGTACAGTCACAGTATCAAGCAGTCGGAGCTCCACAACTACCTCGTCCGCACCCGCCGCATCCTCATCAGCCCCAGATTGTACCGGTCTGCTAGGTACTGCTTTGACGAGATGTCAGGCTGGACTTTGCAGTAAGCTGCTGAATACTTGTTAGGTCATTTAATTAGCCCTTGATTTGCAGGTCCTGAGCGGTGCTATCTGGAGCATGTGGGAGATGTATAGAGTGCTTGACGAGGTTGAGCTTTCGTGTATGTGATCTGGAGGATGTCGACGTAGCGCACATCGTTTGCGATATGGTTCGAAAGGATATTGGCCGCGACTCGATGAGCGCACGTACCGAAATCGAAAATGAGGAACGGGCAGCATGCAGGCGGGGAGGCGTAATATTTAGATTCTCCGTCAGATTCTACTGTATAATTGCTCTTCCGCTAACATTGAAACATATCATCGCTCATTTGGTTCCCGGCCTCTTCCCTCCCCGTTAGCCCTCCTAGGCACATCCTCCGCACTCAAGTCCTCATCCCTTACAACATCCACACCTCTGTACATCCAAAACTGCGCGAAAACTCCCGCATCCAATACCAACGTGCCCAAACTGCCCACCAACCAAGATAGATTGACCAGGATATATCTTCCATATATCGCTTGCGCTTGTCCAGGTCTACAGCTCCCTCCGACCCAATGCCCATGCCTGTGTTTCGTGCAAAGGGGATCATAAGCGAAGATGGAGAAGACATAGGTCAGATTTCCGATACAGGCGAAGAGGAAGAAGAGGGCGTTCAACCCTTCAGTGCTTTTGCGGCGGTAGTTGAGGAGTAGTTGTGGGATGCGGGAGCCTAGGTATAAGACGGCGCAGATGTAGCCGAAGATTTGGCCCCAGAAGCTGAATTGTAAGCTGTCCTCCTGGTCATCTGCTGGGGTGGTATGATCGTGCGTCTTTTTCGGTTCGTTGGGGCTCGACGGAGATAGGTAATAACCTGCAATACCTGCCGCTATGACTAGGAGTATCACGGTGCTGTTGAAAAGAATTGCTTGGGTCCAGGTGCGAGGCTTGGGTGGGGTAATCGCTTGGACGTCGCTGGCATCCTTGGGTTGTGGGTGCATGGGGACGGCAGGGGACATATGGTTCATGTCTAGGCTTGCGAAGCGTTCGCGAAAGGACGATTGAGATTGAGCGCGGGAATTCCGTTCGATATCTGCCGCGTTCGGTACGTGTCGTTCATCATGCCCAGAAGCGTGTCCGTTCTGCACAAGTGGCGTCCTCTCAGAAGCCGACTCATTGCCATTCCCATTCGCGACCGGGTCCGGCTTCGGATCTCTCAACGTAAAGCCCCTATAGTAGAAGCATTGGCCCAGTAGTACTATATCGGCGAAAGTATAGTAGATGGCCAGGATGATCATAGTGGGAAGGACGCCTTGCAAGACTGCTCCGAGGATATTGAACACATCTCCAGCCAGCCAGATGATGATGAATTCTATCGATAGACCTTCCGCAGAACTCCTTCGAAAGTTCTCGATGATTTGAGGGGAGAAGACAACGACCCAGCAGGCGATACTGATCGAACCACATATCCCGGATATAGCTTCGATGTCCAATGTGTAGCCTCCGGATGGGGGGAACATGACGCTCTGAAATTTGCAATTCTGTAGTCGCTGGAGAGCTCCAAGGGTGTCCAATGGTAGTATTCGTGATCCAATGGCCACCTTTGATATGCTGTAGAGACAGACAAGACGAGACTATGCTGATGTGACAAGAAGAGGAGTCAATGCCGAACCAAGTTTTCTTCGAGACGGTACGTTACGTAAGGAGAACGCGGCTCAAATAGGGTTTGCGGGGTGCAGACACCCCTGCAAGCGGGCGGAAAAAGTGACGTCCTCATCCTCATTTTTCTGATCAGATATGTGACTGCTTAGAACAGAGATATAAATATGGCCGGCCCAGCGGTGACAATCGACGAGATCGACGATGTGTTGTACTTCACGCGAATAAACGAGGCACAGGATCTGCAGCAGACATTGACGGGCCTGAGCCAGAAATATGGTTGTCAAGTGAAGGATGTCCTAGAGGCTTGCATAGATCCCGAGACGGGAAATACTCTGCTGCATTTTTGCTCTGCCAACGGCTTCGTCGAGCTGCTCCAGAACCTACTCATTCAGCTGAAATCTGGTGGCAATGGCGTGGCAATCAATGGCAAAGCAGCAGATCGACCGCACTTGATCAACAGACAGAATCAGCAGGGCAGTACACCTTTGCACTGGGCAGCTTATAACGGGCAGCTAGATGCGGTGAAGTTGTTGGTAAAGGAGGGCAGTGATATGTGGATCAAGAACTCTGCTGGGCATCTGGCCATGTTCGAAGCCGAGAGGGCGGACAAGAGTGAGGTTGTGCAGTTCTTGCTTGAGGCCGGTGGGAAGGAGGTCGAGAAGACGGGAAGGGAGGGTCAAGCTGATACGGCTGAGGACGTGGAGGAAGCGGATGTCAGTATGCACCCTGGTGAGCTAGACGGAAATGGTAGCAATGGTGGCCAGGCACAAGCGGCAGGAGGAGCGGCTGTGGAGATGGGTGAAGCCTGAGTCGCTGTGCTGGACGGGATCATCGCCTACAGCCCCCAATTAATCGGCCCATTGAGAGCTTCCCACGAGCTCGCCATCAAGCGGTTTGCAGGACCCGCGGCTCTGACATCGAGCACAGCTTCCGACTCTTCTGCCTGCGAACGACCGCCTATGACTCACCGCGCAGGGCGCTCAGAGCCATATCTAAATCTTGAACGCATCCCCTCGAACATCATCTCGAAGGGCTCCGCTTCATTCCTCGTCATATCATTTAAGCGCCAATTCTGCATAATTATGCGGTCGAATGCAACGCCAGTCCCGATTAAAGCTCTCACGAACTTGCGAAGCCTGGACGCGGGCCTCTGCTTGAGCGAAATCTTCTGGTGACCTTGGAGCGATGCCATGGAGAGGATAGCCTTCTCTTGCTCTGCCATTGTGATGGATCTGTCGAAGACGACCGCCAGGTTTGACGGTTTTTTAAAATAGGAAGCTGGTTGTGCCTTCAGCCAGGCGGTGATGCGGTCGACGTAAATTGGCTTGATGCTGAGTTTGACCTTGCAGTTGGTGTACATGAGTGCTAGAGCTTCACTACGGATCTGCTTGCAGACTTGCACAACCGCAGTGTCTTCAATCTTGACTTCAACGCCGATGTGGACAGTCTCGATGAGTCGAAGAGGTTCTCGTAGATTTCGTTGCGGAGCTCGGCTGGCAGGCGAAGGAGAGACGAATGCTGACGTGCATCTGTTGACTGCGCGCCACATGATGTTGTGACCATATTCGCCTGTCGTGGTGGGTATGAGTTGTCTTAAATCATGTTCAGATATGAGACAGGATATCGTTCAAACAAATCACGGAATTAGGGGTCTGGTGGTCCGAGCTCCACAGAAACTTGTCACACGCGATTGCGGCAGTCACGCACCGGCGTAACGTCGGGCACAACGAACCACGGAGTAGAAGTATGCAAGTTTCCCGCCATACTATCTTTTCGTGGTAGACTGTGTTGGTAAAGAGGCTGAGTCCAAGAGATATTTGGAGATTTTGGACGGTTGAGCCAGACTATATGGCATCGTGCCTGCCTAACTAGGGCTGGAGACGCAGCGGAGGCTCAGCGCAGTTCAGATTTAGACCAGATTCACCTATATTTTGAATGCCTGCAATTCCTGGTTTGTTGGCCGCTGAGTGCGTAGTGGATTATGTAGTAGAGACCAGAGGTTATGTCTACAATAGTATCTTCGTGAAGTGCCATATGTCCTCTTCCTTCCCACGAAGATTCAGTGACAGGCGCCAACAAGGCAAGCTATCAGTCCTCGGACACAAATAAGTACTGAAGGCTACAAACAATACCACCAACATCATGCTAAAGCGCTAGGTACATGCTGACTGTCAAATCATTAAGGCAGCCTCTCCATCTCTTCTCGTTGCCTCAAGTACTCAGCGGCCAAAAGATCGCCACCCTCGGCACTCATGCTCATCCAATGATGTGCCACACACATAGTAGCCGGGTCACATCGACTTGGATCCTCATTCTTCTTCCACTTACTCTCGAGCTCTTGCCTGAACACATCTCGTGGTCTGGTGAATGGAGCGAGGGTGTGGTCGAGCAGTTCCGGATGTGTCAGGTATAGCGTTGCCAGTTCTCGTTGTGCCACCGCATCACCTTCCTTGGCTGTGACCAGCAGCAGGTGTGCAGCACCGGCCATGCCATATCGGGCCACTTCTTCCGCAGAAGAGGTACGGCTGGGCACGCTGAAGGTCGCAGAGTCTCTCTGCTGTTGCTTGATCGAATCTCCTTGGCCATGGCCACGATTGTTGGAGTTGTGTGCAATGATGCTATCAGCCGTTTCGACCATGACCCGCAGTATATCTTGTTTGAGGCTGGAGGCAGCGACGAAAGCATTGCAGAATGCTTTCCCTGCTGGCGAGCTCTCAACGGTCACATCAGGCACCAGTGATGCGATATACTGGAGATCTCGGAAAATGGCAGCTGGCCTCAGCTCCGCGCCACGGAACAATTGTCGGAACCCCTCTATCCTCTTGTCATCGTTGGGACCGGCCAAGCGAGGGTCATGGAGCTTCTTGACCCCGGGAATCATAGAGTGTATTGCAGCTGTACCAATTCCAGCCATATACCCTGGAAGCAGCTCATTCACAGTATGCAGTACAGCAAGCTTCCTGGATGGATTATTGCTTGCTGCGAAGTCGTGCAGCATATGACGAAATGTGTTCTCGTAGTCGAATCGAGGCATTGGTCTAGATTCTGTGGGATCTGCCAGATGATCTTCAGCAATGAAGGCACCTCGGCTCTGTTCTACATGCTTCTTCGCAAGCTCGCCACCAATACCGGTCCACATAGCTTGATCCGTCTCGCTGCCATCATGGAAAAGGTCGGAACCAAGATCGCTCAGCAAGAGGCCGACCAGGCTTTGGCGGAGCGCTTTGATCATGCCTTTCCCAGCACCTGCTCTGGGCATTTGCATCCTCGGTGAAGATTGCGCTAAATAGGTGCGAGGAGAGCCAAAACTAGTAGCAGTGGTCGCCGACTGTGCCTCGGTCATGGCTGGGGACCAGAATGGTGCTGAGGATCTGTGAGTCAATGTCGGACTCTGTGAATCCAGCCACTCCCGTGAACTGACGCTCGATAAGTAGTTCGACGAGCCGGACATAGTGCCTATGCTTGGAGTGACGTTGGTACGCAGAGTAAGTTTCTCGTAGCGACTGCTTGTGTGCTGTAGCCTCGGAGTCAGGTTTGTGCCTGGACCTAGCATATAGGACTCACGCGCGAAGAGCGGATTAGATGCCAAGAAGGTTCCGTCGCCAGCAGTGATCTGGTCTACACACTTGCGCAAGTCCATGCAGAACTTGTGTAGCCGTTCCTCACCACGACACAAGTTCTCAATGTTGTTGGCCTTCATCCAGGCTAAAGTACCACGTGCCATGTCATCGCTCAGCTTGTTCGGGCCACCTTGCTCTGGCGGAGCACTCAGAAGTTCCAGGATTTGGGACTCCATTTTGAGCTGCGATGTTGCGGAAGGCTTCAGTACTCCCGGATGTCGTAGGGTCGGCACGTCTCGCGCAGGGGCCAACTTTCGAGCTTTGCCCATGATACGCAGTGCTGAAGCGATGGCCTTCGCTTCGTCGTATGGCCCAGAAGTCCTGACGTCTGCCACAAACCACATCTGGACGCGTAGCGCATCTGCCTGTCGGCCACCTACCTGCAGCTTTGCATTGAAAGAGTCCAAGCTGGACCTGACAAGGCGCATCCATCTATCGCGCGATTGCGCAGCAGCACCATGCTCGTCCAGCCGCATACTTGCATTGTCCATCAGGTCACTGAGCTTCATACCGAGCAGGCCGAGATTCGAGTCGCTAGCATATAGATATCGAAAACTGTAAAGCTCTTGCAGCTTGTATTGAGCAGTGAGGAAGTCCGCTACATCGTACGCAGCCTTGTATGCATTCTCCAGTATCCGTTCAAGATATACAAAGACTGCTATGTGGTATTCCTGTGAGTTACGCCCATCCAGCTCCGGCACACTGTGGCCTCGTGAGAATGCATCATCTAGCAACGTGGAAAGTGTACGATCCGTGTCCTCAAGGGCTGGATCCTGGCTTGAAGCATCATCCCACCCAGCAAGTGGCGTCAAATTCCAACTAAGCACTGTTTGTGGTTGCTCTGGAGTCATGGCCAAGATAGCCCACCTCTGGCTGTCCTGTGTAGTCCTTGACTCGCAGTCATCGATCTGAGCGCAAATGTTCCAGATTGTTTCTGGGTCGAGATGCACAAGACGATCGGCTTGCAGTGGCGTGGTCAATGGGTCTGAGCCGCTGGACATGGAACTCGTGCTAAAGACGCCGGTGTTGATGGGTGATACGAACGAAGTCATGTCCAGGCACTCAGCATCCATGGCTCCAGCGGAAAGAGCAGGCGCCTGAAACAAGGACAACCCGGATACAGACGATGCCGAAGATCGCATCAATGTCGAGGATATTGAGGATGGCCTATGCCTAGGATAGAGCGCATGCAGCATCGTGGTACAATCGTTAGCGGTCAAGGCTAGAAACGAGTCCACTCGCGGTCCCTGCGCTGGCATTGGGTGATACTCGCACGAGTTTTGTAAGCGATCGATAAGAGCTTTGACTATCAGGGTAGCTGCAGGGTCTGGGCTGGCTCCATAGCAATGTTTCCTGTAAGCAGGTTAGTCAGGGACGGGACACTAGTTTCAGGGAGCGCACCAGGGTTGAACGATCTCAAGCACAGTATTCTTCGCCCGAGTGGCGATCTCGCGTAGGATGCGAAAGCGCGTGACATTGGATATGTAGTGGTCTCTGAGCATGCCGCGAGCCTGCTAGTGATTAGCACTGATATACCGGATACTGCAGCCTTAGCTCACCTCAGGTAGAACAATCGCCTCTGACAAGTATGACGATAATAGCCAGCGTGAGATAATGAAACAGGCAAGGTCATGGTGGTGTGTTCCCGTTGCAGGCATCTTCCCCTTGATGGCATGGATCATCGCGAGAGCCGGCTTTGGAATCAGCAAGTCATCTAAGTCCTCGGAAACTATCTCGAGCAAGCGAAGAACGGTATGAGCGTAGAAGGCCTCGGCGCGAACCTCGTCTTCGTGAGGTACTCCTGACCTTGGTTGCATGCGTACTTGGAAAGACTGCTTGCTCGGTTGATCTAGCAGAAACGCGCCGGCCTGTAAAGTTTGAAGCAACCAGAGTTCTAGCTTGGCTTGTCCTGTCCACGGTCCGCCAGCAGCCCATGTATCGAGCACAGCCAAGACAAGGCTGTCACTACCGGGTCTTTTCTCTAATAACAGGCGTGCCGAAACAGTGGACCAGACATCCAAGGACTGGCTTTCGATCAAGAAGGATGATCCGAAGAACCCACGAGAACTGTATATGAGAGTCTCCAGAGGACTTCCATAGCACTGAGTAGCAAGTGAATCTATCTGTGAATCGACTGCGAAACCAATCTGCCTTGAGGCACGAATCCATGATGAGGCGGAAGATTCAAAAACAGATCCTGTGGATTTGGCAAGACCTCGGCCAGGTAGTAGAGCTAGTATTTCCTTCTGGCTTAAGGAAGCCAGTTGATCTGCGAGGAAGTCGCCATTACTCCGAACCTCTTGAATGACGTCGATAAGCATGTCCTGGGACGTCTTTGGCAGCTGGTCCAGAAACGTGGGTTCAGGCGGTAAATCGTCCAGGAAATCTTGCGGGCGGTCGCCTGCTCTGTCAATAGCATTCTGGAAAGCATCGAACAGATTTGTGAAACTTGATTTGTCTTCGCATCTCACGCATTCTGCTAGCGTCTGTAAAGTGAGATCCGTCGCTTGTACCAGTCGAGCTGTCCGGGCAGTGGCAATCTGCAGACGCCGGAGTTCACCTTGGAGCTGTCGACAACGTCGCCTCTGATACTTCTCGAGCCTCAGAATCCGGGCAACTTCCCCAAGATCTGGACATGGCGTGGTGGGCAGCATGGATCTGACGTCGAGTTCCTCAACAGACTTCAGGCGGGAAGGGTCCTTGGCATCGTCCTGTCCAGAGCCTCCTTTCTGCTGAGCATCATACACTGGCAGAAACACAGGCTTGATGGCCATTACCGGGGACGGTGGACTTGAGACTGGCCTCGTTGGAAGGGCGATAACATGGGATGCAGGACACTTCCAACCAGTGGCACTGACATCTGGTGTTTTAGATCTGGAGGTATGCAGAACGCCTGGGAAAGATACAGCTGCAGCAGGTAACATTCGTTAGCGGCTATGTGTCGACATTGCCAGCTCATCAGTACAGCAATGGAAGCTGCGTTGATTGGACAGGCTGCATCACTGCACACAATGCGCTGCTAGTCGGCAATTTCGAGGAGAGACGTACAGCATGAGTCCCTCTCGCCTCTGCACGAAGGCGAGCCAGTGTCGAGCATCGTTGCAGCACAACTGGAGTGGCGTTGCAGAGGGTCAGAAACAGGTGTGACTCGAGTCCACCTCACATCGTCGCAATCTCGTGTCCACGCGCCAGCGCGCTATCGGGAGTCTGCTGCAGGAAGCCGGAGCTGAAAGCAGCACAAGATCCGGCGATCAGTATGGACGAACAATCGCGATATGTATCACGGTCGTCTGGGCTCGAGCGCCGGGCGTATGTTGCGGCTGTCCTAGGCTGTGGTCGATGAATCGACCAAGAGCAAGATAGCATCTGTGAGGCTAGCAGTCCTGCAGAGCAGCGATCACGAGCATTCTGCTCGTCCTTTTGGTGTGTGACGAGGAAGAGATGGCAGCCAATCACAAGATGTACGAGAGTGTGCCAGATCTAGCAAGCTGCATTCTGGACACGTCGATGGTGCATGAAAGCTGCATGAGCTAACAGCTATGGTCATCCCCATGATTTGCTTGATCTCAATCCTGTTTTAGCGGTAGCTTCGGTACCAGCTAAGTATATTCTGTCCTGTTAGATGGGATTGAAGTATTTTGAGACCAACGTAGTCGGAAGGATCGAGCATCTACTTGACCCGTATCAAGTCGTAGGGTTAACAATGGGAAGAGTCATACCAACGCGATATCGTGCGAGGTTATTGAGAGTGAATTTGGCTGGAGAAGTCGTTAGAGCCGCCCCGCAACATCCCCGACTCCTTCAGCCGGCTTAGATGTGTGCCTGTGCTTCTGGGCAACACCATCTTGTGATTTGTTCTTCGATCTGAGACATGCAGCTGGTGAACTTGCGCAACGCGGTCGCATTCATGCGGCCACGTAGGCTAGAGCGGAACGAGGAAGCGCAATCAACTGGGAGGCGCTTTCGACGCCTTTCACTCATATTGCGCATGGCCTTCTTGGTCGCTCTGCTATGAACCAAAGATGCATGCGCCATCGATACAGAGGGGGGACTGAATCGATGGGAAGCGGGTCCAACCCACAGAGCCAATTTGGGTTCGAGCACAAGCAGACCGGCGTGCTTATTGGTAGAATACCACGTGAAAGCTAGCAGGGGGTCCATCGATTCAGTCCACCCTCTGTACTATACACGCACTCAGTGGCCGAGCAGAGGCCGCCACGCGATCTAGACTACAGACAGCTTGAAGCATCCCGTGTCAAGTGCTTGAGCCTTTTGCTCAATGTCGACTAAACAGTCTCAACACGCCTCTGAGTACCTGATGAGCTGTCGGGAACGACAGGAGTTAGACCAGTCAATCATGTTTCCACTGTGTCGTACTTACCCATCAATTGCTGAGGAGGAACTCTGGGGCCAACATAACCCGCGATGGGCGGCTCCCACATAGCGTTTGCACCATTGTCCAGCGCATGCTCAATCTCACCAAGCTCGAACCACTTAGCCTCCGCAAGCTCAGTCTCGGGATATGTTATGTCTTCGCCGCCTCGCTCACACTGACCCATAGCACCAATAAGTAACGTATGGCCGCCCTATCACATGCTCAATGTCATTGTACTCCAAGTAAGTAAACTTTCCATCTTCAGCACGAAGTGCATTGAGCTCGTGGAATGTCAGATATCTTGCCGCCGGGTGTGTCGATGCCCGATCAAGAAGTTCGTTTTGTGTTCGCAAGAAAGCATGACGGTTTATGCCGCCGTTGGAGAAGTAAGCATTATTACCTGTACCAAACAGTTCTGTCAATGTAGACATCGTGGCGGTATACGGTCGACACCAGTACAGCGCTGGAAAGGAGCGAGTTGGGGTCTCGACTGCGTTCATACCATGGCCCCGTTCGGTTGATCGTTGTCTAATGCCGGAACCTTGTCAGCTACGGAGGCGCCATTAGAACAATTGAATGGCACGCCGTTATTAATGTCCTGTGCCAGAAGAACATATGTGTCCTGTAGAGGCTGCCGCTTACTCTTGCTAGCCGGGCAACATGGTATACCGCAGACTATTTCGTCATCCAGACCTGACGCACAAACGAGATGGAGCGTAGCCCCCACGCTGCTGCTGCGTCCGGAACAAGGACGTGAAGGCAAGGGCCGAACGGCATGTGCCGCTGTAGAATAATCCATCTGCCCAGGCCTAAACTCCTATGAGATAGCTGCTGAAGTCTGTCAAGATTACCATTTCCTCGCTTGCTGGCCTCACATATAATGGACGTCACAGCGCATACAGATGTCGCGACAGTGACCACGCGCCAGCTAGGCTTTACAAAGTCTTGGCCCCCAATTCAAGACCTCATCCTCTCGCAGACAAGCTTCAAATATGGTCGGTAAGGCGCGCACGCTACGTGGGTGCAGAACGTGCAACAAGCGACGGAAAATCGTAAGCACCGCCGTCTGGAGATTTGATTATCGAAGAAACTGACAGAACATCGAGTGTGAATTGCGTCGACCAGGGTGCCCCTGTTGCAAGGGTGACGACGTTATATGTAATGGCTACGAACCCCAGCAGGCAGCATACTACGAAGAAAGCCAGCAAGCCGTGCAGAAGCGCGAGTCCCTAGTGCAATCGGTAGCAGCGACGACGCCCTTTGTGTTACTACCGTCAACACTCCAGGCTTCTGCGGCGAAGAGTATCTACTTCGATGTCGCGTGGCAATCTCTAAGACCAGCACATGGCGTCAACATTACTTACGACTGGATTCAAGACCTACCCGGTGTTCACGTCAATGATGCGCCGTTACACAATGCCTTCGCGGCGGTCTCCTTGGCCTGCCTAGGCCGGCAACGTGGCGATCCCGCCCTGATTCACCAGAGCCATCTTGCTTACGGCAAGGCATTGGGACGAGCTAAAGATCAGCTTTCCAATCCTGCTACGGCAGCTTCGGACGAGGTGCTGGGATCTGTCTTGGTTCTAGCACTCTTTGAGGTAAGTGTGGCGGCTACTGCCAGGGATGGCCACTCGATACTGACCACCGCCAGACGGTACATGGCTCAGGCTCGCAGAAACTGCCTGGAATGTTAGCTCACATGGCTGGTGCGTACGATATCACTCAACTTCGCTCGGCATCGTCATATGCAAATCCTACGGGCCGAGCTGTCCTCCGAGAGATGCGCTATCACGATGTGAGTTCCCTCAGCCTCGATTCATAATCTTGCAACCCACTAACAAATCAAAGTTCTTCCAAGCGCTGGCAAGGCGATCAAAGTCGTTCCTAGCGGAGGATGATTGGCTGAATACGCCCTGGAAAGGCGTCTCCAAATCGGCCGAAGATGCCATCTTAGATGTTATTGCTCGGGTGCCAGATCTCCTCAAGCAGTCCGATGACTTCCAGGCCAACGTCAAAGCAGGCACGAAGACCGAAGCCATCGAGGATCTAGAGGACTCCTACCTGGAAGCCATCAAGCAGCTCGTTACTATCCGTGCAACCACGCTCAAGGAAACGTACGGTAGTACACCGTTCTCCTGGGACGAGCGCTCCGCAATTTTCGACTCACAGCGTGACAGACGCTTTTCTGCCATGTTTCCTTCTCGACTTCGCTACATCGATATGACTTCCGCGAACGTGGAGATCCTGTACTCGGCTGCCCAACTCATCTTATGCAGTGCTATGCTCGGAGTATACTATGTGATAACGCAAGCTTCTGCGGCTGGTGCGGGATCTGAAGAGGCGAGGAAAGCGAAGAAGAAGGATACTACGCCAGCCTCTGCCGCGCCATCTGACGACCTTGGCACGAAACTAGCAAAGTACGGCGAAATGTCACAGAAGCATCTCGTCACCATTGTTCGAAGCCTGGAATATTGCCTAGAGTCCGGCATTCTCGCCGCTAGTACAGCAGTGGCTCCTATCATGGTCACGGTGGCGACGCTGCGAATCTCTCACGACACTCGCCTCGACTATGTCATGGAGCTTTTGAAGCGTTACCAGAAGAAGTCTGGTGTGCCCCTCGCCGATCTGGTCACGGAGTGTAGCGGCCTGCGACCTATAGTGGGGTCGAACGAGTTCATGAAGAATTACTCCAAGACAGTCTACAAACCATTGAGAGGCAGCAAGAAGAAGCCGGAGCCTGTCGAACAGATTGACACCGCACTAAATGTGCTCAGCCACAGCGAGCGCACATTGGCGTCTATGCTGCAATCACGCCTCGCTGAGATCCCAGTCAATCTGACATATACGAGGGATATGGCACGATCACCTGGTAGATTATTGTCCAGCTCGTGACAAGACAAACCTGAATATCGATTGACTATACATATATACAGGAGCGGCCATTGTCTTACAACAGAGCAAAGGCCAGCACAGCGACCAGCACCAACGCAGCATTGGCGCCCATTGTCGCCGCAACGCCTGTATATGGTGCGGGAGTGCCAGCGTTCCCAGTCGTACTATTAGAAGGGCAAGTACCATTGCTTGCGGTGCCGGTCGCATTGTTCTTCGCATTCTGTACGCGCATGTAGTTTGCAGCAACAGGTGCACCAACCTGGTTAGCGATGGCCTGGATAGAGAAATTCATGCGTGCCGAGGCGGAGGCGTTGAGAAGGTCGCGGCCAGCATCCCAAGCTGGGAGGGTGAAGTTGGCGGGTTGACGGAGGAGGTAGAAAGTGTAGGTGTGCGGAATGTCGTTAAGTGGTGGCATGGGACCGGCTGTGAAAAGGGTCAGGAAAATGCACTGCTGTAATGAGATGGCATGCAGAAAGAGGGCCAACTGACCATACATAGCGATTGGCGCAGAGCCAGCTACTAGACTGCCATTGCTCGCGCGGGTGACGTTGCCCTGCAACCAGTGGAGACGAGTAGTACGGCAGGGCTCAAGGCCTGGTGCTTTTGGTCCGGAAGCATTGTAGCTAGATGCCGAAATGCTGAGGTCTAGTAGGGCCAGCATGTACGTGCCGTTCAAGGCGCTGCTGTAGGTGACTGATGGCTGGGTCGCGACCACTCGGGTTGTGTCAGTAGATGTTGCCCGCATATGATGGTGGAGACGTACATGGCTGTGGCAGCAGAACGTTGGGTGTCACCTGCGTGCCATTGTAGCTGACGGCCAGATTTTGGCTGGCGGATGGGCTTGAGCCTGGTGGTGTTTGAGCAGACGCCAAGGTCGAGAGGGCAAGCGCGCAGGCCGCGGTCCAAGATGGCGTGTACATGATGCTGCAGTTGGTGATGTGGTACGTTTTAGAACTGGAATGCAGTATGTAGGTACACCACAGGTGTCGATCGAGGGATAGGCGACAATGTATACTTTAAATACCTTACACGGCAGTCAACTTTGCCTTTGGTATATTCGAACGCATGCAGGGATGTAAACAGGCCATTGGTGAGGTGATCGGACATCGATGACGGTACCTGGCATTAGCGGGCTTGGCGATGTCTCTCTAGTCGATGCCACCAAAATTCCTCAAACTGCTGAATTCTTGTTGATATGTAAAGTACAAGTGCACAACCCTCGCACAGCATACTGCATAGCGGGTACTTTGTCCCCTTGGTCCCGACTGTCCCCAAACCACGGTATCGGATACTCGGCGTCGCAGAAGCGAGCGCTGTGAGCATGGTGAGTGGCTCCGTCCATCATCTACGCTAGTCTTCGTCTGTTCCATCAGCGTCAGTAAATGTCCAGATTAGTCGACCCGCATGCTCGCAGCGAAGTGTAGCGAAGCAACACCTTGATGATTCTTTCGCACGCCTTACATAACAAGATTTCATTATCGCGAGTCCCGTTGTCTATATACAGATAAACGAATATCATGAATCAGCAAGGTTTCTACATATGGATCATCAAGACATTTGTGCCGAAAATCAAAGAGATCCTGTTTCCCCCAAAGCACGAGTCGAAACTTAAGTGGCTAGAAGATCGCCTTCCCTGAACCAAGTATTGTTGCTAGAATCGCCCAGATATTGCCTTTTTCCTGAACCAACTATTGTTGCTAGAATCGTCAAGATATTGCCTTCCTTTCAAGCAAGACTCAATGCTGAAATCGCTAGAGTTAGGCCGCGGATGAGCACAAACGGCCATCACAACCGCTAGAGTATGCTCATTTCTCCAAACACATCCTCCTGCTGCCATCAATAAATGACCCAGGAGGCACAAGAAGCAACTGAACCCTTTGTCTCTCAATCTCTCCGGTACTCCACTTGGCCCTAGCAGTCTGCATTCTCTCCCTTCTCCTTACGATAGGCCCTCCACCTGCTCTTCTTTTCGCTAGCTCGGCTGAAGCTGACCTGACCCGGGATGGTCAGATGCCGCCGAGCCTGAAGCCTTCTTCGCCGAGCTGTCATCCCCGTCGTTGCTGGTCGGGGGTTTCCTAGGACCTCTTTTGCCTCCTGTCCCAGTAGAAAGTCCAATCTTGAAGACCAGAGTTATACTTTGAAAGCTGCCTGCTGGTGTCTGGTCGTCTCTGAAAGCAAATATGTCTGTGACTTTCCTCGCTTGGGCGTCGTGTCGTTTGTGCTGCGCGAGGAGAAGAGCGATACGCTCGCCTGGAGCAGTTCCCATCAGGCGTCTAAATCCAGGAGTGGCTCTCAAGGTACCCCTACCCCAATGCTTCGGAGAGTTGCCCCCGGGAAGTGGGAATGGGACTCTGCTCTCATTGCCCAAGATGGGATGTGAGATACTCGCTCTCAACGCCTCTTTGACTTCGGCATCATCGCATTTGACCAAAATGACATATTGCAGGCCTTGCATCGTGCCACCAAGCTGGTGCCACTGTAGTTCAGTGACATCTGACCACTGTAGAAGAGGAGGGGTGCCTTGCCAGTCAAAGCTTCTGATCTCTTGCGGTGTGGTGTTACAAACCGAATAGATGACTCCATTCAGGACATCATACATAGTGTGATACTTTAGATTAGAGGCCTAGACGTTGGATTAGCGAGGGAATATCGGCGTGCTTTCACCACTTACAGCGATCGGTGGACCATCCATCAACTGGAAGTTCCGTGTTTGCTCGTGTCTGTGGATATGTCTGTTGGTGATTGTTGTGCTTATACTCAGAGATTGAAGGCCCTGCGCTACGGGAAACAGCCCTGTGTGCGCATTGAATGGATTCCCAAGATAGCCGAGGGGGTCAAGATAAGTCTCCCATCCGTAAGTGACAAGCTGTCCATAATGACTATACGGACTCTGCTGGAACGGGAATGGGGGAAAGTCGCGTCTGTGATCTTGTGCGTCAGTCATCTGATCGCCATGCTGGAGCAATTGCTCTGCAGTTCTTGGCACATAGGGTGCAGCATTTGGATTGGGTGCCCCGCCATAGATGTTGTGGCCATGACTGGAACCTGGAGCAGCAGCCGGGACACCGGCGACTGGAGGGTAGACTCGACTAGGGATTATGGTATTACCATCGGGCCCCACGATTGAGGCTATCGGAGGTAGATTGTCGGGGGCAGCAGCACCGCCATGACCACCACCTGGAGGAGGATAGGCAGCAGCGGCAGGATACGCACCGGGAGCAGGTAAGCCACCAGGAGCAGGATATCCACCAGGAGTAGAAAGGCCTCCAGGAGCAGGATAACCGCCGAGAGCAGGATATGCACCAGGAACAGGGTAGCCACCGGCACCAGGGGGGGTTGGTGGTGGCAAGATGATTCTGTTGGTGGAGCCCGAGCCGCCAGCCCCAGCACTGCTAGACCCACTGGGCCCCTGCCCACCATACGGGCCCAACGGTGGCTGCCTATCGGCTCTCTTTATAATCCCACCTACACCTTCCTTTTCCCCCTCCTTCTGCA
Organism: Recurvomyces mirabilis; assembly: GCF_035927965.1. Lineage (NCBI taxonomy): Eukaryota > Fungi > Ascomycota > Dothideomycetes > Mycosphaerellales > Teratosphaeriaceae > Recurvomyces > Recurvomyces mirabilis. The sequence continues at coordinate 451,452 of NW_027041935.1, read as the reverse complement.
TCTCCGCACGAACTTTGCTCGCCAATTCAGCATACACGGCCGCCTGCTCAGCATCCCTCGCCACAAATACCGTAGTATTCCCGCCTCCAGAGCTCCCTCCAGTAGTACTAAGAATCTCATGGGCAACGAGATCGTTAGACAAGTCAGGTACTGGGAGAGAATGAGATGAAGTAGGGTAGGACAAGACCAGGAGTAGAGCTAGATGGATGAGCTTTGCAGGGGTGCCGAGAGTAGACGTGGAGACCATTTTTCCTGGTGTTATCCTGAAATGATCAGACGAAACTTGAGTAGTCGACCGGTTATACGTCGGCCTTCAAATGTGGTTCGATCACGGCGATGCGGAGTCCAGAAGAGGATATATCTCGGTTTCGCTGGAGTCGTTTTAGTACGCTGAACGTTGACGTATCAGCTGATGGGAGCACTCACGCCACGTGGATTGGAAGTCCAGACGACGAGTTCTTCGCGTGATGTCCTCGTGATCTGTAAGATATGTTAGTATATCAAAGGGCTATAGCATAGCCATTGGGCGTACTCACATCCTAGGGATATGTAACCTGAGTCGTGGTCTCGTTTCAAAAATCCTTGTCGAAGTTGAGGTACCGACAGACTATAAGCCAGCCAGATATTGGTCAAGTGGTTCGAGATGAGTGTGCTCAGATAAGTGTGTTGGAGTAAGTATCTGATGTTCAGAGTGATATCAATCAATCAAAGTAAGAAGGACTGCTTTGTGTAGACAAAGTATGTCCAAGACTGAAGAGTGTTGAGTGTTAGATGAGGAAAGGAATCTTACCGGGAAGAGGGAGGGGAGGCAGGTATATATACCCTTCCTGTCCTATCAGCAGCAGAACGCAGATGCTGGCTGGACAGCGCAGTGGTGCGCGCGGATGCTTGTGAGGGTGGTGGGAGGTTGACGTGGCTGCTTGTGGGCGCTCGTGAGGGTGGTGTGGCGGCTTGTGCTGGGCAGTGAGGGGGCATATGTACCCTTCCAGACCGTAGCAGGAGACAGGTGCGGGCGCTCGCTGGACACCACAGCGGTGCTGGAAGGTGCTTGTGAGGATGGCGTGACGGTCTGCGCATCGTGTTCCTGGCTTGGCTATTCAAACACGTCAACGATACGAGAAATCATCACGGTCGCATCAGTCTTGGCTACGCCGTTGGCATGGACAGCGAGGTATACAGCAAGTTCCGTTCATACACACCTATACTAACCAAGAGAATCCACGGCCGACCTAGCATTCCCTCCGCACCGCGGCATACAGACCCAGTCCTCCACCAACCGCACACATCACCACTCTAACATAATTCTGCCTCGTCCAAGCCTTCAACAAGCCTGTCACTTCACCACTCTCCTGCGCCTTCACCTGCACAGCACTATCGCTCTTAGCAAGAGCAAGAAGTCGATGGATCCCCGGCATCATGGCAACAGCAGTCAAAGGGAGAATACCAGTCGTCACAGCTCCGGCAGCGGCATAGACGATACATTCCTGGCTCGACGTGGCGGTATATGCCAGGTAGGCGGAGGCGGCGGTCGAGATGATGGTGCCTGGGATCACGAGGGAGGCACCGCGGTGGTAAACGCCGGCGAAGAGTGGCGTGGTCGTTTGGGCTGGGAGCGGGTAGAGGAGCGGGAGGGTGACTTGGGAGGCGGAGAGCATGTAGCCGGACATTATGAAGGCGGTGCTGATTGAGACCGCTTGGGCTAGGAGGGTGGTGTCCATTGTCGGCGGTTCGCCTCGATTATATAAGCCTGTAGACGAAGGTGTGTCCAGGATTGCCTTATAGGAGGCGCCTTGTGCCTTATCAGCTAAGAGAGGTCGCTGTCTTGGTGTTATGTTGAATGGCAAAACGTCCTCTGAGCAAAAGAGGTAGGAGGCTATGTATGCTCCTCAGCTTGCTATGGATGTCTTCACATATACTTAACTTACGGCGAGTTCAGCTTCTATCATGTGATCGGGTCAATGTTCGTTCGTCCAAGATAGCTGTACAATTTAGGTCCTGTCCTTACGGCCGAGGGAAGAGACAAGCTCGCATAAGATGTGCCATGACTGGGCTCGTTGAGAAATGGTGGTGTCTCTGAGCTACGAGCCCTGCGCCTCGCATTGGAATGCTCAGTCAGGACACCCATCAGCGGAACATCTACCCGAAGGAGCTGTTGGTGTAGATGACAAAGAGATGAGATGGTGAGGTTGCGCATGGAAGGCCTCGGCATGTGTCACCCGGGATCGCGCTTGCTGACCAGCACATCACCACCACAAACATTACCGCACAAGCAAGTACAAGCCCTACTGTAAACACATACACAAGAATATCACATACCTCTCCCACCGCCAGCAATACACAACTTCTCCACCATGAACTCCGTGGCGTCGAAACGACTCTTCCAAGAGTACGAACACCTCACGACCGACCCACCAGATGGCATCACCGCCGGCCCCGTGAATGAAGACGACCTCTTTGTATGGGAAGCCATGATCCAAGGACCCGAGGGTACCCCATACGAAGGGGGAGTCTTCCCCGCCGAGCTCAAATTCCCCAAGGACTATCCGCTCATGCCGCCGACTATGAAGTTCCAGTGCGATCTGTGGCATCCTAACGGTATGCTCTATTCGGGCGTGATGCTACCAATCTCTATTCCATGAGCTGATGTTTTGGTGTGATATGGCAGTCTACCCAAACGGCGTCGTATGCATATCCATCCTCCATCCACCGGGCGACGATCCAAACCATTATGAGCAGGCCTCGGAACGCTGGAGCCCGATTCAGAGTGTCGAGAAGATTCTCATCTCCGTCATGAGCATGATTGCTGAGCCGAACGATGAGAGTCCGGCGAATGTGGATGCCGCAAGGATGTGGAGGGAGCGCAGACCGGAATTTGAGAAGAGGGTGAGGTTGGATGTTAGGAGGAGTCTGGGACTCTGAGGGGCTGTGATCGTTGGGCTGGATGGGCTCTGGATGAGTATGTGGAAGTATGAGACGGTGGAATTTGGATGTGTGGTTTTTAGCAAGGTGTTGGTGGGAAGACAGCAGGCTCAATCAAGTTTTTTCTACATACTCCCCTCTGGAACTCTCAGCTCACTCAACACTATCGATCTACGCACTCGGCCGCACGCTCCGACACGACTTGTGCGTTAGAGCTTCTGACCGCCGCCACATCACCTTTGCCGTGCGCGATCACTTGTCCGTCTTTTTATACCGCACCATAGCATTCTCATCACCTGGTCTTATCGACACAGGACCCTTGTCTTTCTTTTGGCGTACCACGGCCTGCTCTCCACTTGGTTCAACCGACACCAAATCCTTAGCTTTCTTCTGCCGCACCATAGCATTCTCATCGCTCGGCTTCACAGACCCAGGACCCTTGGACTTACCACTGGATGGCTCGGCGTGAAGCTGCGAGAAGGTAGCGAGCGCGCCTATAGCCAGCGGTCTCAAAGACGTAGCAGAGTGAGTCTTCGATAGCTTGGCAGGACCAACAGCCTTATCGTCGTGTTGCATGGTCGTCTGTGCTGCCTTTGGCTCTTTATAATGCTTGACACGTATAACAGCATTACCATCGCTCGGCTTGACTGAAGGTGCTACGGTATGATGCGAGCCCGATGCCGGCGCCGCCAACTGCTTCAACGCCCTCGCGGTGAGTGATCCATCCGATGGAAAAGCCGGTTCTGATGGGTTCGCCTTCGCGACGGCATCGATAGCGGCTACTTTGCTCAAGCCGACTCTCAGATGAAAAGACGATGGGTCGACCATTGGCGCTGGCATCAATGGCTTCAGTGGCTTTGATGACCCCGACTGGTTGGCTTTGGCTGGTGCTTTGGACGACTTTTTGGAGCGGACCAGAGCATGCTCTCCACCTAGTTTGATCGATGCAGTGTCTGTGGCCGGACCTTGTGCTAAATGCTGATGCGATTGTATACCATATTTCGCCCTGGCCAGGGACGTGTTATAGCTCGCTTGGCTAGCATGGACAGAGTTCGCAAGTTCGGATGTATGATCGATCGGCGCAGGCAATGCCTCTATACTCTTGAATTTTGAGGCTTCAGGTCCTGGCGCTGGCAACGCTTTCGGCTCACGCTTCGACCTTTGCTCTGCGAGTCCAGGTATATGATCAATCGGAGCAGGCAATGCGCTCGAACTCCAGGAACTGGAAGCTTCAAGTCCTGGTGCTTCCAAAGCCTTCAGCTCACATTTTGAACTCCCCGTGCTGTGCTGCGATTTCAGCCCAATCATTCGACTCCGCCCTGGCTGACTGACAATCCGCTGCTGCAGACCTCCATATTCTATCGCCTGCCTTTGAGGTAGCTTCCCATACCTCGCAGCAGCCTTCTGGACCATGTCATCAATACCCTTGGACACAGCATCCTGCACATCCGCCGCAGAAGCAGAAGCAGGCAATTGTCCCAAAGACTTCTGCACCTTCGCGACCGAGTTCTCCAGGTCCTCCGAGCGCGCCACACCCTGGAGCTGTCTACTCATGGTCTCCTCCACTAATCTTGCCACATCTCGATCCTTTAGACTGTGCGCTTGTAGCTCGGCGAGGACCTTTTGCAGCTCGGCTGAACCGGTCTGTGGCCACGAGGCAGACTGCGCTGCGAGAGCTGCGAGTTCTCGACTATGGCTCTGCTCGATCTCAAATTTCTGGCTCCGCTCGTACTCCAACTGCTGTCGCATGGCCGCCATGTCCTGGTTTTGCTTCTCCTGCTGCTGCTGGAACTGCAATATGGCCTGCTGGCGCTCCTCCTCACGCTTAGCAGCTGCCTGCTCTTCTTTGTGGTGCTGCTTCTCGAGCTTAGCAGCCTCCTTGGCTTCTTTCTCTTGAGCCCTATGTTCCGCTTTCTCGCGGCGTCTGTTCTCCTTGGCCTCCCGTGTTTCCTGCTCCTGGGCTTGCTGAACCTGCCACTGCCTCCTCTCCGCTTCGTGAGCGGCTTTTTGCGCAGCAAGCGCTTGATCTTTGGCTTCTTTCGCGGCTGCTTCATTCGCTAGCCGGACCTGCTCGTCGTACTTCCGCTGAGCTTTGTCCTGCTCGCGACGACGCTGCTCATTGACCTCTTGCTCCTGGTTCTCGCGTTGCTGTTCAGCCATGATACGTTGCATAGTTTGCATATTCTTTTCGGTAGCCAATTGGCGCTCATCGAAATGCTTCCTCTGACGCTCGTTCTCTTCCTTCTGGTGCTGGTATGCCTTGGCCACGCGAGCTGCTTCAGCTACTTGGCGTTCGTCTTCGCTGTCGGTATCACCTCCTTCCTCGGAACTACCATCTTGCTCCTCGACGAAGCCTTGAGGGGGCGCAGTGATTTGATGCTGTTGCTGTAACGGCTGTTGCTGCTGGTACTGCTGACACTGCCCTTCAGGAGTCGCAGCCTGCGATGGCGTATACCCAATCTGAGCCTGCTGCGGCATCGATGGAGGTAGAGCTTGCTGGATTTGCGCTGGAGAACGTTGCGCCATAAACTGGGCATGCTGTTGCATAGCCTGTGCATGGGCCTGATTGTGTAGATCAGCTGCTTGCTGCAAGAAGTTGGGTGGCGGTAGCATTCCTGGCATTGGTGGAAACTGCGATCTCAGCATCTGTGGCTGGGCTATTAGCATCATGGAAGACGGTGCTGGGACCTGCTGGCCACCACCGTTGTATGAGACAGACTGCTGGTGGAAGTGGAAGAGCTTGCGACCATCACTTTGTTGATGATTGTGGTGGAACCCACCGGGGCCTGGTGTCTGTGACATGGCTCACGATTTCGGACAAGGCAAGTTTGAGATCTTGATTCAAGCAGCGGCTGGCGCTATCAGAGTCAGAGTATGGCAGAGTGTAATGTGGGTTTGTAAGGGCGTGGAGGCTACTCGGGTATCTAGAAGCAGAGGTCTTAAAGTATCCCGATAGTACACGTACACAGTAACTACAGCTGCCCATCGTGTCCCAAGAGCATTACCTAGTGACCAAGTCACAGCTGCTCATAACGAGTATCGGAAGCCCTTATTGTCAAGCTCAGTCATGTCATGCATACCACTCTCGATAGCAGCCTTCTCCTGGTCTTCGGTAGTCATGCCTTCCTGCAATGCCTGCCGATCACGCTTCTTGTTGACTGACCACATGTACACATAAAGCACAATCACCATGATCAGCTTGATCATGTATCCCACGAGCATGGCAATGTATGCTGAGTGGTATTGCGGTGCTTCGCTGGCCTTGAATGTCTGTGGTCCGATGATGTTGCCTGCGCGCAGATTAGTAGTGAAGGCGGTACTGTGCAAAGAGCGTAGAGTACATGACTTACCGACGCAATATCCAGTGAAGAGGATAGCAGCTGTAAGTTGCTTCTTGGTATATCCAGCAACGTTCGACGAAACCATGGTCAAGCTCATACTGAAGCCCAGCCCTTGGAAGAAGCACAGCCACAACCCGACAAGACGTGCCCATTTCTGTTTTTCGGGGACGCCGACAAGCATAGCCGCTCCAGCGATACAGATGGTGTTCGCGGCGATCATGGTCGGGCAACGAAGATTTGGCCACCTTGAGCAGATGACTCCTCCTCCAAGTAATGCTGCGAATTGAATGGCACCACCTGGAATCTGTAGGTACTGTGTTCCAAGTGTGCCTACGCCGAAGCCCTTGATGATCAGACTCGTGAACGAAGTAATGGCTGAATTGGGTACTTGAGCGCCCACAGCCATCACAAATAAAATCCAGGTCTTAGGATCATAAAGTGTCTGGAACACCTGATCCTTCTTGAAGTGGCGGTTCTTCACGCCCTGCCTATTGACAGCGACCCTATCAACAGCCACCGCACGCTCGCGCTCGGTCAAGAATTTGGCGGTCGATGGCTGATCGGGTAGAGCAAGTAGAGCCCAGACACCAGCAGCCAAGGAGCAGGAGCCGAAGATCAAGAAGACGTACATCCATTTTGGTAGACCAGAGTTGATGTGGCCAACTGCATAGCCGATGAGACCACCGAACATGGTCGCTACACCGTTGGTGCAGTAGTATGACTCCAGACGCAGCGGCTGTTCTCTGGAAGTGTAGAACATCGACATAATCAGCACGAAGCCAGGGTTGATGGTTGCTTCAAGGAAACCAAGAAGAAAGCCTAAGTTGGCTTATCAGTGCACAACTCACGATGTTGGAATTTATCGACTCACGGTTCGTAGCAATGCCCGCAAAGCTCGTACATGCAGGTGTGGTGAGAAGGACGATGCCCCAACATATGGTTGTCACGCTAATAACTTTGCCCGTAGGCAGTCTCTGCAGTAGAAACCCTGACGGCCATTGCGAAATGAGGTACCCGAAATAAAAGATCGATGATAGCCAAGAGTAGTCTTGACCATGAAGGTTCGTGCCCTTCTGTAGACCATAGACACTCGCGAAGTTGATCGAATTTTTATCGAGGTACTGAATGAGGTATATCGAGAAAAGTAGAGGCACAAGTCGTACATCGATCTTTCGCAAGACTCCCCTGGCCTCCCTTGGCTCGATATCCGTACTCGCTGCTAGCTTGTACAGATCATAATTATCGTCCAGGTCAGACGGTCGGTCCAAGGGTGCGAACTCCGGTGATTCTGGTGCCGTCTTTCCAGCGGCGAGATCTTTGTCCAACATGGCCATGGTCTACCGATCCTCTGTCCGGCAGACTGTAGTTTGAGGTAGAAGATGATAAAATGGAGGCCTGCAGAGAATGCTGAAAAACATTTCAGCAGCCACGTGGGAGTTCGTCCGGGTGAGATTAGAAGCGGTCATCCATACGTGCTCCAGCTACTCAGCGGATATGCCGTAGCGACTACTGCTGGTCCAGTTCTCAGAGAGAGTCTAAGTCTTGCTGGCGCACTGTCTTCCATATCCGCAATGGCCAACATTGATGAGCTGATTGGATGCTGTATGGCTTTTCAGCGACCACCCCACCCCATTGGGCGAGCACGACATCGTTGACGCAACCTCTTTGCATAATTCCGAATGCCGCCTTCTTCACGTGAGTCCATCACTGGCAGAAATAGAGAACGGGGCTCCTTTCTCGCCATCTCGTCGGCGGTGTCTTCTGCAAGGACGACGGTGCTCTGGTGGTGGAAAAGGGGTTGCAAAACATGCCCATGCCTACGCAGAAGGTTGGCTTCGAAAAGTGGGACAGACGGAAGTGCCTGGGCCGTCCCGTGATCTAACCCAAGCTCGGTCAGCGGCTAGATTATCAGTGACACGCGACTTGCACACGTTGTTCTTTGGAAGCTTCGTGACTGCCATATATGACTCCTGCTCTGTGACAAGCCTTCGGTCCATGCGCCTTCCAGTCCGATGCCTGATCTCGTCTCTACCTCATTTTTCCGCATGTCGAACAACACCACGCCAATCCTTCGATACCGTATTCAGACCGCATCTGGTCACCATAACCAGACATATTCGCGGAGCATCATACACAACAACAGATAGTCGTGCAGGACATCGGCCGGCGATGGCACAGCCTCCATGGCAAGCTCCTCCAGAGCCAAGCGAATTAGTGCGAGCAAGGCTACCAAAGCTGTTGGTGTACAATAGCTTGACCAGATCCAAAACGCCATTTGTGCCAAGAGATCGAGAAGGGAAGAAAATAGACTGGTATGCTTGCGGACCTACGGTATATGATGATTCGCATCTGGGTCACGCACGCAACTATGTCTCAAACGACATCATCCGTCGCATACTGTCTGACTACTTCAAGTTCGACGTCAACTTTGTCATGAACATTACCGACGTGGACGACAAGATCATCCTAGCTGCAAGACAGCAGCATTTGTTGTCTCTGTGGCTGGAACAACATGCGGCTGTTGATCGAGATGTCTTAGACACCACACATGCTGCATACAAAGCATACCTCGAGAAGACCTTGCCAATGATACCGGCTGTTACACCACCGGAGTCATTGCCGGCAGGAATCGAGCAAATCTATGGTCATGTTCTAGCTGGGAAGAGCATCAAGAATGATGGTTCGCCACCAGGCGATGATGAGGCCAAGATCAAGATGCATCTCAAGACTGTTTCACAAGCTGGAGAGGCGCTGGTATTGACTGAACCAACGATCGAAGAGTTCTCACTTAAAGCATCTGGCGTTTTACTACCACACATCGACGCACTACAAAAGCATACCATAACCGGCAAGGACTACGACATATTCACGAAGCTTACGAAGAAATACGAAGATCGATTTTTTCATGATATGAAATCTCTCAATGTCCAATATCCGGACACGCTTACACGAGTGACAGAATATGGACCACAGATTGTGAACTATGTGAAGCAGATTCAGGATAACGGTTTTGCGTACGAACACGAAGGCTCAGTGTACTATGATACCCACGCCTGGGAGTCCACAGGCGGCGTATATGCACGACTGGCACCCTGGAACCGCAATGACAAGGAGCTACAACAGGACGGTGAGGGATCATTGTCAACAAAAAACACGGGTTTCAAGCGCTCGGGAGCCGACTTCGCCGTTTGGAAAGCTAGCAAAGCAGGCGAGCCGAGCTGGAAGTCGCCATGGGGTGAAGGTCGTCCAGGCTGGCACATTGAGTGCTCAGCTATGGCATCAGACGTACTTGGCAAGCAATTTGATATACACTCTGGCGGCATCGACCTCGCCTTCCCACATCACGACAACGAGCTAGCGCAATCAGAAGCCTACTGGTCGAAATCTGGTAAGGACAGTCAACAGTGGGTGAATTACTTCTTACACATGGGTCACCTGAGCATTACGGGCAGCAAGATGAGTAAATCACTAAAGAACTTCATCACTATCCGAGACGCCATCGGGAATGGTTCATGGACACCTCGTGGTCTGCGCATCGTCTTCTTGCTTGGCGCGTGGCGTGATGGTCTTGAGGTGACTCGCGAGGTCGTGAAAGCTGGCAGGGCTTGGGAAGACAAAGTAGACAACTTCTTCATCAAGATCCGGGATGTGCAGGCTCGGCAACACCCAGCTCCAGGCATCAATGGTGCGACGAACGGGGTTCACAAGCTTGACATCCAGGAGGTAGCTATCAGTGGTCCAATGGCCAAGGAGCTCGAACTGACGAAGAAGCAATTTCACGAAGCGATGTGCGACAGCTTTGACACACCGACAGGGCTGCGAGTCATCAGTGATCTCATCACACTGTACAACACGCAGAAGGCCGTCGATATCCCGGAAGCTGTGGCGTTGGAGCTGGGCAAGTGGGTAACGGAGATCGTGGTCATGTTCGGCCTCGACGCAGAATACAAATCTGGCCAGCTGGGCTGGTCAGGCCTCGACATTCCCATCGAAGCGAAGCCTTTTGTCATTCCGCTAGCACAATTACGGGACCGAGTCCGCGAAGCAGCAAAGGCTGGTGCCGTCAATGTCAGCGACTTGAGCACCTTGGAGGACAAAGATACCACCTACGATTCCAATCAGCCATATGCCAACGCCTACGCCGACTTTCAACGCAAGCTCCACCAACTCCAAGCCCAGAACGCCGCCGCCAAAGAGTACCTCGCCGCCTCCGACCACGTTCGCGACAAAGTACTCTGGGATCTCTCCATCTACCTTGAAGACCGCGACGCCGAACACCTCCCTGCTCTCATCCGTCCACTCTCGCAAAGCCTCCGCGAAGAACGCTCAACCCGTGACGCGGCCGCATTAACAAAGGCAGCAGCGAAAGAAAAGGCCCGTCAAGACGCGGAAGCCGCAGACAAGAAAAAGGCCGAACTCGGCAAGATCGATCCGCTGAGGATGTTCCGGACCCTCGAGTATAGTGCTTGGGACGCGGAGGGTTTGCCCACGCATGATGCGGAGGGGATGGAGGTGGCAAAGTCCCGGTCGAAGAAGTTAAGGAAGGATTGGGAGAGGCAGAAGAAGGCGCATGAGAGCTGGAAGATTGAGAGTGGGGTTGTTGGGGAGATTCCGGCTGGTAAGGGGGCCTCGTAGGGGAGGTCGCTCCAGAGACGGATGGCTGGGAGGATGAGCTTGCGAGGGCTGGGTGGATGGAGGTTTGAGTGAGCTGCTCCTGGTCCATGATGGACTTGCATTATTAGCAGTCTGAACGAAAATTATTTCCAACGATATCATACGCCGATTACTTGGCAAAAAGTCATTGCTTGGACGTGTCGCGCCGTGCCGCATGGACGAAGCCCGTAGTGGCAGGCAGTATACGAAACATCACTCAACCGACACCGCCCGTTTCTCACGCTATAGAACGAGCGGTATCTCTCATCTATCCGCATACGGTTCATGTTATACACAACTATCCACAATAACAAGCTGAGTAGTGTATATTCCTGTCGTCGGCGTCTAGAAATTGAGTGGTATCATCGTCCCCATCCATGAATATACGAGCAAACCCTGAAAGACGAAACATCTATACCCAACATACATCCCAATATGCAGTCCAATCTACCTGGCCTGATCCAAACTCTGAGCCAAACACATAGCAAAGTACCTCCCTCTCATCGCCTGCAATTCCTCATGCGTACCACTCTCTGCTATCCTTCCATCTTGCACCACGTAGATGCAATCGGCGTGCCTGATCGTACTGAGACGATGAGCCACTGCTACTGTTGTTCTGGTTGAGGCCGCTTCGTCCAGGGCCTTCTGGACTATGCGCTCGCTCTGAGTATCCAATGCTGAGGTGGCTTCGTCCAACAAAAGCAGACGAGGGTTTCGGATAAGCGCGCGAGCGACGGCGATACGTTGACGTTGACCACCGCTGAACTGGAGACCTTTCGAGCCACAGGGAGTGTTCAGGCCTTCGGGCAGAGAGGAGATGAACTCTTGCGCATTGGCTTGTCTGCACGCCTCCTGGACTTCCTGCTCGGTCGGTTCGTGATCGAGACCAATAGCGATGTTATCTCGGACGCTGCCGAGGTAGAGTGGTGGCTCTTGTTGGACCAATGACATGTAATGGCGGTATTTGTGCGGAGACATGTCTTTGATATCGACATTGTTGAGGGTTATGCGGCCGGAAGTGGGATCGTAGAACCGTTCGAGAAGGGAGATCATGGTACTTTTACCACAACCAGATGGACCAACGAAAGCAGCGTAGGACCCCGGCTCGATAGTCATTGTTACTCCGCGTAGGACGCGAGAGGCGGCACGCTGCTTGTAGCGGAATTCGATGTCCTCTATCGCTATCGCGCCATCGCCAGAGGGACCATGTTCACTATTCTCGGGCGTCTCGCGGATGTTGGCGTTGATTGTACGAAGCCACAGGATATAATTTGCTGCTCCTTTAGCTTTGGTGATGGAAGTCGTGTACTGGAAGAACTGCGCGAAGCCTTGACCACCGAAGACAACGGCGATAAAGATGACGAAGAATTGCTCGACACTGTATTCGCCGCTTGCGATCAGGCGGGACCCGTACCAAAATCCGAGAGCCATGACGAGGAAGTCGAGCGATTGTGATAGGGCGTATGGGATCAGTGTCACCGTCAAATTCTTCACGGTCCTGCTGACGATGTCGCTGAGAGCGGCACTGTACTCATCCAGGATCACGGGTTCCAGTGTAAGCATGCTGACTGTGCGTATCGAGGTGACGGCTTCCGTGGCCAAGCCAGCGCTGCTGGAGAAGCGCTTCTCTGTTGAGGCGTCAAGCTTTTGGTCGAGTCGAATACGTAGGTAGCCAGCAATGACCAGGACTGTCATGCCGCCGAACACAATAACCAAGCCAAGCTTCCAACCATATGCGATACCGAGTGCACTGCTGGAGACGATATTGACGCATACGTTCAGAATGAGGCCAAGATTCGCGGACAGCAGTTCCTGGAGAGCAGTCGGTGCAGACGACATGTTAGCCGTCAGAGCGCCAGAAGAATTCTCAGGTCGGTCGAAGAAGTCCTGATCATAGTTTGTAATTCTCTCAATCATCTCCCGCCTATAGCGATGCGTGATGACTTGGCCAATGATGTTGCACGCCCAGCCGATGGCAAAGTAGGCAAACAGATTCGCTAGCGCGAGGACGAAAAACATTAGAGCCCAAAAGTCGCCTGCTTTCTGTGCCGCTGCGCCTTGGAGCGTGAAGACGTTGATGAGCCGAGAAAAGATGATGGCTTGCGCCGGGTACGTGCCACCACCGATGATGGAGCCAATGGCGATGACGATGTACCAGAAATAGAGATCTTTGTGCTCAACCAGCATAATGCCGATACATTTCAGCAGTGAGTAGTGGAGTGTTCCAGCGGCTAGATGATCGATTTCGGTCTCAATGGTATCGGGTGCTGCCTCAGTCTTGGTCCTCTGTAGAGTGAGTGGTCGCTCAAGGCCATTGGCATCTTCTTCCTCCTCCTTCTCCTCTTCCTCCCTCTTCTCCTCATCCCCAGCACTAGCACCAAGGTCCTGGGCTCGTACCATGGCGGCGTACAGGCCGTCGGCGGCCAGTAGCTCAGTGTGCGTGCCTTGCTCAAGCACTTTCCCATTGGTGATCACGGCAATGGAGTCAGCTGCGACAACGGTCGCGAGCTTGTGGGCAATAATAAGGGTCGTCTTGTTGACCGAGACACGGTTCAGCGCGCTCTGAACGACAGCTTCTGCGCGAGGATCAAGGGCGGAAGTCGCTTCGTCGAGTAGCAAGACCTTCGGGTCAGAGATGATGCTTCGAGCGATCCTGGGAGACGTGTCAGTACTAGGTTTTACGATACTCGAGCGGACCATGGAGTACTTACGCCACTCTCTGTCGCTGTCCTCCGCTTAGCATACTCGCGCGTTCACCAACCTGTGTATGATAGCCTTCTGGGAGCTGCTCGATGAAGTCGTGTGCATTGCTGGCGATACACGCTTCCTTAACCAGCTCCATCTGTTTCTCCTTGGACAGATTTTTCTGTTCGCCGACCAATCCTTTGATGACATTTTCATACACAGTCCCTTGAAACAGTATCGGTTCTTGCTGTACGAGTCGTATGTTGCTTCGCAGCCACTGCGTGTTATATTCGGATACATCGTATCCGTCTAGGAGGATATCACCAGAGGTCGGTGTATACCATCGTTCAAGTAAACCAATGAGAGTTGATTTGCCGCAGCCAGAGGGACCAACCAGAGCTGTGGTCTTACCGGCAGGGATATTAAGGTCCAGGCCTTGCAACACTTTGGCAGATGGTCGACTTGGGTATGCGAAGTCTAGATTCTTGATCACGATGTCTCCTGCACAAGAGCTTGGCTTGATGCCTTCAGTCGAAAGAGGATCAATCGTGGATGGCTTGTCAATAACCGAGAAGAGCTCCGCTGCTGCAGAACTTGCGTTCGTGATGGCTTCAATCTGCGGCAAGATGAGCATGGTCGAGGTGGCACCTAGGGTGACGCTGAGGACGACAGTGAAGACTGTCCCCACGTTCGGTATCTCGCCGCTTCGATACATCCTGAGACCCTCCCAAAAGGCCAGAGCAGTGCCTGACATGACCAAGAAAGTCTGGGTGGAGAAGAAGATGCCAAACAGTATGGACTTCTTGTTGCCTTCCTTGTGGGCTTCTTCTAGGAAGCCATCGTACTTTTTGACAATCTTCTGTTGTGCTCCGAAAGCATGTATTGTCTTGATCGAGCTGATAGCATCTTGCGCCAGCACTGCAGCTCGAGAGTATGTCTTGGTAATCCTCGTCTCAATCGGTATGATGATTGTCATACAGGTACCGAGAACGGCGATGATGGCAGGCACGATACTCATGGTGATGAGAGCCAGCTTCCATTGCACCGAAAGAGCCACAATGTAGGCCGAGAAGAAGAGAGCAATACCCTGAATCAGCGAGAAGAGTTTCTCAGCGATACCTTGATTGATTCGGTTGCCATTGGTCGTAACCTGCGTAGCAGCTGAACCACCGCCTTCCTTGTCGAAATGCGAGACTTCCTGGCGCAATGTGCTTTCTACAAAAGCCCGGCGTATCGATCGTGTCGTGCGTACAGCGGCAATGCATACACCTAGAGTCCCAAGATATCTGACCAGGAACACAGCAATGAAAATGTACACGAAGTAGAGGACGAGATGGTTGATCTGGCCAGTGAATTGGGAAGAGCTGGTTTGGCCAACAGCATGATCATTGAAGGTGGAGGTCGAAGAGCCGAACACAAGGGTCATCAGTGGTAGAGCAGCGCCGACTATGATGGCGCCAGTAAGTGAGGCGCCAAACAGCAAGCGGTCGATCCAGTCGGCATATGCAAAGATGCGCTGCCAGAAATTAGTATCAGGCTGGCGGGAGTAGGACGCTTAACTCACGAAATACTCCTTCATGTTGCCCTCTTTCTCCTTTTTCTTCTTCTTGCCCTTCTCGTCTGTGGCGGAATCTGCATCATCGCTGGAATCATCAGTCGACTTCAAAGCAGGTGCTGCGTTGCTGGGCGTCGGCGACTCCATCCCCAGGGTCTTCTCGACATCGTGTACCTCTCGCGCGGAAGCTGCCTGGGCGGTGTTGTCCATGTTGAAGAGCGAAAAGTCTATGCGCCTAGAAACTGCAGCGCATGGTTGTTCTTTTGTGATGTGGCGAGGCCGCAAAGGTAATGTAGTTTTGCGCCAAGCGTGAAGGAGTCACACAACCACGGATGGCGGACTTTGTTTCACTGCCTGGAGTACTTGTAAAGAGAACGTAAAAGTACTATACCTATCTTTGATCGACCTGATCGATAGGTGTTAAGTTCAGCATCCCAGGCAAACATCATGAGTCTTCACGGAACGGACATTGACAAGTCCGCGACCCCAGCACTGACGTTAACGACACGCGATGGCGTACATGGGGGCGGTAAGTCTAACCACGTTCATGTTGCTTGCCGCGCTTGATCTAGATTCGTTTGCAGGATTCCCCGGCCGCCGGACCTCTTGTTATCCGCTTTGTCAACTCAGCCTCCACCAACAGCCTTACAACTACATGTACTTGAGCAGCCGCTGTATTGATCGACCGGAAAGCGTCTGTGGCCATCCGCGACTCCAATTGATCTGTTGCCACACGCGCGCCTGCTGGCTACTATTGGCCTGCCCACTCAGATCTGATGCTCATACTTCGCGGGACGCGGCCGTCTATCAAATTCCGCCGGAATGTGATAAGTTATGAGCCCAATGGACGATGACGTGCCATGCGAGGAACGAGAGATACTTATTGAAGGACGGTTGATCATGCATTGAGTGACGTGAGTATTCAACATCTGGCCCACCTACCATTTACAACCATTGACTGCCACGATGCCGACATATGCACTACTTGGAGCCACAGGCGGAACCGGTTCTGCCATTCTCCGATATCTTCTGGAAGTGCCACTTCCAAACCTGAAGCTGAAGATCCTGGTCCGTTCGAAATCGAAGCTGTTGAAGACCTTCCCGGATCTGGAGAAGACATCTCCGTTTGGTGTCGAAGTCTTCGAAGGTACACCAGACGACAATGCGAGTCTGCAAAACTGTCTCGAAGGAGCACAGGTGGTGTTTATGTGCATCGCTACCAACGAGAGCAAGCCAACTACGACGATCTGTTACGACGTGACTGCTGCTATAATCACCGCCCTTGAGGCGTTACGCGCAAAATCTGGCTCGGCTTTCACTCGTCCAACTATCCTCCAACTACGGAGTGCGAATCTCAACAAGATAGCCACAGAAGGCTACGCATTCATTGGCGCGGCTGTGCGCTTTTGCTTGTACTACGTCTACTCAGACCTGGAGAAGGGCTGTGTACTGCTCGAAGGCAAAACAAAAGAAGATCCATCATTACTAGAGTACGTCTTCGTTGATCCGCCAGGGCTTCACGACGCCAATGGCACGAAACGGACTGGCCATGAACTTCTGGTTGACAAGGCAGGAGAGCAAAACCTGATGTACGGTGACCTTGGTGCTGGCTTTTGCGAAATCGCTGAGAGGAGGGACGAGTACAAGGGCAAGGCTGTCATGGTTTCGGCTACAGGTGAAGTCGATTTGACCATGGGCGTTCTCGTTGGTTTTGTGGGCACAGGACTGAAGTCGAGGATATGGGGCTGAATGTGGAGTGAGGTCTGTACCAGCATGCAGATGGGTAGCGTGGACGTCTTAAGGGGAGCTGCTGGTACGTAGCCGTAGCTAATTACACCACGTGCCATAGGATTTACCCGTTCGCTTTCGCAGTCAGCTTCACTTCCAACTATCAGCATCACTTCGAGACCTCACTTCAAGCACTACGTGATCGGTGGTCCGTGCATCTATACATTGTTGCCTCTCTATTGTCGTTGCTGTCAGTATCATGACTTCGCGCCTTTCTCGACATCAGCATTCCTCAAAGTTTAGTACACACGACAAGCGGTTTCGACATGCCTTCCTACCTGTACGCCACCGATGGGCTCAAAATGCTTGTCAAACACAGCGCAGACCCAACCAAACAGCTCGATAACGTACAACTGGTCGTTTGCGAACTAAACTCTGGCGCCTACAGCTCCGAGCTCTACCCTCTGATAGTTTTCAAGGGCGGGCCCGACCTACGCGAGCGACGTGAAGCTGTGCAAGATCTGTGGCTCAGGGACCAGCAAACTCTGTCAGGCGACAGTACCGACGGAGCTGTCTCCTTGTTGAGCCAATGCTTCTCGCAACTCAATAGGACCGGCAGGACCATCTCACTTACTGTTGTCGGTCGTACTCAAGGCTGGCACAGTACCGCTGAAGACGATCAGGTTTGGGGGTCGAAGGCATACACCAGCAAGCTCAATGAGTTGGACGCCTGCCTCGACAAGAAGGCCTTCAAGGATGGAGATTGTGTGAAGGTAATGGTAAAACTCTTCGAAGCCAGTCACGATGTCAGCGCACCTATCAAGTCCCTAGCCCTAGACCTGCAGAATGGTTACCACAGTTCTAGTAGCGCATCCAATGGAGCCCTGCAGAAGATGTCGGATCATTCGGGAAAGTTCCTACCAGTACTCGAGCGTCTTGACCTGAGACTCAAGATCTCTGCCCCAAACGACGGTCTCGACGATGTCTCCGAGGCCAGCTCTGGCACGATGGTCGAGGAAATGTCCGACTGCGAGACAGAGATCAGCCACGATGCAATTTCGACCTTTGAGGCAATCAGTCTGGGTGGTCTGCTCGAGATTCTCGCAAAGGGTGCCCGTCACCTCTCTCTCAGCTCGATCTGACTATGTGTGGTCCTGCTGTCGATAATGATGCTTACAATCTTACCCTCGACTCGATCAACAAGGGTCTGGGTAATGCATACTTTCAAGAAATCGCTTTGCATCAGGGCCGTTTTGATGCACTAAGCCTCCAAGGCTTCCTCGAGTCTCATTCTATCGGGCTGAAGACGCTGATCTTGGACGACGTACAACTTCAGAGTTATGACAGCTGGCGAGCCTCGCTAAAGTGGATGGTCGAGAACCTGACGCTCGACGTCTTGGAGCTGCACAATCTCAAGGCCACGAAATGTTGCACAAAGTTCGCTCGCCAGCTCACGAAGGTCCTTTGTGGGTTGTGTGGTGATGGTGCCTGGGTGAGCTACAGATTCTTCGATGGTGCCGAGAAGGTGGCGGAGGGTCTCGAATACTTGGTCGACATCGCAACGGGCCAGTACAAGTGGCTGGACCGCTTGGTGGAAGGAAGGACGAAGCCGTTGATGGAGGAGGACAGCGATTGAAAAGCGTAGTTAAGAGGACAAGAAAGAGAGAGCAGGGACAGACGCACAGGAACGGGCACAGCCGCCTCTGCATGATCCATATAGCTCAGGTATTGCATTATCGTAAGGCTACATGGAGCACAGATAGCCTGCCGTGCATGCAAGGCATCAAATCACTTCTTCCTTGCGTCTGCTTCATCAAGGTGAATATATCTTAGAGACGTTTGCTCGTTGTTGCGGTGATCATCAAGCTATTGTTCCCAACGCCACATTCGCATTCCCGGCCATCTTGCGCTTCCTTCTGCACCACGCGACCACCTGCACGTTCTCATAACCACTTACTCATGCTCTGGCGCTCGCACAAGCATGCGGTCAATGTTACAACAACTGTTAGGATTTCTCACGCTGTAAGCAGAGCGTTCTGTATTCCCTCACATCCTCCGCCACGTTTCATTGCCACCACACCATCTTCGTCATCAACATCATCAATCAGGCACCCGAGTCAACGAGGACAATTATCACGGGGTCTAGTGTCTGACTGCACAACTACACCACCTTTACGGCCTGCTTCCAGCTATCATCTAAGCCCCACTGTCAATCTTCTGCCTCTTCCTCGACCGGACAGCAGTTTGTCTAGAGCTGCAAGACGACGATCAACTGCGCAGCGCAGCTACTCGACCATGACTGAAATACCACTTCACAGCCAGACCCACACCGATGGCGTCCAGCGACTGGCCGATCGCTTGGAGAAGCCTCTCCTCGACAATCGATCATATCGAGTAGTGAAGCTCAGCAATGAGCTCGAAGCACTACTTATTCATGACCCTGATACGGACAAGGCCTCGGCCGCTATGGATGTCAATGTTGGCAGCTTCAGCGATTCGGATGATCTACCTGGCATGGCGCATGCTGTAGAGCATCTGCTGTTCATGGGGACTGAGAAGGTATGTCTAGCATGAGAGGTATCAGTGGATGTGGTGGAGACTGACACGTGCTTCACGTAGTATCCAGGCGAGAACGACTACAATCAATACCTGACCAAGTTCGGCGGCAACAGCAATGCCTACACAGCCGCCACGTCCACCAACTACTACTTCGAGCTATCCGCCTCAGCCAAATCAAACAGCCCCGGATCGTCCGTCAACACAAGCAAAGAGAGCCTACCTGTGTCGATAGCCAATGGCCAGGCACCACTATACGGCGCACTAGATCGCTTCGCGCAGTTCTTTGTCAAGCCTCTGTTCCTTGAGGATACGTTGGATCGCGAATTGAAGGCAGTAGACAGCGAGAACAAGAAAAACCTGCAGAGTGATGCTTGGCGGGAAATGCAGTTGCACAAGAGCTTGTCTAGCAAGGAGCATCCTTTCCACAAATTCTCGACTGGCAACTACGAGGTTCTACACGACGATCCAATAGCAAGAGGAGTAAAGATACGAGATGCCTTCATGGGGTTCTACGAAAAGCACTACTCGGCGAACAGGATGAAGTTGGCTGTACTTGGCAAGGAGTCTTTGGATGAGCTGCAGAGCTGGACAGTCGAATTCTTCAGCGATGTGCCCAATCAGTCTTTGGAGAAGCTGAGATGGGATGACCTTCCGCTGTACGGTGACGAAGAGGTTGGCACACAGATCATGGCCAAGCCGGTAATGGAGCGGAGAAAGTTGGACATGTTCTTCACATATCCGGATGAGGAGGAGCTATATGATTCGCAGCCTAGCCGGTATCTCAGCCACCTGCTGGGTCACGAAGGTCCTGGCAGTATACTTGCATACTTGAAGGCTAAGGGCTGGTGCAATGGACTTGGTGCTGGTGCGCAACCTGTATGTCCTGGCTCATCATTCTTCGCCCTGGGTCTGCAGCTCACGGAAGAGGGACTAAAGAATTACAAGGAGGTCATCACAATCATATTCAATTACATTGCTATGCTGAAAGAGCACCCACCACATAAATGGATGTTTGAGGAAATGAGCAAGCTACAAGAAGTCGACTTCAGGTTCCGTGAGAAGATACCCGCGAGTCGAACGACGAGCATGCTATCACAGACAATGCAGAAACCTTTGCCGAGAGACAAACTGCTGAGCGGACACAATCTACTGCGGACATTCAACCCCGAAGGGATCAAACTTGGGTTGGCACATCTCAATCCGGACAACTTTCGCTTCGTGCTGATCAGCAAGGATCTGGAGACCGATCGCAAGGAGAAGTGGTATGGCACCGACTACAAATGCGAAAAGATTTCACCAGACTTCATGCAGTCGCTGAAGAAGGCTGCCAAAGCTACAGCTAGTCAGAGACCTGCTGAGCTATTCTTGCCAGGTAAGAATGAGTTCGTCCCACAACGGCTGGATGTTGAAAAGAAGGAAGTCTCCACGCCTGCTGTCACGCCTACATTGATACGCAGTACGAATAGTGTTCGAACGTGGTTTAAGAAGGATGACCAGTTCTGGGTGCCGAAGGCCAATCTTAATGTGCACCTTCGCACGCCGTTGCTGAATATCACACCTTTGACTGCGGTTACTGGACACTTGTACAAGGAGCTTGTGGAGGATGCACTGAACGAGTATGCCTACGATGCCGAGCTTGCTGGTTTGGATTATAACATAAGCCCGCACTCGCAGGGATTTGACGTCTCGGTGTCTGGCTATAATGACAAGATGCATGTGCTGCTCGAGAAAGTATTGCTTACCATGCGCGATCTGGATGTCAAGCAAGAGCGTTTCGATGTGCTCAAGGAGCGACTGGGTCGTGCGTACCGCAACATCCAGTATGCGGACCCCTTCAGGCAGATATCGACATACAGCAGATGGCTCGTGTCTGACAAGACATGGCTATCGGAGCAGTATGAAGAGGAGCTGGCGAACGTTACAGTAGAAGACGTTCGAGCCTTCTACCCACAACTGCTACGCCAAATGTTCGTCGAGATCCTGGTCCATGGCAATCTATACAAGGAAGACGCACTACGTATAACAGACCTTGTGCTGAACACCCTGAAGCCACTGCCTCTATCTCCAACCCAATGGCAGACCAAGCGCATGCTAGTACCTCCACCAGGCACCGACATCGTCTATCCACGAACCCTAGTCAACCCAGACAACGTCAACCATTGCATAGACTACATCCTCCTCATCGGCGCCAACATCGACTATACCACTCGTGCCAAGCTCCTTCTCCTTGCTCAGATGACGAAAGAGCCCATTTTCGACACTCTCCGCACTAAAGAACAACTCGGGTACGTCGTAGCCAGCAGCAGTAATTTCCACTCAACCTTGGCCAGCTTCCGGATTCTGATACAGAGTGAGCGGGACTGTGATTACCTGGAAGGCAGGATTGAGACGTTCTTGACAGGCTACGCTAACACGTTGAGGGAGATGCCGCATGAGGAATTCGAGGCACAGCGGGTGGGGTTGATCAATAAGAGGTTGGAGACTTTGAAGAATCTGAACCAGGAAACTGGACGGTTATGGCGTCATGTTACCTCGGAGGTCTATGACTTTGAACTGAGTGAGTAAATTATCTGAATATGCTTGGGGAAGTGGGTGATGCTAACGCGCTGTAGTCTACACCGATGTCCAACATATCGAGCCACTGACAAAGGACGACATGCTGGAGTTCTTCACCACTTACTTCCATCCCTCATCCGCAACCCGATCAAAAGCTGCAGTGCACATGCTAGCACAAGCCAAGGCAGAAGATGTGGCGAAGAACATCGACCCAGTTGAATCACGCACCAAACTCGCGGCAGCACTTTCGCAGGTCCTCCAACAGCTGAATATCACCGCCGACCCTTCTGCATTGTCCCAAAATCTTGAGAAGGTCGACGTTGCAGGTGGCGACACCGCTGCCATTACCACAGCATTGACATCTTATCTCAAAGAAAGCGGTACAGCAAGCGAAGAGCAACTCACTGGTCTCAACACCCATGCTCCAACTGTGCTGGCGCAAATACTGCCTCAGCTTGGTATCAAGGCGAAGGGCACTGGGCCTGACGATGGTGTGGTGGAAGACTTGAAGGTGGTGAAGAAGAACAAGACTGTTGTGATTGAGGATGTCAAGGCGTGGAAGGCTAGTTTGCCGCTTTCTGCTGGGCCTGTGGCTGTCAATGAATTGAGTGCTTTCGAGGAGGTTGAGGCGAAGCTGTGATGGTCTGCTTGACCTATAGTAGGTTACATTTCTGAGGCGGCATCACCTCACTTAACATAGACGTTCGCAACTTAGATCACAAGCTCAAGACTACTTCCATCTGCAGGCCACGGCCCAGGTCGATAAAGAAGCCGGATATTCGGTACCTTTCTATCGGCTCTAAACTGTGGCATGTAATCAGCTTACCCACCATTATACTATACTATGTTATGGAAACGCACACTATGTCCGGTCATATCAAAACTACATACCTTCGTTCGTACGTAAAGTACTTATGCGGATGCCTCGGACT
Organism: Recurvomyces mirabilis; assembly: GCF_035927965.1. NCBI lineage: Eukaryota > Fungi > Ascomycota > Dothideomycetes > Mycosphaerellales > Teratosphaeriaceae > Recurvomyces > Recurvomyces mirabilis. The sequence goes on along the minus strand of NW_027041935.1, from coordinate 428,524 downwards.
TTGTCCTGACCTCGTGCGAGCGGCTCGTACATCTTATAACTAGGCTTTTACGGCCCGCGCGATGCGAACCCGAAGCTAACCTCTGCTCGCAAAGAGCAACTAATCGTTCCGCCGTGATCTTCGGGCCCAGTTTTCGACCGATTGCATAACAAGTTCCCTGCAGATGACATGATGCTTCGAGGTGGATATAACGTGGGTTGGCTGGTCCGGTGACCGCGTGCAAGGCGGTTGGACAGAGGTAAGGAGAGGGGAGGAGGATATAAGTAGGGTGCAAGTCGTCTTCTCACTTTCATGTTAACAATCATCAACATCTCCATCACATCTTCCAACAATTCAGAAGACAACTTACACGATAATCTCAGACTCGACACGAGCTCGGTACAAAAGATCAAGGCAAAGGACAATGTCGACCTCGAACTACATCAAGAATGTTGCCATCGTGGGCGTAAGTACCGTGTTACCTAGCCCACCATCGCCCAAATCGACTAACAGCACTTCCAGGTAAGCGGTCGCTCCGGCTCCCACATGACCGAGGAGCTCTTGAAGACCGGCAAACACACCGTTACAGCCATCACTCGCTCGGACAGCAGCTCCACGCCACCACAAGGCGTGCACGTGGCTAAAGTCAACTACGACGACCCCAGCACCCTCGTCGCTGCCCTCAAGGGCCAAGATGCCTTGATCATCACAATGGGCACCATGGCGCCGCCGGATACGCAGTCGAAGCTCATCCAGGCTGCGGCTGAAGCTGGTGTGCCGTGGGTTCTGCCCAATGAGTGGGGTCCGGATACCGCTCACCCGGGTTTGCAGAAGGATGTCCCGCTTTTTGGGAAACTGGTTACTGTGCAGGAGGAGGTGAAGAAGTTAGACGGTAAGGTGTCGGCGCTTTATGTGGATTGCGGATTTTGGTACGAGTGGTCGCTGGCTATTCCCGACTCGTTTGGCGTGGATCTTCTGAAGCGAGAGGCCACGCTTTTCGACAATGGAGAGGTAAAGATGAGTGTCTCCACTTGGGCTCAAGTCGGTCGTGCTGTGGCCGCTTTGTTGAGTCTGCCTGTCCACGCCGAGGGTGGCGACAACGAAGCCTGTCTCGACAACTACCGCAACAAGAACGTCTACATCAATTCCTTTACGGTCAGCCAAAAGGATATGCTGGACTCCGTGTACCGTGTCACAGGTACCAAGGAGTCGGAATGGAAGTTTAGCAAGGAGCCCTCCAAGGAGAGGTACGATAACGCCATCGCGAAGATGAAGGGCGGTGATCGAATGGGCTTCGTTGTGGCGATGTATACTCGTGTCTTCTTCCCGGATGATTCTGGGAACTTCGAGAAGACGAAGGGTACGGCAAACAAGGTATTGGGTCTGCCGAAGGAGGATATCGATGAGGCGACTAAGGTGGCGATCGAGCGTGCTAAGACGAATCCTTGGGCTTGACGTGGTCCAGGTAGGGGTGGGAGTAATAATCCGGTTAATTAGATACTTGATTTGTTTCCGTCTCTCGACCAAGAGTCTCGTGATGTCGTGCTTGGCAGTCTGCAATTCGCAGTCGTGCCTTCCTCCCACGAAACTGCCACGTTCCACATCAACCAAGCCTGACAGCTTCGCCCTCATCTTCCCACGCACTCAACATCTCTTTGCCCTTCACTCTATCATCTTTCAGCATCCTACTATCCTTCCTCGCATCCTCACCCTCAACCTCCAGTCTCGCCTTGGGCTCCAAAGCCTCAATCACGAAATGGTTGTCACAATTCGGGCAGTACTCGTCACTATCCTCAAATTCCTCCATATTCTTCCGAAACGCCTTCTTGCATTTTTTACACGCGAAGGTCATCTCATTTGTCTGTTTGAGTGTGTGGTCTTGTGTCTCGGCGTGGCATTGCGCGCAGTCGAACCACTGCCGACAGCAGGGCGAGCGGATGGAGACCTGGGCGTTGAGGATGTGTTTGCTGTGCAGATCATGTTAGCACGGTAGAAACCATAGATTATAGCTTGTCTCCTCGTCGTCTTCATAGACTCACCACATGATTGCTGTTTTCACGAGAATCAGCTAGTCGCAGAAGAACGCGTTCGTAAGGCAAAGTACGCGCTAAGCCTTGGCATCGATCAAGTTTAACGTGGAGTTTTGCGCGTGATACTGTACGTAACCGAGCGGGTGGTCAACCGCTGCTCGTTCTACGTCTTACGAGGTGGTAGTCATTTAGTTTGATCAAGGACTTATATGTATCGCTGGTAAGAGTTTTGATGTTCTATGCTACACCTTGGGACGACATTGTGCGTGGCCACTTCGCTCACTAGCTTTTCCCCGCCGCATCCTCCAGAATTACCTCAGCCGCCTTCTCGCTCACCATGAAAACAGGTATGACAGGAAATCCTCCAGGTATCTTCGGGAAGATGCTAGCATCTACCACTCTTAATCCACGTACGCCACGGACCCGAAACCGTGAGTCCACCAGAGCCATCGGATCGTCGATTGCTCCCATCGAGCAAGTACTAGTAGCATGATGAGACCACGCTTGACTTTTGATTCGAGCTCTGGTGTCACACAGCCTGTTGCAGATCCGTTGATACAGGGGAAAGTTTCGGTGAAAGGTGATATAGGCGATACAACGGATCCGTAAACTTTTCTCGCAAACTCCACTCCTTCAACCATAGCGTCCAAGTCTTCATCTGACCCCTTAATCTCAAAGTACCTAAAATTGATCTCCGGCACATCGCGAGGATCAGCACATCGTAACGTCACAGTTCCCGCGCTACGACTGTTAACATGCGGATGCATCTTGATCATAGAGAAGTCGAAAGTACTCGGTGGATCCTGCGGAATAGCGTTGACTGTACCAAGCGGCCAGAAACCACGGAATCCACCTGTCAAGCCCCACATGAAGAGATCACGCTCGTTGTATGCCGCTCGAGTAGTCTTGTGCATAAGCGCATCAAGAGACGTGTCGGTATAAGGACCGGTGCCGTTGTACCACATGTCTAGACATGGGTCTGGCCCGTGTCCGTACGTGCAGATTGGGCCGGGAGTGGTGAGGTTCTGCGAAGCTTGTGCGATGACACCGATCTCGTAGTTGTCTTGGAGGTTGGTGCCGACGCCAGGCAGGTTCACTACCAAGGGTATAACTAGTGCCTTGAGCTCAGCTGCTGGTCCAAGACCACTGAGCTTTAGCAGTTGTGGGCTGTTGAATGTTCCGCCGGCAATTATGACCTCTCTGCGGACAAATGCTTGCTTGAGGCTACCACACTTTGAAGAGTTGTACGGCGGGTCAACATTGTACATGCTCTTGCCCTGAATGTATTCGACTCCGATCGCTTGAGGCGTGCGAGCGCGAAGTTCATGTGGCGACTCTCGCGAGAAAAGCACCCTAGTTGCTAGAGCCTCGAGTTGTAGCTTGAGGTTGTACAGTGGCAGACCGTCTGATCCGGTGGCCTACAGGACCTACAAAACAGCGTCTATTGCACTGACACGTCTGCCAGAAGGAGTCTTGTGGGCTGGCAAGCCGAAGATGCCCACCTGCTGATCCCGGTCAGGAGACGCATTATTCAGATCAGCCTGAGTCAGGTTGAACACGTCACCAGTCTGACCGCTTGCAATCGCTGCGGCTTGCAGTACGGCGGCGACTGCAGGCTGATTTGCCAGTACAGCAGGATCATTCGGACTGATATCTAGAAATCCATCGAAGCCGCGTCCAAATGTTCCGGCAGATAAGTACTGGTTTCGTTCGACTCTCTCAAAATACTGCCGCATGTTTCCTGCTTGCCAACTCTCGTTACCAGTCACATTGGCAATAGCATGCCAATCCGAATCGCTGGGAAGTGCAGCCGCCAAAGCATTATGTGTCGAGCAGCCACCTAGCGTACCAGTTCTTGGGCAATAGACACCGAGCTTGGTGGCATTGACGGGAGGATCGAGACCAACGTTAAATCCGCCTTCTTTCGTCCGCCAGGTCAGATGTTCGTACTGGTCGTTCAAGGTATCGTCGCTGTAGTGCTTCACGAAGAAGTCCCACCGTAGCTGCGGGTCGTTGGATGCAAAAGGATACCAGGCAGCTATCGTCTCATTTAGATCATTGCCGCCGTCGTCTCCAGCCTCGAGAAGTAGTACTGAGTGTTGGCTCTTCGCGAGATTCGCAGCCAGAGGGCCGCCGCCAGGCCCGCTGCCGATGACGATGTAGTCGTAGACTGACCAGTCTTTGCCATAGTTTTGCTGTTGTGATGCGGAAAGGAAGGCTGCGCTGCGAGCGAGGGAAGTCAATAGGCACGCGATGAACCAAATTGCAGGATGGCGCGACAAATGCATCGTGGTGATGTTAGCTTCTGTCTTGCCATCGATGAGCGCACCTACTCTACTATCACTTTATAAACCCAAAGTTGAGCAACACTCAACATTGAGCTTGACTAACATGCCGCATTGTGCCAGCTCGAGTTCGAGTTCGGGTTTTGGCTGGACCGTTCTGCAGAGGGACCGACATTGCCTGGAGCGCGTCTGCTCATGGAGCTTGATGTTTCTACGGTACAATCTGTCGTTCATTGCGATCAGAGTCGATCCAGGTATTGGCAGGCATCCGCTCGGCGGCAGTGCGTTCTTGTTGAGGAGAAGGCACATTTTGTTGTCCCCTCATGTAGGTCCATCAAGGAACGCCGAGCATCTGGCCAGGCATCATTCCCAGAGCGGCAGACATCTCGTGTCCTCCGTCTGGCGGTAAGTCTATCTACTGTCGGAAGTGTGTAGATGTGTTGTTGTGTTCATTTGGTTATGAACACGTGTTTCGAGGTTTCGAAGGCCATTTCCTAGCGCGTTCGAGCACGTTTCAGCCCACACTCCCGTCGTCCCGAACCTTTGTCGCTAGCGCGTGCCTGGTGGTGCTGTTTCGAGTTGCATGACAAGATTGAAAGGCAACATCCTCTCTGACTTACCCCCTCTGCAAGACCACCTTCCATGCTCATAACACGGTGACAGTGAAGGAAGCCTGCTTGCGCATTGTTATTGGCGGCTACTAGGGCTGGAAGGGCTGGTTATGATCACAAGACAACTTAGAACGCTGGAACATGGCCTGGCCATTGAGGAGAGGTTGAGAGAATAGAAAAGGACAGTTGTGCTGTAGATATGGCGGATGGCGAAGACGTGACAGACTTTACCTCAATAAAACCGGTGTCTTCACTGCGGTCGAGATTCGAGAACTTGGGCAAGGATGTGGAGCCGCAGACACCACCACTGGAGCGTCGACAGGTGTCGCTGACAGCTACGAACACTGGGGTGTCGGAGAGGCCAAAGACAGCGTCGGGAGAGAAGCCACAACTTCTCGCTGCCAGTAATGCTACCGCACCACTGCAGTCTGGTCTACGAAGACCGAAGCCTAGCCATCTTCAGTCGAGACCCCAATCAATGATGGACGTAACGCCTTCGCAGAAGTCGCCGCCCATGGTGACTGTTGACTCTCCGAGCTCCCCGGCGCCAGATAGTATCAATGCGCGGTTGAGTACACCACGACTACTCCCCACGCCCGATTCCACAGGCTCACCGACCAGAAGCCATGCGCGGACGCTCAGCAGAGCAACCACTCCAGCACTAGAGAAGCGCATTTCCATGTTCTTGCAAGATGCGCCGCCCAAGATCGACCTTGCCAGTAAGCCAAGAGTCGTGGCGCCTCTTATCGAGACTACCCCGCCAAAGGTCCCACCCCCTGTCAACCGCACAGCCAAGCCGTCGGTACCGGTCAAGCCTGCTACACTCGCACAAAAGTCGAATGGACTGGCAGCACCAGAGCCGAAGCTGTCAGAGATGACAGACCATAGTGTCTCACCTTTCAGCACACCTCCTGGCAGTGGCGCAGGCTCACCAGAGATTCGGGGCGAAGCTGGTGTGCCGATTGGTCGCGAGCGCAACACATCGGATGCATCGTTCGTCGAGCGATTACGCAGCGACTCAGGAGCGTCCTCTGCAGTCTACCGTACGCGTTGTGATTCCGATGTTTCGTTTGCTGAACGAGCTCGAGCAGGCTCGAATGCCTCGTTCGTGGAGCCATCATCTTTGCCAGAGACTACGTTCCATGCGCCATCCTCACTTTGGCGAGCATCAAGCAAACGAGATCAGGCATCTCCTAGTCTTGCCAGGACGCCGACTATGCCAGCACGGTACGGACATGCTCGTAACAACAGTGCTGGCGGCGAGGTAGATGACGACCGACCAAGACTACCTGCCCGGCCTGAACTACAGATTCGCTCGGGGCGGACAAGTCCCACGAAGCCGAGATCAGGCAGGACGAGTCCAAGCAAGCTCTCGCAACAGATACATCCTCGACGATCACACGATGGCCTGAGACGAGCTGCTACGTTCGGGGATCAGCCGCCACCACAGCGTATTCCTGCGACCAGAGCGATGCCCAAATCTGCGCTTACCGAAGGTTTTGACCGGACGGTAAGTCTTGCTCCAGGCAAAGCTGCACCAGCAGTCCCAGCACCTAGGAGGTCAGTGGACATGCGACGGCCACAGATGCCTCCGCCCGCGAAGTCAAGCGTGCAGGATGCTGTGCAGACCAATGGATACTCCCACGACGATCAAGAAGACTTCATGCCGATTGCCCAAGCCGATACTTCCACGTCAGCCTCGGAGTACCCCGATGCCACTCAAGCGAATCGCAGGCCACCGAAATACAAGCAGCGGCCATTCCAGATATTCACAGAGTACGATACCAGACTCTGCGCGGTGTCTGGTGAAATCGTGGTGACCAGTGGCTACATCACGAAAGCATGGAACATCAAGACGGGCGAGCAAATTCTCAACATGATGCACAATGAGAATGTTAAGGCCACTTCAGTAGCCTTTAAACCTGCTCTGGAACCTCGTGACGAAGGCACCCGAATCTGGGTTGGGACAAACATTGGCGAGATACACGAGATTGACATACCAAGCCAACGACTGGTCAAGACACGAGCGAATGTTCACACACGTCGGGAAGTCGTTCGTATGATCAGGCACGGCACGCAGATCTGGACACTAGATGATGGTGGAGAGCTTTGCATCTGGAGGCCAGATGCGAAAGGCCTTCCCAACGTTGATGGCCAGTACCATAGCTTTCGTGTCCCTCGAGGACATTCTGCTTCTGTGGTTTGTGGCAACCACCTTTGGATCGCTACGGGAAAGGACATTCGTGTCTTTAACCCTACCGCCAGCAACGATGCTGAGTTTCAATTCATGCGCGGCACTCTTTCACAACCCGGCGCAGGCGACGTAACATGCGGCACCACGCTTACGAGCACACCTGATGTCATATACTTCGGCCACTCAGACGGCAAGGTCAGCGTCTACAACTGCAAAGACTTCTCTGCAGTATCTGTCGTCACCGTCAGCTTGTACAAGATAGCATCTCTAGCTGGCGTAGGCGACCGTCTGTGGGCTGGCTTCAATACTGGTATGATATATATTTACGACATTTCGACGACACCTTGGCGAGTGAAGAAAGACTGGGAGGCACATGAGAAAAAGCAGGTCTGCAGCATCGTGCCTGACGCTTCTGCATTGTGGTCTATGGATCGTTTGCAGGTTGTCACGCTTGGCACAGATAATATATTGCGGATATGGGATGGTTTCTTGCAAGAAGACTGGCTCGATAGCCGAATGCAGAGCTATGATTCGCGATACTGCGCCTACCGCGAATTGACCGCCTCAGTGCTCACCTGGAACGCTGGTGCCTCCAAGCCACAGTATCTACAGCAAAACCATGAAGACAACAACTTCTTCCGGGATTATCTCAGCTCTGGCGAGCCTCCCGACATACTTGTCTTCGGCTTCCAAGAACTGGTTGACCTTGAAGACAAGAAGACGACAGCGAAGTCGTTCTTCAAGTCGAAGAAGAAAGATGGTGGAGACCAGGAGCACATGTCTCATCAGTATCGTGCCTGGCGAGATCATCTTACGAGGTGTCTTGAGGAGCACATTCCCGCGAACGTTGGCTACGCTCTACTGCATACTGCTAGCATGGTTGGACTGTTCACATGCATATTTGTGAAGTCTACCGTACGCAGCCGCATCAAGCACGTCCACACTGCGGAGGTCAAACGTGGCATGGGTGGCAGGTACGGCAACAAAGGTGCCCTCATCTTGCGAATGGTCCTAGACGATAGCAGTCTCTGCTTCATCAATTGCCATCTAGCAGCCGGCCAAACTCAAACCATCAACCGCAACAATGACGCAGCCGCCATTCTCGAAGCAGAAGCACTTCCTCCCTACCCACTCGCCAACAGTAGCGCTGCCCAGCACAACGATGTCTTTGCTTCGGGTGGCGATGGCAGCCTTGTGCTCGACCACGAGATCTGCATACTCAACGGCGACTTGAATTACCGCATCGATACCATGGGTCGAGACACAGTGATCAAGCACGTCGCCCAAAACAATCTCGCCCGCTTACTAGAGCGCGACCAACTCCTGCTCAGCCGCAAAAAGAATCCAGGTTTCCGCCTTCGAGCCTTCCAAGAGAATCCCATAACGTTCGCACCAACATACAAGTACAACCTCCACTCCGACGACTACGATAACAGTGAGAAGCGCCGCGCACCGGCCTGGTGTGATCGCATTCTCTATCGTGGTCTTGGACGTGTGAAGTTGGAAGAGTATCGACGGTGGGACGTTAGAGTCTCCGATCACAGGCCTGTGAGTGGGAGGTTGAGGATGAGGGTCAAGACTGTTGATGCTGGTAAGAGGGCGCAGGTCTGGGAAGTATGTAAGGGAGAACTCGAAGTGAGGACGGCGGAGATGGGGAGGAGTGTGATGGTGGAGTATTGTGTGAATGTGCTTGGCATGACAGCACAGAAGGCGAGCGCGGCGGTAGGGTGATGAGCTGTAGATTGTGGAAAAGTTCAGCTATGCAGGGCTGCTGAATGACATGCTCATCATTTTGGCTGTACATGCTACTCTCTGTGATGATTGACTCGGTCTGAGGATGCTTTCAGCCGCGATCTTGTTTCCACAGCGTTAGATCTCGATAGTGCCGAGTCAATCTCACCAAGATCGTGGGGTTCCTGATGCCCGGACCCCATTGCGGCTCAAGCTAAAACACAGATCAGCATTGAGTGAGGTCACTATTTGTCCTTCATGAGGATCGTGACGCGCAGCACGCGAGCTTTTCTGGCGGTCCATCGCAAGTGCATAGATGATGCTCTCGCTACACAATCAGGATCACCTAGGTAAACCCGTGATCCACTTCCTCCAGCTGTAAGACCACTTTTCTTACTCTGCTACTGCTGCTGCACCTCCCACCTCTTCACATACATGTCTATTAGAGTACTACTCCCCTCTGCACCAACTACCTACCAACACCTCCTTCGATCGAGCACCAGAGCTACTGCTCGCTTCACAAGCCAGCGTGCGCCAATCCCACGCATAGCAACGACAACTACCTCGATCAGCAAACGCCTCTTTCACCTCACAGCCAAAATGGACGACGCAGAGGCTCAGGCGAAGCAGTCGATGCCCGCACAGGACCACTGGAAGACGAAGGCGCCATACAAGGTCCACGACCCTCAGGATAACTTCAAGGTCAGATATGAGGCAAGCTGTCATTGCGGGAAAGTGAAATACCAGCTTTCTCGCGATGAGCCGTTGGACAGCAAGTTGTGCCATTGCACTACTTGCCAGACGCAGCATGGTACGTTCGTCCAATATCGTCGTTCGTGGCCTGACGCAGCACACTTGCTAATTTGAGTTGTCTCCGACAGCTGCTCCTTTCCAATGGGCCGCCATCTTCCACAAGGATGACATCAACTTCACTCACGGTCATCATGACTTGGAGTGGTATGATCCCACTGAGAAGTCGATCGAGCACAAGCTCCCCTGCAAGGTCCGCTGCAACTTCTGTCATTCGCCCATCATGGACGAGGGCCGAAACATGATTCTGTTGTTCCCCACTTTGGTGCATTTCAAGACCGATCAGGACAAGAAGAACTTCAAGCCTAGGTACGTTACACCTCGCGTGTCCAAGCAGCTTCACGCACATCATGTAAGAATTCTGACTAACACGTGCACAGATGTCATATGTTTTACGGCCAGCGTGTGATGGACATCCCGGACGGCCTGCCCAAGTGGAGTGGATTGAACAACAGTAGTGATCTCATGGAGGATAGCCCGCCGGAGCTCGTCAAGGAGATGGAGCGCAAGAGAGAGAAGGAGCAGCGGGAGAGAGTTGAGAATGGTGAGAACAAATGATCACTGCCATACCACGCTCAGAGATCGTAGACAGAGGTGTCAGAAGTACGAATAAGCACGTTCTGTGCTACTCGGTTCGCAGGACGATTTAAGGAAGAAGTACTTGCTGTGCCACATGGTCACCACCGCTGTAAACTAGTACAAGACCACTGAAGGCAGACCAAGTTTTCTCTGCTCGCCACCAGACCTTTGATTCATAACCCAAGTGCATCTGTAAGGTGAAGATAGTGGCACTGGATGTGCCTCTGCAGCGTTTCGGGTCCTTCAATGGGAACTCGTGAGTGAAAGTGAGCGGCCTGAAAAGCGGTCACTGATTCACCTTCGAATTATGTCGCTTCTTTTAAGTTCACAAGTGAGCTTTCTTGTCTCGAACACAAGTCTCCAATCGCCCGCGGTACTTTCATTTCTTCGGAGATCGTGTTAGAGAGCAAACATCACTTTCGCCATGGTCGCGAATCTCATTACGTTGACCACCCCACACGGATCGAAGAGCACGACCAGAAGACATCTCATCGCCATCACAGACGCACGTCCGGCAAGTTCCACTTTGCCAAGACCCAACTGCCAGACATTGCGCCCTCGACTTAAACTCGTATGTGCACCACCAGCCCTGACGACTCCATGATAGACCTAAGGAGACGAGGCACCACTGTTTCGAATATACACTGATCATGGCAAATTTCAGGGTGACATCGTTCTCTTCGTTGCAAAATTAGAACATGGGCAACAAGCGCAAGCAATCAATTACGCTTGATCAAAGTAGGAAGCGCGTCAAGGGTATGTCTGCATTTCATGTGGTTGTGATCGGATCGCAGTGCATCAATCGAAGCAACATCACTCCCAATGATTGCCCTGTCGTGACGCTCTGAACATATGACTGACTGGTGTCACAGGCACACCAATCCAAGGAGCTTCAGCTTCGCCACACCCGCACGGCGAGATCGACCCTGACGAGTACTTTGCCGTCCGCAGCATACTTGACGAACGTCCTGGCCAGTACCTAGTCGACTGGGACGACAGTCCGCGGACTGGGGAAGCCTACCAACCCACCTGGGAGCCCAAGAAGAACGTTACCGCTGCTGCTATCAAGGAGTGGAAAGCAGGCAACGCACCACCACCAAGTGCAGCTGTTCCAAGTACGCTTCCAAGTGCTGCCGCAAGTGCTCTTCCGAGTGCAACAGCTTCGCCTGCCCCTGCTACCCTGGTCTCGGCTCCTTCTAAGAAGGTTAGAGGGAGGCCACGGAAGGTCATTGAGAGCTCCCCGGACGTCTCGCCGCAGATTACGAGACAGCAGGCACGCCAGGAGACTAGCGAGTCCGTGCAGTTAATTCACACACCACAGACGAACGCTCGGCCGGAGCCTGAGATCATAGAGTCACAAGACGGTCAGCATACAGTCAACGACGAGTCTACAGACAGTCCACTATTCGAGCCTGTCGGCACTCCCGCCGCTGAGCCTAGTGTAGAGCCATCTGATCCGCCGGCAAGCTACTACACAGGCGCTTATCAAGCATTTACATCCTCTGAGCTTGGGTTTACCTCCGCAAGTGCGCCACCAACCGGCGAGCAGATAGAAGGGCCACTGGAAACACAGTCTCGCTCTGTGCCCGTCAACTTTGGCGAGGCCTCGTCAAGAGTCATACCCGACTCGCAAACATTTGTTGAGTTCACAAGCTCAGCACCAGCAGCAACCACAAGCAGTCGTTCGGATCAACGGAATCTGTTGTCTCAAGCTGAAGCAATCATCCAGACTCCCGCTCGTCTAGTCAATTGCACTGTTCCATTAGCTCAGGCCGAGACAGGCGCTCCCATTATTGAAGGACGTACAGCAGAAGACACCTCAGCAGAGCCATCGACCAACAGCCTGCTCCGAGACGAACCACATCAGGCACAGCTTGATTCACAACTCGAGCACACCTCCTCTGGCGCTCGACACGAAATTGACATTTCGCAAGCTACGCAAGCGCATCCGGCTGAAGAGACGGGTGGTGCAGAAACCTCTCCTTCCCTCGAGCTGCACGAGTCTCTCGGTTCCCTCGCAGTTGTCTCTCAAGCTAGCAGTGGCGGCGCGACAGCACTACACGATCAAGACTCTCCAACGACTGGTCCTGTGAACGATCAAATCGGCGACAATAGCGCTCGTATATCTCAAGCGTTGGCTGCTACTCCTAAGTCTTCGGACCTCGTGCCGCCAAACCCCGGTGGCAACATACAAAGTCAGTCGGCCGCTGATCGTGGTGACACAGAGTTGACTTCACAAGCTCAGCAGTCACGACTTGAGGATCCAATAGACCTGACAACGTCCACCTTCCCGTTTCAGATACAGGTTAATCGATCGCCAATCGAAAGTCCACCTGGCTTCACTTCTTTACTCAACGGCAGCGACACCGTCCTCCCATCCAAAGAGCCTCCGTCGCCTGTTCGATTCTCTAGCCCGTTCCCATCTGTGCCGAGCTACTCGATCGGCACATTCGGCGTAAGCGCACCACCACAGCCGGTATTCTCGTCAAACCAATCGATACCAGCGATGCGGGCATCGCAGGGTTCGTTGGACTCGCGAGCCTCACTGAAAGCTAAGCTCGAGGCAAGCCGTGCGCAGCGCCGAGCGCAGCACGCAACGAACGAGTTGACATCTGCTCGGCCAAGTCAATCTAACACACCTGTCCCGCAGACGCAAGATGCCGAATTAATAGTATCACAAGCGCCCAAGCTAGTCTCTTCGCTCATTGTTGACGAGCAAAGTCGTCGTTCTCCTTCGGCTTTCCCTGCTATGGAGCCTCCTCCCGTCATCACGCAGGAAGAAATGAACACTTCCGAACGATATGAGACATTACTACCTCAGACACGCGAAAATGGTCTACATCGTACTGGCTCGATGGCTGCGCCGACTCTGAGCAGACAGCCGAGCAAGGATCTCAACCCACCACTTTCGCACACATATGTGCTGCCAATTGCGCTAATCGGCCATCAGCGCGACCAATACCCAGCCACTGTACACGCGTCCGCACATTTGATCAATGAATTATTGACATCTGCTGCTCCGGGCGCAGATCTATTGCGAGATGCTGAAGCTTTCGTTACTCGTATGCAGAACCTCACCGTGCATCCAGATCTCGTCAACTCCGAAGCGTTGTCACAGTATGCCGTGGAACCAAGGCAGCAAGCTCAATGGGATGTGGACTGTAGTGCCAAGTGTCGCTTTCTGAAGCTGCTCATCGATGAGCTTCGCGATCAGAGTATGCACATTGCAATTGTCTCCCAACCAGGCGAGATCATGAACATCCTGGACGTGTTCTTTTCAGGCATCAGCATACCACATAGACGACTCTCTGATATCCATGCGTCTAGCTTTCAGAATGAAGATCAAGCTCTTACGATCACGCTAGTGTCGGTTGAGGATGTGGTTGTCGACCAGACGCCATCGCCTGCTGATCTGATCATTGCAATGGATTCAGCTGTGTCTGCCGAGTGCATGCCAATCAAAGCACTACTACGAGGCGAGCATAGAGCGCCTATGGTCACTATGGTCGTACCGTACTCAGTGGAGCACATCGCGCAGTCGTTGTCTGCCGCACTTAGTAGCGAAGCACGTCTGCGACTGATGATCAGCAGCATCCAGCAGTACAGCAGCATCGCTGGCTCGCTCGAAGAAGGTCAAGCCAGCATACGAAGTGCCGCCGAGCAATTGGCGAGCTACCTAATGTCTGAAGAGAGCGAGCGCGAATGGCCATTGCAAACGCTCGAGCCGCTCGCAAACCTCGACAGTCAGACGGAAAGTGATGTCGAGATGCCGGCTGCCCTGCACGAGCAAGATTTAGAGAATTCTGTGGGCATCAAGCGTGTGCACGAAACCAGCAATGACACTACAGAAGCCGTCAAGAAGATCCGACTGGACGAGCTGACATCTGGCATTGTGGGAGAGGCGCCGTTGACCATCAGTCCTCAGGAAATCCAGATGACGCATATCAGTGACTCTGTTCCACGACCTACTCAAGTCACTTCCGACGGTCTCGACGCTGATACTACGCTCATGCTCACCGACGCCGAGCAAAGCCTACGGAACATGCTCCGGGACGCTCAAACCCGGCTGGACGACCACGTAGAGGCAATCAGTAAGCTACAATACAGATTCGAGGAGCAGCGCGCAGACCTTGTGACGAGGACGGCGGAGCGCGATTCAGCTCTGATGACTGCTGCAAAAGCTGTCGAGCGCATGCAGTCAAACCAGAACAGGCTGGAAGTCATTCAAGCAAACGCTGCAGAGACTGGAGTCCAGCTAGCTCAGGCAAATATGCGCCTACTAGACCATACTATCCCCGAGCGAGCCGAGATCGAGCGTGTTCGCTCCGAAGCCCACCAAGCCCGAAGCGAGAAGGAGCAGATCGAAAAGCGTCTAGAGAGACTGAATCAGGAACACGAGTATCTTCGCTCAATCTACCAGACGGCCTCACAAAGTGCGCAGAACCAGTCTTCTCAGAATACTGACCTCGAGAATGCGCTTGCGGTCGCTCAAAACAAGGCCACGAGCGAGCAGGCTCGGCTGAGAAGTATGGGCTACGATGCCCAAACCACACTCCTCCGGGACGAGAACAAAAGGTTGAAGGTTATGCTCAAAGATCGTGAGGCGGCAATCAAGTTTAAAGAGGAGGAGCTCACGCGATTAAAGGAGGCGCAACGAGGAAGGATGGGCACCAGGGGGACGAGTGTACCTCGCAGCCCAAGGGTCGGTAGTCCGATGAAGATGGCTGTTGAAGGTGGGATGAAGGGACGTGGGAGTAGGCAGGGGAGTCCAGCTGCTGGAGAAATGAGGAAGGGCGTGTTGCTCCACCCGCTGCGGAACAGCTGAGGTGTGATAGGATGAACAGGAGTGAGCTTTTCCACATTGGCCACATTGGCGTGACGGCACTTTGAGGCTCGGAACTTCGGGACTGCTTGCATACGGATGCACGGCAGCCGTTAAGCAGAGTTTTCATATAGTTGGCCACTTGGAGAGTCTTCCTCACTCATGATCCGCTGTCCATAAGTTCCTTCTCACCTTCTCACGCAGCTGCCGCTGTAGCAGCGGGCTTCGCACCCACTACGTCGAAACCATGCCAGCCATCAATCTTCGCTCTTATCTCCTTCTCATACATATTGATACCACCCACATAGCTAGTAAAAGCAGTCAGCTCCATCGCGGAAGAGTGGACACAGTCATAGGTGGTCTCAAAGCCAGTCACTTACATCATATTCTCAGCCTTCTTTCCGGGAATATTCGCTCCATTCCACCAACTATCCGTGAACGGCAGAAGCGTCATCTTACTCCTCGCCGCCAAAGTCGCTTTCCACTCCTCCTCCGCTTCCTCCTTGGCCTCGAACTTCCTCGCCCCTTCCGCTTCTAACTTACGTATCATATCCACGATCGTCTCGACCTGGGCCTCTATGATCGTCGGTCCATTTGATAATGCGGTAGGGGCTTGAGGGGTATATGCGTGGAAGAAATTGGGGAAGCCGGCGATTGTGATGCCAAGGTAGGTGTTTACGCCCTTGGAGGACCAGATGTCGGCGAGGTCGACGTTGTCTTTGGAGTGTAGGCCCATTTGGGTCAGGCTGCCAGAATACGAATCAAAACCTGTGGCCAACACCACCAAATCAAAGTCGTACGTCTTGCCATCTTGCATCTCCAAGCCAGTTTCCGTGAATTTCTTCAATGGATTCTCAGTCAAGGAATGTAAGTGCACGTTCGACTGGTTCAGGACTTCGTAGTAATCCTGTTCCAGCGGTGAGCGTTTGGTGCCGAAGTAGTAGGGTTGCTTTTCTACTGGTGGTGCCATGATGGCGTGTTTGGCCGGATCTGTGAGGCGAGCGCAGACTTTGGACCGCCAGAATTCGTAGGCTATCTTGTTCGCCTCGGGATCGAGCAGGATGTTCCCGTAGTTCCCAAGGGCGAAGTTGAAGCTGCCGCGAGCCCAGAGCTCCTCGAACAGACGTTGCCGTTCTGGAGCTGTGGCATCTTGGAGTCTATCACCTGCTCGGCCAGCGGGGAAGCCTGCGGCGCTGTCTCGACCTGTGGTGAAGAGAGTTGGATAGTAGGTCTTCCAGCTGTTCTGCTCTTCTACCGTGAAAGCCCGTTGACCCATTGGTAGGCAATAGCTTGGTCGACGGAGGAAGACCGTGAGTTCTGAGGCTGTTTTGCCAAGTTCTTGTGTGATCTGCACCGCGGTGGCGCCCGCGCCGATGAGCCCGATCTTCTTGCCTTTGGGATTGAAGTCTTCTGGCCAGGCACCGGAGTGATAGACTTCGCCTTTGTAGGAGGATAAGCCTTCGAAGTTGGGTGTGTATGTCCGGTGGAGGAGGCCAGTGCAGGAGACGAGGTACTTGGCTTTGGCGACATGGCCTTGCAAGGTCTTTACTGTCCATTTTCCGCTACTTTCATCCCATCGTGCATCGTTGACCCGGGCGTTGAAGTATGCATCTCTCCGAAGACCAAGCACTTTGTCAATGTGTGCCATATACCGCCTTAGCTCAGTATGATCGGAGAAGCGTTGTGTGAATGACCAGTCGCGATAGACTTCCGGAATGTTGAGTTGATAGAAGGGTAGTTCCGAGTCTACACGAGCTCCTGGATATCTGTTCCAGTACCAGACGCCACCGAAGTCAGAACCGGACTCGAAGCACTTGACGCTCATGCCCATTTCGCGGAAGCGATGGATGGCTGTGATCCCGCTGAAACCTGCGCCGATGACAAGGACATCGCATTCAAGTGTCTCCTTTGGGACGGCATTGTCGGCCGGCTTGATATCTTCGTGCACATGGGCGCCATTGGGAGCAGTCTCGGGTGTAACCAGAACTTCGCCGCCGAGGACTTCTGTAGCCATGATTGAATGTCTTTGCTAGGAGTGTGTTTAATGCGACGATGATTCCTTGTTGACCAGAATTAGAGGAGGTTCTCGGCTACACCGCTGTAGACGGAAGGAAGCTCGAGGATATGTAAGAGACAGTACGCAGTACCTACCGAGGTCATAGAGGTACGATCGAGTGGAGCTATAGGGTTGCACAATCCTACATTCTATTTAGCTCGGCCATTCCTGCTCAAGTACCCTAGGCGCAAGAGGGGTTCTTCGGGGTAAACGCTGGTTGACGCCAGTCGAAAATGGCACAGCGAGATCCCTGCCATTGATCGATCCCACTCCATCGGGGAGGGCGTCTGCTTGGATTCGATCGCAAGCTGTCCGAAATTTACGAACAGTCCTATAAGGATTGATGGTGAAGAGCTGAGTGGAGTGCGCCTTATTAGGGTTTGCCGCCGAACGTTTATGGGGCGGGGAGACATCACGTGTTTTCGGAACGGTTGTCGCCCGTAAATAGCGTGCGACAGGCGTCATTTATGCACAGGCGTCTCAGGTACAGTACGGGAGTGGTTTTGTAGTCGATACAGCACTGTAGTTACGACTATCCCTACACTCCCTATGTATTCATTCTAGGGGAAAACAACGGACACGGCCGACGGGCCTCGACTTAGCATGTCTGCGAAGAAGAAAAGCATGGCGAAGCCTCTCGAGGTGATTCCGACAGCAGCCATGTCAGGAGGCGTTGCTGCGAAGACGGGTCCTGCTGAACCTGTCATGTCGCCTGCAAGCCCAGGCAGCTCACCCGGACGGAGCAGCTTTCAAAGCCACGTGCGAGCAATGTCGATAGCCGAGTCTACCACCGGCTCGTCCATACGAACCAACCGCTTCTCGACATCCTTCCCAGTACAAGCACAAGCCTCGGCCTCGACAAGTCCTACACGCATTGCAGCGAAGTCCCCAAGTCGAGAGCCTCAGGCAGTCGTGCCTGAGTCGCTGGCATCACCGACTGGCCCTACAGATACCAACTTCTTAACTGCGATCGCTGCACAAGAGCGAAGGGTGCTGGAGCTGAAGGAGGAGTTGCAACGTGCCGAAGCTCACTTGAACAAGCTGAAGTTGAGCTGGACGCAGCACGAAGCGAACAAGAAGCGGAATGATGCGCGGAGACTAACACAGCTGCAGCCATTGCAGACCAGTCCGACGGTGGCCGACAACGAGGAGGACGCGGACGGGTCCGGTGCATTGATGCAGCAGGAAATGGAGAGGCGCAAAGCGTTGATCAATGGTGGTCGGAGTAGTCATCGGACCGTCTTTGCTGGCTCGAGACATGCCCGAACATTATCTCTCCTATCGCCTGGACGAGATGAGGTGCGGTCGCCTGTTGGACGTATGGGACCTCCACCACCACCGAGAAAAGAGAGCCTGGTAGGGGTAAGAAGGCCGAGCTTGGATTCGATAGCCTCGGCGAAAAGACCAGCGCTTTTGGCAAGGACCTCGACCACGCCCGACTTGACGACCGAGATCTCCCGCTCAGCCAAGCCGAGCATAGACCTCTCAGACAGCCTGGAGAAGAGCATCGATCATGAGGCACTACTGCAGACTGGCAAGAAGATGGCTACTGATTTCCGGGACGGACTATGGACATTCCTTGAGGACCTGCGGCAAGCGACAGTTGGTGACGAGGCTACTCAGCACCAACCTGTTGTGCCTGGTGCCCCGCCAATTTTGAGAAGACATGCATCGACGCGCACTGTCCAGTCACGATCGAGCAAGACCCGACTTCGTCCAGCTTCGAAAGATCGTGGCACCAAGACACCGAGCCCAGCTCGTAAGCACGCTAAGAGCGCCACACAAGGAGCCCTGCCGGACCTCGCAAACCCGAATTTCTGGAACGAGCATGGCGTAGACGCGACTACACCCGTAGTTTGTGCAGCAACTGTCAAGAAATCACCTACAGTGAGAGGGCAGCACAAGTCAACTCCTGCCAAAGGAGGGAGCGTCGCAAGTAACGACGCGTGGGACGCTTGGGACGAGACAGCCGACAGCTCCCACGCCTCCCGATCGTCCAGCGCAGCCTCCGATACGACAACATTACCCTCCATAGTCTCCGGCTCCGGAGCAGCGAGCCCAGCCGTACGACTGTGTCGTGAAAGTGCCTCGAAGCTCTCCACCTCGCCTTCGGAAAGTACACCTACGAAGACATCTCCAGCATCGAAAAAGGATCCTTTACCGTGGCCTACATTGTCCAAATTCGGGCCTGCTACTTTGAGACGGACTGCAAGCCATCTAATGAATGAGTGGGAGAAATCGTTGACTCCCTCACCTGGAAAAGAGTTCACAGGGCAGGAAGATTATCTTGGATTACATACCGAACATACCAGCACACCTAGGACCTCCAAAGGAGCAGGAGTAGCAGTGGGAGGAGGAGGGAAGAAGGAATGATACCATTCATGTATCCCAAATTCGACCCACGAATAATGTCAAGACTCTCGAGCGAGATCCCAGAAGCCCAGATCAACAAAACTTCCCACTCTCCACAGCGGCCTTCAGATCTTCGTTGAACGCCGCGAATAATCCCCGTATCCACGGGCGTAGAGGCGAACAATACCCGAATGCCCAAGCTGTAGGCCCAGAGAACTGCTCGCAGTGCTTGAAAAGCGTCGTCTCTGCATCCGCTGCTCCTGGTTGCATAACCCATGAATGTCGGGCTGTGAAACCGTATGCCTTGCCTATGTAGCCGAAAGTCTGCTCGTTGTTGACCTGACACACGTAATCAGTTCCCCGATACAAGTGGCATAGAGTCCCATGTCATGCCATACTCTGGGACAAGTGGTGAGGTGGCAAGGAGTCACGTACATATACCTCGGCAGTAACAGCACCGGATTGCACTGAATCAATGTACATCACATCTCCCGCTTGGGCGTCTTGGACGAGTACGGTACTATCGTCCGACGTCTTGACGTGTAAGTGGTTGATGATGTTCTGTTTGTTCTTCCATTCTGGCCAGCGGGCGAAGTCGAGGAGGACTTTCCGTACGGTGGCGGGTGGTGCGTTGATTGTGATGGGGACTTCTATGCTAGCGTTTGTGAGGAAGGACATTTTTGGGATGGGGCGCTCGGGGTCGGTGATTGTGGTAGCAGCTGGACTGGAAGATGAACAACAGATGGCACAGGTTGATTCAGAGGTTCTAATCAAAACAATGGCTAAGCACATCTCTCAGCCCCAGCTCGTCGAGTGCACGGTCTCGACGTGATCAATATTCGTCCATGTTCAGCTTCGGTGGAGCTCAGTCTGCTGGTCTTGGTATAGCTTGCATGAATAGCGTTGTTTGGAGACTATGTTGATTAGGGCTTGACAACGAGACTACCTAGCGAATTCAGCCGGACAAGGATGGAGAGCCTCACGACATGAGCTCATGGGACTTTTGCATGTGGTGTTGACAAGTGCCGACGCCAGTATATTTTGTGAGATCTTATATAGACGTGCTAGCAATAGTAATAGATTGAATCGACCTCACCGCCCAGCTTTCACTTCCCAGCCAGCGCCTTCAATGGCTTCGTGCCAGGGAAGAAACTGGTCGGCATGGCAGGAATAGGGATACTCTCCGTGAACCCCCAAGTAGGCGTAGCCAGATCCGCCGCCATGGTCGGGGCAGCATACCCCTTCGGCGCAGCGGTGACTGTCGTCGTGGTAGCGGCGTATGAAGTATGTTTCGCAGCATTATGCAAGCAGAAGGCGTCGGCACCAGTATTGTCGGTGTAAGCGCTGCGACAGCTATACCACTGGCTCTTGCCTGTCTCGGTCCAGAGAGCGACGTCCGAGAGGTCGACACCGTTGCAAGGTGTACCGTCTGCGCAGATTACACGAACGGGACCACGTTGGCCGCCGTTGGATTCTGTACCGGTCCAGTTGTTGACTTTGATGTTGGTCAGTTGGACGCCAGTGCCTGAGACTGCGCTCATTGAGCTCCAATACTGCGATGAAGGCTTGGTCAGCATGTGTCAGCTGGGGATGGAATGGCAGTGCCGTACCTGGTCGATGTCGAGGCTGTAGGCATTGCCGTGGCCGATGAAATTCTCTAGCACGACGTTCGAGACTGAGCCACTCCCACCATTGGACTTGATCATGTACATCTGGTTAGAGGACCAGGTATAGATGTTCCGGTAAGTGATCGCGGAGACGTCGACGTTGGCACCAAGACTTCCCATGGCTTCGAGATGTGTAAGCGTATTCCCACAGGTGTCTTGCATATGGGTTTCATTTTTGGAACTCACCACACCCTCCGGACCAGTTGCAGTATACTTGCTCCACGAGAATATCTGCGAGGCCGTCAGCTTCCTTGACACGTCCGTGCTTATATGTCACGATCAAGGAATCGTCATCAATACAAAGCACATACTATTGTACAGTTAGCATATGTGATGTGTAATCGTGGTAGAAATCGCACTCACCTTTTTGCTGGAGACTTCACAGTCACACATTCATCCTGCAACTGATCAGCGACGACCTAATCGACTGAGCACGAAGCAATAGTACCTTGTTGGTGACCATGACATCGTGAATCCAGATATTCGTGGACCAGACATCAATCCCATCCAGGCCACCGTGGTTCGCGCCACGAATAGCCATATTATACACCTCGCCACTGTCACAAGTATCCATACTGAAGTGGAAAGCTGGACTGTCAACCAGGATAATATCGTGCACCGAGAAATTTGTCATTTCGTAAAAGCGCAGGAGGCGTGGACCACTGATGCTGCCCGTCTTGTGGAACTCGTAACCATAGCCCTGAATCGCTCCTTTGCCAGTAGTAGAAAAGAGTTCGAAGTCAGTGCCGTGTTCGATGAAAATCATGTTGCCCCCGGCTGTACCAGTGCGGTAGATCGTGCCATCGAGCTGTAGCGCCCATGCATTGCCACCCGAGAGCGTCACCCAGGTAGCCAATGCATAGTTGCCGGATGGGATAACTACCACGCCTCCAGTCTTGCAAGCGTTGAAGGCGGCGGTAAGTGCTGCAGATATGTCCGTTTTGCCGTCGGCCTTGGCACCGTAGGAGGTGATGTTGCAAGTCTTCTTGGCCGTCTTTGTGGCGGCAGATGTCTTAGGTCCGACCTTGCCAGCAAGTTCTACGGATTGTGCTGCGACCAGCGCAGAGACTGAGGCTGCCAAGTAGCAGAGAGAAGAGAAAAGCATCTTGAAAGCTGTGTCAATAGCTCACGAACTTGGTAGAAAAGAGTGTTGCGAAGAGGAGATGTTGCACGCCTGGCAGGAGAAAAGGATGTACTGCAACTTCTCTATTGTAGGTGTATGCTGGCCCAGACGTTCCCAAACCTTATAGCAGAGATAGGCGAGGTTTCATGAACAGGGATGGCGCATCCCGATGACCGGTTGCTGTTCGCATGACACTCCGTGTCGCTTTGATAGTGACGACGAAAAGCGGTTTTGGCGTCGAGACGCCGTGTCACTATCATGTGTCACACTATGGACGAATTCTTCCACGTGGCGAGATGATATGGCATCTTCATGTCCTGCTCCAGATGGCACGCAATCAGAGTCTGGCATTGGGCCTCTATCTGCAACAATGTGTCTAGCATGTGTGATCATCGCCCGAGGCTGCTTTCTTCCGTCCGGCCATGCTGATGTTTAGAAGACCACTTAGACGGAGTATTTACACCTGCCACGGAACAGGTGCTCCATGATCTCCCTCGACGATGTGGAGGTGCTGCTAGTGAACATATTTAGCAGTGGAGGGACATTCTTGAAGATTTGTGACACGGCCTGAAACGCGGCTGTTGCCGCACGGATCGCGCTTGGAGCATTTTGTCTCGTCAAGATAAGAACCAAAAACAACGATGATGCGTATGTCATTGCTGGATCTCCCAAAGCAACGTCGGCGAATTCGACGGGAAATTCAGCATCTGGCTTGTTCTGGCCATGACCATGAGTGCTAACTGCTGGGAACAAAATCGCCTGACGCTTGAGTCAGTGGACAGAACATCCCGATCATGGAGCGTGTCAAGCGACAGAAGCAACGCAAAGTGTTGCTGATGGGTCGTTCGGGTGCTGGAAAATCTTCTATGAGATCTATCATCTTCAGTAATTACGTTGCCAAAGATGTACGACGACTGGGCGCCACAGTAGATGTCGAACACAGTAACATAAAATTTATGGGCAACCTCATGCTCAATTTATGGGACTGTGGTGGGTAAGCAGTCTTGCTACTGTAGGAGAGTACGTCAGTCGCTGATCGTACGCAGGCAAGACTCATTCGTGGAATCATATCTCACGAATCAGCGATCGCATGTCTTCACCTCTGTGGCGGTCTTGATCTTTGTTTTCGATATCTCTTCGAAAGATGGAGGGTCCGACATGGTCAGCTTTGCCTCGACGATCAGAGCTCTCCACGAGTTCAGTCCGCAAAGCAAGATCTTCGTACTCGTCCATAAGATGGACCTCTTGCCAGTGGACCAGAAGGCTCGAATCTTTCAGCAAAGAGCCATCCATGTCCGAGCCACATGCGAAGATGAGGGCTTTCTAGGTCAGCAGGTCGATTTCTGGGCAACGTCGATCTGGGACCAGAGTCTCTACCGGGCCTGGACGCAGGTAATCTACTTCTTGGTACCTAATGCATCAGCGATCGAGAGCATGTTGCGAAAGCTAGCCGAACTGCTTGATGCGCGGGAACTCATTCTATACGAACGGGCCACATGCCTTGTCGTAACTCATATCACTCGCGGAGGCGAGGGACAGAATCCATATACGGACCGCTTCGAGCGCATCAGCAGCATACTGAAAACGCACAAGCATTCCATGGCGAGGCATAGTGGCGTGATGGCGGCTGAAGTCACCTTCGCTGAGATGCAGATCAAGATGGGAGCATTCATGTTTTTCATCACGCGGCTGACCGAGAACACGAATCTGGCTGTGGTCATGCCGAGTGACGAATCATCTTTCAATGCTGCAAGGGTCAATGTGCAGCTGGCACGACGCGAGTTCGCCCAGCTTGATATCGTTGAGAAGAAGGGTAAGGATTCGCAAACTACAACGGGAGCAAGATCTGGACTTAGTGGTACAGATGACATGGTAGGGAATGAGGACGGTGAAGGATCGACATCAAGTCGTGTCGGTGAACCCTAACATGCGAGATCCATGGCTAGAGGTGTGAACAACAGTCGCAACTGCACAACGCGGGCGGCCGAAGAGGGACCACTTGCCTGTTGTCGACTGAATTTCCACTTGTGAACAACATCGGCCGAGAGATTTCTCTTGGGCACAACATAGGTCGATGCGAAGCACAGCACCTCGCTTGCGTGGTGAACATGCTGTGGCAGATCTGATGATCGGATACGAGGAGATCAATGTTGACCAATCATTTGCTTGGCCGAGCCTGAAGAGGTAGTCAATTTGCACAAGGCTTCATATACGCCGCTCGGCCGCATACAAGGAGGAGTGGCAACGTAGGCGATAGGCCGTGATATCCGCGCAGCGAACGATTGTAATTGGAGCGGGTAGTGGTCTGATAGGCAAAAGCGAGTCGAACGAGCCGCTTGCGCTCATATTGAGTGACTACATATACACGACTTACATGATTACCATACATTGAGTGGCTTTCATTCTAAGCGAGGTGTTGATCTTTCGTGAAGTTGCAGTCGACAGCCGGTTCTAGCATCAGTACCGACGTTGATCGGCGGCCAGCAGCAAGATCAAGAGATCACATGAACAAAACAAGAGCGATGTACAGAGGGTGGAACGAACGGATGGACCCCCTGCTAGCTGCCGTTTGCAGATCTGCCAATAAGAACGCCAGTCTGCTTTTGCTCGAGTCTGTAGTGACTCCGTGCTTTCTGCAACGGTCGACAGGGGGTCCATCCATTCGTTTCACCCTCTGTACTTATCACTCTGCAAGCTGCGAGCTTGTCATTAACCATGTGCCGGATCACATGGCCAGCCGCATCTCGATTCCTGCGCACCTGCATATTCAGCTCTCTGGTACGTGGCTGATGTAGGACCATGTCCCGGCCTCTCTATGCCGTCTTGCCAGTGTGCCGTCACGCCTCGGGTCGGAGGCCGTGACGATGGGTGGCTTGATTGGGGAGTCGAACATACAGTAGTGCCGTATGCTTAGTGCGTAAGGAGGAGTGGAATACCGTGCCGCATCTGTGAAAAGCCGTCTTCTTGTGGCGATACTCGCGCCATTGGTTGGATCAAATGCCGTATTCGCCTAACACTGTCAAATGCACGAAGATGGCCCCCACACATTGCCTGCATTTGCATAGCAATAGGATATCAGGACGACTGAGCTGACAGCGCGTGCCGAAGCCGAAGAAGGTTTGTCTCATGTCGGGTCACACTTGCTGGCCGCCTTGCCGTACGGCACGGCCTAGACTGTGCAGAGCCAAGGTACCAGGATGATACCGGCTCCCGCAATGCGTGTTCCTGCAGTGCGTCACCTAGCGACCTTCTGCCCTCACTGCTCGGCTCGATGGACCGAAGCGACGTGCACTCAGCTAACGCCAACATGCATGCTGCGTAGACAAGACTGCTCTACGCAGTTTGTTCATTCAGCTGTGGCAGACTTGTCGCCCACGTGTCATCTTCCCCATAAATACAGGCTGCTATGGACGAAGGAATACAGGCATTACACTGGGGTCGTTCAGGACGTTCATACAGAGCTCCTGGTACGCGCGAAAAAAATGCTCTTCCTCCGATGCAGTAAGTGTTGATCATGGTACTGAAACCCACGAAACATGTAAACCGAGAATTCCTGCCGTACAAAGAACACCCAAACCAGATCAGTCGACTCGCATGCTGCCAGATCGTTGAGAGCTTCTTTGGGCCTCGTCACTCAACGCATCGAAATACGAATTGTGCATCTGGTCTTCCAGCCCATAGATGCAGTCGTGATTCCTATTGTTGACAAAATCCTTCTCGAGCGGATCCTTCATTCCCCATTTCCTGCCCAGCCACGCACCCGCTTGCGTCTTGGTGGGCCGCGTCATAATGTTCTGCATGCTCAATAAGCGCTTTTGTGAGCTGCTGAACTGATTTCGTGCCGTGTTCCAGTAAGTTGCGGCCTCGCGGAGACATTCCACACCACCACCGACTGAATCAAGTGTTCTGCCGATGTGTGAATCAAAGCCGCCTGCACTGATGATATCTATAGCAGATAATATTGAATTACCCAAGTATGGAGCGGAAATGACCGAGTCCACAGGGTCGTACCCTCCGTCATGCGATGGGCGTTTCAATAGTCTTAGAGAATGCATCATGTCCAGAAGAGCGTTGGCAGCCATGTGTGCAGCCCGTATATTGCGTTCTACTCTTGTCTGCCCAAAGCACTGGAACTTGACACAGCGGTTTAGGCGCATGAATGTGAAGTGATATAATGCGTGAGCAGAGACAAAGATTGGTCCATAGCCGGCGTGAACGCTTCGCGCCAGGTTGTTCTCGGTGTACTGTAAGTACTCTGGAAGGCATGACGACCAGCTGTGTAGCCGGTTATACGTCTCGACGTAGAATGTTTCATATGCTTCGGAGAAAGCATTGGACGGTCGGTGTACCGTACGGTTGGAGAAGTTGAGCACGTCTCCCCATATCGACGAGATCAGACACAACCAAGCCATCGGTGACACGGGGCTCTGTGGTTGTAGCTGTGCTTTCTGCGGATCGATTATGCCATTGTTGAAATGCGGTGCATTGGATGCCAGTCCTCTGTCGTAGTCGCTGTCAGCGCAAGGTAACCGCACGAATATGTCCGCGGTACTGATCGTGCAAGTCGAGCCATAGGCAAAGCGATCAAGGAGAAAGCAGGACCAAAAGGTACGCCTTCGGCACTCCGCGAGCTGGTTTGGCGCCAATCCAAATTCAATACGAGCAGGATGCTGGTCTTCGCCTCGGTGCAAGCAGGCTTCCTCCGTCTGGTAGCCCAAGGTGCCACTTAAGCACGTCCTGATCGCACTCCCTGCATAGTCCCAGGCCATGCCATCGGAGCCTCGGGCGGCGTGGTAAAGCGATAGTAAAAGACGAGCATGGACAACTGCTAGATTGAAGGTGCCGATTTTCTGCGCGACTGCGCCTTTGGCAATCTCAGCACAGCATTTCCCGAATCCGGAATATTGATCACCAGCGAAGATTGAGCCTACAGCCAGGATAGAGTACAACGCCATCCTTTCCAGCTGACATTTGTCCTTTTCCGAGGCGACCCAGGTCATTAATTGCGGCTTGGAGTAGAAAGTGTACGCTGCGTTGTTAATGTGTGTGAAGTACAGGTCCAGGACGTGCATAGTCAAGGCGCTATCGACATTGTATGGATCCTCGTCCCACGTCAACATCAGATCAGACCGCTGCACCATCTTTGCCATGTTGCTCGACACCATAGCGCCATACATATCGTTATGACTGGTGGCGCCAGCGTGTGCGACTGCGTTCGGAGAGGTAGATCTCTGTTTCTTGGTAGGCACATCGGGCGGAGAGGGGTCGTCGCGAGACCTGCGCTTGGAGACAACTTCTGGGTCGAAGTCCTTACTTCGCATTGGGCTTGTATTTGATGTGCCTTTGCATACCGGCGAGCTCATACCACTGTGCCAGGAGGTTGGTGCTGGCGTGCTCTCGGGAAGACCAGACTGAATTGGGGCTCTGTGGCATCGTCAGCTATGTCTCCGCAACTTCGGGAGGGCACGTACCTGCGGCAAGGCCGTTTGGCCTTCTCGCATTGTAGACAGCTACTTGCACCTGGCTCACACTTAATCTTCTTCTCGCGACAATCGAGGCATGCCAAAGCTAAGCGTTTTCGGGGTTTGTTGGCTTTCGTCAAGCCCCAAGCCGGGTTGACTGTCTCACCTTCCACCTGTGTCGGGATTCGGAAGCCGCCTTCGTATACATGGAAGGACCCCTCGCCGACCACCTCTTTGACCCCAAGATACTTCCGCTGGGGCTCTGCGTTCGCGGCTCCGGCCGGATCGTCACCGCTGCCCTCGTAAGCCGCTAAGGCATTCCTGTAAGAGACGTCATCCGGAACGCTGGCATACGGACTATGGATGGCGTTGGCCTGGTAGGATGTCGCTGATGCTTGTCGATGGATGTCTGGGCGGGTATCGCCATAGTCACGATTTTCGGAGAATGAAGCGTACGGCGATATTGGGAGTGATTGCATGGATAGTCGAGAGACTGGGTTCGACTCAAGCACCGGAAGTTCGACTCGACGTCCGGTTGGATAGTGAGCCGGATGGTCATTTGGAGGGTGCAGGGCCAGAGGGGGATGGATACCGGACGGAGGGTAGTAGCCATCATAGCTTCGGTGGCTAGTAGTTGAGGCTGCAGAATTGACCCATGCTGTAGAGAAGCCAGAAGATCCTCCTCCGTGGGAACCGGGGGTGAGGATGTCGCGCAGTCCAGGTAGGCTGTGTCCAGCTGGTCTGTATTCTGGCACAGAAGCAGATGCGTAATGCCGATGAGACCCAGACGATTCGGATAGTGATGTCTGTAGGCTCGGTCTCGGCTCCAAAGGTCGAGGAAGTTCAATAGTGTTGCGCTGGCTGTAACCTTGAGTTGGCTGATAGTTCAAACGGCTGGTGGGACGTTCATATGGG
Organism: Recurvomyces mirabilis; assembly: GCF_035927965.1. Lineage (NCBI taxonomy): Eukaryota > Fungi > Ascomycota > Dothideomycetes > Mycosphaerellales > Teratosphaeriaceae > Recurvomyces > Recurvomyces mirabilis. The sequence continues at coordinate 399,908 of NW_027041935.1, read as the reverse complement.
TTTGTGTCCGTCACAGATACTGGCTGCGTGCCATTAGACAACATGGTCCGCGATTAGAGTTGAGGTCATGCGGATCGTGCACAAGTCGTCCGTCGTGACACGAGGCACCAAGCAATGTGAGTATTTGTGCCGTGTTGTGTCAAGCTGTTATTCATCGGACACCAAACGTACCACAGGCTGCGTCGCTCCGCTGGTAGTGGTTCCGGGGGTGATTCAGCTGATATCAATCCAAGGTGGCACAACAGCGCACCAGACAACCTTTACGTGGAAAGGGACACGAGTGCCGAGGATAGGCCCGGTGGCTCCCAAAGGACGAGTTGCAGTGAGAGTCAGCAGAGTTCTCTTGAGCCGCTTCAGAAAACTGTAGACAGCGGCAGTTGTGGGAACTGTCGGTAATGCAAGATTTGCTACTGAGGCGCTCAGCTTGGAAGTCGGGAAGGGCGGACTAAACTCCGAAGTTCAGGCGACGAAGGGCAACGGCAAGCTGGATTTGGGTCGCAAGAAGGTAAGGCAGGACCACAGTGCATTCAGTCATGGAGTTTGGCGAAGTCGTTGATGAAGACGACGGCGTTAAATCAGCAGCCTGCAAGATGAAGGGACAAAAGCCCTACCGAGAGGCCAACGCTCACGCCAATGGCCACTCGATCGGGTCGCCAACGAGCTTAGATCAAGCGTGCGCGGAAGACGGGCAGGCGTGTCTGCGAGCGTGCCTCTAGCCTGCTGCACTCCGCCTGCAGGATGCTTGTAGCTGCATCAATTGGCGAGCGAGAGGCTTCGGGTCTGGATAGTGAAAATCGAAGATCTAAGCACTACTATTCCGCTACCATAGTATTGGCATCTAAGCTAGCGTGCGGCACAATGATAGTAGGCGGAGTCCGATACGACATGCCACGGGTCACGGTCGGTGAAGGATTTATTGACAATGGGACGGGGCTCTGTCCGCCCAAAGCTGTGGTTGTGACGATCGAGCCGTGTATGGCAGCTGGGAAAATTGAACGGCTTAGATCGCCGGGAGGCGTGGATGAGACCCCTGCGCTCACTAGCTCGACTCTATGCTCGGTGCACGTTGCCGACAGCTAAGTATGAACCGGTTGTATGACTTTTATGTCTGTACCTTACTATCCAGATGAAGTCCAGCCGACGATCTGCAGTCATCCCATCTCCATCTAGCTGCTATCTTGGGCATTGATTGACGCCTTCACCTCCCCTCTTCCTGTCCATCCGTCCTACTCATATCTGTAGCCCCTTGGCATTCGCACGAAATCTCGTGTCTGTGCTTCCTGCGTGGACTAAAAGTTATCACCACAGATTCGTTCATCGCCCAGCATGTCAGATACACCCGAGCAGGGAGAATGTAAACAGCAAGTTTGCGCTGCTGTGCATCTCGGTAGTCTCACTCCAAGGTGATCTGCCACCTGAACGCAGATGTTTCGCTTGTTTCACAGTATCGATGGTCACCGTAGCTCAGATGCACAGCTCCGAACAGATTTACTCCCTCTTCCTAGCACGTCGAGGAAAGGCTTCGCATCACGTAGATTGCAATCTCGTGTACCGTAGAAAGATGAGCAGCCGTAGCTGACGTTAGAGACATGCGCATGAGTAAGCGGCTTGGTTATTGAAACTGAAAACATCGCTAATGCTTTCTACCGGCATACTACGGGCTACATGCATCTCGCCAGGAAGCATATCTGATGACCCGAGTTCATGACGCTAGTATATATTGTCAGCTTCCAGTAGGAAAGTGCATACCAATGGCCTTGGCGCGATCGACCCTTCGCTCGAAACAAAGTGACGCTTGCTGTGGGGTGCATTCTCAGGGAAAGGCTGGTTGTTTGTTGGTCAGTCTCGCGCACGCCGGCCGACCAACCAGGTGTGGCATCGATCCGGCACGATGGCGCAAGACCGGCGTGGGTAGAGGCTAGGGCGCAAACGCCGGCAGCGTCATTCATGCAGGTTTGAAGCCTATAGCCGACACCTCTGCATGGGCAGAAGTGCGCCTGGGTACAGTACATGTGTGAGGACTTACATGGATGACACTATCCTCGCATCGACTCCCATTCTGCTCCAACACGCTGTAGGTCGTTCGCGGTGGCCATACGCCTGGTACATAGCCATGACATGGACATGGACGGCCTGCGCTGGCTGTTGCTCTACGCCAAACGGTCAATAGCTTTGGCCGCACCGGCCTCTCCGCAACGGCATAGCGATCCACGAGCCGAACGGACAAACCTTTTCTAGTTCAAAAGCAACTACCTGACTTACATACCCTGCTGTTTGTGCAGGATTCTGCGGAGCAATACCGACCTACTGGTGGAGTGCGAGATAGCCACCTTGGGACCACGTTCCTAACGACTGGCACAGTCACCTTTCCTTATCCGGCGTGACTTCGTGTTATGCAAAGCGGAGTGGAAACGACTGGACTACAGCATTGTGCTAGTTGCCGGCCAAACGACCCATCTTCCGGGGGTCGTTATTTCTTCGCACATGTCTCGGCAAATTCAGTAGGACAGCCCATGGCCGCGACGGCCGCGGCAAGTCCTTGCTAGTCCTTCGGGGCCCTGAGACATATGTTCCACTAGCCGGGACTTGGCTCGCGTGTCAAGGCATACACAGCAGACGGTCCTCGGGTTCAGTAGGTTGTCTCACATAAGCTACCATGCTAGAAGTAACGAATGTTGGCAAGCGAGCTCATACCTGCCACGACCCGGAGATCCATCGAATGGACTCCGACATCGTGCTTGCAGACCTTTGCCCAAGGCCTAGATTCGATCGAGCTACTACCCTTTTCCGTAATGGACGCCTGATGCTTGGCCTCACCTCCGCGCAGGACTCGGCCGTGAATAATCGCTGACCACGTGCTGGATCCTGACCGTACAATAATCCGACCAGTTGGAGGCTGCCACATCCAATCTACGTGGCACTGATCGGGCTGTCAAAGCACCGACGATCACCCGTGGCGGCAGCGACACCTAAGGAGATCCCCTCTCGCGGTGCAGCGCTGTAGTTACTGGCACTATCTTGTTCCTAGGTATGGCCGCGGGGGTTGAAATTCGACTATGTGCGCGACTTCATAGGTATACTCTGAAGATATGTCGGCAGAATGTCGAGTGGAGAGCCTAGTGACGACTTCTACCTTTCGCAGCTCATAAGACATCGTCGTTTTCGATACAACATCCTAACACTCTAAAAGGAGGGCTCGTAGGAAATGCAACTCCCTCGTCGAGTAGAGAAGGGGTACAGGTGCAGTCAAGCAACGCACTCCGAGCATTTGCTACGATTTGAGGAACATTGACGGCACTGTTGGACTCCCTGTCCTCGTTGCGATGCCCTTGGCTGCACGCTGTATATACGAGTAAAAGGAAAGCTGCCCCCAATGCTCGTATACACACGAGCGCAACTGTCGTAAATGTAGAATGGCCTTGTCGCAGGAGCCATCTATCGTCGATCTCTCATCCGCATCGTTTTTCCTAACGATCGAGAGTTTGTGAGACGACAGGCTGCTAAAGGACTCGGAGTCGAGCACATGTCACAGCCATTACGCAGACTCCGAGTACTGAAAGATGTGAGAGTGGTGCCTCCGAAGATGAGATCGCACTGCTGATACATCGTATACCGCTTTCTCCCGTGTGGCGGCAGTAGGCCGAACTTAGATATATAAAGCACCCATCAAATCGGCGAAGACCAGCAATCTACCGGAAGCCTGTTCAAAGGAAGTATGGGAGCGCTGTTTTCCTAGGCTACAGTAATGGATCAACCTAGGCTATTTCAGCCGAGCGGGCGGCGTGTAGCCTTTGTTATATATTTGCGCTTTATACCTCCACCATCGACTAACAGGTTACTTGAGCTAGCTGCGGACACATCATAACCTCCCGCGCGACTAACAAGATTGCGTCGCTACCAGGCGGGTTCTGACGTGATGAAATCTTGTGATCAGGCTTATGCTGAATACCTCGATCTGGTCATCGTGCACAGACTGCGGCTTCTGCTGGTCTCGGGCCCGCCTCCGATGCGGAAAAAAGAATACACCGTATTTGACAACCGATCGTGATGCAGTCTCGAGCTTCGCATATGCCAAACGACCAGCGGCCATTGATTTTCAGACGGACTCTTGTTCCCGAGGTCGATGAACAGAGAGGCACGGGAAAGTTCTCTTTCAGTTCTCAAGTTTACGCAGATCTTGATGGTGCTCCACGCCCGTTGTGCGAATCTTCGAGTGTCCATGCATCGTCCAAAGCCATATTGGTGTGCGGCGCGGAGCAGAGTGCTCCTGGTTGGGACTCATTGAGTCATGCACGTTTAGTGGAACGAACATATGAAAGAGCAGGAGCTTGCAGAAGATGTCTAGGTGGCCTCGACATAGTGGCAGACACAGACACCGATGGCTGCTCGCCTCCCTCCGCCCGTACATCGTTCTTGCTGTCAAAAACAAGTGATTTCGAGCTGGGCATTCGCCGGGTCTGCTAAGGTCTTGCTCAGCGGCTAGTACACGCCTTCTGCCTTATGGAGAAGAGCTGGAGCATTGCTGTACAGCACGATTCACACCGTCCTTCCAATGTCTCCGTGCAGTCGAAGAGATTTTCCACTCCTCAGCTGCTCGCAGCCATTGCGCTCAAATACTCGCATTGGCGTCACATTCAGACGCGTCTTCTTGATGCCTATTCGCGTACTGATTTGTGCTTCTGATCTTTTCTGAGACGTTTGCTGGATTACCAGCATTGAAAAGTTCATGGAACATACGAGTGAAGCTCATGGCAACTCTACTGAGCAGGCACATCTGGAGGGCGAGCATCGCGTCATGGTGTTTGCAGTGGGTAGACCTGTCTATGCGCCAGTAGATCTCGGCAAGCTAGATCTTCGCATATTGGACTCTGGTGGCGCGAATGTTGCGTAGTCTTCGGAAAGATATTGTCACGGGCTGACCTTCACTGACAGAGCGATGGCTTCGAGACGTTTAGATGTTGTGCCCTCCGGATGCCCAATTCACCTGCATAGACGTGGTACCGTCGGACTTCCCAGCTGGCCCGCCAAGGGGCATGATGTTCCAGGTGTAAGACATCAACCACGAACGGCCGCCGGATATGCATGGGACTTTTGATCTTGTCCACGGACGATTCGTGATGCTTGGCGCCGCGCGACAAAGTCCAGAGCCCGTCGTCCTATGCCTTGCGCAGTTACTGGTTGCTCGCCTTGTTCCATTCCATAAAGGCTGCGATCGACCTGGGCGAAGACTTCGGTAAAAACCATCAGGGGATGGCTGTAGGAGGCTGGACTCAAGCGTGTGAGAGACTGTCATACGTCCAGCTCATGGTCATATCATCGGCGATAAGAAACTGCTACGAGAGAGCATCGAGAGTCCGTGTAGCGCGATCGCGCTTATGCTGCAAGCGCTAAAGAGTGGGTTCACAATGGTCGTACTCTCCTCTTGGGTTTTGCTGACAAGCTGCTAGCCCTGCCGCACCCATTCGATGTGCAGAAGCTTGACACGCTCGACATTAGACTGCGATGTGCTCTGCGGGACAAGCGTGGTTATACTAGATTTCGTGTCGTTTGGGGCCAGAAGTAGAGAGATATTCACAAGTGACTTCAGGATCTGTCAGCTGTAAACAATGCAGTGCCAGCTGGGTGTAGAGACCTTACGGTTTGATTTACTTTTTGTTATCTGCTGTCTATCGTGTCATGTGTCAGATCTCAGTAGACGTTGTAAGCTCAATGTCGCTTCGCTAGAAGACCTTGTATTCCATGGCCGCATCGAGTCAAGGAGAGTGTCTTTATCTTCCCGATGGTGCAGTGGGCTAAATGTTGTCACCAGTGCCGTAATGCCACCAACAGATACGGTTCTACCCATGCTGCCGATCCTGATGATCCGTGTTGGAGCCTGATCAATGGCCGGACGCTTTGCACGTCTGAAGCTGAACATGGCACGCCTCCTTGTACTTCTACCACCACTAGCTTCGCTACCACTAGAGCTGGCCTCAGGTACACTCGTCAAAGCTCTCTTCATACCTGTTGGTCGTGATGTATGCGCTCTTCCAGTTCCCGTACCTACAGCCGTGATCTCGCCGACAGGTGGCATATGGGAGCCATACTCCTCAGCCAAGCTCATTCGGTTCTTGGCGCATATGTCCGCGATCCCGTCGATAGCTTGCTGGAACTCGGCGTCATCTGCATCCCGTAGTATGCTTGCAAAAGCATAAGAAGATATGGGAGGTAATGCTTGTATGGGCGTCGCTGGAGCGCTCCAGGCGCGGCCACTAATTGATTGACCCGTCGTGTCAGTGTATGCCCGTACTAGGACGGGACCAGCCATCGCCTGTACGCAGGACTTTATGATAGTGTGAGGTGCCGGTCACTGCATGAGAGCTGTTTCGTGAGTCGTGCGTGACACCAGAGCAGCTGTTCCGTTCGGGACGTGCCGAGCCTAGTGGTATCAAAATATTGTTCTTGCATTAAGTCTGTCGCATTTCCGTCTTCAGCACGAACCACGAAACAGAACGGTCTACCGTCACATCACTATGACAGAACAAAGTGCAGCAAAGGAAGGAATCGCTCCTACTGACCAGCCTATCGGCAGCAAAGTGGTCGAGCAGGTATGTGAGGAGGAATTTGAGAGCAGCATGTTCTCCAATCAGGTCGACCTTTCCTGTCGCCACGTTGTGTTGTGCTCAGGCAGAGTACTGGCGCATTCGTTCCACTTGCTAAGTCTGAAATTATGTCGACCTTCGTAGCGTGCTAACAGCATTGCTGGTACAGGTCAGTGAAGCAAAGAGTCCCGCAACGAGAGTAAGTGTGCTTTTATGTGGTTGCAGAATATTGCTGGACCCGTTCAATCACTTGGCTCTTGTCAGGGTCGGGCACAATATCTTCTACAAAACTTTGAAAGTCATGGAAAGTTGAAAAGAACCGATCGCATGTGCCTGCTGTACAGAATTTCTTTTTCTGCTCTCTGTCGTGATACATGCTACCACGAGTATCTCTTCCATCGCACTGACCACAGTCCAGTCCGAAGGAAAGTCCGAAGAAATATCAGGGGATGACGCGACATCGCCCAAGGACGAATCGGTGAGGCTGCCACAGCTGAGGAAAACAGTACGACCTGTCACTTTGTACTAATCTGATGGGGCTGCAGAAAGAAGATGGTGAACTCGACCAGGACGAAGTGAGTGGGGACCCGAGCCATCAGGAGACATCTATACAGGACTCTTCATTCCGCAATATGAACATGTGACTTCGAGTCTCGTGTTTGCCTCAATACCATGCTGACAGACTTGCCTGTAGGACGACGAGGAAGATTCGCAAAATGAGACAGCGCGACAGCAAGCCGACTTCAAATGGTGCAAGATCTTCTACGAGCCCACAGACCCTACGATGCAGAACTACTACTACATGCATTTTGACACCCGAGAAACCGGGTACGAGGAGCCGACTGAACCATACTGGATCTGGGATGCCTTGACCAACAACGTCCACGCTTCCGGCCTACAACAGCCGTCCATGACCGCAACATCTGGGCCAACGTCGGCTACACCAGCAGCACGGCCCAGTGAGCCTGTGCAAGAATACCAAGGCTACAACCCCGCCATCCACGGCAGCTACGACCCCAACGCCCCGTACGCCCAATTCCACAACTCCAAACGCGCCGAAGAAGACGGCGTCCAAACCAGCACTTCCCTCGCCACTGCTCAGACCGGGACGGATTACACGGCAGTCGGAACTTTCAACCGCTTCACCGGGGGATTCCAGTCTGCAGACAAGTCCGCAGAACGTCACGACGATTACAACAAGAGTGGCAGGCAGATGAACGCTTTCTTCGATGTCGATGCGGCGGCTAATAGCCACGAGGGGAGGTCGTTGAAGGAGGAAAGGAGGCAGAATAAGTTGAGCCAGAAGGAGATTAGGGAGTTGAGTAAGAAGAGGCGAGAGAAGAAGGAGAAGAAGAGGTTGGACTTCTATAAGAGCTGATGAGCTGGTGTTATTGTGGCTTGAGGCACTGAGCAGCGCACGAGCTCGATGGGGTTTTATACTGGACCATGCAAGGTCGATATTGGCCATCTCTGCCTTCGTAGTCACATAGCACCAGCGCATATGCTTGTGGTCTACCAATGTCTTACGTAGCAACGAGCATGGCTTGTCATTGATGTTGAGCGACGTAGACCAGTCGTACATTGAGATCCCAAAAGGAATATTCCAAGCTAGAGCCACAGCAATGACAAAGTCCATGTACTCATCGTCATTGTGGGTGCACCGACATACCTCTGGAGCGACTAGTCGATGGAAACATGATATTCTGCAGGCCGGAGCTTCTCGAGCATCAAGCAACGTCAACATCAATGGTTGGCCCCATTGATCTGAATCCTGGTGATTGTAGCTACTCATATTTCTGTTGCTTGGCTACTGATAGTGCAAGGCGATCGAGCTCGTCGCCAACCAGCTGGGCCGTGCCACCTGGCGCAGCATCGAGCAGTTGCAGTTCTGCTTTGATGTTGAGCATAAGCATAACGCGCAATGCTGCGGATACCTCCTCGTCGTCCTTATGTGCAAGACTTCCGTCTCCCTGCATAACACCTCGCTCCAGCATTTTCTTCGCCTTCGATCTATCCCTCATGCTTAGTATCAGTAAGCCTTGGCTTGCATGTGCGTCAGCGGTCGCGAAGGTCATGTGCTCATCGCGCAGACCCAGCCACTGAAGCTGCGGGACTTTAAGCTCCGCACTCTCATGCGCAAGTGCAATCGAGCCGTGCTTATAGACCGACATGATGGCAAGCCCGTCTGGATCGTGATCGACGAGAGCGAAGCAAGGTGGTGAAGCGAAGCCATTCTGTGGCGATGGTGTACAGAAGCAACGCAGTAGTGCACGAGTGGCGACATCGGGATATCCTTTACCAGTGATTAAGACGCCTTCGAATGACAACCTGTCCCAGAAGCTCGAGGCTGCGAGGGAGCGAAAGCTAGCTTCCTTTTCAATTACGATCACCCATTTGGCGGAGGTCAAGTCGACTGACAGGATATCTTTAAGGCTCGGCACGAGCAGACCTTCTCTGTCCCCAGAAGCGGTGACAGTAGAACCATCTCGGCGGCAAAAAGAGACTGCTCCTGCTACAAGGCCTTTCACCATGGCCGTGACGTTGAGTGCCGATCGTGGTACACCGAAGGTGAAAGCAATGTCGTCAACATAGCGGTCAACATGTCGTTGGTTTCCGAAAAGTGCTGGGTCGCGATAGTAGATGTCACTGAGAGGAGAGTGAGCTAAAGCATGCTTTCGCTACATCGCTTTCCAGTCCTACCGTTTCGAGATCGTGAAGCCTGTGCATAGAGCACCGTGTATCAGCTCGAGGATGCGGATGACGATGGCTGAGACCGGTCAGCAGAAAGTGACGAGCCATCACTTGAGAAAGAGCTTACTGAAGCGCCACGCCTCGTCTTCCGTCCGGCCTGGGAAAGATAGCCGCTTTGACCGGATTCTCGTATCCGAAGAGTCAGCAGTCAGTACAGCTTGCGACTGAAGGGGTTGTCTAGATCTCATGTTGAGTGAGATCCCAATCTCTGCTTCCCCATCATCGAGATCGGTTGAGATCTGTCTGAAGATTGCTTCGATCCGCTCGCGGGGTGAGCCTTGTGGATGGGAGAATGAGCTTGCTTTCTGTTTCTTGCTTAACCTGGCTTTCTTGGGATGTAGCTTGTCGTGTTGGATTTGTCGCGTGGTTGGCAGCAGTGCTCCAGAAGCAGCTTGCGGCAGTCCCACGGCTGAGAGCCCAAGGTAATCCGCCACATCGAGCTCATCGAAAGAGTCGACACCAGGCGTATCCGCATGAGTCTCCAACAAAAGCTCATCCTCACTCATGCAGAAAGGTTCATCGGCCGAGCTTTGAAGAGTTTCCTGTGATGAAAAATCAAGAATATCATCACTCGCGAGGAGATGGTCAAGGCCATCATCGTCAATATTCATCATGCGAGACCTCGCATAAGCAATGGAAAGATGTGGTGTTGGACGTAAGCAGAGTAAAGGACGGCATGAAGTCAAGTGTCAAGCCGCGTATGCAACGCGTGAAAGCGCACGGGCCATCCGCTCAACGCGTCCGCCTTTCGCTCTTGCTTCACGAACGAGCGCCGTTTCGGCCTGGTCACGATTTGTGTTTGGACTTTACTGGTGACAACGCCTGTACTGCTCTGCAGATACGTAGTGTATGGAAGCTAGATTGATACAACATCAACATGGAGGACATCGACTCGTCGCCACTGTCGCCCCACCCGAGGAAACGCGCAGCTACCGACGAGGATAAGCCACTGAACTTGAAGGGCACACAGTTCGTAATGCCCACACCGCCGGACACAGAGGAGTCGAGTAACGCAAGTCCGAACACGAACGACAAGCCAAGGGAAGCTTCTCCAGCGCCCAGCATATCTACCATGACGAGCATTGAGGTTGAGGTTGTGGGCAGTGATCAAGCCAATGCAGGTGGCTCGGCGGCTACACAGCCTCCACCAGCGAAGCGGCGAAAGCTGACTCCTGCAGAAAAGGAGGCAGAGGCTAAGGCCAAGGCGGAAAGGAAGCAGGAGCGAGAGGAGCAGAAGGCACTTAAAGACGAAGACAGACGCCAAAAGGACGAGGAGAAGCGGCGTAAGGCTGAAGCACGAGAAGCCAAGAAGCGTGAGAAAGATTTGGAGGAGCAACGGAAGGAGGAAGCGAAATTGAAGAAGGATCGAAGTCAATTGAGGCTTGCTTCATTCTTTGGTGGAAAGCCAAGCACTCCAGCCAAGGCTGGCGTGTCCGATGAGGGTACCGAGAGTGGCAGTGGCTCTGCTAGGCGCAAGTCTCTATCACTTGAACCCTTCGATGCCGTGGCAGCTCAAATCCGCAGATCTGCATCGCCAGTCAAAGGTCTACAACCAACAGCATCCAAAGCTGCCACGCCCACACCCACACCGGCGAAAGCAAAGCCATCTGTCTCAGACTACGACAAGTACTTCTTGCCTTATCAACTGCCAAATCACAGCACTCTGGCTGCCACTTATGACATTCCGAATCCAGATGATCTGGCCTATTGGCAGGGCGAGTTCGATCGCGAGATAAAGGATCCCACATTCAGGGAGAAGGTCGACCTTGGCCTCATTGAGGCTACAGCAGTAATTGACCATCTGTTCGATCGAGACAGCAAGCGCAAACGAGGTCTGCCTCTTCTGGGCATGCGTGCCGTCGTAGATAGGGTTCAAGGGACGTCTCAACGGCCAATCGATCTTACAGAAGAGACTCTGTCGAACCAGCAACCAACAGACCTTCTCCAGACGGTCACTAGGCGTCATCTACAGTTCCACGAGGATGTTCGACCAGCATACTTCGGAACCTACACAAAGGGGCTGTCGCCACGCTCGACACGTCGGCTGATGGTGCAACCTTTTGCTCCTCTACGAAAGGATACCGACTACGACTACGACTCCGAAGCAGAATGGGAGGAGCCAGAGGAAGGTGAAGATATCCTTGGGGACGAGGATGACGAGGCGGAGTCCTTGGGTGACGCTGACGAGATGGACGGCTTCCTTGACGACGAGGGAGACACGAGCAAGCGGAAGCTCATCACTGGCGATCTACTGCCTACTTGTTCCGGACTCTGTTGGGAAAATCATTCCAATGTCATCGTACGCAGCATCGAGAGCGAGGACAGTGAGCTCGCGACTACAGAAGGGACACCCTTAGGAATGAAGGGCATGCGCCTCGGCGTACTCCTACCGCACTTCACTGGTGGCTCCATCGATCCCTTCTCGAGCGTATACTGGGCTCACGACATGGCACCACCTGGCGTTCCGCTCGCAGTCACAGCACCCTCTCGACCACCCTTGCAAGAGCGGAATAGTAACGGCTCACCCCTCTCGCAAGCAACACTTCTGGGCGCCACACAAGCAGGCGCGGACGGCGGCATCACAATCGGTGCAGCAGCCACGCCCGGAGCCAAGCGTGGCCCGAAAGCTCAGCCGAGAACGTTGAGTAAGGAGGACTTTGACGAGTTCAAGCAGGCCATCGTTGGCAATACGGTGCCGAAGGCTGAATTGCAGAAGGCTCTGAAAGCTAGGTGAGTAGATTCGTGTTGGTTGGACGGACGACTCACAGAACCCGTACTAACGTGATGGTAGTTTTTCGAAACTCACTATGGAAGCCATCAGAGACAACCTGAGCACCCACTTCTCCTTCATGGGCCCCAAGGGCAGCAAGAAATGGTACTTTGTTGAAGCTACCGCGGTCGACCCAACAGCTGCTTGAGGATGCTCGATCCAGTATCAAAGCCTGGCGTCCCACATTTCTCCTTGGAGCATGAAGCATGATGTGCATGATCGATATGCTACAGTTTCACGTGCAGAGTGATGAGGCTCTGGTACATGAAGAGCGATTTGCAGAACATGTATGAATAGTAAGCATATGCGAATGACTGACGGTACTAAAAGGTGTAGCGCAAGAAATGTACCAAGCATACATACGCAGCTGCATCGCATAGCTAGAAGAAACAATCTTGTGTTCACGCTTCATGACCATCCTGTCTCTCCTACCCATCTACCCAATCTGATTCGTCTGCGATCCTAAATCAGTATAACCTCAAAAAGATCCGTATCTCCTGCGCAGAAGTCATAACCGCAACACAATCGAACCCTTACTCCAGCATATCCCTCTGCGCCTTCTTCCTCCTTTCCCGATCCCTCGCCTCCTTGGCAAAAAACGCACTCTTCGGCTTCGCCAATTCTTTATTACTCCGACTCCCCCTCTGATACTCCAAATACGCCATATCCTCTCCACCCGCCAGACTCGCCAATGTGCCCGCCTGCCTCTTGACCCCCGCCCCCTTCCTACCCCCAGTCCCCGCCTTCCGGAACGTCGCGCGATCCGAGAACAGATCATCGACGATTTTCTCCTCGTCTCCCGCCGTTTCGCTCTGCAGAAGGACGTCGGTGAGGAGGGTCATGCGTTCGTCTTGTTGGGCGAAGCGGAGGTCGGGCATACTGTCTATCCCGTTCAGGTGGGTGATGACTTTGAAAGCGTAGCCCTGATCTACCAGGAACGCTTGGCGTTTGCTGGAATAGTACATTTCCATCGTGTCCTTGCTGACAAGACTGTAGAAGAAGGCGTTGAAGCCTTCGTCGTTCCGGCGTTTGGCTCGCAGGATTCGGCCGAGTCGTTGCGCTTCCTGGCGGCGGGAACCGTAGTGTGAGGAGATTTGAATAAGACAAGTAGCTTCCGGGAGATCGAGAGAAGTGTCGCCGATTTTGGAGAGGAAGATGGTGCTGACGGCGTCGTTGAACTGGAAGTTTTGGAGAACGAGATCTCGCTCGCGTTGGCCTGTGTCGCCGAAAATGTAGGGTTTCTTGAGGCCCTCCGCGTATTGTTTCAGGGCGTAGACGTTATCGGAGAAGACGATGATTTTGTCACCTCTCCGCTCGTGAAAGTCGATCAAGAATTGACAGGCCTGGAACTTCCGAGGGTTCATGATGGAAAGCAGACTCCGTTTGTTAGTCGTCCCGGCGCGGATATATTCGGTGTGGAACTCCATTGTCATCGGACACCAGACTTCCGCGCATTGCACACGAGCAATATGCCCCTCCTCGCTGAGCTGGAGCCAATTGGCTTCGTAGAGTTTGGGTCCGATGAGGAAGTTGAGGTCTTTGATCTTGTCATCTTCTCTCAACAGTGTAGCGGTGAGACCGAGTTTGGAGTGGGTCTTGATACGCTCTGTCACCCGTCGGAACATTTCAGCCGGAACAACGTGGACTTCATCCAGAACCATGAGGCCCCATTCTCGTCCAGTGATCTGGTCCATGGTTTGTTGGCTGTCATAGGCGCGGCGGGTGTTCTGGGTTACCATGCTGTACGTGCAGACGATGATGCAGGCGCGATTCGGCACGCGACCCTTCTCGCTCGATGTGAAGATGATCACATCGTCTGGATTAATGTTAGACCATTTGATGAACTCGGCTCGCCATTGGCCGGCGCTGGTGGCGGATGTGCAGAGGACAATCACGCTCTTCTTCTCTGTACAAGCAGCTGTAATGCCGACAAGGGTTTTGCCGGCACCGCATGGTAGCACGATGATGCCAGATCGTGCACGACCGTTACCGAACATCTTGCTGAGGGCATGTTCCTGGTAGTATCGAATTTGCGTTGCTGGTTTGAGATCAATGTCCAGAGTGGCGTTCTGCTCGTCCGCCCGGAAATCATACTCTTCTGTCAAGGGCAGCTCGAGCTGGACGTTACAATGCTCTTGCACCGTCTGAATCTTGCCTCCATCAATCTCGAAAGAGTGGACCTGGTCGACCTCGTCGTCGTCATCATCCTCTTCTCGCAAGAACTCAGTCATGTCCTTCTCCGCCTCTCGCCCACCAAACTCATCATCAGACTCCGAGTCCGAGTTGTCATGTCGCTGCCGTTTCTGCTGTTGCTGCTGCTCCAGACGTGCTTGGGCCTCTTTATTTCCCTGCGCTTCTTTCGTGCCGGGAATGACCAAGCTCCCCATCTTTGTCGCCTTCTCGGTCAGCAGCTCAGCCGTTTCCTCCACTCGACATCCTGCTATGACCGGGTCGCGAAGTAGCATCTGCAATACAGAAGCATCGTTGCTCTCCACGAAGTATCGATTATGCTTGAGCACTAACCGCACCTTACCAAACGACCTGGTGACCTTGTGCACATATTCGATGATACTTTCCGGCAGTCTCGTCTTCGAGAAGAGTTCCAACTGCCTCACAATATCCTGCTCCGTCAGACCTACCGATACAGCGGCGAAGAGACTATGCGCGGTGATGGTATACTCATGCATATTATTCGTCCGACTCTGCGGCTCGGCGATATTGATGAGGAAGTTTTGTGCTTGTTTGAAACTCGGCGAGAAGGTCTCCAGTACCACCCTTCCCTTGATATGATCAAGCCATAGCGGCCGCAAGCGATGATCAGGTTTGAGCTGGAGGTCGGAGAAGTCACGATCGGCACGGAAGAGGCTGTCGGCGACATCGTGGACTGCCTTGGTGTTCTTCTTGACATAGGCGGAGGGAGTGTATTTGTCTACGACTTCTATATAGCACACGTTTTAGAGTCAGCATGCCGCGCGGAGGAAAGCTAGACAGGTGCAGTTGCGGGAGATGCTACTGACTGTCGAACTTCCGGGGCGCGGCGCTGTTGGGGCCGATAGAAAGATCTTCATCGGTATCCACGCTATCGCTATCGTAGTCGTCGTCGCTGTCGATGCTTACAGGTGTACTGACGCCTGATGCCACTCGTTTTGATGGTCGGCCACTCGCACCTGCCGCCTTTCGCTTTGATGCCATCGCACCTGTCTACAGTACCGTCTTTCACGGATCTCCCTTTCCGTTGCAGACGTGAGATGGATAGTGACCACCTCACTATCTGTGGTAATGGTGAGCGGACGAAAAGAAGACTGTGATGAGGACTGTGTAAGTACTTGGAGGCGCAGCGGATCGATGAGTCAATCTACAGTCAGCAGCTCGGCTCAATCGCGGCATGTGCTCGGCTTAGCTCAGGATAAGAATGATGAGGCAACTCTCACAATACAATCAACGCAACGGTAATCTTTGTACAATATTCCTGTGACCAGATAGTTTCCGTCCGAGCAGACATCAGGAGTGACAGGTGACCGGCTTGCCCATATCTCGCTGTTCTCCCCGACAAGACACGGGCGAAAACGGACATATGCGGATGGCCAAAGCTCTCCTCCGAATGATACATGTATAGACGAGTTGATCATCAATTATATTCTGTACTTACTTGCTGTTGATTTGTACATTAGCTTACGCCCCTGAGCCCTGTAACGATATATCACTTAAGCCGGAGTTACCTCGAACTATGAACACAATCAGATCCGTAGGCTACGGCTGGGGCGTTCTCATCGTCGCCGGCGGCGGTAGCTATTACTTCGCCAAACGCAGCATCAACGCCGACCGCGAAGAGCGAGCAGCAGCAGAGGAAAAGCGAAGACAGCAGAGAGATCGGATGCGAGTGCAAGAAATGATGCGGCAACGGGATGCGGCTGCTGGTACTGGGGCTGGGTCGAGTAGTATCAGAAGAAAGGAACCAACGGTTGAAGGTGATAATCCGGACCCAAGTCAGCAGGCCGACGCTGATCCGGCGCCTGTTACGCATGAGCAGATTGAGATGGCGAAGAGGGGAAAGTATGAGGCTTTGGAGCCTTATAGGTCGAGGAAGGGGGATAGGTTCAGCTGAGATCTTATGAGAAAGAAGCAGGAGAAACAGGACTGCTGGAAAGGATCAAGGCTAGTCTGAGGTATCCTGGAAATTGGTGAAGCTGGGATGCAGCTTAATGCCATCAGCCGCCTTGGCCGGCAAGAGACTGCTCAGTCGCAACCAAAACGAACGCACATTCAGTACCACCAACGCCATGCATGTACCCAAGGACCCCAAACAAACGCTGTCCAAATCCGATAAACATGGTCGACGAGACCATCACCCCCGCAGCGCACCAGCATAGTCATCAAGCGGCGAACAGCGCAGACAATCTCTAAAACTCAATGGTCGCCTAGATTGGATATCAGAATCATTCTTGCGACTCGTAAGAACCACTGGCCCGAGATTGCAAGACACTCACATCTTAGCATACCGCTTATCGGACCTAGCCCTCGAGCTGACTAACGCCGCTCCGGCGAAAGGTGCACTGAAAGCTACGCAGCAGTAGCCCATGACGGTTGCGGCGGCCAGCTTATCGTGTCGTGAAGGGCCGGAGCGTTGTGAGTAGAGGCGGAAAGCTTGGAGGAGGAGACGTTGAGTTGGGAGAGTCATTGCGAGGGATTTGATGTCGTGGTTGATGTTGATATTGAGTCGATAGAACGATAGACTCTGGATTTCGATCACGTGGACTTCCAGTTGTTGTTACTGTGTTTCAATGGTTGGCAATGTTTGCAGTATGGCTTTGTAATGCTGCGGATTTGTTCGTCTAATGCGTCGGCTGCAAGCACGCCTTTGCGTCTTGATATGGCGATGTGTGGAGCAGGACTGAGACGTGAAGGTGAGCAACGTCTCTCAAGCAACAGATATGAGCCTGATCTCTCCAAAGTACGTGATATATCAAATATAACAGATCTACTCAATCTATGTAGGTGGGCGGCGTTCAGTGTATACATAGTGCTGCCATTACTGCTGTACTTTGTACCAAACCACTGGAAGTATCGGATGCCCACCAAACCCGGGCCTTCTTTCCGCGTTCACATGCGCGTCAAGATTCATCCTTTCTGCAGGACGTCGGCATCTTTCCGGATGAGCATGAGAGGGAGCTTGGCGGACGGCATTGTTTCCGTCGTGCTTTTCGTGTTCGGAATCAAGCCGACCAGGTGAGGTTCGAGGGGTTTGTGGTTCGGTTCGGCATCTCCATGTGCAGTATGTACCCACATTATTCCATGTGTAGCTCGCCGATTGAACGAGCTGCGAGCCAGGCGCTAATCTTTGCTCTTTGCAACACAGCTTAACTGCATTCTCCTAAAACAACTACATGATCCAAGACTGTTCCAGACCTGGTCGCTACAGCCGCTCGACATGCTGGTCATGGAGATCATGTGTATACCAATAGACATATTCCGTGTCCCACCGTCCTGAGATCTCCGCCCCCAGCTCGTTGACAGTAGTCATTGCCACCAGACACAGCTGAACAACTCATGCTCACAGCTAATTACTGCCTTGCACAATGATAGCTTGCAAACCTAGAGCCACCTGTGCGCGCGACAAAGAGTTACATAGCGAAGCTCCGCTCCCGTCTTGCAACAGCTGCTCACCAATGTCTATTCGATACAGACCTCCCAGGCAAATTTCATCCAGTTGCAAGTTCCCTAGAGTCCACTCTAGTAATGTTGTCCAAGTTCTCCGATTCTGGGATCTCAGACCTTGTCAATGAATCGTATGGGTACCGTAGTGTGCACTGTTGGCGGAGCCAGAGATATGACTACCCAGAACTTTTAAGCGACGTAAGGCTTGACCCTTAGGATCCTGGAAGAGATGCGACAACATTCCTATGCGCTCGTAGGCCTTGTCTTGACGTACTCGTTTGTCCCTGCCGGTGCATGAACAGAGCGGCGGATGATCCAACCCAAGCCTAGCATATAATGTGCTTTTAGTGGTGATGTATATGTAGCTACCGAGACTGTATCTGTAGGTTAAGGCTTTCTGATTTTAGCTTGCGAGTGTAGAGTACCTGGATTTCCGCTCGTGCAAGCACGGCAGCTTTTTATTGCTGGCTGATGGATGCTCGGAAGGCTCGTGTACAGTCGGCTTGAGAGCTGCAAGGAGTTTTGGTTCTCAAAGAGACGTGTAACATGCCGACGTGACTCGAAATCCGACCATCACCGCTGTGTCATGCTAGAAAAGGACTTGGCCAAGGCAATGTGCTGCACACCCACCGACTTCCAAAATACTACACAAGGCGTTTGATATGTAGCACGGCGAAGAATGCAGCCACAGCGGTACTCGATCATCCAATGCCACGTCTTGATTGAAATCGTGCTTGCATTGCTCCTATTCAAATTGTTGATGCTAAACACTGTGGTTACGCGACTCAACATGATTATTGATGGCCCGTGTCCACAACCCAGTCGCTGTCTCCGTAGAGTCCGTACTAAGGGCCATCATCACCCCCGGAGTTTGGATGGATGGTCAGGCAGTGCGTGTCTATACTAGATCGTACACCGTCTCCTCATTCTCTATCAGCCAGTCCTTGACGCCTGCAACATCGCGCCAAGCCGCAGCCTGTCTGTGAGTGCGTCCTTTCAGCAGCCTCGATCTATCGCTCCGGTACAATCCTGACACCAGCACTCGATCGATACTCAACACGAACGCTAAGAACTTCAGCACCGGGGTCCAGCAATTGTCGGTCGGGATCGTGGCGAGTGCGATTGCCAGAGATCGCAGCGTAGCTCTTGAGCGCGCGAGACCGTCGATGAAGGAGAGTGCCGTACCCGAGATGTTGAACAGGCCGAGCGATTTTAGCTTGGTGGTTTGGATCATGCTCATGAGAGCTTGCATCTCACGGCACTCACTCCCATTGACAGCACACGCGCCTTTGGCACTCAACTTCTCTAGAGCATGTGGGGAGCTGAAGACTCGAGAGGCCGCATATAGATCACCTGGTGCCAAGGTGGGTAGTGCTTCGCCAAAGCCAATGCCGAGAGATGTGAGCAAGCGGAAAGGCTCATTAGGCGCCTCGAAAAGGTCGAGCGGCAAGTTGAAGGCCAGTCCGCCCACCCAGGCATCGCGATGGAAGGTGCAGAGATCCAGGGCCGCGGCCTTGAAGCCCGACACAGCCATGGCCACAAGTACCTGTGCGATAGCGCGGTCGCATTGATTATCGCAAAACACTATATGATCCTGATCAAGCCCAAGCTTGCGATCCAACTGCCGCTCTCCGTGAACGATCTTATGTCGACGCTTGCGCCATGGATAGATTTCTACCCGAGGCGACAATCCAAGCCTTGCCAGATTAGAGAAGATCTGGGTCAATGTAGTGGCGTCAGAGCCAGCCCATACACGTTGCTTGATGTCGTGCTGCTGAAGCGTATAGCCCCTGCGTACTGTATCGTCGGAAAGATAGAGAGTGTAACGATATATGATCTTGTCGAGCAGTGAGATCGACTTGATCTTCCTAGCGAAGACCTCGGTCCGACTGACGTCGGCCAGGACTCGTAGACCATACGTGGTCGTCAGATGGGCCCGCGTAATGAAGAACGCTTCGAGATATGCCTTCCACGTGGTCTCGGTTATCCTGCGGCTGACGAGTCGCATCGAGGGAAGGCTACAATCTTCTGCGTGTCCCGCTATGCGCACCAATAGCGCGGCAGGTAATCGCAAGAGCCTCGAGCTCACCACCTCGGGTTGAGTCATTTCGGCAGCCGCCATGAGGAATGATCCGGTAAGGCTGGTATCTGGCGCAGTATCTGAACCGGCTCCTGCTTCCTTCATGGTCACGGCCATGTCTATCTACCGTGACCCGCACGAATCCTGAGGATGTGAAAGGGATAAGTGTCACCGTAGCAATGGGGTAAGAAATGTTGCAGGACCTTCAGATAAGAAATCGGACCTCTTCACACACCAGAAAGTGCTAACTGACCGTTGCAGACATCGAAATCTGCCCAAATCCAACAGGCCCGAGTGAGGTCGAGCAAGGCAGGCGCCGGTGAGGACACCGAGACCTGAGTGGGCCTTGAACGTTACACCTTGCCAGAAATTCGAACAATTCACTCGCCTTGAAGAATGCACAAAACCACCAACGCAATCGCTAAAGTTCATGATGACGGTCATGCAAGATGAGGTATCCACATGAGCAGCCTCCGCTCGCCTTCGCTCCTTCAGACTCAGACTCAGACTCAGACCTCTGGAGTCTGTCGACCTACCAACCCTCCACTTCTGACACGTTGGCAGAACTTTACGCAAGTGACTAGGCATAAGCGAAGTAAGATTGCGCTCCTTCGTTGTTCAGCCTAATTCCAACCAACACCATCGCTAATCCCCATCCATAACGCCCATGCAAAACAGACCTCATCACCTAAACAACCTCCGCCCACCCATCCGGGGAGCAGTATTCTGCGCCCCCTCCAAGCTCAACCCCGTGAAACCCACTGGCCCACCCGCCCTCCGTTTCTTATACCGTCGTAGCGCCTCACGCAAATGATCAGGCAAAAGCGGACCACGATTATGTTCCTCGATCTCCAGGCCCAGGCCTCCAGCACCACCAGCGGCTAGAGGCGGCGGATCATCGTCGTCCGCTTCCCCCTTGACGCTCGCTTTCGTGTCCGTCGTGCCGTTGACAGCTGGAGCCGTGATCTGCTGAGCAGCGGGAGATGTCGGCTCGTTCTTAACAACACCATCCATCTCGCCATTGACCTTGATCACATCACCCGCCTCCTCCTCAATCTCAACCTTAACCCGACTCCTCTCCAGCCTCCTCCCCGCCCGATTCGCACTCCCATCCGCACACCTCCCCTCCACCGCCGTCCACTCCGCCTGCACCTCCCTCGCCTCCTCAATTAAACTCCCCGCAAACAACTTCACATACGCGCTCACAGCCAAAACCACATTCTGCGGCACGCTCTGACTCAACGTCTGATTCACCAATCGCCTCACATCCCCCGTTCTCAACTTGGCTTTATTCCAGGAATCGAAACGCTCCTTGTGCGCGTTACTCATGGTTTCGTAGAAGGCGTTTTTGCGCTTGTGCTCGGTGGTCATTTCTTCGCGCGTCATTTGGCCGCCTTCGTAGAGGGGGACGCGGCCGCCTCCTGCGCCAGCTTGGTCTGCTTCGTCGTCTTCGTCTGCGTCGTCGCCTTCGGCATCGGCGTCGTCGCCGCCTCTGTCCATGGAGTTCGCGCCTGCTATTCCTCCTCTCTTCTGCGAGCGGCCCTCCTCGCCATTCACCACATTTCCCCTAGGCTTCTTCGGAGGCCGGCCAATGGGTCGCTTTTCGCCTTTCCGTTTCCGTTTCAGCCCTGCTCCATTCTCTACACCTCCAGTCGGTCCACTGATAGCACTCCTGATCTCATTGTCGTCGCTGAAATCGTCCAGACTGCCGTCGGCGCTGGGAGAGTATTGTGCAAGGTGGTTGTCTTCGGCAAGCATGTGCTGAGCTTCGAGACTGTCGGCAGGCGGGAAGGAGGTTTGTCGCAGTGGATGCGCGGAGGATGCTGCGCTTACTATGCTGGGTTTTCGTGATAGTGGTGCACCGGGGAGTGCCAAGGCTGGTCGTTGTCGTGGTAAGGCGAGAGGTGAGGCTGCTGGCGGTGAGGTTGCGCCGCCATACGGAGGTGATGCCATGTTGTTGATGTTGTAGCAACGCTCGAAGCGTGCTCAGAAGAAGTGTTTCCAGTAGCAAGAGTGATGGACAGTTAAAGTGATTGGCATGTGAAGCCGAAGCTTGAACCTCGCCGGCAGGATAGTTTCTCCGATCTGCCGCTTCCCCCAAGTCTTGGCGACGCACATTGTCACGAAAACGACATGTCGAAGTTTGAGCTGCGACGATACAGGTCGACTACTAACCCGGTAGCAACACATCACACCACCTGCCACGATGTCGCGTCCAACCGTCACAATCCACGGCGCCGATGGGGCTGCTGGCTCCGAGAGCCACCCCCTCCCCAATGTCTTCAAGGCACCCATCCGCCCAGACATTGTCCAGTACGAATCAGAACATGCAAGAAGAAGGAATTGGCATAGATGTATATACTAACACAATGGCAGGGCTGTGCACACCGGTATGGCCAAGAACAAGAGGCAGCCATATGCCGTGAGCGAGAAGGCGGGACATCAGACCAGTGCTGAGTCGTGGGGTACTGGTATGTGGCACACAGAATCAAAGGCATTGGCAAAACGGCATACTGATTGTGATGTCTAGGCCGCGCTGTCGCCCGTATCCCCCGTGTCTCTGGTGGAGGTACTCACCGCGCCGGCCAGGCCGCCTTCGGCAACATGTGCCGCAGCGGTCGCATGTTCGCCCCCACCAAAGTCTGGCGCAAGTGGCAGCAAAAGGTCAACCTGGGCCAGAAGCGCTTCGCCACCGCCTCCGCCATCGCCGCCTCCTCGTCCGCCGCCCTCCTCCTCGCCCGCGGCCACCATGTCAACACCATCCCCGAGGTCCCGCTCGTCGTCTCCAGCACCGCCTTCGCCGACGGCGCCATCAAGAAGACCAGCCAAGCCGTCAAGATCCTCGAAGCCGTGGGCGCCGGCCCAGAATTGGAGAAGGTGAAGAACAGCCGCAAACTCCGCGCCGGCAAGGGTAAACTCCGCAACCGTCGCCACCAGCAGCGTCGTGGACCCTTGGTCGTCTACGAGCCAGAGAAGGACGGCAAGGACTTCACCAAGGCCTTCCGCAACATCCCCGGCGTCGAGACCTGCACAGTCTACGCCCTCAACCTCCTCCAGCTCGCACCAGGTGGACACCTCGGCCGCTTCGTGATCTGGACCTCGTCCGCTTTCCAAGCCCTCGATACCATCTACGGCAGCACCACGACCCCAAGCGAACTGAAACGCGACTTCCTCCTGCCATCCAACGTGATGGCGCAGCCCGACCTCGCAGCCCTGATCAACAGCTCCGAGGTGCAGAGTGTGCTTCGTCCCGTCAAGGGCGGCGCCATCACCAAGCGCAGTGTCGTGCAGAAGAAGAACCCGCTGAAGAATAAGCAGGTGTTGCTTCGTTTGAACCCTTATGCGGCGGCTTATGCGAAGGAGGGGCTTGGGCATGTTAAGGCCGAGGGGGACAAGCCGGAGAAGGGAGAGGGGTATACTAAGCTTTTGCACGAGAACTAGAGCGGGTTCGATTGAGTGTATGTGGGCGTGTGAGAGAGGTCTTACGTAAGGCGTAGGGCTTTTGGACATGGTGGTGCTTTGAGTGGAGCGTGAGATCGTTTCAACTCTAGCCTACGTGTCTGTCGTTGAGCACAATGAATCCATCTTATACCATTTACAGCGACTGTCGCCATGTTGACTCAAACGCTGACTCGCTTCACAACTGATCATGTCTGATGACAATAGACGCAGACTTGCATCTTATAATGATGCACTGCACATGCCAACATCGAAGAACTTGTAGAGTTGA
Organism: Recurvomyces mirabilis; assembly: GCF_035927965.1. Classification (NCBI taxonomy): domain Eukaryota; kingdom Fungi; phylum Ascomycota; class Dothideomycetes; order Mycosphaerellales; family Teratosphaeriaceae; genus Recurvomyces; species Recurvomyces mirabilis. Next base: position 376,341 of record NW_027041935.1, on the reverse strand, counting down.
GACAAAACTAGCCATGCAGCCATACATATATGCACGCTCCCACCGCCCCGAAACGCCACGCTTCCCTCAAAAAAACACCATACAAGACCAAGCAAGTATCGTGAAACAAGTCTGTAGAAGCACTCCTAGAACTCCCCCCTTCCCCTCGCCTCCCCTGCCCCCAACGCCCCCGCACCCCAAACCCCAACCAACCCCCAAAACCCCACCCTCCAACCCCTAACCAACCCACTAACCCCTTGGCCCCTCCTCACCCTCACCATCCCCGTCCTTGCATCCTTCGTCCGTGTTTCCCCTTCGAGGTACAAGATATTGTACACCGTTCCCATGACCCCTGAATACTCGGCCACGGGAACAATGGTCAGTAAATCCGGCTCGGAGGATTTGAGACAGGAGATCTGGGCTCGACGGACCAGGGTTTCGAGCGGGAGGCGGAGGAAGAGGTCGAGGGTCGTGGTTGTTAGGGAGGCTAGCGTCCACACGTTCGGAGTGGTTTCTGGTGAGACTTTGAATTTGGTTCGGAGGAGTAAAGGGGTGCTGGCTGAGAAAATTGAAGGCAGGGTTTGGGAGAGGGTGATGGGGAGCCAGAGTTTGCGGGGCGGGAGCAGGGAGGGGAGGTGCCGGAGGTTGGCGAGGAGGCCGCGGGGTGCTGTGGAGGTTGGGGTGATGATCAGTCGGGTGCGGACGAGGTCGAGGGGTGCGAGGAGCAGGCCTGTTATGCAGCTTGAGAGTGCGACTACGATCAGACTCCCAAGCGGATTGGGGGAGTCGTGGAGGTCGAGGCCGCTTAATCCCAGCGCCCCCGTCACACCTAGAGCGGGCGCTAGTCCGTTCTGCTCCGGGCCGGTGATCTCGGGCAGACCTAGGAGGGCGAGAAGGAGACTTCGCAGGAAGGAGTCGGTGGTGCGGAGGAGGGCGGAGTAGAGGAATGTGGTGTTTGTTCCGCGCCAGAGGCCCACGGCGCCCGAGGTGGTGTAGAGGGTTGAGAGAACGTGGGTGAGGCTGTTGGGGCGTTTGAGGTTGAGGTGGTAGGAGGGCTCTTCGCCGTGGCGGTTGCCGGGGGTGGTGGTTGGGGAGAGGCCTTCTGCTTCTTCGCTTGGTGGTGTTCTTCTTCGTTTTCGGGGAGAGCGGGAACGGGGTGGGACTGTGCCGGAGGTGAAGTAGTCGGGGATCTCGTTGTCGCTTTCGGAGGTCTCGTTGCCGGTTTCGCTCTCGTCTTCTTCGTCTTCGTCTGGGTAGGTTCTACTTCGGCCTTTGCTGGTGTTTCGTATGTTATCGGCTCGTCTTCGCGGATCTAGCCGTGTGCGTTGGGGTGTTGCTTCTGAACTCCCCGGTGGTAATGAAACTTGCAGTATTGTCTTGGCGACATCAAACGGTTGGGCGAGTAGGATGCTGGTGTAGCGGTAGAGGAGGGTGTCGAAGAGGCTGCGGGTGTTTTGCCATGCTTCGCCTGCGGAGGATTTGAGGTCAAGGTCGATTTCGGGGAGGAGATCTCGGGCTGTGCTGCCGAGGGAGGATGAGGGGGGTTTGAGTCCTGATCGGGCTGCGGCGTGGATGGGTTGGGAGGGGGAGGCGGAGGGGTGAAGGCCGATGGTGGGTTCGCGGTAGTAGGCGCTGTATGGTCGGAGAGGATTGGGCTCTCGTGAGGCGCTGGCTGGGAAGGTGGGTTTGTCCATACTAATACACCCTGCTTGGTAGAATGATCTGGTCGATGAGTGCCGAGTGATGGTATAGTCGTATAGTCGTATAGTCGTATAGTCCACATGCTCACTTGCTGTATAATACTGATGAGGCTCGAGCTTCATCTCCGCGACTCCGTCATCGCACATGGCAGTGAACATGACTTTCGCCATCACATGAATTTATTTAGGAACCACGCGCAACCACCACATCGACGCCAGCTACATCGGAGGAGGTAGTGAGTATCTACACATACTATGTCGCAAAGACAATGCATACAATGGGCGACCTCAGCATCAACAGCATGGCGAAGCGCATCCCGAACACCCTCATCCCGAATCCTCGACACCACCACCACTCGATATAAACGACACTACAGCACTCCCACATCTCGACTACTCCCTCCAAAGCCTCGCTTTCCACCCCGAAATAGAAACTTCACCACCAGCTCAATAAGACTACACAACGACCTCATTCCCCCAACGCCAGGAAACGAACGCAGCATAACCTTCATAGACAAGGACCTGCGTCCCACCACCCTCACCGTAGCAGACGGCAACAACCTCCTCGACATAGCCCAAGCCCACGACCTGGAAATGGAAGGCGCCTGTGGCGGCTCCTGCGCCTGCTCGACCTGCCATGTTATTGTGGAAGGGGAGGAGATGTACGACAAGATGGAGGAACCCAGTGATGATGAGAATGACATGTTGGATCTTGCCTTTGGACTGACGGAGACGAGTCGCTTGGGGTGTCAGGTCTCCATGAGGAAGGAGTTGGATGGGTTGGTGGTGCGGTTGCCGAGTATGACGCGGAATATGCAGGCGTCGGATTTTGCTGAGAAGGAGAAGAAGGGGTAGCTTATCATTGTGCCCGAGGATCGAGATGCTTGGCTTGTATTGTATGTTACACATGCTCTCAGGCGAGGAGCACAGCGTTTGGGTGTGTATGATTAAGCACTGCATAGCGAAAGGGGAGCAGCGGCGATTCTAGACACATTTCCGCATTGTATATCATAACTAACCACTCCTCCTCCTCCTCCACTCCATCTACATGGTACATCTACATCACACACCCCCACCTCACCCCCTCACACCCTTCCCGCCTCCTCACGCAAACCTCAACATCATGCGCGGGTTTATGCACGCCCGCAATCACCTTCATCTTCTCATACGGAGGCCCGACATACGGACTCCCATCCACCATACTCACTTCGAACCCCGCGACGAAGAGGCCGATGATGGCGAGGATCTCGTTGGCGGCGAGGTGGCGGCCGGGACAGATGTTGTTACCTGTGGAGATAGTGCGAAGAGATCAGCAGGGGGCCCTGGGGAGTGGGGATGGAAGGGAAAGGGGAAGGGGAGAGGTGCTTACCACCCCCAAACGTCCTAAACGCCCCCGGATGCAATTTCCCATTCCCATCGCGAAACGTCGCAGCGGGATCATGCAGCACCTTCCCCTTCCCCTCGAACTCACCGCCCGCAACCCCATCGACTTTCACACCACCACCATGCTGTGACAAGAACCTCCTTGGACGAAACTCAGCGACATCCTGGCCCCAAATCTCGGGACGGAAATGCAGCACATTAGCCGCTACAGTCACCACACCTCCTTTCCTCAAGACGAAAGACTCTCCCGTAGTATGATTGACGATCTCGGTGTCCTGGGTGATGTAGCGGTTTATGTTCATTGTAGCAGCTATCCGCATCGTCTCGCGCATACAAGACCAGAGGAGTGGAGCCTTTGCTCTCAAGGCTGAGATACTTAGAGTGTGTGTGTTGGTCGAGGGGTCCGTTGTGATGCACCGCTCGACTTCCACCCGGATATCGGAGAGGAGAGTGGGGTCGGAGAGGATATAGCTTAGTGTCCAAAACGCCACGGGCCCGGTGTTGATCAAGGCGGCGAACAGCAACCCAAGACTCTGTCGTCCCGCCATCGCCGTGCTGAGGCCATGGTCCTTGGCACTCTGGATGTACAACTGCACTATCCGTGAACCTTGCTCGTCGTGGTGTTGCACGGTATACGATTCAAACGCCTCCCATAACCGCTGCCGCGCCTGCCAGAATTCGGGGAGGAGGAATTTTGGAAACGGGGTGGTGAGGAGTTTATCCAGACTGTCGTCTACAATCCAGACGTCTTCGGCTAGGCTGGGGTTGATTGTAAGGGGGTTGGCGGGGCCGAAGATGGCGGTTGTAGAGGCGAGGGAGAAGTGGGTGCGGAGCCAGTGCCAGAGGTTGATCTTCTCCGATGCTTTGTCTGCGGTGGCTAAGATGTTGATGTGTGCTGTGAAGGCTGTGAGGAAGGATGTGTTGATCTCCTCGATACTTGGGTCCGTGAAAGCGGAAAACAGGAGGTCGTGTTGATCTACCAAGATATTGCCCTCGGCGTCGGGATCATTCTTCACAATCGTCATACTCGTTTCGTCTAGGCCGAAGAGGAGGCTCATAGCTTGTGAAGCAAAGATATTGAAGGAGAGCGTCTGCCGGTGATGTTTCTGCATCGCCACGGCCCAGGAGGCGGAGTTGATGATGTAGAGGTTGGTTTTGTTGGTCCAGGGGAGGAGGGGAAGGGTGTAGATCCCGGGTGAGTTGTGCCGCGTGTCTAGGTCCGTGAGATAGTTGGCTCCGTGACGGAAGAAGGCGAGGAGGTGGCCGATTAATGAGAAGGAGGAGGGGAGGTGAGGGGGTTCGTTTTGTTGGAGTCTGGGGGTGAGGAGGTAGGTTGTTAGGAGGAGGATGGCGGGGAGGAGGAGGAGGGCTAGGAGGATGAGGAGGGGAGACATCTTTGGTTGTGCTTTGAGAGGAATGGTAGGGGGGATTGAGAGTAGAGAAGGGGATGCGAGGCTGTGAGGAGGAGCAGGAGGAGGTTTGCTTTATATTCATCCTTATGGCTTCAATGATATTGGGCACAAGACCAATGCACTAATCTATTGAGTCGGGTCTTCGCTAGGCAACCGAGTTTTCTTGTCCTGGATCTTTGATGTGGGTGGTGATATGCCGTGCAACTCGAGCTTCCTTACTGAAGCCTGGTGATGTTTTTCGTGGCCAGTGAGCTGCTTCTGCGCGTTTCGTATTCGCGATGCGGTTCTACGGGAGCAGCCTGGAAATACTAATGTGTGCCCGCTTTGGTAGTGAGATTTGGGGTGTGGTGCTTAGAATTGGTATGCTCGTCACCTGCCTTGCTCAGGCCACCGTCTCCGTTGATTTTCGTTTCCGACCGTCCAAGCACGATAGCACAGTTTCCCGTGACGAGTCTACCTAGGACTACTGCACTCTCGACTCGTCTCCGTTGTCTGGGATAATATAATAATTATCTTGGAGTAGAGTGGAATACGAAGGATGCGAAAAACCAATGAGCACTTGTGAGCCACGTGCTCGCTGCCATTGGAGCGCGGGGACTTCCAGCGTCATCATGGTTTTCGACGGGCCTTCAACTTCGGCATCCTTGACGTCGAGCACGCAGTAGTCAGGTAGGCGGACCAGACGGTATAAGAAGGGTACGACATACCCATTTTATGTGTACAGGGTATCGATTTCACAGCATTCTCACCATGCTCTCATCTATCCTCACCGTCGCTTTTGCGGCCACAGCTGCATATGCCCAGTCCGATATTCCTCTCTCCCAACCTCTCCAGGCCATTCTTGCCAAAGCCCAACAAGGCCCCCTCTACACCTACCCTACCGATCTAACCCAAGGAATCGTACCCAAGGCCCTCCACAGCCACAACGACTACTGGCGCCCCCTCCCCTTCTACTCCGCCCTCTCCGTCGGCGCCGTGAGCGTCGAAGCCGACGTCTGGCTCTACAATGACACCCTGCACATCGGCCACGAGACTAGCGCGCTAACCAACGCCCGGACCTTCGACGCCCTCTATATCCAACCCATCCTCGCCACCCTTCGCGCTCAAAACCCCAATTCCAGTTTCCTTACCTCTGGCCCAACCAAGAACGGCGTCTACGATACCGCCTCAGGCCAAACCCTCTACCTCTTCGTCGACGTCAAGACCCCCGGCGAGCAGACCTGGCCGTATGTAGTCAGAGCCCTCCAACCCCTCCGCAGCGCAGGCTACCTCACCACCTTCAACGGCACGGCCGTGACACCCGGCCCTGTAACCGTGATCGGAACCGGCAACACACCCCTCGACCAAGTCCAAGGCGTAGGTAACGCCACACACCCCCGCGACTACTTCTACGATGCTCCCATCCCCACCTTGAACACCACTTTCTCCAACATCACCGCCTCCGTCAGCCCCATCGCCAGCACGGATTTCGCCGTCCAGTTTGGCAACGTCAAGAACGAGACGTTTAATGCTACGCAATCTGCTCTGTTGGCCAGTCAGGTGGCGGTTGCGCATAGTAAGGGGATCGCGGTGAGGTATTGGGATCAGCCTGGTTGGCCGGTATCGACGCGGAATGCGATTTGGAGGATTTTGTGGGATGCTGGGGTGGATTTGTTGAATGTGGATGATTTGGAGGCGGTGGGGAATTTTTGGGAGGGGGATACTTATTAGGGGTTTTGCTTGCTTGTAAGGGGATGTTGATGGGGAGGACAGGCAGAGGTGATGAGATAGATGAGATTATGTATATAGCGGCTGAATGAGATAGAGTGTATCTAGATACGATTATGATCACTTTGGCACAACGAATTCCGCCTAGGCCGTCAGGCGTCCAGTATTCGGAATGTCCACCCGTACTGTGTGGAAGAATTGTGGCGGATCAGATGCTGCAGATACCGCCTTCCTCGAAAGACGCGACCATTATGACTTAACACATCGAGGGTGGCAAGTGCAGATGAACAGAGAAGAGCAATTAGAAGCATATCATATTCTTGTTTTCTGCTCGACCTGCACGGAACTCGACTGAACCACCCACTTAGATATCACTCATGTTTACTACGCACTACACACTATGGCCATCGACCAGTTGAACAGCAGGTTGCTCGACCTTTGCCCGGAGCTACGCAACGCCATCTATACTCACACCCTCGTATCCCACGAAAACATCGTTGTGTCACACGACCTGGAAACCAAAATGCCCAGTCTTTTTGCGACCTGCAGGCAGATCCGTGAGGAAACCTACGCCATGTTCTACAGCCTGAACTCCTTCACCGTGAGAGTCTCAGACAAGCAGAAATCAACAGCGATGGACTGGCTCAAAGACAAGTCTCGCAACACAGCATCTCTGATAAAGAATATGACGCTCGAGTACGATCCAAGTGCGACGTGCAAGGACAGGGGGCATCCGATCTGGCATGTATCTCCGAGGGCCAGATGCTTGCCGAAGGTCTGCAATCTTTCCAGAGCATCAGGATCTCGCGCTCTAGGCGACTGAGATACCTTGAGACCATCGCATTGATGGTTCGTATTTTTCATGTGTCGTGGAACGCCCATGGTGCTCTACTCTATGTCGCCGGCTTGGATTGCGATTGTCTTTACCTGACAGTCTCACCGCAACGAGGCCGCGGCGGCGCTGCAGAGACTTTGGAGGACGAGTTTGCTGAGATATGGACGGCGATGTGGGTTGTGATTAGACGGAGCCTGGAACGTCTCAGCAGGGCGGGGTTGCGTCGTCGGTTGGATAGACGGGAGGTTGAGGGTTTGCTGGACACGTCGCTCCTAAGTGGGCCTTGAACTGATGCTGAGAGTAGCAGTCAGGGGGTGGGAGCAGACTTGGAGCGGGAGATGTAAAAGTATTGTTGAGCTTTGCTTACGGCCAGCTAGCATTCATCGATAGGATTACCAGCCACGGACGACCATTTCTCCGCTCCAGCCAGTCTTACTGGTTCCTTGATACCGCTGCTGATCTCCACGAGTGAAGTCAAGCTGAAGGGAACCGCGCTTCCTGTTAATGCATCTTAATGGCACCCCGACCGCTTCATTCTCTCTCCACCTCGGGCAGTTTGGAACCCATACATTGTTCGAGCGGCAGCGAAGTAGTTCAATAACCATAAAAGATCTTAGATAACCGATCGAAGTGCAGTTACAGATAACAACTTTGTTGTCCCGAGAGGTAGCATTGCACGCCCTGGAGTACCTCTGCATTGGCAATGGATTCAAGCTACAAGCAAGGAATATCGTACTTCGTACTGCCGCGAAATCTAGCAGATACGTGGAAGTTCTTCTGTCTGTAGGAGAGCGATAGTGTTCTTGTACGTGTTCGAAGACTGCCAAATGGAATGAGCTCGAAAAGCTGAACTTCTGTCAATCACCGCTTCGTAGGTGTGAATGCAAAGTTCAGGTAGCAAAGCAAGCAAGCGAAGCCGCAGGTCTAGAGTTATCATAGTGCTCGCGAGCTATGGATAGATGCTGCGGCTGGCGATATGCTGTTTTGATGCCGGAGGCGACTGGAGTCAGGTTTACCACAGGTGTAATCGGAGCCTCGTGGTGGCTAATGAAAGATGGAATTGGTATTTCAGAAGCTCATCAATGTACGACTTCCAGCGATACTTTCACTTCGTCCTTGAGCTGATTTCTTTCGGCAAGACTCCGGCTCCAACAGCGCCAGTCCCAGCTGCAGGTGATCGAGCAGCCGTTCCAACAGTTCGACTTTGCCATACTCGTTGGACTGCTGCGGTGAATGGAAGTACAGTCCACTTCGCAAACCATGGCGTACCCCACATACTCAGGATCAACCTCAAGGGCAAAAGAGCTTTCGTGATAGCATAAGCAGTGGCCAACTCCACCACAATCCTCACGCCACCTTCACTTCTGCCCCACCACTTTCCACTGGCACCAGCTTCCTCCTCCGTGCTGATCCAGCCTTTCTTGCGCAAGTAGCGTCCGAACTTCTCGATGCCTTGGGAGACCCATTTGCCTTCGCTGATATACGGTGGCAACCAGTTAGTGTAATGGAAGATGGCCGCCAGACCAAAGAGTGGCAGAATTGCAGTCAGCTCATGTAAGACCAGGAAGGCACTGATATGCGAGACCGGTGCATTGCGTAATGGGGTGGTGAAGTGCCTCAGAAAGCGTGGTAACCGGGACTCGATCCGGGCTATGCGAGAAACTGAAGCTGCGGTCGTAGCTTCGGTTCCAGAGTGGCGTACGAGCTGCTTGGATAGCTGTGTACCGTGCCGCAAGAATGTTGCTCGCCGGCTGAGCATAATTCTTGATGAGCTACAGTACAGTGTATGTTTTGGAAGTCCACCACTCGACACTACATCAATTCGAGCTAGCGGGTGAGCCGCCCGATCCCGAGCACACAGCCGCTAGCGTAAAGCAAGTACGGCCTGTCACCGCACCACCAATACAACTTCCACAAGCGAGCTGCAGCCTTGATAAGCGAAAGCTCCTTCGGCCGCTTCTTCTACTACAAACCCGTCAGCTGCCGTGCTGCGCCAGCATGAGCTGAACCACCGATCCGGTCCTACCGCTGTCATGCGAACGCTGTCTTAAATGCTCACCGGTTCGCGAGAATGGCATTGTGACTGCACCATGCTCGAGCGATTCACACGTGTTACTGGACGCGCAGCTTTAACTCAGCCCCAGTGAGGCCGCCCGACTGCCTGGTTGCCTTGCGAGGACACGCAGCTCAACGATGGAATAGCCGATACAAGCTTCCTTTGTCTACACCATATCTACTGGTCCAGCCTGACGTTTGGACCAATAGACGTATCGCGTGATCTTGCTCTCACCATCGAAAGGCCTCGCTTCTCACTTGGTGGCCGACCCGTCTCCTGAGAGGTACTTTGTGGCTTGGGGCTAGCTTACTGAACAATTGCACTCAGCAGATCGGCGTGTCGTGTTGTGTGAGCGTGGCCATACTTATATGTGCCAACCCCTAGCACTGATAGGTAAGCATGCTCTCTCGACTGCTTCCTGTCACACACGCTCGCCCTCCGATCTTCGCTACCATGAGCACAATTTCGTCAATCACAGCTTCCAAGCAGGGCACACACACCCCTCATGGCCCTCCACTACCACAGCTCCGGAAGCATGGCGCCCGTCTGCTTGCTCTAGACGGCGGTGGCGTCAAGGGCGTAAGCTCGGCTCTCATACTGGACGAGATCATGACCCGAGTCAAGCGCATCGAGCTCCAAAACAGCATCAGCACTTCGCAAGCTGATCGGAAACCAGTCGATTATTTCGACCTCGCCGCCGGAACCAGTACCGGCGGACTGATATGCCTGATGTTGTTCCGACTCAGGATGAATGTCCCGTCTTGCCGAGACTGCTACCACTCGCTCGCTAAGCATATATTTGCGCCACGGTTCATGAATTCGGAAATGCTTGGCAAGATCTTTGGCAAGCTGGGGCTCATGCTCAACATCATGTTCAAAAGCGCCGAATTCGCAGCCAAGCCACTCGAGGACGCGATCCGCGAAGTTGTTGGAAAGTACTCTAGAGCTGGTGACCCAGACCAGGACTACCTAGTCCACCCCGAGAGTGGAATGATGTAAGCCATCGTGTCATACTACCACACGAGTCATCCTGACATATTGCAGGTTCATGTGTGCAACGCTCAAGGACAAAGGGGAGTGCGTGTTGATGCGCTCGTACATTCAACCCAGTGACGCTGTACCATACTCCAGTGTCGTCAAGCAGGCCAGTACTGGTGGGGGCGATGACACTCCTATGAACAACATTCCTATCGTCACCGCTGCGAGAGCTACGTCAGCAGCGCCTGTATATCTGCCAGAAGAGCGGTGGATACCTTCACCTGGAGGTGATACAGTCAACTTCTGGGACGGTGGAGTCCTGAACAATAATCCTATCGAGCAGTTATGGGGCGCGCGCTATGATCTCGTCGACGTCAAATCACCGCCACCACCTGTCTCAGTCGTCCTTAGTCTGGGATGTGGTTGGGCTGTACCGGCTAAGCCTCACTTCTTGTTCCGGATCTTCGGAATCATGACAACGTTCTCGCAATCCTACATGGCCAACACAGAGGCCAAGCATCGTGACTTTTGGAGGTTGACTGAGCGAATGAAGGAACGTGGAGATCAGAACAACGATATTCGCTACTTCAGGTTCAACGTGCCGACTGGTGACAAGAAGTTCAACATGGCGGATCCCAAGATCATCGAGCCATTGGAGAAATTGACCAGGGACTATATAGGTCGCCCTGAGATATCCAAAGAGCTGGATGAGGTCGCAGCGCTTCTAGCTAGTCGTGACTGATCTAGATGACTGACACGGCGCAGGCCCACGTGGCAGCGCGGTGCTTGTATGCTGACTGCTTAAGAAATGAAAGTTGGGTACCGCTATGCGCCTGGAGCGCTGCTTACACGTACGTTAGGCCTTGATTTATGTACAAGATTTGAATGGCAGATGCTTGATTGGGTTCATTGGGGTGCCGACCATGAGGCTGCAATCTAGATCGGGCTAGAAATAGCACTCGCAATGACAATCTTATACCAGTGCCCTGACTAGGAAAGACATGGTACGCCTGAGTGGAGTGGGGACGCTGCTGCGCCCAACCAGCTTGCGGCTGATCAAACTTCGATTCGAGCGACCTTGAGTGGTCTTTTCCTTGTCGGCCATACCACTGGAATATAGTAGCTATGGCTGACTTCTCACCATAGTCTGAAGTAGACAGCTTGCTGATGCATGTGGTACGCTCGCTCTCCCATGTTCAGCATTCGCGACACAAAGGACGGCACTGCCAGCTGCTTACGGCTGCATCCTGCATGTAAGCCAGAGCACATAGCTTGACACTTGGTCACGAGCTGGGCGCACCAGTCATGATGTCTGGAACGCAAACGCAGGCTATCAAACCCTTAGCTATAAGCTCATGTAGCAGGATGACTGTCCTTAATCATCGCTGTTATCCATGAAGCACCATTCGCCCTTTTCCTGATGAACCTCGGAGCGGCGCACGACTGTCACCCTGGCATCGACGCCCCATCACAATGGTCAATGATGGCCTCATTCATGAGCTACAGCACGCCGCCGACCTCTTCGATGGCCAATACACTGCTACCTCAGTCACCATCACGATCTCGGCTGCTTTAGCTGTCTACAACGCTCTGGAACTCATCTTGTTGATCCTGACCACCTTCAGGCGCTTCAATGGCTTATACTTCTGGAGCTTGTGCGCTGCGACGTATGATGTACTCGTGTATACTACTGGGTTCATGATTGAGTATTTCCAGTTCGCAGCGCAACTCACTGGGCTTACTATCAGAGTGCTCGGATGGCCTGCTATGATTACTGGGCAGAGTCTTGTTCTGTACTCCCGTCTCAGTCTGGTGATGGGTCAAGGGTACGATAACCTGCTGCGGACATTGAAGTGGATGATCATCTTCGACGCGGTTGTGCATCATTCTGGTACAATCAGTATGCGACCATAACGCATACTTAGGCCATGTCACCCTGCTGACTTTGTTGTACAGTTCTGACCTTCGGCGCATACTATGCTTCTCCAAGCGCTAGCTGGATACATGCGTACAATGTGCAGCACAAGATACAGCGGACCAGTTTCTGCATCCAGGAAGGACTCCTATCACTCATCTACATCTGGCGTGCTCTGAGTATATCTCGGCAGACATCTTCGCTAAGAAACAAGAAACAGAGTTGGCTGCTAATGTGGCAGTTGATCGCGATTAATGTAATCATAGAAGCGCTCAACGTTCTCATCCTAGTGGAGGAATATGCAGCGTTGGTATGTGCAACATGGCTTGTCTGCAACGTTCATACAATGCTGACAAGGTGCAAGCACGCCACCAAACAAGCCACAAAGGCATTCATGTACAGCATCAAGCTTAAGCTGGAATTTGCTGTTCTAGGTCGTCTTGTCGAAGTGACGGGCCACAAATATAGCAAGGAGCGGCCAAGGCTATTTGACATTGCCGGAGTGCACGTCAGTAAAGACCAGGAACTCAAGCAACCAATCACTTTCATGTCCAGGCTCGGCCGTCTGTTCTTCATCCAGCGGCGAAGCGTCTCGTCGTCAGACGTCGAAAAGTGTCATGCGACATCGACGGCGACAATCGTCGAGCAAGAGGAGATGCCAGCTGGCTATATCCAACACACAGCGTACTCGATCACCGCAACAATAGCTGAGGATAAGTGGCGAAGGCGGAACTTGGAGGAAGACTTATATACTGGTGCATGTCGGGATATCGGAGACTGAACGAGGAGACCGTAGTGAAGTCAGGGCGTTGGTACGACTAGCCGGAGTGATTGCGGAAGACGGCTCTTGATCATGCCAGAGTACTATCTGGCGTATCGTCGAATGTGCCTGGACCGTTGAACGACCACTCCATCAAAAGCGCGCTGTTCGAAACCCTCTTAAATCATACCAACTCCGCCGCCTGTACTTTTATGGTAGCTGGAGTCCACGAGAAGGGTGGATGCCATCTTCGCTCAACGTTTTGAGGCTGGTGAGGCAAGAAGAGATCTTCCTCGTCTAGATATCCATGAATGCTATTATAGCCTCCTAAGAAAGATGAGCTTGGCTCTTGCGGGCTAAAGGTGAGCGTTGGCTCATGGCGCGGCTCGTGGTCGTCTTGAGACGCGGGTGGCGTTGCAGTGGATGGTCTCGCATCTTGGTGATGGGCCGACAATTGCGACGAACTGTCACGCCGACTGCGTAGGCTTGTCGAATTGGCCGAGTATAATGACAGCCGATGTCTTCTATATGCTAGCATGTAGCTGTTCGGTGCCTGACGGACGGAGGTACTGATCCAGTACTCTGCTGCTGAAAGTCGAGATGTGAACGCCAGGAGAAAGATTGCAAGGAAGACCAGCAGACAGAGGATTATGAAGCTGAAGACTGCGAAAGGATCGAGTGCAGAAAGATCGCTAATCCGAGAACCATTCTTGATATCTAGGTAGCTGGCCCAACTCGACAGGAACATGATTATTTGGAAATAGTGCGGATATGTGCTATGCTGAAGATGAGACTCGATGGTCGCTGGTGCTTGCTCTTGTATATCTGTGACACCAACACCGTTGTTCGCTGCCGGCTGCGTAACGTACCTCTGCCTCAATGTTGGTATTCGCGTTCACCAGGGCTTATTTGCGCTGACTCGCAGAAGTGCTTACTGCGGATCCTTCGTTCATGCTAGTGAGACCTTGATGATACATTCTCTTGATCGCGCGCCAGAACAGGAAAGCAATATACAGCAAAGAGACGTGTGGGCATGTTGACGTCTTCAATCTCGATCCCCAAGTAGTATTGAGCCTAATCCGGTTGGAAAAACCCAAATTCCGGATCTCTCTTAGGGAGGCTCGAGTGTTCGCTCGACGCCTCCAAAATTTCTCGCCATTGCTTGCTGGGTCACACTCTTTGCTGCCAGGCACATGTACAGTGATGGTCTAAGTGGACGAGTACTCACTAGCCACACGCGAAGAGTAAAGACATGTGGATTAGCCTCATCGCGATAAATATCCGAGGCGAGGCGAGCATTCGCCTCGCTTGCCTTACCTGTGTATCGAATGAACAAGCACTTGCCGACCACTCTAACATGGTCGTACTCGACGTTGGGGTCGCTTGCACAAATATGCTTGTCGTCTTCGCCGTCCCCAGTATAGCGCAGGATGTGCGGACAGAGACCAAGAGTGCTGCCTCGTGGTACGCCCGCTGTTGTCATCGCCGTCAAGGTATTGCCACTCGAAACCAGAGTGATTTTTTGGTTGGATTGCAGATTCTTGTGACCACGGTAGCCGAATTCCACGCATGTCTCGGTCGCCATATGGAAGGAGTCCACATGCGGAAAGCCATAGCCGTTGGTCGGATCGGCAAACGAACAACTACACTTGACCGTTGCGCTTACATATTTGCTGTTCCCACATCAACTGCCATGTCCGCAAGAGCATGGTATTCACCAATGTCTTCGCGCCTGGCGCGCTTCTCAAGGGCGCGATACACAGGCTGTAGGAGCAGGTCTCCTTAGCATAGCTCTTCAACACAAACTTCTCATGGCAACCGCAAGTTTTGAAATCTAGGAAGCATGCTCGTGGGATGGAGCATCATGTTGGAAGGTGCTTAGAACTAACTCAACCTCGGCCTTCTGCTCAGCCAGCAACTTCCAACTGCTCTGAAGCTAGATGGCGCGCTTCAGCAAAAGTTCTTTTGACGGCCAGCCCGTGGTGGCAGATGATGATGAATGCGATGGTTGTTTCTTGAGTCCCTTGATTCTACGAATTGTGAGGAGTCTAATGAAGGAGAGAGAACCGAATGTGGAGGGTGGAGGTGAAAGGTGCTTACATAATAAAAGAGGGAATCCGGCTAGGCTGATCGACATCGCCAATGCTTCTTGTACCTTTGTCGAGATGGTTCTTCGCAAACTGCGGACATCCTACACACGATGTCTGAGCAGGTAGCAGGCGTGAAGCGGTCGCCAAGTCCCGGCGCGGATTCTGAGAATCATAGTGGACGACAGCGTTCGCGAGCCGCCTGCGCACCATGTCGCCAGCGAAAGCGAAAGTGTAAGCCTTACAAGCAGCCCTGGTGAAGCCACGCTAAAAGGCCGGATGTGCTAATAGTCGCCATAGGGTATGTGTTAATTCCAGCGAAGCATTAGACCGTTACCTGATCTCTTCATTTGCTGATTGCAATAATCAACAGCGACGGCAGGCTCCCATGCTCTACTTGTACCCGTTATGAGTATGACTGCGAGTACATCACGTCCAAGCGTCTTTCCCACGCTGGTGTAAATGGCGATATGCCTCCGGAGCTCCCGCCGCCGGTGCGAGAGCAGCAGCAGACAACGCCTAGCATCGTTCAGCTCCAAAAACATCCACTCACAGCTCCTGGAGCTCGTTTCCACCACCGCAGCATGCTGGATCCCGTCAAGACGCGCTTTGTACGCGCCAACTCCGCCATAGCGTTCCCTCGAATCTTGGGCATGGATCTGGAATCCGAAAGTATCCCTCGCCTACACTCTTTCGCCTGGCACTGCGGCATTCGAGCTGAGATCATGGAGGATACCGTCGATGTCACTACCCTGCTTACCTGGAAAGATCTCAAACGATTAGCAGGTATATACTTTAGCGTGGTGAATGTCGAGTTCGGTCTCCTCGAAGCAGCGACTTTTGAAGCGCAAGCTACCGCACGTTGGAAACAGCCGACAGGACGAAACGATGTCGATGCCGTTATGCTTGGCGTTGTGGCACTGGGGTCGTTTTTCTCATCAGCTCCACATGCGAAGGAGAATGACTTTGTGCGTGGAGCTCGCGAGCTACTGATGGAGAAGAGCGTCAATCATCCGACCACTAATAATGTCGCCGGGTGGGTCCTTCGCACCATCTACCTTCGCCTAGCATCAAGACCCCATGGATCGTGGATCTCAAGTTGCGTCGCTATGCATCAGGCTGAAGCTAGTGGATTGCACAAAGAGGTCCAGACGATTGCGGTGGTGTATCCTGCTGCGCCTACGGGTGATCACAAGGTTGCGAAGGCACGGAGAAGGCTTTTCTGGGTGGCCAGAGCCTTGAATATCATCTTATCATTTGAGTATGGACGATCAAGAGTAGCTTTTGACGTGATCACCACAAAGCGCTTCGCTGCTGAGCAAGGAGGGTTCGCTTATCAATTTGTGGTACGTCACGGCCCTCCTCCATAGATCGTTACGGTTGGTGTTGATTTCGCACGTAGGAGATGGCAGAACTGCTACCCAACGATTACGTTGATATTGAGCGAGAGCCAGATCCGCCTGGCGCTCTTTGTAATGCTCTGACGAAGATCGAGGAGGTCAAGACAGAGTCACCATTCATTCGGCTCCTTAAAGCTGACCTTGCTTTTGCTATCTATCGCCGACTTTGGCTTATGAGCCTTACAGATGCCAAAGACCGATCCGACTCTGTCATCAGTATCGGTAAATCAGCCGCTTCCGCTTCCGCTAAGCTTGTCGAAACTCGTACACCATGGTGGAATGTCGTACACGCTCCATTCCAATTCCTCTGCGTTCTCCTTGCTATCGGCACACCGCGAAGCCTGGCGCACATCAAAGACAGTCTGGCACTCCTCCGTCGGATAGCAGATACGTACGACACTCATATGACCCGCGAAGCCTACAATCAAGCTGCTATCCTCGTCAGGATGTCACGAAAGCGCAAAGAGCGAGAGTTGGAAGCTCTAGGTGGGGCGGACCAGCTGCCAGCTTATGAGGATCCGCCAACCTTGGGAAGTAGTACCAGTCAGACGGGTTTGACGGATGTGCCCAATCTGGATTGGGCAAGTCTAGAGTTGCCGTTCGAATGGGAGACGTTCTTGAATCCAGAACTTGTCATGGGTGCCCAGCAGCAGCCACATTTCATGGGGTTACAGGATGGAGCCCAGACGGTCCCGCAGCAGCAAGGCCACGGGATTGATGTTGGATCTGTTTTCGGAGTCAGGATGGGGTATCCGCCTTGATCTGTAACTGCCAGCCAGCCCAATCAGTATCACCCTAAGATCGAGATGGCACGCGAAATCACTCACTTCGACCGCCCAAGCAGTGTCATCGAGAAGCACTCCTTCACTGCCGCGAATAACCCAAGGCGCGGCAAGTACTTCGTCAGCTACGTTGGCTACAACGTGGAGACATCCAACGGGGCCAGAGATGCACTTATCGCCGCGATGCAGCTTCACACCGCAGGCCAGCAGTCTCTTGTCGAAGTACTCGAGATTATCGGTTGTTCCTTCGTAACATTTGACATGATCGCTTCCGTGAAGTTCCATCAGCTATTTCCGAAACTCAGGCAACTCACGGTGCATGGCTGCCCAAAGTTCAGCTTCGATTAGGCTGTCGACATGACACTGGACAAGTTTGATACACTCCCTTTCTACCTAGATGCCGACTTTTCCGAGCCTAGGTGTAGCCCTTGGGGTCTCGAGGTAGGCAAGAACGGTCGAGCACAGTGGGCCGCTCAACTCCAATCTCTCACATGTGCCAATTGGGGGTACACACAAGGCACAGAGTCTCCGTGTCAAAGCATACTACTCAAGCAGGACACGATGCTACGCCACGTACAGTTCTCGTTGAATGCCAACGAAACGCAAAGCACCACAAGAGAGCTGAAGAGCTCATCTCGTGATCTTGGTCCCACGTTGACGACTCGCCATGTTTCTCACGACACTCTGCTCGGTGTTCTAAAAGGCCAGAACTCTGATAAATTCCTCTGCGACCTTGGAATTCGCCTCTCCCCGGCTGCAGCCAACGTTCCGCCCCTCCAGCTCCCCAATCACGAAACACTGAAAATGCATGAGCGTTTTGCATGTCCGATCGGTACGGATGAGCATCCGGGTGTCTTCTTCTCTGCTGCGGCAGCGAAGAATATCCGCGGTCTCAAGGATGATGCAGGGCAAGAGGACGTGTGCTAACTGAACCGAAGCTACGAAGCATCCGGCGCTCATGTTTTAAGGTCAACGAGGCCGCCGAGTTAAGGTTCCCACCGCTTCGTCCCGATCAAATTGTCACCGCCGCCAATCACACACGAATGCACGATGTGGCCGACTCTGACGGGCTGTATGCGAAGTGGGAAGATATTTCCAAGACTCTGCTTGTTGGATGTCCACTTGTCCGCAAGCTGCGTGTCTAGTCTTCCGAGTGGGATGAGCACGCTCTTAGACGTCTGGGTGGCATTGTCAGTCGCGGCATTTTACGATAGGCCTTCTACAACATCGATGTCAGTGCGCGCCAATTAGCGGCTTCCCGGTGGCGCGGTCGCTGTCTCTAGTCACCGGTTGTCCATCGACAACAGTCACCGCTATTCATCCCTAGGGGAGACAGCAATTGTCTACGTAATTGCCTGTTCACAGACGGTAAGGGGTGAGGAGGGCACTGATTGCGGAGATGCCTGATCTGTCCTGGTACTTCTGCAGCACTGCCAAGTTGTAAAGACACCAGTTTGGTGGAACGGGGCGAGGTTGCCATGAAAGTTTGCTAGCTATTAGTTCACCTAGCCGCTACCTTTCTACCCGTAGTCAGCGAATTATCAAGATCTTGAGCCCGCGGGGACTAATACACTCGTACTATAGCTCGGACGATAGAATTTCATTACTTTCACTATTACAGTATGTACCATATAGCTTATAAGCGTGAGCGAGGCGAAACTTCAAGGAGTTCCAACCCGCCATCCTTCAACGAGTAATGCCGCCCATTGTTCCATCCCATCCACTTCGCAAGCACTTCTTCCCCGTCATGGCCAGGTCTCAAGCCCTTGCTGTTCCAGCCACTGCCCTCCACTCCAATGCCTTGGCCTTGTGCAGCAGATCGACCATCAGCCTCACCTTCGGACACTGCAAAGGCTGGTGAGCTTGTCAACGTGACGATTGGCCTTTGATCGAATCCGTCTTTCTCTAGCTCAGGGTTCGTAAGTACAGGTGTACAGCAGGCATCTGTACCGTCGAAGATCCTCTCCCACTCTGCTCGCGTCTTTTGCTTGAAGCGTTGTGTGTACAATGCTTTCTGCTGTGGCCATGTAGCCTTATCAAGCCGATCGCCTTTGATTTGCTTCACGTCGAGCTCAAGGCCCTTTATCAAAGCAGCGAAGAATTGAGGCTCCAATGCTCCGACCGCCATGTACTGTCCGTCTCGCGTCTCATAGGTGTCGTAGTATGGACATCCGCCATCTAGCATATTTGTCCCTCGCTCCCCACCCCAAGTCGGTAGCTTCTGAGCAAATCGTGGCATACTAGCCAAGAACGAGCTTCCGTCGACCATGTTCGCCTCCACAACTTGACCCAGACCCGTCCGCTCTCTCTGCATCAGTGCCAGAAGTATACCCGTGAAGCACACTGCCCCACCACCGCCGAAGTCACCTACGATATTGCCTGGAGCATATGGTTTCTCGCCCTGTCGACCGAGCATTGACAGGACCCCAGATACTGCGATGTAATTGATATCATGGCCAGCCATATCTTTGTACTTCCCATCACGCCTAAAACCTGTCATACGAGCTACGACAACTCGTGGGTTGAGTCGAAGAAGCACTTTCGCGGGATCCAGGCCCATCTTCTCCAGCACACCTGGCCTAAATGGGTCGATGATCACATCGACGTTCGCGACGAGCTTCTTAATCAGGGCGATACCATCAGCAGACTTCGTGTTGACGCATATGCTACTCTTGCGTCTCGTGAGCTGGTCACCTGTAGGAGGTGGTGGATTGGCAGTATGGGCTTTGGGATGTGCCCGGTCGAGTCGAAGGACTGTCGCGCCATAGTCTGCGAGCAGTAGTCCAGCGAAAGGTCCTTACCGATCATCAGTATGATATCAAGC
This sequence comes from Recurvomyces mirabilis, assembly GCF_035927965.1. Lineage (NCBI taxonomy): Eukaryota > Fungi > Ascomycota > Dothideomycetes > Mycosphaerellales > Teratosphaeriaceae > Recurvomyces > Recurvomyces mirabilis. The sequence continues at coordinate 356,523 of NW_027041935.1, read as the reverse complement.
TCACATCGTTGACAATGCCATACCTGGTGCTAGACCAGCGAATTCTAAGACCCTCAGACCTTGTAAAGGCGGTGATTGTGTCATGTTGTCAATGTCTCCAATCCAGTAGTATCGCGACGGCAACGCTGCCATTCAGCGAGACCAGATCGACTACATAATCACAATCATCAGACGCTGCCCCGGAGCTCTTGAGGAGCTGGCGAGGCCGGAACATGACAACCGCGGCAATGTAGAGTTTCATAGCGCAATGCCAAGAAAGCTGGGGTCGATGATGAGGTGAACTTCAGTTCTCCACCGCGATCCTTCGTGTCCACAACGACGTCAAGAATAGGCGACAGGAGCGACACAAACTCAGATAGTCATCGTATATGTCGGATCTCCAACACGCGTAAGTATGACACCAGAGATCTAGATTCTTCATTCTAAGTTCTTCGTCGTTTTGATGGCCGACCTTTTGCATCAACTCACACTCAACCACGCCAGCATACCTATAGTGGTAAAAGGCAATGCACTCTACCGCGGCTGCGAACGTTGGCTGGTGAAAGGCATCTCTTATCTTCCCTATGCATCAGATCGAGAGCCGAATGGCGACAAGGTACTACTTGATGCTTTAGCCCACGACCGACTCCACGAGCTAGAAGCCGACGTATTCACTCTGCATGATCTCGGACTAAATACAATTTCCGTGCGTCACCTGGAGCCCGACACAGATCACACTGCCGCTCTGAAGCTACTGGAGAGGGAAGGAATCTACGTTCTCGTCACTATCTTCGATGGCCTACATAAGCGTCGGAACAGATGGCCGACCGAGGACAAAACCACTCCCGAAGACTACGTGAGACAGCATTACAACGCGGAGACCATGATAAGCAACTTAAGGCTTGTTGAAGAGCTTGCCGACCATCCAAATGTCCTCGGCTTTGTGGTTTCTGGCTCAAGCATGAACACGGTCCGAAATACAAAGGCTGCCGAAGTCCTACGTGCTTGTATCAGGGACACGAAAGCCTTCCTCCATGCTCGCGGTAAGCGAGCGGTCCCTATCGGAGCGACCATGAGCGACCTCGCCTCGTTACGCCTGCCTTTCTTGCAGTACTTCTCCTCAGGCTCACCACCTGAGTGCGCAGACTTCGCTGCCATTGATTGCTACAGTTGGGCTGGAAAGTCGTCGTTCCAGATTTCGGGCTGGAAGAATCTCGTCGCGAGTGTCTCGAAGGTTACACGGATGCCACTCATGTTGAGTGCCTTCGGGGCAAATATTACCCAACCTCGACTCTGGGACGAGCTGCTCTGCCTTTACAGCCCTGACATGACTGGCGTCTTCAGTGGAGGCTTTGCGTATACCTTCTTCGAAAGTGGTAATGGACATGGCATTGTCAAGACTCAAGAGGACGGGTTCCGGAAGCCAGCGAGGGACTTTGATCGGTTCAGAAAGCACTTCAAGATCATCAACTGCAGGGCCGCGAAGGAACTCTTCAGTCAGGCATCTGATGCCGAGGTACCAGCTCTCGAGCTGCAGAACCTCCCGAGCGACAGGTGGGCCGCGGGTCCAGAGCTTTCGCCATTTCCTGGTGACTGGGATCGGACCATCGGGGATGTGGTGCATGCCAGAGCTCCTGATTCCAGCGATGCCATTGTTCTGCCGTATCGACCGCGGTGAGTACATGCTGGCTGGCGATGCCAGCATTATGCAGCCACCCTCCTGTCCGTGACCAAGATCATCGGTGTCGACTTGGCTATCTCATGCCATTCCCACTCACCACACAGCAACAATGGGCAGTGAGGGACAGGCTGCAGAGCTCGCTACCGCAGGACTACAGTCTGCAGAGATCCAGTCTCGATGATCCTCTCCTGCTCATCCGATATCGTGCTAGCAGTCGTAGCCGCTGCTTCGAGTGCCAGCATACCGATCCTTGGGCCTCCAGCGAAAAGCCCAGCGGTATCACCCATGTTCTGTGCACTGATCTCGGCACCGGCATGAAGATCCTGATAAGCTTGAAGCACCCACGATCTTACCAAGCTCGATGGCATAGAGCGGAAAATACTCATATCTGCTAGAGCGTTCCAGATGACGAGTAGAGCGATTTGTCGACATTTGGGGTCGATGACGTTGCTGTGTTTTGTTTGCCAAGACATAATGATATTGGCTGTCAATCGGGTTTGCTCTGCTTGCAAGGATGTAAGATGCTCGGCCCTGGTGTTGGTTTTTGATGTCGGCAGCGAAGGATCTGATAAAACACCCGGCTCTATGGTATAGAGAGTCAATTGGAGCTTGATAGCGATCAGCCGCAGGTACCAGTAATGGATGGCGGCAACGAATTGATCGAGGGTCTCGAAAGAGTATGTCGTTGGCATTATCGCTCGCTTCGTCTGCGATGCAGGTGTCGAAGTGATCTTGACGCGATGAAGTAATGTGTTCTCAGCGTCTGAGTCAACGAGCCCGAGAAGCTGATCAACCAGCTGGCGTGCGTTGATAGAGTTTGCCGACCGATATCTCGCAGTAGTCTCTCCACGTACTGCCCGCACAGCGGCTATAGCACGAGGCACTTTGATAGCCAACCTAGTCATCAAGCCCTGAATAGTAGCCACTTCCGTCGTTGCACTCGGTGTTGAGAAGTTCAGCCCGTCCCAACTCTGTCTGTCCCAACCCGATGCTTTCCCAACCCCACAAGCAAGCAAGAAATCCTTGTCAACCGACTGCCAGATTAGGTATCGCCCAAAATCACTCAATCTCGTGTCCGGAGTCCTGGCGGCTACGATTGCTCGAAGCCCATCTAAGTGGGGTGCTTGCTGTACTATGTCAAAGTTGGCCACTACGCCGCCGGCGAAAATGAGGAGCCCGACGCTCATAAGAGAAGCATCTGAGCTGTCGAGGTTGGTACGGAGGACCGTGAGGGCTTCACCTCTACTTCTTGTGGCCTGGCGGGCTGAGGTCGCAGTGCGGTGGAAACTCTTGAGAGTCAGTCTTGCTTGGCCATCGCATGGACACGCTTATACATAAGTGTGACTATCACGTACTAGGACTCCAAAGCCGACACTGCCGCTCGTGCGGAGGCATCGATGGTGGCGCTATAGCCGACATACCGTGGTACGTAGGCAAACCAGGAATGTTTGAGGTAAAAGTCTTCAAAGCGAAGGCCGACCTGCTTGGCGAGGATGGCATTGGGTGAGCTTAGAACGATTGGGGTCGGTGGCGTCAAGTATGGTACCGCCGGTTCTTTCGCCACGCATAGTCGCTGATGCGGACGGTTTGTTGGGACATGAACACTGAGGTGTTGTTAGACTCTAAGTTGTGCGCACAGGAAAGAACCATACCCACACAATACCAGACCTGGTAGTCTTGAGCATACAATCGTTCTTTTGAGTCACGCATGTATGCCCGTCGTCATCATGTACTGCATGACAAGTCTGACAATCAGGCCTCAATCGCTTGGCTCGCCGGACCTTGCGGGCCATCATATTACGTCCGAGGGAACACAAATGCGAGTGGCATGATGAGGCGGATTGGCAATACTGCTATGAATCTATTACAAGTCAGATGTTTAGGTAGGGCTGGAGTTTCATCAAACGCGGCGAGGCTGAATCGCGCGCCAAGAGCAGAGCGTGATCGGCAACATGGAACTACACGAGAGGCTTCATCGTACACCAGAGAGAGGAGATTCTGTCTCACAACTACAATGACGATACCTATTACACTTCTCTCGTCGTAGGCGTCGTCGGCGTCATCTCTCTCGCTCCACCTCCACCACTGCCCAACCCCAGACTCCCAATCCTCATGGCAATAGCATTCCCCACTGCATCAACCGCTCCCTTCGGACTACCCAAGCTAATGCCCGACCCTTGCGAACCAGCCATAACAGAGAACAATTTGATTCTTGTCCCGGTCCATATCCCATTGATACCACGATTTACGGCAGTATCTTGCGCGTAGATGAAGCCCCATATCAGCGAGAGGTACCAGCCTAGTGAAAGGGATGTCCAGACGAAGTGCTGCACCTTCGGTGATGAGGTCGTGCCACCCGCGTTCTGGGCCGGCGATGTGGCAGTAGTAGATGATGCGTGGACTCGGCCGCCGTTCTGTATTAGTTCTAGAAAGCCGTGAAGCTGGAGGTGCGGGAGCCATGTCTCGAGCTGAGAAACTTATAGTCAGTACACCATCTGGTGTGACACGAGCGTAAGGGATTTGTGATTACTTACCCACTCAGGCGTCGCTCTAAATCCCTGTCCTGGTGGTGCGCCCGCAAGTCCACTACTCGACTGCGCAGTAGTAAGAGCAGGCAAACTAGCCGTGCTCGTGTTCCTACTCGTCGACCTCGAGAAAGAGCCCTGACCGACCGGCTGCTTGCCTCTAGCCTTCTCGGACATACTTCTAGATTGCAGCGGTACGGCGTCCTCGGTCACACTACTGCTTGCACTCAGGGGCGCCGTGAAAGAGGCACTGCTCCTCAACTCGCCTCCCTCTTCCGCCTCGTCATCCTCATCGTCCCCGATAGCAAAAGCACCATGCTCGGGCACATTTCCAAGATGCGGCGACCTCGTCGAGGCCGGGCTCCGCAGACTATCGATCGAACCACCACGGACAGGGCTCCTTACTCCACCCGCAGCAGCAGGGCCGACCAGCTCACCGCGATCTTTGCGCTCTTGCGATTGTCGATCAAGCTCCGCCAGCGCACCTTCAACCGTGAAGTCCCGCAGTGCATAGAAGCGTTTGCGCGTTCTAAGCACAACGTCCACGAATCTGCGATTAGATTCGACCTGATACTCGAGGATAGCGTTGAGTGCTCCCAGAAGCTGTTCTAGCAGTAGATGATTTGCTTCCTTTTCCAGCAAGAAATCGGGTGTTGACAATGAGCCGAACAGCTCCAAAAGTTTCGAGCTGGTGGCTCGTTGCAGATCTCGTACGTGCGGAGCGATGTTATTGATGGTGGCTAGGAGAGCAGGATAGATAGATTCCAATCGACCCTGTGTCGTGGTCATGAGGGTGTGTACAGTCTGCATCACATGATCAGCATTTCACCACCATATTGCCCTCCCAGCGTCTCAGAATACATACTGTTACGAGGAAGTCTGCATAACTTCCATGGAAGTTATGAATCCTGAGCACAGAAGGCAGACTATCATGCCCAATCAACGGCTTATTTAGTCGTCCTCCAAAGGCAGGCTCCACGCTCATCGTCTGCAGAATCAGCACACACATCCTCACAATTCCCTGCTTGCCCCGATCATCTTTGGCGCTCATACAATAAAACAACACCAGAATCACGAAGTCGTGCGCTCGATCCGTTTCTGTGATAAAAGCCCGGAACCGCTTATTCACCTGCAGGAGTTCCCAGAACAGGGCAAGCATTTCCGGCGCCCATGGTATCTGCTTGCTGCTGCCTCCCACGGCGGAAGGGAGGTACGACGATACGCCGGAGATGGGTTGCATGAGGACCGTGGTGAGACCTTGTTGTATGAATTGGAAGTCTTCTACGCGGTGGAGACGGCCGAGGGATTTGCGGTAGGCATTTGGCTCCGAAGGCTGATCTGGATAGAGGACTAGGATTAGGAGAAGGTCGAGGGAGAGATTGGCAAGCTTGGCTTTTGTGTCAGTCTCGGTTATGGAGGTTGTGAGATCGACGGGAACGCGCCAGGAGGCGGGGTTGTACTTCAAGACTGTGTTCAGCAGCGAGCATATGACGCTGAGGGCGACTTGTCGGTCGGGCTTGGTGGTCAGGTAGGATAGTGATCGCAACTCCGTCTCTGCCACGATGTGAGAGGGTGTATAGAGTTGACGGCTGAACAGGCTCAGCAGTAATCGCATGACCTCGATGGCGTGCCTCTCGTTCTCTCGCGTCATACCCACTGACTGCCGACATCCAATTCCACTATTCCAGATATGATATGTGACCTTCAAATCTGGCAGACCATCGGCATCCAGTCGCTTAGGCAGAGTGAACCCGGCGAAGAACAGATATTTCATCAGCAAATCTATCAATTGTTCACCAAGCGGTGGTCCAATATCCTTTCCACCAGCCTCAGCACCATCATCATCCTCCTCATTGTATTTTCTCCCTGGTGCCAACCCATCATAAAGAAGTCCGGGCCGATTGTGCTTGGTATTCCATATCTGCGCCGGCCTTCGTGGAAGCCAAAAGAAGCCATGCTCCCACGGTCCTAAATGATCCGCCTCATAGATATAGGGCAGCAATCTTGTCAATATCCTCACACAATTCAGGACCTGCGAAGCAATTGGCTGATGTGGATCAGCGAAACACCGTTGGTGCTGTAGGGCATCGAGACGAGCGACACAGGCGTAGACCAAAGTCTCAAGGTTCTTCTTCGGGACTGGTGGTGTACCTGGTGGGCGACTTGCGGTGTTCTGAGTGAGATTGCGGACGTCTGTGGGTGACCACAGGGCGAAGACGTCTTCGGCTGTTTCTGGAAGTTGGTAGAATTGGGCCCACCATGCTGAGTCGGCTGGTATATTATCCTCGCGAGCCAGACGGAAGACATCTTCTTTGAAGGTCAGCTTGCTCTCCGAGGCGCCCATGTTGGTGATCGAACGTCACTACTCAGACAGGTAGTCCGGGCAGTGCTTCTTAGCCTTTACTCAGCACATGTCAGCCTGCCTTAGCAAGAGGCAGCTGGAAACAAATGTGGTAATGGTGATCAGCTACCAAGGCTAGACGTTTTCTCTATCTCGGTATCAGTGGATCACAGAGTGTCACAAATGCTACGTTGCTTTGTGTCGTCCAACTTTCGTCGGTGTTGCTATAGCTATCGACGAGATCCGCTATGACTATGTATTAGATTGACTAAGTAGTAAGATCGTTCGGTCCTGAGGCAGCGTGGTAGTTGTTGTCCAGAGGTTTGTCGTCTTCTAATCCACATAAGAAGCTGGGACAGACTGAGGAGTAATAGTGCAGATACGAGAGCAAAACATAAATACGCTTGATAAACGATCAGCTATTGACGCAATGCCTGGCCCTGGCCTCCCATGCAGGGCGCAAATGCTCATGCAGGGTCCAGCGGACTACGGGCCGGGCGCATCCGCGCCAACAACTTCACCTTCACGAACACCACATCAATCTTCCTACTACGCCTTCTCAACACTGGCCACATGATGTCGATTGCAGAGGTGCGGTCGCGCTTCGAGGCGGCATTTGCCCAATCGAAGATACCGATCGATCCTCGAAGACCGCCACCAGATGCTGCGGGCTTCGTCCAGAACATATTCCTAGCAGCCAACATCTGCACGCGACGAAATATCCAGGTTTGTGGCATAGATCTCCCGGTCGGACGAGCACCTGAGCCCGACTTACTCGATCTCCAATAGCAATGTTCATCTTTCATCATCTCACATATCATACCTTCTCATGAGAAGACGATACTATTATGTCAACTGCTCTTCGCCATCAGTAGATCCTTCGAACCACGGGAGCCTGGCCGACGACGCGACACTACAAAAGCAGAAGACACGAACACGGGACTTGGCAAAATCGTCGCGGGAAAGTTGCAACAGCCTCCACAGCCAACTTTCAAACGACTACATATCCTGTATATCGTGAGTGATGTACTCACGACACTGCACTATCGAAGCTCGGACAGTCGCGTACCAAACCCAGAGAGCATTATTATCATCCATCGATATATTCCATTACTCGCTACATTTGCCACTTTTCGCGGCCACGAGACATTCACTCGAACCTACCCTCAGATCCTCTTCCTCCTCCTCACCTGGCGAGATAACGACATCTTGCCGGAGTCCCACATCGCCACGATCCACGAAAACATACTATTAGTCGATTCGTCAAGTCTCACCTGGCCAGCCTTTGGTACCCAAGTAGACGAGGAAGAAAAGAAGATCACCTTAGCTCTCGCCCACGAAGCCGAAAGCGCGAACCTCTCCCTACCCTCACGCCACAGCGTTCCCCACGACCCAACAGCGCCTTGGCATGAGCTCCCAGCCGCTAACGGCCTGTACATGAAGCGGACACGCGGCTACCCGCTGAAAGCCGCAGCAGTGCCGCAAGGAGGATATGTGGTCAGAGAAGCAGGTCAGTCCACTAACTCTATTCGTGAGGACTAGATAAAAATCCTAACCAATACACACGAAGCTCAAGACAAGCCGCTAGATCCTGGGTTGAAAGCCGAGGTGCAGAGTTTGCACAAAACAATGCTCCTGCAATTCGAGAAGTTCACCCCTGCCGAGGAAGTGCACGATATTGACGCCTTGGGCAATATTATCTATATCGACCCTGAACGGCCTACGAGGAATTACTGGGGTTGGAGTCTTGAGGGCATTCCGCGGATGAGAGAGCAGGCTGAGAAGGATAGGTTGGCTGCTAGAGGATATGGAGATTTGCAGCTTGGTGCTTCAGGGCCTGGGGGGGCGGTAGAGAGGGCTAGAGCTTTGGCTGAGGGGAGAGGTGGGTTGCAGCGCCGCGGTGGGATGCAAGGTGGAGGTGGGATGCAGGGTGGTGGTCAGAGGGGTGGTTGGAATGGTTCAGTCAGAGGTGGACGAGGATGGCGAGGAGGCGGTGGCGGTGGCGGCGGCGGTGGCGGTGGTGGTGGGAGGAGATGGTGATGCAGTAGACAGACACGACAGGTTCTGACTCATGGGCTGCACAGTAGGTATGATGATACGTACCATGTAAGATAGTATTCTACACTACTGCGCGAGCCAGGGACTTCTATCGCAGGTCACTCGCGCCACGTCTTACTCTGCATCTAAATCCCTTCTCCGCGCAGCGTCGCACGTTGCTGGCACCGAGCTGAGCTGAGCTGCCCTGAGGTACCCGGGGCGAGATCAGCCAAGTCCAAACCGAACTTAGTGCAGATTATTGCCTGGCCTTTGTGATCGTGTCCCTGCGCCGAGATGATCATAAGTGACAATTCTTGCTCCCGCGTCTAAGCCTCCTAGACGCCATGCAACGCCATGCTATGCTGAGCTGAGCTATCTATGTTATGCACTTTTCTACCCGCGAACCATATCTACAAGGCCTATAGCTTTTTACACCCGTAAGTACCCATCATTCAAGCGCTGTATAAGCATCCATCTCCTCCCCATCTCTTCGTTTTCGCTCTATCGGATCGTCTCGAATAATGACACCGGGGCCCATGGTTCGTGTACCATTGCTGCTACGATGTGATGGAAAGATCTACACCACAAAATCATTAGCAAGCTGCCCTGCCTGTAGGCTTCCCCCAATCTTTCGTCCAGCCTTACCTTAGTGTTCGCCCATCCTAATCTATAAGCAGCCTCATGAGCAAACAGCTCTCCAAAACCCAACATCAGTCCGTTCACAAATGGTAATAATAAGTTTATTGCTGCGCCGCGTAGTATCGACCATATTGTCGGTGGTTGGTATAATATCATTGGACTTGAGGAGCTGGAAGGTGGTGAGCCGGAGGGCGAGGTAGTGTCCTGGTTGCTGTGGTTTGCATCGTAGTTCTCGCTGTCTTCGGAGGGCGGAAAGGTTGCTTGGGAGGAGGAGAGGTCGCGTGGGCTGGCCATGGTTGAGGCCCGGTCGATTAGGTTACTGAGCAGGGCTGTCCGTTACTGGACCAGAGTCAATGGCAGTATGCTTCAGGGAGTGTCTGAAGTGAATGATCGTCGGCCGTCTCGGTGGAGAATAGTCGAATAGCTTGGATGGACATTCAATATTAATGGGTTAATAGGTGGTCTATGCGGATATGAGCTACTTTGGGAGTCGGCACATCCCTCCCAGATCTGGGGAAATGCAGGATTAGGTAAGCGAATGACGTTTCAATCTCGTGCCTGAGCTCGACTTTGACAAACATTTGAACACGAATTCAAGAAGCCCTTCTCACTCCATCACTATCTCATCCGAAAGGCTCATATCACCCAAACAGTATCACCAACTCACAATCGACACTTTCGCCACCATGGATTCAGAGCAAGCAGACAAGGTCGCACAGTTCAGTGCTGTCACAGGCGCCAACCCGAGCACAGTACGTCGCCTGAACAGAAATTGTGGACATATCAGGATGCTAACCTGATTCCAGGCACAGACAGCACTCGGGTCGGCCAACTGGAACCTCGAAGAAGCCGTCGCTCTCTACTACGCCGCCTCCGAGGACCCCCAACACGACCACGATGAGGACTTCAACGCAGATAACGACGAGCATCTCAACGAGGCCATGGCACAGTCAGCAGAACCACAGTCGAGCAGCTCAGCACCAGCTCCATCACAACCCAATGCTCCTCGCCGCATAACTGGTCAGGCCCCAAGAGCGGTGACGCTACGTGATTTGCAGCGAGGCGAGGAGGATGACGACGACCATGATGATCCAGACAAGAAGCCAGACATGTTCGCAGGCGGCGAGAAGAGCGCTCTAGCAGTACAAAACCCCGATCGAGGCGGTGGACCTGTCGATCACTTCCGCAACATCATGAACCAAGCCCGCCAGAACCGTTCCCGCCCCGGTGACGGAGACGACGAGAATGCTCCAGCCCAACCTTCCCACTTCGGCGGCCGCGCCCAAACACTCGGCGGCGACGATGCACCCAGCCAAATCATCAACGACCCTTCCTCCCGCAGTCAACAAGGTGGTGGTGGTGTTGGTCCAGCAGGCCGCTCCTCCCTTCCTCGCGTCACTCGCACACTACACCTCTGGTCTGACGGCGTGAGTATTGACGATGGTCCGCTCTTCCGCTTCGATGACCCGGCGAATCAGGACATGATGGCGCAGATTCACCAGGGTAGGGCCCCGCTGAGTTTGCTAGACGTGCAGCCGGATCAGGAGGTGGACTTGAATCTGATGCCGCATAAGGATGAGAAGTATGTCAAGCCGAAGCAGAAGTATAAGCCATTCGGGGGCGAAGGCACGAGGTTGGGAGCTCCGGTGCCAGGACCTTCAGGGTCGGAGACGAGCCAGGCGGCTGGTGTGCCTGCGGCAGCACCAACGGTAGCCGCACCGGCGTCATCGAGCTCATCTGATGGGAATAAGACGACGGAGATGGCGATCGATGAATCCACACCTACCGTCCAACTTCAGATCCGCCTCGGCGACGGTACACAACTTCGCACACGTTTTAACACGACTCACACCGTTGGCGACGTCTACGAGTTCGTGAATCGGGCCTCGAGTTCTTCGCAGGGGAGGTCGTATGCGCTTATGACTACGTTTCCATCGAGAGAGTTGACGGATAAGGGGCAGGTGCTTGGGGAGATGGGGGAGTATAAGCGGGGTGGGGTTGTGGTGCAGAAGTGGACTTGATGGTTTAAATGGGTGCGAACGTAGAAATTCAGGTCACGGAAACAGATTCTGCAGGCATCTGAGGAAGGTGTTATGATGCTATGAGCATGAAAAGCGATAGACTTGGAGGGTCACCCCCTCACGGCATGAGCGGTAGGACTCTCTTTACCATAGAAGGGCAGTAAGTGGAGCTGCTATGGCTCAAGTAGTCATGGGGTTGGGGCACTACATGCATTTCTACATGTAAACGCACCATCTCCATGTACACGTCCATCTGATTGATCATTGCAACTTCGTCTTATAGCCGTCTGAAAGAGAGCCATCATTACTGAGGCACCACGGGTGATCGGCCGGAAGATCAACGTGCGGAGACATTCTCACTCCACTTCCCTTTGACTTTGCACCACACATCATCGTCGCCTCCAAGCAAGCTACCAAAGTCCTCGTGCCACCGCCACGACCGTTGTGTGGCTCACAAAGTATGAAGGCTGATCAGTGGCTACAGAGGATCTGTCTAAGGCAACATCATTAGCTGGATCGCGATCTCATATCTCTCCAAGATGATCACTGCTTCCGGCAGCCCGCCTCCATCCAAGCAATGTCCTGTACTCCGCGGCAGCATTCCTTGTCAAGCGCGCCTAGTCAAGTCATGGGATTCCGGACTTGTCGTGCTTGTATGGACTCCACCACCATCTCCGTCATAGGACACCCAAGAAAGGCTAGCGATCGACGGCTCTTGTGTACCTCTAGCCTTTCACGGTCCTTGTCTGTCAAACACTAAACGTTTGTTTTTCTCATTACAGTATACTAGCGCGTCTGCCTGCCTGCTTGCTACTCCGCAAGTATCTTTCGTCATCTTGTCTTGGATGAAGTCAAAGTAGTGGGAACGTGTACTGTATACTCTGCTGAGCTCGATCTTTGCCAGTATACGAGATGGCACAATATTTCGTTGATAAAGCACTCGCAGCCATGCCTGATATTGCTCCTGATGGGCCATTGAAGGGAAAAGGTATGTGTATCATCTCGCCGTTGCTGCACGACCGAATCCTGCCCCTCTCTCAGATTTGTGTTCTCATACCGCAGCATGCTGATGCGTGACGTCCAGGTCTACTCTCGCCCATAGGTGACCCTCTGGGCCACGTCTTCGACAAAGGGCTAATGCCCGTCGGTCACGTTGTGGGAGCAGTAGCGAAGCCGAATGGGCAGGCGTTTCTGGACGTGCAGAAGGATGCTAAGGAGAAGATCACGGGTGTGAAAGAAGATGACGACAACGAGGAGAAGGAGAACAAGAAGTCGAATGAGGAGAAGCCGGGTGGGAAGAGCATTGGTGGCAATGCTCAGACGGGGCAGAATCCGCTTGGCCTCTGAGATGGGAGAGTGAGGGAAGACCGTGTATGAGGTGCTTGTGGGGTTGCATTGCGAGGGTGCTTTTGCGTGGAATTGTTGCATTTTAACACTGGCATATGGGATCTATGGTCCAGAACGAGATTGTACGATAATGAAGGTCGGGAGAGCACGAGCATTCATTGTGTGCACTGTAGGAAAAGAAAAGGATACGTCCGCATCAGTCGTCTTCGGGCTTCTTCTGTCCTCGGGACCACGATCATCAGAGATATGATGGTATCGAACTCTGCTCATGATCGCAATGTTGGCCTCGTGGTGGACTGGACTGGACACTGGCTTTCAGCCGTACATCTTACAAATCTCTTGTCTTCATTCGGATGGACCTCTGGCACGGATGTGCACCAGAGACGCAAGCCAGCAGATCCTCCACCTACAGTGCACCAACGCCTCGACTATGATAAGGTTGCTTCATCAGATAGACCACCTGGCACGCTCACCTTACCGCCAAGACTTAGACCTTGGTAAACACCAAGTCAAGATCACCAGGATCCACCGTAAAGTGATCCAACGTCTCAGTCATGATCCGCTTACCATCCTCCCCCTGAGCCAAACTCACGTCAAATCCCGCCAGTAATCTCGCAGTCAAAGTGCGCAACTCAGTCAGCGCCAGATTCTTGCCTATACAGCCCATCGGACCCATGCTGAAGGGAGCGTATGCATCTTTATGCTTGATCATATCGGGACGACTGTACCAGCGCTCTGGGACAAAGGAATCGGCGTCTTCGTAGTTGTGCTCGTCTGCACATCGGTAATGTTAGCGTACGGCAACCAAGGACCACGACTCGCTTGACCTACCTCGACCCATGACGTACGACGGCATGAGATACGTCGTTGAGCCGGGAATGAACGTCTCACCAACATGCAAACCCTCGGGTGGCGTCATCCGGAAGAGGCCACTGGGAACAGGAGGATGAAGGCGAAGAGCTTCGTTGATGGCGCCATTGAGGTGCATTGCTCCATGAATGTCTTTGTCGGACCAGTCACCTTTCATCAATGACTGAACCTCCTTTCGGATCTTCTGGACGTGCTCGGGCTCTTGGGCCAAGTGGTAGAAGAGGTAAGTCATTGCTCCTGCTGTTGTGTCAGAGCTAGAGCATCAGATCAGCACATTTCAAAGTCTTCATCGAGTCATAAGCACTGTGGCATACTGCAGGTCGGTCAGCCAGGTCGAAAGTCAAGAGGTGCCGATGGCAAGCATACCCCAGCAACGATAATCAATCTAGTATCAGCTTGCAACAAGGTCTCCCGTTGCGGCTTGTCAACATCTTGGTAAGCCTTCAGGATCCAACCCATGATATCCAGCCGTCCGTCCTTGCCCTTCGCAACAACATTTGCATTCTCTACCCTCCAGCTCAATTCTTGTATACAGAACTTGACAAACTTTTGGAAACCTGCACCAAGAAAGGGAATCTGCGTCAGGATTCGAAACATCCAAGTCGGAAGCATGAGAGCCAAAGGCTGCATGCCTTCGCTCAGCAACCCTAGAGCCGCATGCTTCTCGCCGGACTCCAGCATTCCGTAGTCCTTCCCAAAAGCGAGCTGGCCCATGACATCGAAAGACCAGAGGTTGAACCACTTCCTCACGTTCACCGGCCCACCATGGAAGTCCGTGATTCGCTGGACGAGAGTCTCGTTATACCGATCTATTGTCGTCTCATAATCCCTCAAGGCCTTGTCCGAGAACGCAGGAGCCCAGACCCTCCTTCGCTTGTCATGAAGTGCCCTGGATCGTGTGGTGTGCATGGAGCTATACGGCTTGTCGTTATCGTACCAGTAGGATTTACTCGATAGAGCATGCAGGCCAAACGTTGGTTCCATGAAGTCTGGGTCGATTATGGAGAGGTCGGAACTACCTATGCGGACAATGGGGCCATAACCGTCGTGCAAGTCTTTGAGCTTCAAATATCCGTCGGACTTGCCCAGTTGGAAGGACCACCAGAGGCTGGAAATGCGGGCGGCGTAAGGACCTGGATAGCGATTTAGGGGATTTAGGAAGAGGCGGTAGACCATGAGGCTTGCGTAGAGCCCTGTCAGGTAGGACAGGAGTGGCGCTGTTGTCGTGGTGATGGCCGGGACGAGGGAAACGTTGTAAGCTTTGGTGAGGACTATTACGTTGGCCACGAAGACAAGGAGAAGGACATTGAGATATTTGGTAGCGTGCATATGACATTCGAAACGGTGGAAGTAGAGGACGTGGCTCGCCGCGCCAGCAGAGCAGGTTAAAAGCAGGGTCATGAGGGCCATGGCGAAGCTGTGGTCCCCAATGTAGGCAGGCTGTACTGATGCTTTTGTTGACCTCTGTAGCGATTGTTGTGAGGTCCAATCTACTCGAGAGGCTGCTCAACATGATATCGCTCTAGCTTTGTGGTTGTAGTGTTGCTGTAGTAGTAGGGCCCGGGGAGAGCACATGACTGCCCCGCTTCAACGCGCATAGCAGAAGTGAACTCTATTCCTACGCTCCCTTATAGCCGTGTTCACATTGGCTGCGGCATTAACACAGCTCGATCAATACCTTGCGGAGATGTGGTCAAGTTATGCATCGCACACATATTGAGCGGACCACCCTGGGCGCGCGATTTTGTGTTCATACTTTGCGTTGTATGCCACAGTGGCACGACAAGGAATCTCACCACCCGGACACCCGTTGCATTCGCACATTAAGGCCACCCTTGGGTCGAGACGTGAGGCCAGTGACAATCTTGATCTCCTTTCCCGGGTCCGCAAGCTCCATCTCGAAGCATCCGACCAGTACCGCAAGCAGACTCGCAAACTCTCCTTTGGCGAAGCTCTGGCCGATGCAGCTTCGAGGTCCTACGCGAAAGGTTAGCGAAGCCATCGTGCTGTGCGACACAGATCCAACTTACCGTGTAAGAATGTCATGTAAGAGTAATTGCTACTCGCACCACCATTACCAGCTTTGCCTACGCCTAGCCATCTGTCTGGCTTGAACTCAGCTGCGTCCTCACCCCATAGCTCTTTGCTATGGTTAATTGCCCTCATGCTTATGATGATGTTGGTTCCTTTTGGGATGTACTGGCCCAGTATTGTGGTGTCCTTGGCGGCCACCCGCTTCGTTAGACCTGCCGGAGGGTAGACACGAAGGACTTCTGAGCAGACGGCATGCAGATATGGCAAGCTGTCAAGTAGTTCTGCTGTCATTGGTGAAGCGTCGGTCACCCCTGGTGGAGGTAGCTTGGCTCGGATCTCCTCTCTTAGCTTTGCCTGCACATCTTGATGTCGGCATAGAGCTAGCGTTGCCCAGGTCATCGATGTAGCAGTGGTCTCATGGCCAGCAGCAAGAAATGTCATGGTCTGATTAACCAGCTGCTCTTCTGTGAATGCTTCCGAGTCTAGCGCTACCGACAAGATATCCTTGTCAATGCTCTTCGTAACTTGTCTTTCTGCTTTCTTCTGCCTAATCAGCTGCCTGGATACTTGCTTGAGAGCCTGCGAAGCAACAGCAATGGTATCATTCCGCTTCGACAATGATGGCAACAGCTCTTTGACGACCATCTTGAGCATCGCCAGCTTTCCTTTCGGAGGCGATTGGTCGAACACTCGAGCATATGCGTTGCAGACTTGGTTGTCTGGGTTCTGGATGGCACGGAAATCTTGGCCTAGACCAGCAACGCCGATTATGTCCAACGTGGCACGTGGCAGCCAGTCTGCAATGTTGACTACTGATCTGTTGTCACTAATTTCTGTGGTCAGTGCTTGTGCCAGCTCGGCAGATTTCGACCAGAATATGGAATATAGATCCTTGACATGCCGGTGCGCAAAAGCTGGCATCAATTGTCGTCGTTGTTGCTGCCGTCGATCAGTGAGTACTGGCGAGAGAGACGCC
The DNA here is from genome assembly GCF_035927965.1 of Recurvomyces mirabilis. Taxonomy (NCBI): domain Eukaryota; kingdom Fungi; phylum Ascomycota; class Dothideomycetes; order Mycosphaerellales; family Teratosphaeriaceae; genus Recurvomyces; species Recurvomyces mirabilis. The sequence goes on along the minus strand of NW_027041935.1, from coordinate 340,073 downwards.
ACTTACAGTACGTTGCCTACCTTATGCTCATCTCCCTCAGCGATAATTAGTCCAACGCCCAGAATTCTGCCAAGACCATAGCGCAGTCGAGTTGGTTTGACGAAGTCATAGTTCCTCTGTACTAGAACCTCCGCGAGGCCTTTGACACTGGTCACGAACACTCTTTCCTGGTTACGCTTCATGCGATAGCGAATAAGGCCATCATTGGGAACCTCGTTGATCCATTCGTGCATTGGCGAACCTGACCGCTCGTCTGAAATAAGCTTGGCATGGCCATTGAACAGTTGTCCACCCTTGAAAGGAACACTGTCAACGTCTTTGCCACAAGGGAAGAAATTATGTACGTACCTTTGGTTCGGGCAAGTGGCGCAAAGGGCTGAAGAGTAGAGGATGTAGGACCGATGTCCATGATAGCAATATGACCAGGTTGACGAACAAGCACCCAACAAGACCGCGGGAGAGACTCCAGTCGAGTAATCTCTGTACAAGGAATGCTTCGACGACTGCTAGCAACAGAGCTGCCCACCTAGCAACCACCATAGCGGTCGTCGTTGGCTCGACGTGAGAAGGCAGTACCGCCACGCGTGAGACTTTACTGCTACGTGGTGTCAGAACCAAGCTGAAAATTGCCTCCGACCGTCTTGATCTGTGTAAGCGACACCACAGCCAGGCTTGTCCAGCTTAGATTGGACGTGCTTGGAGTCTGCATAGATGCTAGCGTAGGATCGCCGACGGACCAGAGCAGATATGCAGCTAGAAGCTCGAGGGGACACGCGAGTATGCCGTTCACATGTCAAGTACCCGTAGACCAAGGCGAATCGCCTGGGTGTCGATTACTGCCCGTCTAATGTCAATCGATTGGTGGCTGGGCACCGTGGTTGCCAGAAAGGAAGCTGAGCGCAAGTGTCTTTCGAAGTTTGAACTGTACCTGACTGCTTAGCATAGACACTTGCCAATTTGGCAGTCAACAATCTGTGCCGGAGTAGGACGCCGTGGACATGTCCTACCATACCGGACGTATTTATTGGACCTTTCGTACGTCTAACCCAATTGAGCGCGGACGGAGACAGCCGAAGCGCCTCCTAATCCTTCGTCTAACCAACATCAATGTGACTTTCACTTGCATATTCCTATGCTCCACACGAGGTTCAACGACTCACGAGCATGCAGCTGCATATTCCTACGCTAAATCACAGATCTGCCGATATCGCAGAAGGAACAGCGGCCGGCTCAATCCGCTATCTCGCGACATTGTGATGTCCTTGGCACGCAACTCACTTGTAATTTCAGGTACTACGGCCATGAGGACGGTGTGATCAAGGATATAGCATTGGTCTACCTCTCGGCATGCTAACTTTAAGGCTGACTAAAGCCTTACTGGTGTCACCTTGATCTTCAAGGGTACTTTCTCCCACGTCGTATAGATGTACTGCTGATCGATCCAGTCCTGCGACTCTGGCATCAACTCAAGATCGAAATGCCATATGAGCTTTGCTAAAATCAGCCTCATCTCAATATTCGCTAGGTTGCGGCCTATGCAATTTCTTGGCCCGAAGGAGAATGGTTGTAGAGCCTGGTAGCGACAGGCGTAAGGGTCAGTAGATGTCTTGGACCGCCCAACCACGGAGATCATGATTGTCGCTTTCTTACCTCTCGTTTGTCATTGGCATACTTCGGGTCATTGCTGAACCTGTTCAAGTTGTCAGAGCCATCTGCATATCTCCCTCTTCTGAAACAAGCTCACCATCTCTCTGGAAGGAATTTCTCCGGATCAGCAAAATTTGTTGGGGAGCGGAAGACTGCATATTGGGCCATCCCCATGGATGTGTTGCCTGGCAGCCATTGGCCCACGATATTGGCTCCCTCTGGCGGTGTCATTCGAGGATGCGACCCTGCCGCCGGAGGATACAGCCGGAAGGATTCATCAAGCACACCTACGCATCGACGGATGTACTGTCAGCAATCTTACAAATCGTACTACAAAATTCACCGCCACAAGGACCTTACCATTAATGTAGTGCAATTTGCTGACTTCTGCGATGTTGATCTCATCTGGACTAGTAAAGCTGGTACGGATTTCTTCTTTCAAAGTCTTCATGACATGGGGGTGAGTGAGCAGGAAATATGTCGTCCCAGACAGGATCGTAGCCGTTGTCTCGCTTCCAGCAATTACCATTAGGTTGGCGTTGGCAACCAGATCTGGGATGGTCAATTTGCCAGCCTCTTCTGCCTTCAGCAGATGAGACATGAAGTCCACATATTCTGGCTCGCGTGTCTTACGGCGCCTAACCTTCTCCTCGACGAGGCCGATGTGCCACCTGCGCCGTGCCACCATCTTCTTTGGCATGATGCGCAGGATCAAAGACCGGACGTCAAAGAATCTTTGCAGTGTCCTGATCCAGTGGACATAGAGGATCGCATTGAAGATCATGCTCATCCCTGAGATAGAGATCAGAATCGTTGAATGGATGTTAGACAGGATGAGAACTCACAGGGATGGTAATCTGTGTTCTTCAGACAGTCGAAAGGCTCATAGAACGCCAGGTGGCCGATGATGTCGAATGTAACATAGTTGTACCACCGCACGATGTCCATTATTGGCTCCTTGGCGGACTCTTCCTTGAGACGCTCAACGAGCAGGTCGACATAATGCAGCAGTACCGGCTCCTGCCTAAGAAATATGGATCAGCGAGGACATCACAAGGCCATGAGCACTGCATCACGGCCATCGAAACCAGCATACTGAACAGGGTTGGCCTTACCCCTTGAGTGTCTTATCTGAGAACGCATTCGATAGCAGCTTGCGAAGGTCGCCGTGGGTCTGTCTGTTCGCATTGATGATTGTGGGATGCCTGTGATCCGCATCCGTGTTCTCGCCGGGATCCTGCAATGGTCAGCTTGAATGGGCAATACAAGTCGTGCTCGACTACCTTGCGATTTTCGGGTCTGTACTTGTCAGCCCTGGGTTTATGGATATTCCTCGTCCGGACCCTACTCACAAGCCATTGCGGAACCCATAGATATCCTTCCACGCCGCAGCTCCAGAGAATGAAAGCTCTGTGGGCGCGATGCGGACAATCTCGCCATGCTTCAGATGCAGCTCATGGACCAGTAACGGAAAGCGACCACTCAGCTGCTGTTTTGCCCACCACAAGCGAGTCAAAGCTGCGATCTTTGGGCCTGGATATTTCGCAAGCGGATGGAACCAAAGACGGTAAACAGCTATCGCTGTAGCATATATGACAGGCTGAATTCATCAGACTTCACTCTCCCCGTCTCAAGGGGCATACGTACAGCAATTACGATTAATGCCAATAGCACTGGCAGGCTGGGTAGCAGCCGTAGTCTAGCAGCATCATGCTGCTCACCTTGCGTGGTCCCGGGCATTGTGTGATCGATCGGCGGAGTGTGGTTCTCAGAGGCTGTCAACGCATGGCAAGATAAGATCCAACCTCACAGTAAGCACGAATGTCCTTGAGTAATTGGAGATTGCTTGCTTGTGGACACCGCGAGACCGGAGTAGATTGAGTGTGAGTGGGTGAGGTTGCAGTGCGCTAGCTTTCAGCAGCCCCGCACACCTACTCCTTCGCTTCATCTCTTGCAGCTGATGACCACTTCTTGATCAACTAACAAAGTCACTACGTCTGCTGCCCAGCCATTCTGGCTCCTTGGATGCATCAAGCTACGGTCGTGGAGCTTGCTATGGCTAGGCAACGCTGATCTCGCATGTGTAGCGTGTAACAGGCCCTGTCGTCCTCCCTTGTATGAGCTATCGCTAAACGTTAGTCGGGAAGGTGGATGCAACCATGGGACCGACGTGGAGAGGGACTTTCACGTGCGTGCCACGGTGTGTGAACCAGGAAGAAAGGAATGCCGAAAGTACCAGCGTAGGACGACAACTTTGGGATCATGCCTTAGCGATCGTTCAGCCCAGCGCTGAGTGGGTGCCAATCCGAGAAATCAAAATCTGTAGGGACGCTCACGTTCTCCATCATCACTTTTCGCATACGTGATGGACGAGTCTAGTCTGGACTGGAGAGCTATCTCTTTGCTCGACGAGCTGACCAGCAATCTGCGAAGATCTCACGGTAGCGGCTGCATGAGCGTAGCCATCTACGATACTGCGTGGGTTTCGTTGGTTACGAAGCGTACCGGCTCCGACAAAACGTGGCTCTTCCCACATGCTTTCGACTATGTATTGGGCACTCAACTCGAAGATGGAAGCTGGACAGCCTATGCTTCACAAATCGATGGCATCCTGAATACTGCCGCATCACTTCTGTCGATCCTTCGCCATGCAAAGGAGCCACTGCAGATCACCTCCGACAACGCTACCATAACAGCAAGTATAGAGAGGGCGACCACTGCTCTTCAACGACTTCTAGACTCCTGGGATGTCAGCTCTACGGTTCATGTCGGATTCGAAATTCTGGTTCCGGCGGTTTTGAAGTGCATTGAGGATGAAAATGTCAGCTTCACCTTTCCACAACAGGAAATACTACTCGAAATCAACCAGCAAAAATTGAAGAAATTCGAGCCCGAATATCTGTATGGGAAGTACCAACTCACAGCCCTACACTCCCTGGAGGCTTTCATTGGCAAACTTGACTTCGACAAAGTTGCTCATCACAAGGTCAATGGCTCGTTCATGGCATCGCCGTCGTCAACAGCTGCGTACCTGATACATGCATCGACGTGGGACGATCAGTGCGAAGCATACCTTCGGCATGTACTAGCCTATGGTGCTGGTCAAGGGAGCGGTGGTGCGCCAAGCGCTTTTCCATCTACGATCTTCGAGCTCACATGGGTACGCATAAGTGATAAGGTTGTTTGGCCAGAGCTGACACCTCGCAGGCTCTGTCTACCTTACTCGAAGGTGGCTTCGACTTCACCAAGATCTCACCTTTCCATGCTACAAAAGCGGCATCTTTTCTCGAAGCACAACTCGCGGCCGGCAAAGGCGCTGTCGGCTTTGGTACGAGACCAGGGGACTACCTGACTATGCTCAGCTGACGGCTCTATAGCTCCTGGTCTTGGTGCGGACGCAGATGACACTGCCAAAAGCATGCTCATTCTGAGGTTGTTGAAGCAGGATGTGTCCATCGATCCACTTCTCCAGCATTTTGAGAGCGATGCGTACTTCAAGACCTACCCGCTGGAGCGCGATCCGAGTTTCTCAGCAAATTGCAATGTTCTTGCTGCATTGTTGCATGCTGCGGAACCTGCGAAGTACAGCAGTCAGATCGAGAAGGTCGTGAAGTTCTTACTGTCTGTATATCAAGACCATGGGCTGAGGATCAGAGACAAATGGGTAAGAAGGCTTGCTTCCGTCTAGGTGGCGCATTGTGCTTACTACAACAGAACATCTCGCCACTGTACTCGCTCATGTTGCTCGCCCAAGCTGGAGGCCGCATCATGTCTCTCGTGCAACAAGGCGTACTCTCAACTCTGCCGAGTGACATGATAGGGACTACTGTACCCGAAATGCTGGCGAAGATCTTTGCATTCACGATCAGCTCGCAGAACGAGAACGGTTCCTGGGGGGCTGAATCCACACTTGAGGAGACAGCATATGCACTGCTGATTCTCTCTACTGGCTCTGGGCTTCCTCATCCACAGGCTCAATCCGCGTCCGCACGCGCGATGGAGATTGGACGCCACTATCTCACCTCCACCAAGTCGACAACGCTGGAGTATCTTTGGGTCGAGAAAGTCACATACACCTCAAAAACCCTACGCGAATCGTATACGCTGGCTGCACTCAAGTCAACTGAGAAATTTATGCCCACCGATCAGGAGACAATTAATGGTCAGCCGACAACAAAAGTGGTCAATGGTACTGCCAAACAGAATCTTACAATCAACAGGCACCATAAGTTTGACTCCGCTGTGGCATTTCCGTCGGATGTCGTAACACGCTATGATAGCAATGTGAACGCCAGCGATGGAAATACTGTGCCAGCCACTCTTACATCGTGGAGTATCAAGAACGAGAAGATTGTGCTTGGTCCATATGACTATCTGAAGAAACAGCCTGGAAAAGATCTCCGGACTCTGTTCATCGCAGCATTCAACGAATGGCTACAGGTGCCTCTGGAGAAGCTAAAGGCGATACAAGAGGTCGTGCGGATGCTCCATACCTCCTCCCTGCTCGTCGACGACATCGAAGACAACTCGGACCTACGCCGAGGCCGACCAGTTGCCCACAGTATCTTCGGGACAGCACAAACCTTCAACTCAGCCAATTACGTCTACTTCCTTGCGCTCGAACAAGTCCGAAAGCTCAACAACACCAAAGCTACGGATGTCTTTGTAGAAGAGCTCGTCAATCTTCACCGTGGCCAAGGGATGGAGCTCTTCTGGCGCGACTCGCTCATTTGTCCCACAGAGGCGGAGTACATCGCCATGGCAAGCAACAAGACCGGTGGTCTCTTCCGTCTCGCTGTACGTCTTCTCCAAGTCGAGAGTCCTACTGGTCGTGACTGTCTTCCTCTGGTCAACCTCCTTGGTTTGCAATTTCAGGTCTGTGACGATTTTTTGAATCTCATGTCTACCACATATACCGCCAACAAAGGCTTGTGCGAGGACTTGACAGAGGGCAAATTCAGCTTTCCCATTATACATAGTATTCATGCGGACGAGTGGAATAAGGAGCTACTCGGTATACTCAAGCAAAAGACCAAAGCTGTGGATGTGAAGAAGTATGCTGTCGAGTATATGAGGAGCACGGGTAGCTTTGAGTACACTAGAGCTATTGTGAAAGATCTCGGAGGCAAGGCAGAGAGACTGGTGCGTGAGTACGAGGAGGCAGGGTGGGGTGATGGGAGTAGTGTGAGGAAGCTGCTGCAACGCATGAGTCTCGATTAGAACGTTGCCTAGAACACACATTAGACGGTTGTAGATGCGTGCGTGAGGTATTTTTCGTGAATAAATGTTCATCGAGCATGCTTCAGTTGAGGAGTACTCTTGCAGTTTTGCCAGAGCGTATGATAACGATCTTAGTCAGAAATCCACGAGTGTGTAATGCTGGAATCTTCCTTCGAACATTCTGGGCCATACATGATCGTCGAGAGTCGTGCCAGGTGTCAGATGATAGTCCGTGGTAGTGGACTCAACTGTACAAGTGTCAGCGTCCGCATTCGCGCAGCGTGACCTTGAAACTCAACTCAACCTCACCCGGGCTGCCATCAATTGCTGTGTCCATTCGACATCATACACGCGTTCTTGACTAAAACGATGGCAGCACTCGTCGCACTGACACAGGAACAATCCAACTCTGCTACGGTGCGGAACACCATCCTTGACGCCGACGGCTCGACGTTACCATCGCCGCCATTCGCGAAAGTCGAGGGCGTACCCAACTTTCGAGATCTTGGTGGCCACAAATGTCCCGACGATGCTGAGTTTGGGGTATCACGATGCATACGATACGGCTACCTCTTCCGAAGTGCTCAACCGGCTCACATCACATCTACCGGCATCGACACCCTTACAAAGGAACTGAACATTCATGATACGTACGACTTGCGGTCTTTCAAGGAACTTCGATTGATGCAGCAACGCTACGATGACCTCTCAGTCGAGATCCCTGGAGTGACACGCCATCATGTACCCATTTACAGGGACGAAGACTACACGCCCATCTCCATGGTCGAGAAATACAACACTGCCCAAGCCGACACCTCAAGCATGGACCAAAAGCTCAACAAGCTAGCTGGTAGAAGCAAAGACGGCTTCATCCAAGCCTATGGAGATATCCTCGTCCAAGCAGCTAAAAGTGGAAGCTATCGCACGATCGTCCAGCACATTCTCGAGCACCCGGATAAACCGCTCCTGGTGCATTGCACCGTGGGCAAAGACCGCACAGGTGTCTTCATAGCATTGTTGCTCAAGCTGTGTGGTGTCAGTGATGAAGCCGTCGTGTGGGATTATGCTCTCACCACGTCAGGTCTGGGCAAGTGGCGAGAACACCTCATCAAGCGGATCCTAGATGGTGCTGGCAAGGAGTATTCAAATAAAGGCCATGACAAGGATGAGCAAGAGGGAAGCGGAGTCACCAGAGAGCAAGCGGAGAGGATCGTTGGAAGTCATGCGGAGGACATGGAGATCTTCCTGGAGATTGTTCTTAAGGGAAAGTTCGGCGGCGCACGCAAGTATCTCAGGGAGGAGTGTGGGTTGAAGGACGAAGAGCTGGACAAGGTCGTCGACCACCTCACGATTGAGGGCGAGGGGGCTGATTTTGCCGTGCATGCGGCATTGTAAGCTGGGTCTACCATATTGCTGTGTTTCAGCACGACTGTCATCAGCATTGAATAGCAGTGTCGACGGCAAACTCCTGTCAAAGACACGAAATCGCTGCAAGTATCACACTTGTGCTCTGTGACTGTTCGGAATTCTCCGGACGCGTGTAATACATGGCAAAGCGCTCGAGATCGCTCATCTCACGTCTGGACGCTGTCGCCCAGATTGAGCGCTTTGGTAATAATCCTGGCCCCTGAAATAGCTCGTTCGGGCTCGATCCCGATTGGCTACCGCTGTTGATTTATATTTTCTTTGGAGGCCATTCGCTGAGCATTCTCTTTATTATGTGCCACCTGCAAAGGCAAGACAGTCTGTGGAACAGCGACATCAAGGCTAGCACCTGTACTATTCGCCGCGCAGTACCATTCACAGAATACACCCGACTTACGCGGAGGCACCATGGCGGCTGCTTAGTCTTCAGGCAGTTGGATCGGCTCCTGCTTCCCACCACTATACGCCGATCTGGGCAGCCATATCGAGAGCTGCGTACGGGGTGCAGGCTACTGTTGTAAAGCGACTCTTGTTGGCACAAGTTTCTCGTTTGGTATCTTCCTCCTTCCAGCGCTGGTCGCATCATAGAACCACTTCGGCCGAAGATGGCGTGCGTCTGGTGGCCGGCCTCGAACAGGGATCCTACACAGACCAAGGTGCACTCATGCACTCAATCCAATGCCCAAGCTGCTCTGATCTTTCTGGGGCAGGCATAATGCAGCTGCCACAAACAGCAAGAGCCCGAACATAACAAGAGTGACCTGTAGCTGCAACGTTGAGGCGCACAAGTGTTACGACATATCGAGCTCGTTCCAATCGCTCGCGAGACACATGACGTTGTCCAGTGTCTGCTGTGACTCTTTACTTCGTTGGATCAGGAGCATGCCCTGTAGTCGGCAGGGCATGCTCCACTATTGACCTCAGTCTTCTTCAGCAAAAGCAGAGTGCGTTCCACAACAGTCGAGCTGTGCCTTGTGCACTGAGTGTATGAGACTATCCTTTTCTATGCCGCAAATCTATGCACTGCAATATTTGCACACGGAGTTTGGACTAACTTCAACAGAAGCGCACCAATCGTGTCTCGAGTATCTCATTGCAGCACAATACTACTAGCAGTACCTGGGTCGACCCTCGAATGAGCAAGCCATCGAGACACCTGGATTTAGTCAAGCCTAGTCATTGACAGCTTCGACCAAGTATCATCTGATCATGCCGGTCTTCCGACGGGCTGATGTCCTCAGCAGCGTTGCTGTGCTATGATTGGTCGAAGGTAAGGTGAAAGTAGCTCACGATCCGCAGAAGACCTAGGGGCCATCTTAGAGCTGTGCTTGCTTGTTTGGGCATGGCAGCTCCAGTGGCACTTTCGAAAACCTGCAAGCACCTCTTGATCTTCTCATCATCAACATAGCTGTCTTTGACGGGTCCACGCTCAGCCAGGGATGTTCCAGGGCGCCTATCATCGCAAGCAGATCCTGGAGCCAGTCCAATTCGATCGGAATGTACCTTGATCTCAACAAAAGGGCCCAGGAATCCACTCGTGGACGCATGACACCGGTTCCGTTCGAGATGCTTCGCTCTTTTGCGAACCTGTTCGCCTCGCAACCGGGCTTCAGAACAAGGCAACTGACTGCGCTAAGCTACGCCCCAGTACATGACGCTGGCACTGTATGTCCAGATGTGCTCGTCATATTAGAGTTCCTAATCGGCCTCAGACAAAATAGTCTTTTCCGCATCGGAATCTGGTACTTCACACACACGAACGGACCACGAACAATCGATCTCTCACCGTTGACCATACCAAGTACCGACCACCAAGGCATCTGGTGCCATCCGAGCATCGGCCGCGGGTTGCGGACTGGACGATAAGCGAGGGCTATCAACAAAGTTCAGACAAGCGCTTCTCACCTTGTCCAACTCGAAGCGTGGCCAGACTTGTATAGCCGAAGAAACAGTCTTGGTTGTTGAGCCGCATTGTTGAGCCTCATACGCGCCACAAGCTCACGTGTTCTATCGGACAGAGTACCGACGCTCATGACTGGCTATCGTGCTTGTGACGGCGGTCGTCCCCAGGATTGCCCGGTCAGGACGTCAATCGCTGCACTAAATACGAGATGATCCCTGCTGGTTGGATGAGGCGGTTTGAGGATGCGCTGCCGTACACTAACATGATGATGTTGTGGCTGCGATCGTGCTATCGACAGCCGCTATACATTACCATAACTGCCGCTCGCATCTCCGCAATCTGGAGTTACCTGTGATAGTGTCCCGAAGTGGCCGAGAGACTCTCCATCACCGAACCGTCTTCTTCAAGTTGCAGGCACTGGCCTCTATGATGTCTCAAGAACCACAACGGGGTTCTTTGCGCAAGGCAGACTTCGACACCATGGACTTGGGTCTCATGAAAGCTGACTTACTCAATGTACTGAAGTTTATGAAGCCGTCAACGGCACGATCTATCCGTGTTGTGAAAGTGTTCTAGCGATACCCTCCTCCCATGGCCCGACGAACGATAGTGTAGCTTGCTTGGAGCTGTCGAGCTCTGTGGTTGGGTAGCCTCCTCACCGGTCCTTTGAGTGGTGGGTATCGAGCGACGGAGCAGAGGGAGGAGAGATACGTCAATGTATCAGTCAACGAACAAAAGCAAGAATGGCTTCAATGACATGTGTAGGTGCTGCCGGTGATTGCTTTACAGCTGCGTTCCCGATGTCCATGCTGGTTCTTCTCATACATTTCTGAGCCTGTAGTAGATGATGAAAATTTCCTTGTCACATAAACCAAGTGCTCTTCATCCTAGACTATGACGACCTCCATGACGATTCGGGAAGACTGGCAGAGTTTCACTGCCACAGTGAGGTCTTGACTGACGAAAGCTGGCTGAAGCCTGCCATGCCAGTCAAAGTCAGCATTGCAGACAGAACAAGAGGTAGAAGCTGCCCAAAGAGACCCTTCTGTATAGAAACAGCTATAGCTAAACGAGGCAATGTGTTTTAGCCAGTGACACAGCACAAAAACAGCAAAGGGGTATATCCCCAATGACTTCTAGCCCATCACGCAAACATAACAGCACGAATGAGCCCCTCACACTTCACGCCATTGTCATGACAGCACACCACATCTCACCGCCAAACCTCGGAATCGAGTCTAATACCCCTCCCCAACTCTAACATCCCTCTCCACCCTCTTCTCCCGATCGATCACCGGCCTCCCCGGACCACCCTCCACAGCCTCCACCCGGTTCAGGAGACTGCCCGGAACAAACCGACTAGCCTCCTGAAAATCCACCAATGGCGCCTTGGCCCTCGGCCCGTCAACAACAACACCGTGGCCTTTGTCCCCTCCACCCCAGCCGGCCTGGGCTTGCGAGGACGCGAGGAGACCTTCACCTGTGAAAGCTGTTCCGGCGTTCTCGTCGGACTTGGCACGGGACGACGTTTCAGGACGTTTGTTCACGGAGTTTGCGCGACGGTGGGTGGATTTCGAGGGTTGAAGGCCACCTTGCTGATGTTGCGACTGTGGCTGTGGTGGATTTTGCGCGACGTTATTCGGACTCCGTCTCCAATCGCTCGCTGGCGGTGCCCCAATGAAGTCCTCCGGACTCGTGGCATTAGCCACCAAGCCCCCGAGACCCGATGGATCAGGCCTGAAAGCCTTACCTTTATTCGTATGTTGGAGTGGTTCGCGATACTGCGGTGTCAGATCCACGAGCGGCTTCGGCGGAACCTTCTCCCGCACAGAGCCTGAACGTCCTAGCTCGTTGTGATTGCTGCTGTTGGGAGCGCGCGTAGACTTATGCCGCCGCATATCCCCACTACTATTCTGCTGCGCGACCACTCGTGTCGACTTCCCACGCTGCGGCGCCTCAATCTCGAGCGATTTCCGGAAATGACTCCTTTCTTCCTCGCGCGTGGCATCCAAGCCACCGTTTAGCAAATTAGGTCCGGCGGTGAAAGCATCCACTCTCCTCGTGTCCTTCTCAGCAACATCCCTCTGCCGCTGCGAATAACTCCTCCCAAGTAAACCCGTCGTAGCAAATTCCTCCTGCCTCCCAGAAGCATCCGTGGACGTCCTTTTCTTGTCCACTGACCCGCGTCTGGCCAAGTTCGCAAGGGGCTCGTCATCAGCCAAGACTTTGCCACCCGGAGCCACAGGCGGAAGCTGTGTTTGACCTTTCTTCCGCGTGCTCGTTCTCCGCTCAGGCGAGACCATAGGATCGAACTGATTAGCCGACTTGTTGAACCCAGCCGAAGACTTCGTAGGCCCCTGTTGCTCAACACCCGTACCATCAGTCCCATTCACAGGCATATCGAACTGTCCGACATGCATCGACAATGGCCGGAAAGACCCCAACTGATAATGCGAGCCCACACTATCCGCACCCCTCTGATGATGACTCCTACTCCCCGACCTCGCCACTCCCTTACCCTCACCCGGGTGAGCTGCCCCTTGCGTCGCATCGGCAGCCTTCGTGACTCTCTTCCCTCCCTCCCCAAGCACATTAACCAAATACCAACTCCGCCAACCCTGCACCGCCCGGAAAAACTCGTCCGCAGTCCTGGCATCATTCGTACAGAAGAAATGCACGAAATTCTGCGTCGACTCGAACATGATCGCTTTCTGCTGGGACTTGATAGCAAAACAGTGTTTCTTCGGCGGCTTAATCTTCTTCCTCAGTTTCTCCGGCGTCGGTGTGTAAATGTCAAAGTCGCTCAGGTGGCAGATGTTCTCCGTCTGCTGGGGTTTGTTGGGATCGCGTTGCATGGAAATCTGGCCGGTGGGGTGGAGAGTGATCATTCGTTTGTCCCATTTGCCTGGTTTCTGAGAGACGGAGAGAAGCCAGCTTTGTTCGGAGGGTTCTTCTTTCGGTGCGCCGGCGAGACTGAGTTCGGCTTCGGAGGTACCGGTACCTGGATCGACGAGGAGGAGGCTGTTTTGGCGGTCGGTGTCCCAGCTGTTCATTACGTCGCGGACGTGCTCGTAGCGGCGTAGGGCACGTTGGATACCGACGCTGCCGAACATTTCGAGCAGAACTGCGGAGCGAGGGTTGATGCGTTCGGACATTACCGTTGCTGCGCTTTTGATGATGTCTATTGGAGTTGTTTCGATGGTGACGGGAAAGACTGTCTTTGACTTGCCACATTCGACCAGGACTCTTCGGTCACCACTATTGACAGCTGATTTGGGTACATCCTGTGTTGCAGGCGCAAGCGGTCGCTTCTCCGTGTGTCCTGGAGTAGCCTCACCTCGCTTGCGCTTGAATAAGCCGAAACATCCTCCCTTCTGTTCGTCTTCCTCATCATCAAATCGCGGCAACTGATTCGTACTCTTCGTGGCCCGGATCTTATCGGACGAAGGCGGTCCATCCATGACCACCGGCTTAGTCGAAGGACGAACAGGGTCAGCGCGAGGAGGAGGGAAAAGCTCAGTCTGCGGAGCAGTATCTTGTTTCCTAGGCGACTCATCCTTCCTCACATTCAATTCCTTGTCATACGCGCTAAGCTTCCTAGGCGCATTCCCATACCCATCAGCATCAACCTGCGCCTCTACCTCCTTAGTCGCTCCCAGCCGTGCGGGAGGACTCTCCTGCGACTGCTGTCGATGTACACTCTTTCCCCTATACCTCTGCGCGGGCGAGGACCTCGCATTGCCCTCATCTCGTCGCGGAGAGTCATACCTGCCACTCCCCGTCCCGCTCTCGTCCTTCGGACTACTTTCCACAGCAGTGTTCACAGCATTCGTCGCATTCTTCCGGTGATACCTCGACCGACTCCTCACGACCCCATCACCAGCCTCCACCTCATCCTGAGGGATCGGAGGCACGTCCGGTGTCTCGTCTTCTTCGACCAATTGCTGCTGTGCCCGTCGCTGGCTCCTATAACGCGAGACTCGCGGTTCCATCTTGTCCATGTTCTACCAACTCCATGAGCAGCACACGCGCGTCGAACAAAAGACCAGTTGCCTGTATAATATGTCCTCTACACGCAATGGCCAACCAAGATTGATCCCAAAGGTCTGGCGACACAGCAAGTTTATACGAGGCCTCGCGACAGGGATGTTCACACCCCTCCGTCAAATGTGTAGGGTCCGCGTGACAGTCCACACAATGATCTACCGCAGTAGTCTGAAGGAATCAGGATTTCGTCCTCGAGGCTGTGCAAATGGTCGCTTGAAACGGTACCCCGCCATCCACTCGACAATGAACGAAACTTGAAGCAAAGGGGCATGTCGCATACCAGGATCAAAATATCAATCTCTTTCGCGCAAACAGAGTTTCACGAAACGGTTTAAGCTTCAAACGCCGTGGAGTTGGACGCGTCCCGAAGGGGTCAAGTGTCGGTTCCAGAATCTCGGCCACGGCTAGACCTGCGAGTGCCAAGGACTGATACATTGTCTAGACACTCATATCGAACGACAGCAACCATCGAAAGGACCAAGGGTATTGTGAAAAACAACATGACAGTCTATCTCGAAACGCCCGCTATATACACTCACTCACCTCATCGTTGCCAAAAATCACATTCTCCACCTCACCATTTCCTCCTTCGTACTACCCTACTCATCAACAACCCCGGCAAACTTCTCCCTCATATCCTGCATCAACTGCTCATATATCCCACCCACCTTCTCCTCCCCATCCGACGGCAACTCAAACTTCATACTCCTCAACCTCGACTGAATCTCACTCGTCGACTCTCTAACCTTTGACCAATTCGCTCCCTGCCCAATCGCCTTCTGCGACTCGTCGTGGAAACCCATCATACACCTCATCATCCAGAAGGTCTTCCACAGCGGGCAGAACTGATCGTAGTCCGAGTACCCGTTCTGCTGCAAGAAGTCTTCCTTGATGAGGGTCGCGACGTCGAGGGTGATTTTGTCCGAGTCGCCAAGGGCGGATTTGCCGACTAGCTGGACCACTTGCTCGAGATCCTCGGATGTGGAGAGGAGTTCGCGAATACGGTCACGGAAACGAGGGAACTCGGGCATGGACTTTTGGTAGGTGGGCTCCAGGGCGTTGGTGTATTTGGAGTAGGACATGCTGGTATTGATCGAAGGGAAATGTTTGCGCTGCGCCAATTTCTTGTCAAGACCCCAGAAGACTTGCACGATGTTTAGCGTGCTACTGGTGACAGGGTCGGAGAAGTCGCCTCCTGGTGGCGAGACAGCGCCGACGATGGAGACGGACCCTTTGCGGTCGGGGCTGCCAAGAGCCACGACACGACCAGCACGCTCGTAGAAGGAGGCGAGTTTGGCTCCTAGGTAGGCAGGGAAACCCTGATCTGCGGGCATTTCTCCCAGACGACCGGAGATCTCACGAAGGGCTTCGGCCCAGCGGGAGGTGGAGTCCGCCATCATGGCGACGGCTTTGCCTTGGTCGCGGAAGTACTCGGCTACTGTGATCCCGGTATAGATGGAAGCCTCGCGGGCAGCCACGGGCATGTTGGAGGTATTGGCGATGAGGCAGGTACGCTTCATGATGGGTTCTTGGCGCCCGTCGACATTGATCGTAAGCTGGAACGGAAGTCAGTATAGTCTTTGTGCGCAGTGCGAAGGTGATAGCTCACCTCTGGGAAGTCCATCAACACCTCAGCCATCTCGTTACCACGCTCGCCACCTAAAAGTGATAGTCAGAACCCACCAATGTCTCGTATATGGGTTCATACTGATGGTTCACTTACAGCCCACGTAAACAATAATATCACTGTTCGAGAACTTGCTGACCGACTGCGAAATCACCGTCTTTCCGCATCCGAAAGCACCAGGAATACAGACCGTACCACCCATGACACAGGGATAGAGGGCATCCAGCACTCTCTGCCCGACAATGAACGCTTCAGCAGAAGAGAGCTTATCAGTCACAGGTCGCGGCACACGCACAGGCCACAGATGCATCATAGAGTACTCCGACTTCTTCCCTTCGAACTCCAACTCCAGAATCTTTGTATCCACGGTATACGACCCCTTCTTTGGCATCCTCGTAATCGTGCCCCTGGCACGCGGTGGCAGCAGGATCTTGTGATCATTGAGCAGACTGTTCTCAAAAACAGACCCAAACGCATCACCGCCGGTAATGTTATCACCCTCCTTGAACTGCTCACTAGGAGTAAACTCCCACTTCTTCGTCCGATCCAACTTGGGCACATCAATACCGCGAGGGATATAAATACTCCCACTCGCGTCACTAATCCCCTTCAACGGCCGCTGAATCCCATCATAAATCGTCTCCATCAATCCCGGTCCGAGCTCGACACTGAGCGGCTGTCCGGTACGGTAGACCGGGTCGCCGACCGTGACACCGGCCGTTTCCTCGTAGACTTGGATGGTGGCTTTGTCGGCTTCGATGCGGATGACTTCGCCGACGAGGTTGTCGTGGCCGACTTTGCAGAGCTCGTACATGGCGCAGCCGATCATGTCTTTGGCGACGATGACGGGGCCGGAGATGGAGAAGATGGAGCCTTCTTGCGTCTCCTCGCGGGCGGAGGCGGGGGTCGTCATGGTGGCGGTGTGGTGGGGTGGGTCAAGTTGTCGTTGGTGTGGTTCTTGCGAGGCTGCTGGTGTTTTCGGCAGCTGTTCTTCTTTTCCCAGTAGTATGTCCTCTTCGATCTGTATAACGATCGTAGGTGGTAGCGGTGTCTTGTGCAGCACAGGACTCGTGGGTACACTAGCAGGTAATGCTACCTCAGTCGGTATAGCACGTTGCGTATCTTGATCTTCCAAGTCCTTTTCGGCAGGACTATAACTCTCTGTCCCGATATCTTTGATGCGTTTTCTCGAGCCAGGAGTTTGCCTCTGCTCAAATACAGCCTTCTCTTCCCTCTGTAGCCTAAGCTTCTGCTCAACAACACGCTGATGATGTATAAGGTCGAGTAAAGAGGGACGGGATCGCAAGGTAGGTCGTGGCCGCAGACCTAGCATGCAATTGCTCTAGCTCTTGGATGAACCTATCGGCGAATTTACACAGATGGAGGTGGTGTAATGGTAGGGCATTGGAACAGGCAGCTCGATCGAGCAAGACAGCTTTGAAGCTCTGCCGCTATCGCCAAGCCAGCATGACGGAAGTGCACGGACATTGTTAGTGGCGCAAAAGCAACGATACGAAGTCAATGCTTATGAAAGCAAAAACATGGGAGGGGAAGAATTTTAAGGAGGCAATCATGGTCGTGATAATTCTACTGTTACTGTGATGCTCATAGCAGAGACTTCCACACACAACGACCAGGATACCGAGCCACTCAAGCCCAAAGCAAACCTCGGCCTCCTCGCTCCACCTTGTCCTCACCTGAGTGACCATTCAGACGCGCCATCGCGCATTGCCACACTCTATGCCTAACGTGCTCCATCCCCACGTTTACTCGCTGACTCACAGACAGACCCTCATTCCCATCTCCCACGCACATGACAACCACCACTTCGTTCCGTTCCCTCACTGCACCTGACTAACAATCTCACTAGCCTTGGACAAACTCTCCACCATCTGCTGACATTCCTTCCTTCTCCGAACAGTATACTCGCTCTCCTTAAGCAGATCGTCAAACTCCGCTTGTCGATACATCTGCTCCAGCAACTCCCTCTGCATTTCTTCCTTCGTGTGTCTATCACATCATATTAGCCTCTCGTCCGTGACAACCAGGACGACACGCAAGCCGCATGGTTTCGACTTACTCAACAAGATTGAACATGATAGCCTTAGGCACCATATCAATCATCGTCCTGCGCACAATATTATAATAACTCGTAATCAGCAACTTGATGACCTCCACCTCCTGACTCTCCTTCTCAGACAACGTCCCACTAGCTTTGAGCGAAGGCGGTGGTGCCTCCATAGCAGCCATCTTCTTCTTATTCTTGCTGGCGAAGAAGCTGCCGAAGAAACCCGAGTTCTCGCCATTCGTGAGATCCAGACTAGGCGAGTTCGATCGTGGCGGCGGCATAGCTGAGGCGGGTAGCGGCTTACCAGTTTTCGGGTCAACCTGCACGGGTTTCGCAGCGTTGTGTCTCTCGTTCACGATAGCCATGGCGCGGGATCCGTTCAGGAAGTCCGGGTGTCCGGTGTTGACATAACATGACTCCATACTCACCAGGTCCTTGACGAGTTTGTTGGTCGGATCCATCGATTTCTTGAAGAAGCCAATCACCACCGCGTGGAATTTCTCCTTGAGTCCGGGATATCTTCGGAACAAAGGCTTGTTGAGGAGTTGTCCCAGAATGCGCACAAGTTCGTCGTAGACCAAGCTCACGCATTTCAAGGATGGTTCTTCGAGTCGCCTGATCTGCTGTTTGACGATTACCTCAAAGGCGGTGGTACCGACGAAGAGGGCGGGCGAGGAGCCGGAGGAGTTGTAGAGGATGGTTCTGATATCGATATCCTTAACTTGGTCGAAGGGATCGACGGCTTTGACGCCGTTGGAGTAGAGTTCGTGGTAGACGAATGAGATACGTGCGCCACCGGAAAGTTCGACGGAAGAGAGTTCGGCGTTGTGGCCTTCCAGTACAGTCCGATACTCATTGCTGAACTCAGTGATGATGTTGAGAACGATATTGGCGCTGTTGCCGAGCATGCTATCCCCGAGACTGCCCAGCTCTTGACTGTACTTCTGCAGTGAGGACTGAATTCGAGCTTTGATATCCGGGAGCGTCTGCTTGATGTGCATCATGAGGATGAGGTTAAGTTTTCGTGCCAGGTATGGGGTTCCACAGTACGAGGCCTTGTTTCGATACGCCTTGTGATTCTCGAAAAAGTTGCGTTCGGATTCTAGGGCGCTGGAGATGGCTTTCTTTTGCTCGATGTCTCGCTGTCCTCGGTTGACCACGGGCACGTATCCTAATCGCAGAGGGATGATTCGGCCAGCTAGGATATCCACGACGTCTGTGCCCTCGTCCATCAAGTCCACTTTCGTAAGCACACCGATTGTCCTTTGACCCTCCGGATCTACTTCTCGTGCCAACTTCAACCCGTCCGAGTTCGCCAGATCCGTGTTCGCGGCCGTGACGGCAAGAATGATTGCATTCGGCTTGCTAATCTGCTTCAACACCATCTCCTTAATCTGCCTCTCGATATCCCTCGGCTGATCACCAACAGGCACTTTTGTCAGACCAGGCAAATCCACGAGCGTAAGTGTGAGAACATTCGGACTGTAGATCCTTAGATTAATTGGCGCGGGACTGATGCCCGCATTGCGACCAGTCTTGCTCTCTGTCTCCCGTACGATCTCTTCCCGTATCTTGTTGAAGTCGTAGAATTTCTGGCCTGGAATGTGTAGGAATTCACCCCATTCTTCTAAATTGCTGGCGGAGTCTGTGGTTTCGATTTTGGTTTCGCTGTCCGGAATGCCATTCGCTTGTGTTTTTGGTAGGGGTGCGCGGTTGATCAGTTGGAGGATGAGGGGTCGTCGGGTCACGATACCAGTTCCTCGAGGTAGGCTGCGCAAAGCGATGTCAATAGTGTGTCCAATTTTTGTATATCTCTTGACCTTACAAATCTCGTCCGACTATGTTCTCCAAAACACTACTCTTTCCGCTTGATTGCGAACCTACGACGGCGATTTGCGGGAGATCGATAGGATTTTGAACCTGCAGTATACCATGTCAGTCCACTATTTTGCCAGTTGTGCTCTATCCACGACGTACGCCAACAGTGGTGAAGACATCTTGTAGCTTGTTGACGAGTGTGATGAGACCCGGGTCGTTGACGTTTATCCTGTAGCTATTATCAGCACATGCGCCAGATTGACTATATTGTAGCTCCTGCTCACGCGTTGGGGTTGGTTTGCGCCATTGCTGGCAAGCTATTGTGCTTGTTTCGAGTCTTAGATTATGGTGTCTGATTCTCTGCGTGATTGAGAGGCCAAGATGATACTTCAATCAGTAGTTCGTAAGGCGCAAAGGGAGCATAAAACAATATGGCAGCCTTCAGATATGGGCGCAAGTGACGACGCTCATGCCCACCACGAGACAGGGCCCAGGGTAAACGAATAGAAACACTGTGGCGTCACGTCGGCTCGATACGGCTAGCTGCCGGCGCACATGTCTGTGGCGCAGCATTTTTCTGGATTGGGCAGTTCTGTATGCCAAGAACTTCTAGCATAGAAATTTGTGGATGACTTTCGCCTCCGTTCATCGACGGTCAAAACTACATACATGTAGCCAATATGGCGGAAGTTACAAAACCTATCCATACTCTGGTCCTGGATACCGGCTCAATCATCAAGAACGAGCCATCCGTATCGACACTTCTCGGACAGTCGAAGACACTGGTGACCGTTCCAGCCATCATATCTGAGATAAAAGATGCCGCTACCAGAGCACGAGTAGAGACTACGTTGCTACCGTTCCTGACGATACGGTCACCAAGTCCAGGGAGTGTGAAATTTGTGACCGAGTTCGCCCGCAGGACTGGAGATTTGGCTGTGTTGAGCAAACCCGATATTCAAATCATTGCACTTACTTATGAGATCGAGTGTGAGCGGAACAATGGCGATTGGAGATTACGGAAGATGCCTGGACAGAAGCGAGTCAATGGTGCGCCACCTGCGAAGCAAGATCCCGAGCAGAAGGAGTCTGCCGCAGAAGGTGCCGAGGCAGTTGATTCAGTAGCTCCCGATAATGCTGGCGAAAACCAAGTTGCACATGATACACAGGATGGACAGGATGGAGGTGTTCTACTGACCCAGTCCGCGGGATCTGCTCCGTCTGCCGATAACGCAGAACCAAGTACATCTCAACGACCAGGAATTTTGGTGGACCAAGCGCAAGATGACACAGATGTCACCGTGACTGCAGTGGAAGGAACCCAACAAGCATCCCTTGAGCAAGTGGAGGCAACCATGAATGAACTTGACCTGGAGCATGAAGCTGCAACAGAGACGATTAGGCCGACAGAGGACCCCACATCGCGGATAGACTCAGCTGCCAACTCAGGAGTCAGCCAAGAGGACTCCGACTCAGAAGGCTGGATTACTCCTGGCAACTTGAAGAAGCGACAAACTGAAGACGCTGGCGGATCCACAGAACAAACCAAAGAACCTAAGACAATGCAAGTTGGTGTATTGACCACAGATTACGCTATGCAGAACATGATACTGCAAATCAACCTAAACCTGCTCTCTCCAAGCATGACACGAGTCAAGCACCTGAAGACATTTGTGCTTCGCTGCCACGCCTGCTTCTGCGTCTCAAAAGACATGACAAAGCAATTCTGTCCACGCTGCGGCCAGCCCTCACTCACACGAGTATCGTGTTCGACAAATGCAAATGGCGAATTCAAGCTCCATCTCAAGAAGAACATGCAATGGAATACTCGAGGAGATCGATACAGCGTCCCCAAGCCTGTTCATGGGTCCTCGAATGGCAGATTGAAGGGTGGCGGGAAGGGCGGGTGGGGTAATGAGTTGATCTTGGCAGAGGATCAGAAGGAGTTTGAGCGGGCGAGCAAGACGGAGAGGAGGCAGAAGGAGAGGAGTTTGATGGATGAGGATTACTTGCCTGGGATTCTGACGGGTGATAGGGGTCGGGCTGGGGGGAGGATCAAGGTTGGAGCGGGAAGGAATGTCAACTCGAAGAAGCGGTAATTTGCAAGTACTACGGCTACTCCGCAACGAATATTGCAAACTTATGTCGCATACCAGCAAACATTAAGTCTGGCAACAAAACACGACGCAGCTGATCCTTAGCAACTACGAGACTGCGTCTGTGGCTATGACCAGTGAGATAACATCACCGAGAACGTTTCCGCACAGCCTCCTCCAACCGATCATCGACCTTCGTCCGCTCCACCCGCACTCCCTCCGCCGTCGTCTCCGCCCCCACATCATCCAGCGCCTCCCGGCCATAAGACAGAAAAAGCAACAGCAACCTCGCCACATGATTCTGTCTCGAAGGCTTGAGCTCTTCGTAAATCCTCTCCGTATCCGTGCCGCCGTTGACGGAGACGTGTACAACACTAGCAGTGTCGCGGCCCCCGAAATCCTTGTTCTCGAAGGCGTCTATGAGGATACCTTTGGGTGGGCGCCGGTATTTGAGCTCGGTGCTGATGCTGATGTTAGGTGGTTGTCGAGGCAGCGGAGGCCAAGTGGAGTCGACACCGGGTAATGCAAGCTTTAGGGTGAGGCTTCTGATCAAGAAGAGTTTCTCTGGTGGTCTGTGGCGGAGCCAGTGGGCGACGTGTTGCCAGTCGAACATTGTTACGATAGCGTCGAAGTCGTTGGTATCGTAGAATATTAGCTCTCCTTCATTTCGGATCTTTTTGCACGTGCGTAGTAATGGTGCTTCTGCCGAGTTGCTGCGCGATATTCTGACCGGGTGTTGCTCGTGCAGAGCGTATTCCCAAATCAGGTTCCGCATTTCGGGTGGCAGCTTCAAGAGCCGCGACGGCTCCATGGTGGTCGGTATTGGTTTCACGTGCCAAGTGTTATGTGATTTCGTGTTCGTGGACACCGGTGTCAAAGGAGGAGTGAGGTGAAGGTTGAGCGCCAAGCCGTGGGTAATACAATTGTGACAACCTTATGCTTACATCCACATTCAGATTCTATGGCAGTGAATCATTAGGCGAAAGATTCGGGCTCAAGGACAACATAAATTTGACAAATTAGTCACAAGCTGATATACCCCTTAGGCGCCACTCCAATTGATGCTGATGAAGACAACGTCAATTCCGAGTCCTCTGGTCGACTTGATGCGCTGTGCTACTTCTTAACGCTGGCCTTGCCCTGACGCTCCTTGCTACCGACTCCTGCAGTGCATAGCATTGCAACTTACATGACCTCGATCACGTACGAGATCGATTCCTCTCCATGCCGGTTCGCTGCGACTTCAACCTAGTCATCTGCCAAGGCCGCTGCTATCTCCGTCATCGTTATGATGGGCACGAGAGGTCTCTTGAAAAGCCATGACCCACGCATACGCATGCTCGTTCAACCCCTTGTTTTGGAAAGCTCTACAGCATCCCATAGAAGTCGATCTCATACTCTTGGAGCACCTGCTTCAATAGTTCGCACTCGGCTTCACAGCATCGAGTATATGACTCCGTCTCGCTGCCGTGAAGTCCAGTGACGCGCAGCTCCTTTATAAGGACATGGTAAGCCTTCGGTGTCTGGCTCACCCACTTGCGAATGGCGACCATGCCTCTCTTGTACACGTTCTCGTGTACTCCTGCGTTGCCGATTTGTCTGCTGATGGCGAACGCCGTACGGTCCGCTTCTGGTAGTTGGATGCAGAAGTAATTGCGTGCGTAATACAGTTCCAAAGTCTCTTGACGGATCTGCTTACATGTTCGTGCAATTCCGGGTTGGGTGGGCAGACACGCTTCGGCAACGGCAGCTTCATGTGGAGAACCCACGACCTGCTACTCCTGCCAGCAAAATATGTAGTCGTAGATCTCGTTGCGTAACTCTGCAGGTAGTCTTATGAATGGCGAAGACTCCATCGTTAATGCTAAGGTTGAGCTGAATTACCGAGACCGGTTGAGATGAATGGGAGAAACTGTGCGTTTTATTAGGTTATAGAGGCTCGGGATTGAAGCGCCGTATCTTTTATATGCCAGCAGCGCGCTGAAAATGACGTGTCCCTGGAGTGTTAGCTTTCTCGAATGTGGTCAATGGGTGAATTTGGGCTTTGATGCATTTGGGTAGAATCCTAGTGGAAACGTACCAACACGATATTGCTGCTTGGATTCCGGGATCGTACAGCTATCGTCTTGTCTCGAATGCTTCCTCGATGAAGACTTCTTCCCCTCCTCGGCATATCGTGCCTTTCATAGCATGTGAAATCGGTGACTCGCTTCCCCAGCAGTCGGTGAATACTGAATACGTCGTCTATTCCAGTACTGCACAAATGCATATTTCGCCACCCCATTAATAAGCAATCTTGACCTTCAACCCGAACTCATGGAACGCTGGCCTCACATCGTCGTGCAACGTTGATTCCTTGATCGAAGCAGGGGTACCAGGAGCTACCAGCATCGCAGTAATATCGAAGCGCCTTTTGTAGCGTTCAGTAATCATTCTGAATAAAACAGCCCACAACGAACTGTGATCCCTGTAAACGTCCGTACACTCAGGCTCGACATCGACTTGCATCTCCAGCGAAAGCAGTCCGATGAGCTTGTGATGTGCTCGTGGTGTCTGTCGCAGCCACACGCGAGACTATACCCTTCATGAGGAAGACGGATCCAATACCGTAGGAATCGTCCTTTACGTATGTCCGGTCATAGATACCATCTGGGGTTACGATCTCAAATTGGTTGGCCGCATAGAACATAAAAAGACTCTCGCCGCGAAGCTGTCTACACGTTTGGGTGACTGGCGATTGGACTGCGGATTGCTTTGGCGGAGATGAGGTCTCGAGGATGTACGGGAGTGTGATCGTGAATCGTTTCCGCAGACTGAAGATGAAGCCGTAGATTTGGTTACGAAGCTCAAGAGAAAGCTTGCCAAGGGCTGAGTGATCCATTGCTCAGAGGTTGGCCACCTGTGCGTGGTGTTGGATGTATGAACTTGTCCACAAGCTGCTTGGTTGTGCTGGATGTCTGGAGCTCTAAGTACTACCCGTAGCGGGAGACAAGGCGCAGTGAATGCGTAGCGATCTGAAAGTGTAGCTGATGAAGCCCAAGGGATGCTTTAGTGAAGCAGCAGACACTACATGGTTTTGCAAAGTGAACAAGAAGGTCATTGCCTAGTGAAAGATTCGTGGAGCTTGTAATTCATACCTTCCCTACCAATCCAAATGATCGACTCACAGTACACGCAACGCCCTATGCTTGAAAACTTACTGCACCAACCAGCGAGAGCGGACGCAATTCGGAGACCGTCCATCGCCTAGCCAGAGTTCTCCACCAGCTCAAACCAATCAGGCATTAGCCTCGTTTCATAACCTCCCCCGTCCTCTCCTCAACGAATCGCCGAGCAGCTTCCACAGAGCCAGCCGCCTTGGCAACATAGTCATAGACAGCCACATATCGGTCCTCACCCACGTACCCGAAAGGAGCCAGCCGCTGCGAGAGATCGTCTTCTCG
Organism: Recurvomyces mirabilis; assembly: GCF_035927965.1. NCBI lineage: Eukaryota > Fungi > Ascomycota > Dothideomycetes > Mycosphaerellales > Teratosphaeriaceae > Recurvomyces > Recurvomyces mirabilis. The sequence continues at coordinate 314,779 of NW_027041935.1, read as the reverse complement.
ACGACTGGTTCTCTCAACGCAGTACATCTGTCTAAGCCCTAATGCGGCGAAGTGAATCTCAAAGCACTTGATGACGTCGTGGCAGGGCTTGCTGACACTATTGGCCCAGTTCATGATGTCGACCGTAAGTGGATAAAGTTTGTTGACCGAGACAGGCGAAGGCAGGATGGCTTGGACGATCTTGCCGGAGTAGAACATTAGGAGGTTTTCTTCGCGAAGCTTGCGGCAGACTCTGGTGATGGGTGGCGGAGCACAGCTGCTCGGGTCGTTGACGAGAAGTGATTCTGTTGAAGGGACTACGAGCTCCCAGATCTGGTTGCGGATCTCGGGAGAGGGTTGGGCGAGTGGTGAGGCGTCCATCGCGATACAGTGAGGAGGGTGTGCCAGAGTTGCACAAAGGTCGATATCGGTAGGTCGAGTCCTTGTCGAGGAATTTCTTGTGCTTGGCTTGTAACTGGCAAGGGTCTGACGGTGAGTGATGATGGTAGCAAGGGAATACAGAAAGCGTATTTATATCGTGTTTGCAACAATGTCACGTGGCTCGTATTCGCAACATCGCGCACAACCTTCACTCCTTCGTACAATCTTGAATGAATATGGTGAATGTCGAACGCCAAACTCCTCGCTAATCACAAGCAATACTCACTGCTTCTTCGTCTACTGTCCAAGTACCTTCTTATCCTCTACCACGATGTCAGTGAGTACTCTCCAGTTCATGCAATCGCAATCTTGCACATACTCTGTTGTGTAATAAGAAGCCCATATCTCTTCTTAAGCGTTACTCGATGTCTTCAGCACTCTCGTCAGCGACTGTACCCACTCCACACCACATCAACCTCTTGGATGCCATACCTCGAGTACTTATCATCAGGCGAGAACCTAGCCGGATGCGCCGACTTCGTGACCTCTCCGCTCGTGATCTTCTTTAGGGTATAGACACGCTTGCCTTCGGCGTCCATGGTGTACATGAGATGCATGATTGCTGCTGCTGTGCAATTCGCTCGGTATGACGGATCGTTTGTGATATCGTGCTGACTGCTGAATAAATGCAGGTGAATCTTGATGTATAGCTTGAGATTAATATCTCTGCAGTCGCAGTCGCAAAAGACAGAATTTGCGGAGCTCAATCGGCAATGCCAAGATTTCGACCTCGTCAACCGTTTTAAACATATAGCCTGCCGTGGACGCAAGGACAACTACATCACTTCTACAGCGATACTGACTGCCACAATTACAACCAGACGGAGACATTATACAGCCAACATGGAACTCCTCAACTTCCTCCTCTCTTTCCTCCTGCTAGCTCTGCCAGCAACAGCCCAATTCCAATTCTTCGAGCACATGTTCGGCGGCCAACAGCAGCAGCAACAGTCACCACAGAACGCTGGGTCGGATAGTGCATGGTACCAGCAACAGTACGAGGCTGGTAAGTCAGACCCCTCCACCCTCTACCCGACCACAAGATTCTTAGGTCCTTACTTACACGTCCATGTGTGCAGCCCACTGCGACCGCTACCTCTGCCCCCACACCCTATCATGCGTCCACTTCCCACACCACTGTCCATGCCCTTTCCCAGAGGTGGAGGATAAAGTCGAGTTTGGGGATGGGAGCATGGCTTGTATTTCCAGAGGAGGCTGGGCGGCGGGGGAAAGCGCGAGGAAAGTTGAGTTGGCTAGGAAGGGGTTGTTATGATTATGATTGTGATTGTGGTATGGGATAGATGGATTTATGCATGATCAGCTGGGCTACACAGGCACGATCGGACTGGACTGACCATAATGATATATGGCATTCGTGCCGTGTACCAATGCTACGTTACCATCTTACAGGAGCGTCGAGTTACGATCCACCACCAGCAGCATCAACCTCCTTCCTCGGTGAACTCCTAACAGCGTACCTATAAGCATAAGCCTGCGGATCATCTGGCCCAACTTCCTCCCGACCCCACTGTCTCATCAGCGTCTTCGATGATCGCTGTCGCTCGTTCTCGCTCTCGTCTAGCTTCTTACGCAGATGAGTCTCCTTCTTCCGCCACTCGGTCGAGATCCTAGTAATAAGATCGTCGTTGATTTCGGCATTCGTCTTGATCTGCTCCCGTGCGTCTTCAAGATTCGTCTGAGCGTTGGCGAGCTCGCTCCGTAAAGACCCAACATCCTTTCGCAAAGCGGCAAATTCGGTTTCTGCTGCGCTCTGCTTGGTTTGCAGGGCTGTCAGATCGTCCTGTGCAGCATCCCGCTCTAGGATAGCAGCGTTGAGAAGGCTTTGCTGAGCTTCTATATCATTACGTGCCTCATCTGTCTCCGTCGTGGCAGACGCAAGTGCTGCCTCCTTGGCACTTTCCAGATCGACCTTCTCGGTAGCATGGGTAGTCTGTTGATCGCGCAGCTGTTGCTGCAATTCCTTGATACGCTTCTGTTGATCTTCACCGAGCTGTACAGCTCGCTGCCGATCACCCAGGAGCTTGGCCTTGTCCACTTCGATCTCGTCTCTAAGAGCATCGAATTCGTCTCGGGCCTGGTCGCGGTCCTCTTCTGCCTTAGCCAAGGCACCACGAAGACTCTCAATCTCAGTCTTGCTATGTTTGACCTGGTTCTGCAGCTCGGCAGTGAAGTGGCGAGACTGTTCGACTTCACGTCCCAGTTGTCCCAGCTTGGTGGTGGCGTCATCACCTTGGTCAAGCTGAGCATGCAAGCTCTTGACCACCCTTTCTGCAGCATCCCTACCTTGCTCCGCGGCTTTGAGACTCTGCCTGAGACCATTAAGCTCATCCGCATGGCTCAATCGTATCGCCGCCATTTCACTTTGCAAGCGCTCAAGCTCAGACGAATGCTCCTGGGAAGCATCATGGCCTTTCTGTTGGCGCGCAACAGCCTCCGCTTCTACGCGAGCAAGTTTCGTCTTCAGCTCATCGGCTTGCGCCTGACATTTCCCAGACTGCTCAACAGCTGCATTATGCGCAGCATCTGCTTCGTCAAGCAGCTTGTTTGACTCCTTGTCCAATCTCTCATGAACATTTCTCTCCTCCTTTCGCATGCGCTGCTCCTCGTCGAGAGCGTGCCTCAGCGCACTATTGAGATGCTCAAGCTGCTGGCACCGCTCCTGTAATTGCTGCATGTGCTTCTCCAGGTCACTTCGCGCCTCGGGCTCTGTGAATGGGGAGCTGACATTGAAAGTGCTCGCACGCTTCATTACCGGTGATCGGACTGGTGATAGCGTCTCGCTGGCGGGTCGTGCGGACATTTCGTGCTCTGTTTGAGTCGGAGACATCGGCACAGACTTAGATCGTGGATTGATGTTCACACGCAAAGACTGCGCATCTGTAGTCGTGGATGGGAACCTCGCAGGCGTAAGCTCGCTGTGATAGTCCTCGACGGTAGGCTGTAAGAATTGCTTGTGTACAGGCGGCTGCGGTGTACCGGATGGCGCGTACGGGTCCCAATCGGAGCTGTCATGCTGCGCGTCTTGCTCGTGATTCTCGTGCTGCTGTTGTTGCTGAAAATGTGGCGGCTGCTCATGCCAGGGAGAGGCCTTAGGTGGACTGTGATCCGGTGTATGATGACTCGTTGCCTGATCCTCTTCGAACTCGACAGGTGATTGTGGGACTTCGAGCGTACTGCGCTGCCTCACACTTTCCCGATCACGAATTTCTTGTTCCTTCACGGCTTGAAGTCCGCTCTTCGCGCTTCGCATCGTGCTTTTCTCCATTGTGCCACCTCGCATCCACTTGGCCATGTTCAGTGTGAAGTCGCTGGGTCCATCGATATCCTCGCTGAGCATGCGATCAACGTGCTGTTTCGGTATTGGTGAGTTCTCATTACTGTGCTCGTCCAGTCCCAATGCGCCGAGATCAAGAGAGTATTGTGAGTCGATTGGAGACTCTGGAGGGTTCCAGGCCCGAACAGGAGGACTCGAGTTCATCTTGATTGCCCTTTGTCCCAGCAATGGTCTCAACAGTCCTGTTATCACTATGCTCCGTAGCAATACGTTGATGTATATTCCGTCGCTGTGTGCAATTGTAAACAGAGAGATTCGCAGGGCGCGTCTTGCTCGGATCTTCGGGCCGATAACCTCCGAAGCCATCTCAGAAATGTTCAATCAACGAGATGTACAACAGTATATCAACCCATTTTCTTCCTAGAAGAGATCGCGCATGCAGCGTGAGACTGCCTTCGTCAAGGCACACGCGAAGTCGAGCGACAATGACCTATCGACGATAACATTGGTGGCGGCCAGTGCATGCCTGATTTGGTATGTGGTGGTTGCACTGGTCTGCACCATTGGGTTCATCCAATTGTGTGTATGATAGAAGGCTAAGATCCTTACTCCCTGACTGACCGCAAACTCAGATGGCGGCACTATTCCAGTCCGCGAAGCCCAGCAACTGTAAACGATGCCAGCCCTGATATTACCATCATTCGTCCGATCAAAGGTCTCGAACCATGTCTATACGACTGTCTGGCCTCGACATTCCGACAGATATACCCACGTCACAGGCTTCACGTACGCCTCTGCATAGCGAGTCGAAAGGAGCCATCTCTACCGATACTCGAACGTCTGGTCCAGGACTTCCCAGATCATGACGCTCAGATTCTGGTCGAGGAAGAGGATAGCATCTTGCAGAACGGAACTCTAAACCTTGGACCGAATCCCAAGATCCGCAATATGAGCCGAGCATATCGAGAGGCTATTGGTGACCTGATGTGGGTGATTGATTGCAATGTCTGGGTTGCGAAGGGCACCCTGGGCAGAATGGTTGCTCGGCTGGAGGGTAGTGGGTCAGGTCAGAAGTACAAGTTTGTGCATCAGCTGCCGCTCGTGGTCGATACGGAAGGTAGCACGCTGGCCGACGAGACGCAAGGCTTGCTTGAAAGCGCACGGGGCTCGACGACTACAGGTCCTGCTACCACTTTGCCTTCGCAAAACCGCACAGTCTCTGCGATTGGCGGTGGACGGCTCGAGGAGATGTTTCTGTCGTCAGCACATCCGAAGTTCTACACCGCCATCAACACAGTCTTGATCGCACCTTGCAGTGTCGGCAAGAGTACCATGTTTCGCAAGTCAAACCTGGATAGCCTTACTTACGCTCAAGGCATCGATTACTTCAGCGAGAATATTTGCGAGGACCATCTAATCGGCGATCTACTGTGGAAACAGCAGGTCCCCGAGGAGAAGGCAGGAGAGAAGTATGGCAAGCATGCTATGCTTTTCGGCGACCTGGCTGTTCAGCCAATGGCGAACATGTCCGTGGCGGAGTACTGGCAGCGGAGAGTCAGATGGTTGAGGGTGAGGAAGTTCACGGTCACTCTTGCGACATTTGTGGAGCCCGGGACGGAGAGCTTTCTATGCTCTTCCTACGGTGCTTTTGCTGTGACAACGCTAGCATTCTTTAACGACCACTTCAGCATCCCACAAACCTGGACAGGATTCATCCTGTTCTGGCTCATGAGTGTCTCTATCTGGTGTGCAATGGACTGGATTTTGTACCTGCATTTGCAATCAGGCAAGTCCATTGCAGTAAACAAAGACACTCCTTTCTTCGCTCGACCAACTAAGAACGGCAGGAGACGACCCTTCAGCGCGTGGTTACTAGCATGGGTTGGACGAGAGGCGCTGGCCTTGCCAATCTGGACTTGGGCATTCTGGGGCGGCACGCAAGTCGAGTGGCGAGGGAAGAGGTTCTGGGTTGGCATGGATATGAAGGTGCATGAGATAGCTGATGAGGGCCACGATTCAAACGCGATGATAGCGACGAATGGACATGCTAAGAAGAGGTACGATTGACTCTCGTGAGCACATATGGATGAAGTAATTTGTCAAACCATCAATATATTCTTCCAGTGAGCGTTTCTTCTCCGTCCTGGCTTTCATCGACCAGTGCTAGGTGAGGCCATTACCAGGGTGCTTACTAGTCCATGACTGAGGAAACGCTTGTGATGACCACTGATCATGTCTTAGTGATGGCTGATGGGATAAGTCGGTCTGGAACAAGTGGGAGTGGCGGAGCTATACTAGATTATGTATCATCCTCTCACCACCACCACCACCACCACCACCACCACCACCACCACCAGCCCTCGTCTTCTGTACCACAAGCGGCGTGAAGCCCAGCCTTCTCACGTCACCCTTGTCGTCCAATAGCACAGCTCACTAGCAATAGCTCAATGGTGCCGGTCTGCCCACGTCCCAGATACTCACTCCCCGATGATGATGACCATGACGGCCTGTCAACTCCGGAAGCTTCGCCTGCAAAGCTCTCGCATCATCAATCTCCGTCTCCATACTTCCTGCCTCTTCGATACTCCCCCCCACACCCAATGGACTCTTCAACATCGTCACCGTAGAGTCAGAGCTACAAGTCCTCCCACTACTACCGCCGCCCCCGCCAACGGACAACCCAGGCGCCGAAGCCCGCGAAGCAGAAGAGCAGGACCCACGACTCTCGCCGCTGATAGACCGGCTATACACACTTGACAAACTCTCCTTACTCAGCTTCCGATCCAGCGCAGCCAGATTCTTCGTTGAAAGTGCCGGGGAAGGCGGGACGAGGCGGACGGTCTTGGAACTGTTTGTTCGGGATATAGCGTGGTAGAGTAGCTGTTGGTGTCGCGGTGGCTTAGGTTGTCGCACATTCCCCTTCTTTGTTCGGAGACGTTGTCCGTACTTCTCCGGGAGATAAGCAGGTAGTGGCGGTAATGGCGAAGACGGTGGGCGAGATCTCATGGTCGTATGGCTCCGTATAGCACTTAATGACGGCCTTGGGCTCAGAAACGAAGGCGCAGTAGGCTTTGGCTCTGTGCTCGGAGCATAGATCCCCAGTCCTAGAATTGCTTTCTCGGGACAGGTAGGCAGGAGATGGATTGTTGACCCTTGCTGCGAGGGGTTCACTAAGGTATGTGAGGAGAGGGAGCTGGTGGAGCGGCATTTGAAGGACATTTGGCTGTGGTCGTATGGTTTGCTGTGGATGGTGTTTCTGTATGGGAGGGTTAGGGGGAGGAAGTCGTCGTTGTCGTTCTTGGTGCGGCCGAAGAGGTGGGTTGAGAAGGGATGGGTGGACTTTTGGGTGAGGAGGGAGAGGGCTGTTGAGGCTAGACTAAATGCGTTCGCGGTCAGCAGAGGGCCAGAGATGGGAAGGCCGGGGGAGTGAGAGCACATACAGGCACATCAAACCCGCACCCACACCAGTCCTCTGCAGGATACAAGCCACGCCAATATCGATCGGTACCTCAACATCCGTGCCCTGGGCAAAACAATACGGTTCCCTCGCCACGGTGAAAGTGATGTCGAGCCCGCAAGCAGCCAGCCATGCGGTTGCAGTAAGACGCAATAGTGCCTTCACCGTCAATTGTAAAGCAACCGAATGGCCATGTAGCGGTTCATACTGTTGCCGAGCTGTCAAGGCTGCTGTGAGACTGTGGCCAAGTATGTATACGATTGATAGTCCGCTCTGAATCCATCATATTAGCCCACTCGCCACACGCTACAGTGATTAGCGTCTCAGCACGTACAGTCGCAAGCAGCAGACAAGCCGCAGGCAAGAGTTGAGCTGAAATCTCCTGCTGGAGCAGAAGATATGCCGTGCTAGCTAGGACATATGTCGAGCACCAGAGCAAGATGTGCTGGAAGGTTGTGACCGCGTCAGAACAAATTCTGTTGCCATCTCGGAAGATGCTGAGGTTGGAAGTGCTGCACTGGTGGTATTTGCGTTGTAGTAGCATAGCTATCGTCGCTATAGATGTGGTTTGGCAATGGGTTCTGCGACAGTCTCGTAGGAGACGATGGAAATGGGAACAGAAATCTCCTCCCGCTCATGAGTAAGTCGTTGGTCGCAATGGCGGTGGCAGTACAAGGCTGGTGAGAGGTTCAGGCAAAACTGGTGATCTCGTGGCCAGTCGTGACTCGCGCATCAAAGTGCCTGCATAAAGTGCATTCCTCCTGGCAGCGAGGGCGGGGGTCGTGGAATGTTGGACTTTGTTGAGAAGGATGATCATGTGACCATCTGCACTGACATGAACTACTGCTCGTGCTTTAGCTATCAATGTACCTTCTAGTTATACATGATGTGTGCGCAGTCCGGTGGGACGCGTGAGAATCGGACCGCAACTTAAGCACAGGCTCGTCGCGCCATCAACACCGACGCTGAGAAGGAAGGTATTAAGTAATGTTTCATAATCATCGCCTCGTAACCTCGTAGAAGCAGGACGCTGCTGCTGGAATCGTATCAACCGCCTCGCCTCGCCTCGCCTACCACACGGGCATGGCGCACTGTACAATTACAATCGTAAGCAAACGTCGCAAGCAGGACTTCAGAAGACCGGCCAACATACAATATCCGCATCGCGCTTCTGCTCGGCGACAATCCTATCCAACTCGGCCGTCGTGATTTGCTTGGCCTGTCCGGGAGTCGGTGTAGTGCATGTCGACTGACACGGGCTAGGCGATGCTGACGCAGCTTTCACGAATCCTTGGAAGATACTTCCTAGTACGCCGGAAGAGTTTGGGCGGGAGAGTGGTGGGCGTTGGAGGAGTTGTTGGGTGATATTGTGCGGGGTGGGGATGCGCTGTTGTTGTTGTTGTTGCTGTTGTTGTTGCTGTTGCTGCGACTGCGTGTGTTGCACTCTTTTCTGTTGGTCTTGTGCTCGTTGCATGGCTTCTTGTTGCAGTTTGGCGAAGCGCTCTTGGTCTGCCGCGGAACGCTCTTCGAGGTATGCAGCTGGGAGGCTTTCGACCGGAAACATCGTGTCGCGGTATACGGAGGTGGTGGAGTGAGGTAAGGTGAGGCGAGGTGAGGTTGTGAGGATGCCGTGTGCTGGCTTGTGCGCGGTAGGTGCGAAGAACGAAGACGACAAGCGGTCGATCTTCCGGCTTGGTTTGGCTTGTGTGCGCTCGCGTGACGTCGTATGGCAATAATGCGCGCGCGTGTGTGGTCGCCGGCTATACGGAGGTTTTCCACACCCAAGTGCCGATCGAAGGCGGATTACCAACAGGTGAGTCTTTGGCTCTTTGTGTGCCGGAAGCTTCAAGCCGTAAGCAGCAGGGTGTCGCAGTGACGAATGATCCGCTGGTCCAAGAGTGAGACTGTGCGAACGAGCGTGGGTTGCTGGCAGCGAAGCAGGTGTGTATCACGAGCAAGCAAGTAGGAGCGGTGAACGAGGGTGAGATTCTTGCTGGTGAGAGTGTGCGTGTGCGTGGACCTCCATCCACGTTTTTGTTGATTTTCTGTTGATCTCGCTCTTTCGCTCTTGCTTGAATTGTGGGTTTCGTCCCTTCCAGACGCCGCATTCGGCACCCCCACGCGACACTTGCTCCGTGCCTCTTGCAGATCTCGTCTGTGCCTCTGCGCTACTGAAGTTAGTCTACTGTATGTCAGCAAGAAGCTGCATAGAACAACCACAGAAGCTCTACTCTGGAAGCTTACAGTCGGTACAAAACTTTACGGCCACCAACCAACGCTCTCGTATCTACCTGCTGTTAGTGCGCAGTATCGCAAAAGGTGCCATATTGTTTGGAAGCACATGCGTTGGCAAGTGGCATGGGGACGGCACAGAGCAATCTCCGATGCTTCGGACCTCGCTCGATGGCCCGGTGCGTGAATGCCACATATATATGGCATGTAGGTTAACCTCATCATGAGCATGCACTCGCCAAATTCTGCGGACGACTCCTGCTTAGGCTAGTTCTCGAGCATTACCTCGTAGATGGCAGCATATCGAGATTCGACCCCGAGGGGAATGCCAGGGCGGTATACTTCCCGTCAGGGTATATGGCTTCGCTTCTCTTGCAATCGCCATCTTCGTCAGAGATCTGGCATGGCAGTCATGAATAGACTTTGCAGGAGGAAAGATCAGACGTGGTACGACCATCCGAGGCAAAGAATCGTAGTATCGTAGTGGCGGAGACGACCCGCTGTCATCAGATGGAGATTGCCGGGGGAGAAGAAGCATCAGGAGCTCGGTTCAGTCACGAGCGAGACGACTGAGCGAAGAGGAACGCTGCATGACCAACAGATCGTGCTAGATTGATTGGGTATATCGTGCGATGTCCGTGTGGACTGTTAACTGCTGTGTTGTAGCCGTCATGCTGCCTTATCGTCATTTACCCTTCGAACAGTCTTGGTATCGCATACACATATAGTACAGTAATCAATTCCACTCTGCCTCTTTGACCTTACAGGCCCCCTCTGAACTTCATCTACTGCTGTAACTTTCTAATGATTGACAAAAAGCGGGTCTGCTGCACCCCAATTTTGCGGTCCGTGCCTTGCGAGAGCACTTGCATGTGAATGCTGGACTTCGGTGAAGGTGAAAGTGCTGTCAGTCGCAACATCACTTAATGCGCGTATTGCCGTCAAATAGCCACACCTAAATCTTCACGGCCTGGCAACCACTTCCGAGGTGCCATACAATGTTGAGAGATTGACAGGAAGACCACAAAACCCACACACTAGCCCAGATAGTACCATCGCGTTGGAGCACATCTACCCAATCAGACTGGTGAAGGGACAGCCGCGATGTCGGTGTGGAATCCAGAGAACGTGGTGGACGTCGCGGAGTCAATCGGCATAGCATCTCTCAACCGTGATGTCGTGGAGCACCTGGCAAGAGACGTGGAATACCGCATGAGTCAAGTCCTGAACGAGGCACTCAAATTCATGCGCCATGGCAAACGGACGACTCTCAACACACAAGACATCTCGCAAGCACTACGACTGCTTGATGTGGAGCCTCTATACGGATACGAGAGCACGCGACCTTTGCGATTCGGGGAAGCCAGTATTGGGCCGGGACAACCACTCTTCTACGTGGAGGACGAGGAGGTGGACTTCGAGAAGCTCATCAATGCGCCTTTGCCTAAGGTGCCCCGGGAGATGAGTTTCACCGCGCATTGGTTGGCGGTCGAGGGTGTGCAGCCGAGTATACCACAAAACCCTCTCGCGGATCCGCGTTCGGCTGAGTTGGCGGCCAAGGGCTCGGGAGCGAATAGTACGCTTGCGGCTGTGAGTGGGAATGATAATGTTTCGGTCAAGCCGCTGGTCAAGCACGTCCTTTCGAAAGAGTTGCAGCTTTACTTTGAACGGATCTGCTCTGCTATTCTGGACGAGAACAATGACGAGTATCGTTCGGCCGCCTTCGCCAGTCTACGAACAGATACGGGCTTGCATCAACTTGTGCCGTATTTTGTGCAATATGTGGCGGACAAAGTCACGCATAGTCTGAAGAACATCTTCTACCTCACGCAATGCATGCAGCTCATTGCAGCATTACTGGACAACCAAAGCTTATACATCGCGTCATACATCCCTGGCGTCGTACCCTCGGTCCTCACATGCCTGATAGGCAAACACCTCGGCAACGCTGCTCACGATGGTGCTGCGACACACTTCGCTCTACGAGATTACTCCGCCAGTCTCTTAAGCAAAATCGCTCGCCAATACGGCCCCAGCTCTTCAACTCTCAAACCCCGGATTGCAAGATCATGCCTGAAGCACTTCCTCGACTCGCACAAGCCGTTCGGGACACACTACGGTGCTATCCTCGGCTTGACAACAATAGCAGGCGTGCAAGGCGTACGTGCACTCATCTTACCTAATTTGAAGGCATACGATGTCCATCTGCAGGAGGGCATGAAGGATGATGGGAAGAAGGAGCAGGCTGAGTTTGTGGTCAGGGCTATTGTGGATGCGTTGGAGACGTTGAAGGAGGACTCGGTTGGTGCGATGGCGAATGGACATCCGGAGGGTGAGGCTCTCAGGGAGAGGTTGGTGGAGGTTTTGGGGGAAGTTGTGGGGGGTCGGGTGGCTGAGAGGGGGGATGTTGGGTTGGTTGGGGCTGTGCTGGAGAAAGATATGGTGGTGTGAAGAGGTCTGATTGTGGTCGCGAGGCCCAAGAAGGCGGGGGAGATGCCGGATGCGCCAGTTCTTGTGATCAGTCATGGAAGGTAGTGAGACTTAGCAGGGCGTTGGGGTGCACATATCAAGTGCTTTTGGGAGTAGCTGCATGCAAGCATTACAGACAGCCTACTGCTCTCATGACCACCTCAGCTTCTCGATGTCCCCACCCGGCAACTCACGCGAGGCTTTTGTGTTGCTCGTCACTCCGGCATCGACGCACTTACGAGGTCAGGGCCGAAGTGACTAGGCCAGTCCTTCCATCGTCGGCTTCAGTAATCTGGACCTGCAGTCTATGTCAGTCGACCGCCATCAAGGCCACGGATAGAGTGCTTCAAGCCAGAACTTACAGTTGAAGCCATCAATCTCAGGATACAGCTACACCATCCACCACAAGAATCAGCAATCTTACTCCTCTCCTCCACCCCACCACACCATACCACTCTCGCCCATAGGATCAAGATCACTCACCGCATCCCGCCTCATAAATCGCCCCCGCCTTTCCTTGCTCACAACTCCACTGCAAGATGGTATTCGAGAGCGCCGCCCCGATATTCTTCTCACCCTGATAGCATTTGAAGCAACTGGCGCACCATTGATCTTTCCCGATGGCGTTGGAGAGCGCAGTGCCGATGTTGGTGCAGCCAGTGCCGCCGGCGTTGTCGACGCCGATGTCGGTTGTGTAGTCGGCTCCGGATTGATTGGGGTCGTGGGCGACGCAGGACTGTAGGTGGAGAAGGTGGGTTAGTTGGATGGAGTGATGAGGTGGAGGGGATGGGGTGAGGGGGAGGGGGAGGTACTTGTCTGTTGGGGAGTGGAGATTGGAGCTTGGGACCTTTGCGTGTTGTTCGAGGGGCTGCTGTAGCCGTGGTGATGAGGAGGACGGCCGCTGCGAGGAGGGCTGTGAGGGAGAATCGCATCTTGATGGTTGGTCGTTGAACGTTGGAAGTAGACGTGGTAGCTGCTGGTTATTGCTGATTGGACTGCGATGTGGTGCAGGTGTCTGAGAAGACCACTTGACTTCGCGATTATAGGTTCAAGGGTTGGCCAAGCTGCAGTGAAGTGATGGTGACTGGTATGCGCAATCACGCAGCACGTGGTAGTGAAGGAGATAGTACCAACGCCCACTCAAGCCTGACGGATGCTCGTGACTTCCCTCGTCAGACGATTGGCGGGTTTAGGATGCTCAACTGGTATCTACGCCTCTACTACTGGAGGTTGGCCTGGAGACGGATTCGAGTATTCGTCACGACAGATCCCCTCATTGAGGTTCGAAATTACAAGTCAATCAACGCGAAGTGGCTCGATGAAGTCTTCATTGCCACCGAGATCGCTGGTCACCACAGGGCGAGACTGATAACGATCAGACCCTTTTGATCTCTTGCGATACTTGTCCACTCATCGACGATCTGGTCTCCCATCTCGTGCCATCTCGTGTTCGCCAGCCTGCTCACCGAGCTCCAGGGAAGAGATTGTGCCAAATGATCTCCATCGCCTCGCTCTCCTCAATAGTCGGGACCTATTGGTCTGTCAGTACTCTTTACTCTCGAGGATCATACCACTCACAGTTGAACCCGTTGACCTCCGGGTAGATCTACACCATCACAGAGTCAGCAAAACACGTTCTCCATCACGACACCGCCATCATTGATACTGGATCTGAACCACTTACACCATGCAACACGGAATTGATGATACCGCCATGCCCTTGCGTCTCGATGACGAACTGCAATCTCGTGTTGTGGAAGTCCGCAGCGATGCTCTGCTCTCCTTTCACGCACGTGTAGGAGCCGGTCCATTGCTTGGCTGGTAAGGCCTTGTACATGCCACTCACGACCTCCGTGCAGCGTGTGCCGGGATCTGGATTGACGCCGATGTCGATTTTGTACGTGGTTTCACCGTCGGCTCTGTCTTCGGCTACGCAGGACTGGGATGATGTGTCAGGATGTGCATGAGAGGAGAAAGGGGTGGTTTTATGGCTATGAAATACCTGCTCGTTCGGCTTCGGAGAGGCAGGATTGGCTCTCTTGCCGACCTGCTTGAGATCTGCATCTCCCTTGTAGTCGAAGCCTCCAGCAGCATCCGGATAGAGGCCGGGTTCTGTGTTGAGCTTGGCCGTGATGCGAGTATTTAGTAGTGGGGCAGCGGTGATGAAGGTGGCGGCGAGGAGTGCCGCGGCAATGATGGAGAAAAGCTCGGTACGCATGCTTGATGAGCAGTCGACTGTGTGTGAAGTGGATGGAAGATGTATTGGCAAGAAGTGGTTGTATGGCTAAGGTATTTGGAAAGGGTGGAGGTGATGCTCTGGTCGTGACTGCCGATTTGAATGCATCCAAGGAGGATCGTGCCTGCCGCGTTAAGTTCGAAGTCATTCAGTCACAAGTCACAGGTTCAGTGATTGAGTGAACGAGCTTCGAGCAGAGCCGTCAGTCACACTAATTCAACCAACACTTGGCCATGCATCAGCCATCACACGAACAATATCCTCGACAAATTCTCAAATCAAATATTCTACCACAACCGAGACAAGGCTTCGATATGCATCATCAGAACATACTCCTGGCGATTGTCGTCCTTCTCATCGCCATCAGCGCGGCGATCCCGGTCACCGGCAGTCTCGTCATATCCATCAGCTCGGTCGAGATCGTGGAGCGCAAGCCTCATTTGCAGTCACCCCTACCCAATCAATCGGTAAGCTAATATGACCAGCGTTGCTGCGAGATATGATAATGATTTTCAACAACAACATAGTCTTGTGTAGCTCATGACTACAGTCTATCGTCAGCGACCTACACGGTACAAGTGGGCATCGATTACGCCGACCTTCACGGCTGTGCGAGCATCTGGGAGACTCTGAAGAGTGTCGTCGGTCACGGCGAGTCCGGTGGTATCCATGACGAAAATTACAAATGCTGGAAAGGGGACTGGAAAGATCAGCTTCGATTGTAATGATGGCTATGGCGATCTGATCAACAGAGCGCTGTCAGACGTGGGTAGTAATTCAAGAACGATCTGATGGTATTAGTGACTGACTCGCATCCTGTACAGTGCTATCCTGATGTAGGATTCGATTGCCCGGACTATTGAGAAGGTAGAGGATGGAGACCCGTTGTTCGAGCCTTGGGGGCAGGGCAGACATGGCTATTTGCCTCTGCGTAGACTAAGCTATCGGCCTCTTCTGCAAAACATATCCTGCTAGGTCCGACTACCTGGGTAGGTTTTGTTGAGAACAGATTGGCGGTGTGCAGCGATGGTTGTGTCTCGCTTGGAAAGGCTGTTCTGTAAGTTAGGAAGGCACGTTGCGGTCACCCAAGAAGCGATCTCGGACCACTCTCAGCCCAACTTCTACTCGCTTCTCTGCACCTTCTTCACTTCTCATCGCACGTTGAACTGCAACCGATATCTCATTGCTTCGACAGCGAACGACAATTCCAATCTTCTCAACGGACTAACTCCACCATCCACTCCAAGATCATCGCCATTGCCATGGCCATCCTGTCAACCTCCTTGAGCAGTGTCACACCAGTCAGAAATGACAAAAGCAGCACTGCGAACCGCAACACCACGCTCATCGGCACTGATGGCCGCTTCAAGCCAGTAATGCAGTCCCCAGGCCCTAATGAGCAGGCAAGTACCCTCCCACTCAAGTCCCCAATACGCACCAACTAAACTGACCGCTCACCGCCCAACAGTCCTGTCTCTGCAAAGACCCAAGCAAGTGGGATGCAGACTACACCTGGACTGCATCTCGTTCCACAGCTCGCTTATCACCAGGGCTGTCAGTATAGCAGTCGAAACCACCCGCTACGGCGTTGTACTTCTGTGTCAGTACTGCGTTCAACTTCGGACTGGCTTTGGTGTCGTGCGTCGTCTCAACTTCCAATATGGTGTTATCGTCCGGCGTTGGGTTGCATGTGACTGAGCGCAAGGCTCCCTCGAGGCCCGACTGTAGCCCATTAATTATGTCACTACATCCGTCGCCATGATTATATGGCTCTCCTACGATGATTGTGTAGTTCCACTGCTGTTGAGGTGCACCCAGCCACTGTGCTTGTTTGCACGATTGTGTGTGCATCGCTAACTCTCGCTTTCGCTGTGACGTGTCGGTGACTACGCGAACCATGGTACGCTGGAGATCATGCTGCTGTTGAGGTACAGAGGCCCAAGTGACGAGACCCAGGGGATCCCGAGAAAGCCTCTTGTGGTTGGGCTCCTGGGGGAGTTCCCTCTTCTTTAATCGTCGCAGCGGCTTGGGTATATCGCAATCAAATCCGCCGGAAATCTGGTAGACTTGGGCCATTGCACGATTGACTTGATCCGGTGTCCTGGAGTCAGCTCTTGTCGGGAATGTTATCCTGGTGACGTTGTCATCCTCATCGTCGCTGATGCATTTGAATGATGTGACGGCAAAAGCTATCACATCCCCTGATAAGATCATCCGCACATTGTTACAGCCGGCGCCGTTGTTCCAAGGTTTGCCGATACTTAAGTGGAACCACCAAGTGTGCGGATCCAATATTGAGACCCAACAAGATTGAGTGTTGGCAGGAGCGACAGGCGCACGATCCTCCGTAAGAGGCGAGTTCTCGGTACATCCGAAGCCTCCTTGCACCATGGGGTACTCTTTGCCAAGTGTCTGATCAACCTTCTTCGTTACTCCAGGTCGAGCCAAAGTTGTGAAACGCAACGAAGTGCCGCCGTGCATATCATCAACACACTCGTACCTCGCAAATCCGGAATTGGGCGCATACCTTGACCGACCATCCTTGAGTGCATCTTGCATCGCAGTCTTGATATCATCGCAGCCTTTGCCCTTCGCAAAATCCACTCCCGTTGTAATACTGAAGTTGAAGTACGATAGAGCTTCAACACCACCTGCTGTGACCGGCGGTATTGACTGGTCCCATGACTTGATCGAACAGCCTGAAGTACTTGGACTGTCCTTGGGCTTCTTGTGTCGCTTCGCCATTCCTCGACCGGGTACTAATTCACCATGTCCGGACGATTTAGGAGAGGCTTGCTCTGCAACATCCCTTCGGAGGTTCTTAAAAGCATGCTCGGAGGCCTTAGCAGTATCAGCCTCAGCAGATGATCGCCAAACATGTCTCTTCCCTGCCCCCTTCGATTGTGGTGGGATTGGGGCGCTGGCACAATTGAAGCCACCGGAAACATCATAAGACTTGGTCATTGCCTTGTCGACCCGGGAGCCTAACCCCTCTTCACTGGTTGCTGTGAATGTGATGAGGGTGTTTTGATTCGCATCACCCTCCGCAACACAGGCGAATGACCCCTCGTAGTCCTGGCCAACTTCCTGATTCAGAGATGCCATGACTCCATCACAAGTTGTGCGGTCCTTCCAAGCCTTACCGATGCTTATGCGGAGAGATACGTCCCCGATACCGTCAGCGAGAATCCAGCACGATTGAGTGTTCGGAAAAGCAGGCGGCATCAGATCGGCTTGACGCCCGGACTTGGTGTTGCAATCGAATCTAGATCCCACCATGGGATACTGCTGGCCCAGTGTTTTGTCGATCTTCACGGCTACTCCATCCTTAGCAAGAGTCGTAAAATCCAGCTTCGTATCTTTATGGTTGGCTTCTGTGCAGCTTCAGGAAGCGAAGCCGCTGTTGGGTATTGAGGACGACGAGTTGGCAAGAGAGCTGGCTAGTGCCGTCTTGACGTCGTCGCAGCCTTTGCCTTTGGCATAGTCGACGCCAATCACGATCGTGAAGTTGAAGAACGAGCTGGTTTGACTACTTGTGGTAGTATTCCAGCTTGCGATCGCGCACGTTTGCGTGTCAGACGGTATATCTTTTCGCGAGACCAGTCGAGGCGGAGCGGGGCCGGTTGCGATCGGGGGCGTTCCTCTCGATGACCTAGAGCTGTGAGCTGCGATACTGATGGGACGTCGCTTATCTGTACCCGCAGATGAGATGTAGGGGCCCATGTCAAGAGGCATTACACTTCGCCGGTCCTTCATGTTTAGATCCCAATATCTCGGCGGTCCGTACTCTCCCCAATCTCTCTTGTCAACACAGTTGAAGCCTCCTATTACCGAAGGATACAATTTGCCCAGCTCTTGGTCGACTGCGTAAATGATGGCTGTTCCGCTGTAGTATTAAATGTCAATATCGTACCGTACTTCTCATCATCTTTACAGGTAAAATTCCGGAAGACAGTTGTTGGATCCGATACCGCACCTGCATTGCCAGCAGCAGCGCTTAACCCCGTTGTGATGTCGGCACAGCCACTTCCATTATTCCATAATCTGCCAATGGTTGTAGTATACTGTAACCAGCCGAGATCGTAGGGAGAATCATCGCTATACACGTATTTCACACCACAGCTCATGGTATCTAGTTTATCCTTCCAGCTGTTACCATGACGAGATGGATATTTGTGCATGTCGGGCCGAGGATGCAGGATGCTTGCATCGGTGTCATGGACCAGCTCGGGTGATGGATCCAGACTACTGTCACGAGCAGCAACAGCTCTCTTCTGGTCCAATCGTGTCAGCTCCGTCAACTTCTTGCAATCCAGCTGAGCCAATATAGGTTGAACCGAACAGGCCGCAAAATCGGAACCAATGAATCTCGACTCCAACTCGTTCACAATGGCCAGGAGCTTACTCTTGTCCTTCTCAGTCGTTGTTCATTTGGCACGACCGGAGGCGGTGGTCGTGCAAGTGATCTTTCGCTTTCTGACTCGTGGCTCCAGCTCTCCAAGGATGCGCTGGACGGCGTCAGAGATCCCACTGGTCAATCTAATGCCACCTTTGATATCGACCATGCACGATGGTTGAGGAACAGCTGGGCGCTTCAGCCACATACGTCGTCCTACTGGCTGATTCGTGGTGCCTTGTAGAGCGCTCTTTGCAGCAATGGTGCCACTGCTGCTGCCAGCGCTTGAGCTATTCTGGTCGAACGATCGCGGCGTTGGACAAGCTGGTAAATTCCTTGTCCTAGGCTTGATCGGACATTTTTCAAAATTCGAGCTCGGGTAGTACTTGTAAAGTCGCTGCACCACTGCTTTGGGCGCATCAAGATCAGAAGGAATTGGAGACTTGGGAATGCTGAAGCTCGCCAATACGAATTTGGACGAGGTACGCTCGTTGCATCGCCACTCGATAGGGGCCGAAATGTTCTTGCCACCGAACAATTTCTTCCTGAGCGTGGTACAGCGCGGTCTTGAGTCCCATCCTTGCGAGAACTTGGGTAGCTTGATCGAACACTCCCTGGATCTCCCAATTCCTGATCCGGTCGCCCTCCGCCTTATGGTGTTAGAGTGACTTGAAGGCTTGAGCGGGCATTCGGAGAAGTCTGGGTTCAAGACCGTTTGAGCAGCAAGTATGTTCACATAGCGCTGGACCCAGGAAGGATCATCCATCATTACAAGTGCGAAGCGTCCAGGCTGACTCGTGATACTGCAGCTGCTGTGGTAAGGCGGATGGTTAGAAGGATTCACAAGCCATGTAGCATCGTGGCAATTGTTGTCTAAGTCTGGTGGCTGCCCGAGGATGAAAGCGCGCATGTTCAACGTGACCGTGCAATTGATCATCTGGCTTACGTTCTCTGCAGGCGACTTGCGATTCTGTAGAAGGGGGGATACTGATCCAAAGCTCGTGCCTTCACGGGCCAGTTCTTTCACAGCCAAGGTAGAGATACCTGCGTCAACTGCGCGCTCATCCATGACGACCATATCGTCGATTTCTGGAGTGCGATTGTCATGCTGACCATGCCGTTGAACGGTACTCTTCTTTACATGTCGATTTTCTGTCTCCAGATCACGTTCAATGAAATGCTCACCCAAAATCGTGATCGACTTCCCGGGATGTGCACACGAATTGTCCGTCACACCAACAAAACGATGCCGTATTGTCATGATGATGTTAGCCGCGTTGTCGTTAGATACTCGGAACGTGTACGCGATGCTACCATTAGTAGTGACAGAGCAATGATGGTCTGTTGGTACATCGACATAGTCAGACCTGATGGCCTGCCGGACTTCCTTGCACTGCAAAGTCCTTCGGGTGTTTGTGAAGCTTGATCCAGGAATAGTGACCTTGCAATGGTCGCGCCGAGCTTCGAGGCGGGGACTTGACTCTCGAATCTCGAGCTCGGAAGGTGACTTCACCGGCAGATCGAGATGTCCAGTCTTCTCGTTATCCCTTCCCCCACGATCCTTACGCCACACCTTCCTCCTTCGGTCAGCGGTGACCATCCATTGTGTGCCAACGAAGTCTGCCATGATCTCCGCCTTGATCTTATTAGCATGCCCTTCTTTGGCACTAAATTCGTACAGAAGCCCACCATCGTCAGAGCGTTGGCAGGACCCTTCGTCTAGCAGTGTTGCATGCTTCCTGACGTTGGCACGTAGGTTCATGCAGAGTGTTATTGTTTTCTTCTCCTTGTGGATGTTGCTGGCTGGTACTGTGGCGATGAGATGGAGGAATCTCTCCCTCCTGGCTTCGAGTCGTGATCCTGCTTCTCGGTTCCTGGGTCCGGGCGGCAAGATCTCTGACCGCTCCGCATACTTTGCTCCACTATCAATTCCACTCAGCGCCTCATTAATTCCTCCATGCCGTCTCCCAAGTGCCCCAAACAACTCCTTCGTCCTCCCCTCACCACCAATAGTCCCATTCCTCCCGCTCGGCTGCACCTCACAAGCCCCAAACCACGTCCCATTTCACTTCCCCGCCAACACATCCACAATCTTCTGCACATGCCTTTCCTTCTCCTCGAACCAACACACCATCCCCGCCTTCACGGCCCCCGTCCCGTCCTCAGCTTTCCCATGGTTCGAGAAACACTGCGTCTTGCCGTCGGGCTTCTTGGCGCCTTTCTTGACAGCTTTCTCGATCATTTTGCACATCTTATCCGAACTCTGTACATCCTTGGAAGGCAACTTGGTGATGGGGATGACGGCTACGCAGCGCTTCTTCCTTTCTAGGATTGACGCACGGTCTTTGAGCATAGGAAGGGGCACAGGTACGGCATCCGACCAGTCTCCCGATTTCAACGGTTTGACCTCTCCGCCTATGTTGGGGTAGTCGTAACGATCATCATCTCTCTTCAACTTCATATCCGCAGGTTGCACCTCACAAGCAGTAAAGTTCAGCATCTGATATGCCCCCTTCAAGGTCTCGATAACGTGAGGCGTATCCTTCGACTTAGCCGCGAACGTATACACCAATCCACCAATCGTGTTGCCAACGCAGTAGTCATCCTTATGAAGTTTTCCCTTCTTATCCTTGACCGTCTTTTTGACGGCGCGGCAAGCTTCGTTGACGGAGGCGTCTGATGGCAGATTTGTCTGTGGTATTACGACGGCACAGTGGTCGATGTGGTGGAGGAGGCCGCGAGCGTTGAGGCTGGAGTTTGTGTGGTCGGATCTGGCTGGGACGTACTCGTAGACTCCATCGGTCGAAGTACGACGAAGATTCCTGTTGGTATCCGTGGGCGACTCATCGTCCTCAGAGCTTGTGGAAGTCGGAGAAGGGCTCGTCTTCGAACTAGCGGGAACAGTGGTCATGAGAGTGCTTTTGTGACCAGGAACGGAAGATAGAGAAGACGTATTCGGGCCCTCAGTAGTCGTAGTCATTGCAGTAACGGTCGTAGTAGCCACCGCGGTCTCCTTCTCCAGAAGTGTGACCGTGCCCGGCCCGACAACCGAACTTGGAGCCGCCTCCAAAACAACGGCAGTAGAAGTCTCCACAGCCAACAACGTCTCCGTCGTCGAAAGCACAGTCGTACTCGTAGCCATCTCCACAGAAGTCGAAACCTGGATAATCATCGGGACAGTGGTCGTAAAAGCAGAAGCAGTAGCAGTATTTCTCGCCGTGACAATCGGAGCCGATGCTAGACTAGAGCCGGTGGGCAGGTGTGTTGCTCCCGTGCCAGTGGGCATGATAGTGTTGGAAGAACTAGAGGTATTTGGGCAGTAAGGATCATTGCTAGCTGAGTCGTTTGGCCATCGGGATCGTTGGTGTGGGAGCGCTGCGGCATTGCTTGCGACCAGGAGGGTGGTGGCGATGGTTACGACACCAGTCTTGAGGCGCATAGCGCTTTATAGACTTGGCCGAAGCCCCGTTGCCTTTAATGGAGGACGTGTGGGGTAGTATCTGCTTGGGGTGTAAGCTGAGGAATACGAGGGAGTTGGTCTTGGTAGTCTTCGTTGGAAAGGACGACTTGTTTAATGTAAGCGAAGGGAATCAGAAATTCGCCGGCAGGGAGCCAGCTACTTATACCCTCCCATCCAGCACCCGCAGCTATCCTCAAGCAATGCTCGTGAGCTCGTGGTGCTGGCGAGCTGCGTTGGCTAGCACGGAGGGGAACTGCTGAAGCATGGAATAGCTTGTGGGTGCTGGTGGGTGCTGGTGGGCGCTGCATGAGTAATGTGAAAGCGAGTCCGTGGATAGTTGTGATGGTCGTATGCTGTCGATCAAATGTGCAGTATGTGCTTAGCTGCAAGGTGTGCGGGTCTTGTGCGAGAGGCATGAGCAGTGCCAGCACACTAGCATAAGTGTTCACAGCTGCCATCACATCGAAGAAAACCGTCGCTCATCCAGAATCGTGTGAAGAGGCCTGAAGTACAAAGATTCCCATTCCATCATATATCTACAGTCAATCTCCTCTACCAAACTCATCTAATCCAAAACAGCATACCTCCTCAACCCCTCCGGCACTGCCTCCCACAGCCCCTTCTCATGCAACCACTTCTTACTAAACAACCGATCCGCATACCGATACGCCCCATCACACAAAATCGTCACGACCGTATTCCCCGGTCCGAGCTTAACAGCCAGATCCCTCGCCGCGGCGACGTTGAGACAGGAGCTAGCGCCCAAATACAATCCCTCTTCGTCCAAACATCGGTACACCATCTCGATACTTGAGGCGTCGGGGACATGGAGTGCGCCATCCAAGAGATCGATATCGGGTTGAAGATTAGAAGTGATTCGTCCTTGACCAATACCTTCGGTAATGGAGGAGCCTTTCCGCTCGGTCATTTTGCCGCCGGATGAGACGTAGGTGTATATCACGCTTCCTGGCGGATCAGCTACGTAGCATTTCACTTTCCCACCAGAGACATCCTTCAAATATCTCGTGACACCTGCAATCGTGCCAGCGGTTCCGGAAGCGCAGGTGAAAGCGTCGATCTTGCCTTGTGTCTGCGCCCAAATCTCCGGGCCCGTGGTCTCGATATGTGCTTGTCTATTAGCGACATTATCGAATTGGTTGGTCCAAACGCAGTTTTCTCTTTCTTCGGCATAGCGCGTGGCTTGGTGGTTGTAGTTCTCGGGATTATCGTACGCCACCGCTGGCACGGGATACACTTCCGCTCCGAGCAACCTCAGCAGATCGATCTTGCCTTGGCTCTGTGTATTCGGCATGAAGATCACGAGCTTGTAGCCTTTACTTCTGCAGACGTGCGCCAGACCTATGCCTGTATTGCCGGCTGTGCCTTCGACTACGGTCCCGCCGGGTTTTAGCAAGCCGCGTTCCTCGGCATCTTTGACGACGTAGTAGGCTGCGCGGTCTTTGACGCTGCCACCGGGGTTTTGGAATTCGGCTTTGCCTAGGATCTCACATCCTGTTTCTTCGGAGAGTTTCTTGAGGCGGATGAGGGGAGTGTTTCCGATTGCTAGGGTGCTGGGGTATCAGTCAATGGTCGTGATTCATTTGAGGGATGAACGGTATGACTAACCAGATATGAAGCCATTCTCGGCTATCCGCTGGGCGGAGGATATCTCCAGTCCACGAGGATTCATTTTATGCGCGTCGTCGGCAGAGATGGGTTGAGGGGTGGTGTGAGTGGGCTTGACAGAGGGTGTGGCGTAGTTGGCTCGGAGTGTGAGGGTTGGGATACGATTGACGGGTCTTGTCGCAGCCCGCAGCGCTGTACGTGTGAACATTTGAGCAAGTAGCAGTGAAGATTGGTAGAAGGTGAGCTGTAGTGACCAACGATCAAACTTTCGAGCTGCATCGGCCAATGCACGTCATCCCACTTTCGGATCAAAATAAGGCCCATTCCGCGCGGGGAAGCGTGGCCGCGTTTTGTTGATTCGGGCGTAAACAGATGGATGTATGTATAGCAACGACTTTCTCTTTCTCTTTCTCTTGCCAGGACGATTCCACGACATACTAACAACACCATGCCTGGTCGCGTAGCTCGTGGTGGTCGAACGGCGGTCTCGCGCAAGACTTCTGCCCGCACCAGCTCTCCCAGCGCCGATGTACCAGATGAAGGACGTCTCACATCGCTACGACGCGCCATCTGTATCGTGTTTGCCGATGCGCAGAAGAGCACAGCTGGACATCGCAAGGCAGTCATCAGTCTACGGAAGATCCAGGAAGCGTGTTGTTATGAGCCAGTCAACTACAAGAAGGGCAAGCAGAGCGAGGATTTCGATGAAGCAGATTTTAATGTGGAAGTCACGAGATGTGTGTTGCGTATACTGGCTGTGAGGAAGGCGGAGCCCGTGGGTGATCGTGTAGTCAGGTTCTTGGGCACGTATTTGAATGTGGCAAGTGCGAAGGATGCCGAGATTGCCGCGGCGGGGCAGGAGACGGAGATGGAGATCGATGGCGCGACTGTGCCCGAGACTCCTACGAGCAGGCTTACCACCAGTATCCTGAGCACCTTGCTGCCACTACTCAACACCAAGGACAAGACGATTCGATTCCGGTCAACCCAGATCATTAGTCATATCATCAATAGTCTGGACTCACTGGACGACAACCTTTTCCACAAGCTGCGATTAGCACTTCTCAAGCGGATACACGACAAGGAGGCGCCGGTGCGATTACAGGCTGTGTATGGTCTTGGGAGGCTGGCTGCCGAGGTAGATGACGACACGAAGCAGGATGATTCGGATGAAGAGGAAGATGATGTCGGCGCCGGAGTGCTGGCGAAGCTTCTGAACATCCTGCAGAACGACCCTGCTGCAGAAGTGAGAAGAAATCTGCTACTGAATCTGCCGCTCACGAAAGAAGTCCTCCCATATCTGCTTGAGCGTGCACGAGACGCCGACGCCTCGACGCGGAGAGCGCTGTACGCACGCCTCCTGCCTGCACTTGGCGACTTCAGACATCTCAGCTTGACACATCGGGAGAAGCTTCTGCGGTGGGGTCTAAGAGATCGTGACGAGAACGTTCGCAAAGCTACAGCACGATTATTCCGCGAACGCTGGATCGAAGACTGCGCAGCACTACCAGCCGAGCAAGCAGCAGAACAAGAAGGCGAGGCGCCAAAAGCAGTCAATCAAGCCGCAGATCCTTCACTAGACGCACTGCTCGAGTTGTTGGAACGCATCGACATTGTCACTTCTGGTGGAGATGGTGGCATCGCACTCCTAGCCATGAAGGAGTTCTGGTCCGGACGCCCTGACTACATCGATTATGTCTCCTTCCCTGACAACTTCTGGGAGGACCTCTCACCCGAACTGGCTTTTGTCGCACGGACGTTCAACGACTACTGCCGTTCAGCAGGCAAGGAGGATGGATATGAGGGGCCAAGAATGCTCGATGGTATGATCGAGGATAAATTGCCTGAGGTCACCAAGTTTGGCTTCCTGCTCGAGCGAGAAATTGCTAAGCTCATACAATCAGTGCAGCTTGCGGCCATTGGCGAAGATGAGGAGGCGGAGGAAGAGTGTGTGCAGAGGGAGTTTGTGGTGGAGCAGATGTTGTACATGGCCGCCACATTCGACTACTCGGACGAAGTGGGCAGGAGGAAAATGTTCGGTCTTCTACGAGAGGCTCTCGCCAACCCGGAGCTACCTGAAGAAGCTACACGGCTCGTAGTCGACGTGCTACGACTCGTCTGTGGTGTCGACAGGAAAGGCGAGCAAGAGTTCTGTCGTGTGGTTGTGGAGGCTGCGGGCGAGGTTCATGATGTGATTATGGACGAGGATGATACGGCGGAAGTGAGTAGTGTGGAGGAGAGCTTCCATTCCGCTACTGAGGTCATTGAGGAAGATGAGGATGGGACACCGGTGCAGAAGAGCAAGAAGAAGAATGGGAAAGAATTGACGGAAGAGGAGCTGGAGCAGAAGGCTATCAGGGAGATCGTGGTGAATATGAAGTGCCTTCACATCGCCCTCTGCATGCTGCAGAATGTTGGGTGTGAGCTCGGTAGGCCCCGTTCTCTCCCTGACCACAGTGAATCGAGCTGACATGGTACAACAGAATCAAACGCCCATCTAGTAACACTTCTAAACACCCTCATCGTCCCCGCCGTTCGATCCCGCGAAGCCCCAATCCGCGAACGAGGCCTCTGCTGCCTGGGACTCTGCTGCCTCCTAAGCCTGAACCTCGCAGAAGAAAACCTCGAACTATTCCTCCACTGCTTCAACAAAGGACATCCGGCTCTGCAAACAGCCGCGTTGCAAATTATCGGCGATGTCCTCGTCACACATCCTACCCTCCTCACCACCCCAGCCCCAGCAGCAGAAGGCGAAACAACGATCGGCGCCACCTCAGTCGAGACCGCACAAGGACAAAAGGAGAACGCCCTCCTAAAACCCGTCCTCAAAGCCTTCACAAGGAGCTTGAAAGCCACAGACCCCACCGTCCAATCCACCGGCGCCGTCGCCCTATCCAAAACCATGCTCGCCCGCCTCATCACCTCTCCCGACCTCCTCAAACACCTCATCCTCTGCTTCTTCGACCCCGACACGGCTTCCAATGCCCAACTTCGACAGAGTCTATCTTACTTCTTACCCGTGTACGCGCATTCCCGGGCCGAGAATGCAGAGCGCGTGGCCAGTGTTGCTGTGAGCGTTATTGCCAAACTGGCGACTTTGAGGGAGGCGCTGATGGATGAGGCGGAGGCGGATTCGGGAAATGAGGGTGAGGGAGCAGGGGCGATGGTGAAGCTTTCGGTTGTTGGGGGGATGTTGGTCGATTGGACGGATCCGCGGCATGTCGTAGGCTTCAGCCCAAGCACGAAAGGGAGTCCGGCAGCTCAGGGGGCAGGGGATTTGCATTTCGCCCTGGCGGAACATATTCTCGAACGCCTCGTTACGAGCCAAGTCAGCAAAGAGGAGAAAAGAGTCCTCTTCTCCATGCTCGGGAAATTACATTTACCTGCTGCTAGCTGTGGACCCGAACGGCTGAAAAGTGTCCTGGAATTAGTGCAGGAGAGCATTGATTCCCGTGTCGCGACGGAAGTCACACTCAATAAACTGTTGACGAAAATGAGGGATTTGTTAATCGCGATGATGAATGCGGTTATGGCCGCTGAGAGGGGAGGTGGAGGGGCAGAGGAGACGGTGGTGGAGAGTACGGAATTTGTCGAAAATGACCCTACCACGGCTGAGCAGACGACTGGGGCTGGTGCTGTGGCGGATGAGTTCTCCGAACTGTCGGTTGACGAGAAGACTGTGGTGCCGGGGGTTGAGACTACGGCTTTGGCTACTGGAGAGGTTGAGGAGGGAGATGAGCTTGATGATGAGACGACGATGCTTCAGCGGACGGATGCTGTGGGGAGGGATACGACGATTGGGGCGCCGGACGCTGAGGGTACGAGGGTGGTGCTTGGGGTGGGGGATACGGAGTTGTTGTATAGTGATGAAGAAGAGATAGAGGATGAGTTGAGTTTGTGATTGCGGGCGTCAACGGGCGGTGTTGGCAGGTTGGATGATTTCATGATACCAGTGGAATCTTTACAACGTCAGGGCAATTTCGTATGTTCTTGTCTATTGTACATACGCTTGCCGAGTGCTATTGATTCAAAGCATGCACCCATCCATCACAAAGCCGTCCTCATGTTCCCACATCTTGCTCTTGTCCTTAGGCCACAAGGGCCTATCGCTGAGCGGTGAATCGGGAATGATTCTCGGCTTGGCAGGGAGAGGATTAGAAGCCAGCACCGGAGGGTTGAATGGCGATCTGTTAGGTCGCCAAGGCTCTGGTGGCGGTGTCTCAGGCCGTGTGGTCGGGTCTGGTGATGACGATGTTTCTGAGTCTGTGCTGGGACGAAAGGACTCAAAAGCTTCTGTCATCGCTGCTTGTTGTTTCGAAGGTGTTGATGCGGTAGACATGCCACCCCTGGGATGGATCGTATTGCTTTGTGGTATGGCCATCGGATGCAGAAATGTCCGTGGTGTATATTGCTCTGGCAGCTGGCGATACCGTTGTGCGTGGAGTGGTGTACCTCTTCTTGTCCGAGGCGGCGCATAGAGCTTCATAGGCTCATTGGGCAAGAACGGAGCTCGATTGGCTGCTGGTGATAAGGTTGAGATTGGAGCCTGTGAGAGAGTGATGGTAGGCAGAGAAGACTTGTGTGTACTTCTCCATCCACTTCTAGCAGATGTAGGCGTCTCAGGTTGCTTGGCCGTTGTTCCGCCAGCCTCGGACGCCTCAACAGGCAGCGAGTTCTGCATTGGTAGCAGCCAGATACTATACTTCGGCGGTCCATCATCTTGCGTGACATTCGGGAACCAGAGATCTAGCAATGGCCGGAGTGCAAGTAGTGAGGCGCAGATGATGCCGACATTAGCCTCGACGACTGACCAAATGATAGCCCAAACACCAGAGACGGTATACTCGTCTCTCGCAGAGAACACCGAAACACTCGTGAGGCGCGCGATGCCAGCTCCACAAACAAAGAAGCCGAGGGAGAACACTCCAACCAAGCTTAGTTTCTGCTTGCGCGGCAAGTGTAGTCCGAAGACAGCTGGTATGGGAAGACAGAGAACGAAGAAGTCTATGTCAATATCCACGATGGCAACAGAGATCCAGTACCAGCGTGCTGAGAGGCAGTGACCAGGTATCTGAGGGTCCCAAAGCTTGGCCACAGGACTGCAGAGTAGTGTTCCGCCCAGGACTGCCCAGAAAATAGCTGGTAGGAGGGCAGCGAGGAGTACATAGCACAAAGCTCGTGTTGTTCGGTCTGTGAAGATGCGGAGGTACTGCATCAAAATGGAGGCCTTCGTGACGTTGACCAAGATCGCCCAGATATTGTTGTTGGCTATGATGAGTTTGGTGACAGTGGCAGCTTGCAATGCGCTTTCATGAACAACGCCAACGCCCTGGTGGACCGCAGCCGCAATGAGAGCGAGCATGACCCAAGACAGAATCTATGCTTGTTAGTTAAGGTGAAACCCTGCCACTGCTGCCTGATATTACATACCGAAGACACCAACATCACATAGTCATCCCAGCCAACACAGTGCAGAAGCCTCGCACGAGTATACCATCTGAGGCCAACCACGCAGCTCGACAAGATGACGACAGCGATCGTAGGCCCAAGGGCCTGCCAGCCAAGGTCGCGAGCACCGAAGTGAACATCTGCAGCATTGACAACACCGGCGATAGCATCGTCAACATCCTCGTGGAAGACCATGGTGCGTACCCAAAAGTGTGACGTTCGCTACTACGAGATGGCCGCAAGCAGGTGGAGGAGTGCAAAGTAGTAGTCATGGTGAGCAAGCAGACCGGATCAGTGATTCTGTCCAGCAAGCACCGAGCTACAAAGGGTGGGAGGTGTTCGTTCATGCTGAGTAGCTTTCGTAAGTTGTACCATGTAGTTGTGTATGATTGTTGCTGACTCCACAAACGGATGTTCGCGGATTGGTCCGTTGGCTTTCATGCCTTGCGAGCGGGCGAAGGTTTGTAGGTTTGCAGGTTTGCAGACAGTAGATGATGCAAACAAAGACGAACTGATGTTACGCAAGAGAGGGGTCCGGTGAAAGGTGCCGGCTAGATAGTTCTCCATATTGACAGTGTAGTCGCAGCAAGACTTGTCCACGGATTGCGAAGATGTTGGAAGAGGTCGGCCAGCTAGGAGAGACCATTGTTTGCTCGCAACTAGGATACACGGCTTCTATGCGCGGTAAGGGAGGCCCGTCATCTCATCACTGGCATAGACCCATTTACAGTGTGCTGTCGAGGGGCCATGACGTCGAACAGTGCCATCTTCGCCTTCAAGTAAGCTTGCACGACGGCATCATCCTGCTCGGGCTCGGCGGTCACCGAATCTTTTCGAGCTACTGGTATATGGTCCTTCCAGCTCTCGATGGCCGAGACTTGTTGGTTCTGTAGGTAACGATGAGAGCTGTTTTGGGTCGTAGAAGCAGAGGTACGTTCCGCATTACTCGATTTCGAGGATGCCTTCTGCTTGCTGTGGTTATTGTTCTTGCTTGTCGCCATCTTGTTGTTAGTGTCTGTAGCCTATGCTTGCGGTAATGCTGGGTCCAATGGTTGCAAAAGAGTGGTGGTGGAGGCGATGAGAGGCCTGAGGTGGCGAGCTGTAGCAGTCTGATAGTCCTTATACTTACCTCGAGATTTGGAAGCGTGGCGTCCCACATGGATCTGAGAGGTACCTAATCATCTCCATACACACCGCTCGGTACTAATCTCCCCCATGGCGTGCTGAAGCTTGTCCATTTTAGGGCACTCAATCGTGTTGCGATAAGGTGAAACGAGCATGACCGCGAGGAGAAGTAGTGAGCTCGTAACATCTGCATTTCGTAGCGATGTCCGGCTACTTGCCAAGACACCAGCGTATGGGACCGACGCGAAGGAAGCCTAAGATGGAATGTATCTTGACAAATCGGCAAGAGCTTCGTATCATGAGTGGTTGAAGTCTGGTACGGTGAGGTAGTCACAGGAAGGAGATGGAATTGTCATCTGTTGTTCACACTGTGGCGGACTGAGTTGTGGGGGACTGGACTCGTTCTGATTGGAGGAAGTTTGGAGAGATCTCAAATCAATGCTTCCGGTACTGACGACAAAGCCATTGCCAGGCATGTCCATCAATATCATGGTCGCGATCAAACGCACAACTTACAAAGTACTTGCCAGTGCGATCGCAAAAGATTGTCTCTTGGCAGAGTGTACGTATCGTTCACGGACTTGCCATGTCCATATCCTTCGCCCACCCAGATATTCAAGGCATTCACGACTCTCGCATTTCAAGTCCGATGCCTGACGGAGGCACATCCGGCATTTTACATGGAGATCTTGACCATGCACGTGGCCGACCATGCATAACGTGTAGCCGAGAGCTACCACCGATCGAAGCTACTGCAAGCAATTGGAATCTTCTGACTTCCCTCGAACAAACGAGAGACGAGGCGACGACCGTTCTACACCTACTGGGATTAGCTGGCCTTTTGCTTGCCCGTTGACCACAGATACAACCGGAACGGTGTGTCCGACGCAGACGAACATCCCAGATCATCGAACATGTCTCTGCCTCGGACTCTGCTGTACCTACCCACCCAAGCTCGTCAATCTACCAGATGCAAGATCTGTGGCTGAACTCTAATGTTCGCTTGCTCTTGCCTTGCTCTGCGCGTGACGAACCGCCAAAGGCGCTTGAGTACACTACGCGGCTCTTCTACGGACGGTTGATGGAAGCTCTGAGACTGTATCAGTACCATCACTGCTCACGGAGCTGCCTCCACTGGTCAATGTGTACCTGTGTATTGGACAGAGGTGGAAGATGCCAGGCGATCAGTCATCAAAACGCAGCTCGCCAGGACGTCACACCCATGATCTGACGCAGATATGATATCTATGCAACTAACGTACCACAACTCTATATGCCTGTCTACATAGCTCATCTATCATGCAAACGAGATCTTCCATCCAGCTCCGATCTGGATGCCAGGATCACGGACCACCGCCCAAGCAGCTTTGCCCTCTTCTTTGCCATGCCACTCGAGCTCAGCGGACTTAGTGCCAGAGCTCTTGCCGGCCAGCTCTTCGCTGACCTCAACCTCCTTCTTGCTCTTCCACGACTCAGGTGCACCAACGACGATGACCTTCTCCACACGGACCTTCTCCATCGCCTTAAGGTAGTCCTTCGTCTTCCTGCTCGGCGATGCGCTAGCTGCCGCCAGATCTTCGGACATGAGTGTTGAAGTAGCGGATTTGTACTCGAAACGACGATGGATAAAGGCACCTTCTTCGTAGTCGAAGCTCTCGCCGTCGTCGAGATAAAGTGTACCTTCCGCATCACCCGAGTTGCCGATGACGACGACGAGAGTGAACGGATCATAGCGCATCAAGCCCGAGCTGCGCCGTGGTCGATCACGACGTGGAATGATGTGACCACCTTGCATCAGAAGCGGGATTGTATCGAGCGAAGCAGCTAAGCTGACAGTGGTAGGTCCTTCGTACATCCAATAGTCGAAGTAGTCGAAGTACTTCTCCTTGTCAGCAAGATAGATATCTACACCATCGGCACCCTCAGTAGTGACAGGCTTGGCAAGCAGACCTGTGCTGCCGACGTAGAACTGGTCGTCGATGGCGAACCCCTTCTCATCACCAGGATGAACGTAGTAGTTCGGTCGCAATATGGGTGCGCCGTTCGTGTGAGCTTCGTGGAAAGCGGTATACCACGCAGGCAGCAGGCTGTATCTCAGTCTTAAAGCTTGGGTGATAATCTGCGTATACGGCTCGCCAGCAAGATATGGCTCCCGTCGACGAGTATCAATGTGTGCATGACCACGGAAGAAAGGATAGAAGGCACCGGCTTGATACCAGCGAGTCAAAAGCTCTTTGCTCGGGTTGCCGAAGAAGCCTCCCACATCCGCACCTGCGAAAGGGAAGCCAGAGATACCCATAGACAAGAGCATGGGAATGGATGCCTCAAGATGTGGCCATGCGGCTTGGTTGTCGCCAGTCCACATGGCGCCGAGACGCTGCGAGCCCGAGTAGAACGATCGCGTAAGCACAAAAGGACGAACATTAGCTTTATCCTCTTCCTTGTCGCGAGCAAGGATAGCGTGGTAGGTGGCGTTCTGGAAAGTCATGCCGTTGATATTGTGCACATCTCTATGCTCCCAGCCACCATGGTGTAAGTTATCCTTTGGCATGGTCGTTTCCGGACCATTGAAAACAGATGGCTCGTTCATATCATTCCAGATCCAGGTGTTCTTCGCAGTGCCCTTGAATTTGTCGTACCGGAATAGACTCTTCCACCATGTATGCGCTGCAGGGTTGAAGCAGTCGACCCAGTGACTGCTACCAGGCCAACACCACCCTTCGTAGATGTTCCCATCTTTGTTGTGTACTGCCAGATCCTTCGACTTGAGCTCATCGACCACAGGATAGTTGCCTTCGTTCTTGATATGAGGGTCAATAATGGCAACTAACTTGCGCTCGTGCTCGTCCAACTGCTTTTCCATACCGAGTGGGTTGGCGAAAGTATCAGGATCCCAGGTGAAGTACTTCTTACCCTCGGTATACTCGATATCGAGCCAGATGACGTCGTATGGAATGCGGTTCTTGTCGAATTTGCGGTCGACATCACGGACATCCTCGTCGGTAACATAATTCCAGCGACACTGATGGTATGCGATAGCGAACTGCTGCGGTAACTGCGTGTAGCCAGTGAGCTCTGTGTAAGCACCAACGACATCTTGCGGCTTGGGACCAAGGAAGATGAAGACATCCAGCAGACCGGACTCACTGATCCA
Source organism: Recurvomyces mirabilis (assembly GCF_035927965.1). Taxonomy (NCBI): domain Eukaryota; kingdom Fungi; phylum Ascomycota; class Dothideomycetes; order Mycosphaerellales; family Teratosphaeriaceae; genus Recurvomyces; species Recurvomyces mirabilis. The sequence continues at coordinate 281,461 of NW_027041935.1, read as the reverse complement.
GTGTGTGTTTGTGGTAATTTTGCTTCCAATGCCAAGGCTCAGCGGGTTTGTCGAGGAGCTCGACTTCGTGATGTCAATCCATGTCTCAGCAGCGTTCAGCCAGAACACACCTACGGTAGAGTCCTTCTTCTGAGCTTGCATGAACGGGATCGCTCCATATAATGTCATCGGACTGTCCATTTCGTACTCGAATACATCGCTGTTGTACAGCCTGTATGGTTCAGAATACTTGCCGTCACCACCTCTCGTCTCCTTGAGTGAGAGTGGTCCTGCGTGCTCGGCGACACCGAAGACATGCTGATAGTTTGGGAAGCTGATGTCAAGAGCCACGGCTTCCGGACCCTTTGGCTTGCTGTCCGTACTGCCACCAAACGACTCATCCCACCAAGTGCCTTCGTCCTCCTCGGTATCCTTGGCCGACTCTCCGACGACAGCTTCCTCGCCTTCCTTCTTCTCTTCTACTGGCTTCTCCACTTTCGGTCGCCAATGCTCCACATTTAATAAGCCACGATTGTTGAACTGGATCTGGGTCTCCCCATTTCGCTTGAAGTCAATGCCGAACGGGCTATGTCGTATTACTGCCTCAAATGTGCCTGCTGGGCCGTAGCTGATGTTGGTAGTTCCTTTCTCAGCACCCTTGCTTGTGGCCGCGCCTTGGCTGAGCGTCGTGCCACCAACGATAGCCCACTTCTCAGCTTCATTATATCGTTGCTTCTTTGCTTTGCTATCATGTCTCAGCACGATATCACCCTTCTGTCTCCGCTCCTCGTCCAAGGTCACGCGAGCAGTACCAGATTCGTAGAAGGCGATAGTGAGTGGTAGCCGAACAGTCTCCGCCGTGTTGACAATGGTCTTCACAACGCTACCAGTCAACATGCCATTGTCGAACTTGATAGAGGCTGGATCCAGGGAATATGGTGCCTGCCATGAAGAGGTTGACAGGGCGGCATCTGCATAGGCACGATTGCGCTTACAAAATCCAGATTGGTCGCATTTCTTGAAGTTCTCGTGCTTGACGGTCACTATTGGTAGTCATCTTCAGCATTAATCCTCAGTCGATATGGTTAGTCCTTGGTATTGCTTACCGACCGGCGTGATGAAGGAGCACAAGAACACGAAAATCAGTAGCAATCCTGACCACCTCCGACTATCACTTCCAAGCACGGCCATGGTGTATGTTCGTGCCAATGGCTTCAGTGGTATATCCAAGAAATATATGTAGGATTCTACCACTATACACTGCGGCTCATATCGAGAGCCTCAGGCACTATATATTGGGCCAGCTTGCACATGAAAAGCTTCCCCTGCATAAACGACTGAGCCCCACGACCCCACCGGCAAAAAAGTCAAGGCGTTTCATCAATGTCCAGCGACACACCGCCGATTTATAAACATCTTGGCCATAAAGACAGAGGACATCTCACAACAGTCATTAAAGCAACTCAAGAGCAAGAGAAGCAAGACATCATGACTTCTGAGCAGACGTGAGTCCAAACGACGACCACGACCAAAAGTGTGAGAGGAAGCATTGGGCTGATTGTTGGGATAGCTTCATCGCGATCAAGCCTGATGGCCTTCAGGTATGGACCAACCTGCTCCAAATTTGCATGAGCATCAGTCACTAAGATATATCACAGCGTGGCCTCGTCGGCGAGATCATCGGCCGCTTCGAGAGGAGAGGGTGAGGCATCCGGGTCGGCAGCCATCGCCTAACAGGACTGACTTCAGGACAGATACAAGCTCGCCGCCATCAAGCTCGTCACTCCATCCCAGGAGCACCTTGAGAAGCACTACGAGGACTTGAAGGACAAGCCTTTCTTCAAGGGTCTTATCACCTGTACGTCTGTTATCAAGCCACGTTCGATGGTGAACATGCTGACAGCAGTCGTTAGACATGGGTAGCGGCCCAGTCTGCGCCATGGTGTGGGAGGGTCGTGAGGCCGTCAAGGTCGGTCGCCAACTCCTCGGTGCCACCAACCCAATGGCTTCCCAGCCAGGTACCATCCGTGGTGACTTCGCCATCGTAAGTTCCAGCAACATTCCGCTTCGCTTTCAAGATATTGGTGACTGATCTCGTTGTGTCCAGGATGTCGGCCGCAACGTCTGCCACGGCTCCGATGCCGTCGAGTCTGCCAAGAAGGAGATTGACCTGTGGTTCAAGAAGGAGGAGCTCAACACATGGAAGCAGGCTGGGCACGACTGGGTCTACGAGAAATAGATTGAGCAAGTCTGGTGGTGTATTATGCTGCTGCTTGAGAGAACATATGTGTGTCGTAGGATAAGGCTATGAAAGATAGCATGAACATGCAAAGATAGAAATCTCGTCATCCTTCCAAAGTGGCATCACATGCAGTGGCCAGAGCCATGGTTATGATGTTGTACTCTTGGATTGCCCTCACTAATGTCGTCTTTTCGACATGTGTAGTGCAACACTGAACGAAGATTCCAGACCTCTTCTTGGCAATGGCTGATGGCTTGGACGCTGAGTCAGCTTTTAGCGCCCTTTCGGTTCCTGCGAATAGGACTCCATCTTGTTCAATACATCGCACCAACCAGATGGTACTTTTGCGCGCACATGGCCAGTATGCAAAAGCCGCGCGAGTCTCCGGATGACTGAACACTTCTTTCCCGATCCCTGCAAAGAAGATCAGACGACAATTACGAGCATGCCAGACTATCCTGGTTCGATCCAATTCGTAGTCTTGGTTCAAAGATAGAATGGCAGACTCTGAGCTACGGAAGGCTGCCAAGCCTGGCAAGGCATGTCTGGGCTGCTATCGTCGCAAGCTGAAATGCTCACAGGAGCAGACAGGTTGCACTAACTGCGTCAAGGCCAATTTGCCCTGTGTGTTTCCTACGGCTGACCAGGGTGTCAAGCGCAAGCGAGGGCCCTATAAGAAGGATAAGCCACCTCGAGAACGTCATCTGGAGCATCTGGTCAAGTATCTGAAGCCACAAGATACCTCGACCGGAGCGGCCCAGTCTGGTATGGACTCGACGACTGTGGGCGACTCCACGCTGCTCAATGGGAATGGGAAAAGCAGGATTAATCTTGCTCGTGTGCCGGCGGATAAACCATCAGCTTCCGAAGATCTTGTCAAGGATGCTCTTATTGCCTTGACACAGACGTCCTTGGATCAGGGACCAACGTTCGATAGCAAAGACAGAGCCGAATCACCCATCTGTATGTCTCAAGCTGTACCCGCCTGCGGGCCTCTCGAGGGACTTGATCTGACACCTGCTCGTTTCGCACAGTACTGGCAGCTCTATCAAGCTCGTGTGGACCCAGTGACGAAGCTGTTACATTGTCCTACTCTGGCTTCGGCATTCTTTAGCCATGTCTCCGAGCTGAGCACACTGAGCCCGGACACGCAAACTCTGATCTGTAGCATTTGCTTTATGGCAGTCGGAACATGTACTGTGAAGGAGGCAGAAAAGCGTTTCGGTGAACCTCGTGAGAGTCTTTTGCGACGTTACAGCACGCTCGTCGAATCCTCGTTCGCAGACGATAGTGGTACGCCAAGCCTGGAGTCTCTACAAGCCCTCGTCTTGTACATGATTGGTATTCGACGCAAGGACGACGCCACCTCGATATCAGCATTATTCGGTCTCGCAAGGCGATTAGTTCAGCACCTGGAACTCAATGAAGATCCTGGCACGTCACATATCCCTCTGGAGGCTGAGCTACGCCGACGGCTGTGGTGGCATTTGTGCTCGGTCGAGTTTCGAGCCGCAGAAGAGTCTAGTGTGCGCACGAAGAGCATCAAGGACGGGTCAGGCGTTAGGCTACCAGGTAATTACAGCGATATCGATCTCAATATCACGACTGCAGAACCTCCGGAACCCTGTATAGGCAGGTCTGACATGACACCTGTCCTGCTGCGATGGGAATGCCAGAATATGGTTCATGAACTCTGGAAGGCGAAGAGACCACATAATATCGGCAGACTCGCGCTTACTCAACAGGAAATCACGGCAGCGCAGACTCGCATGTTCCGCCAGACAGAGGCCCGACTCGAGCGAGACTACGTGCGGTATCTGCACAAATCACGTCCGATTGACTGGTGGGGACTCACATACCACGAATTACTATTCGTCAAGGTCAGGATGATGATTAATCACCCTTTCAGCCAGGTTCCGACCAAAGACATGAGTAGCCTAGAGCGCTCTCAGATCCTGCAGTCATCTGTAGCTATTATCAATCTCACACACAGAATGGTCACAGACCCGAGGGTAGAAGTATGGCATTGGTACGGTCGAGGCTATGTACAATGGCACTCACTTGCAATCGTAGTGGCAGAACTCGGACGCATCAAGAACAAAGTATTCGCGAGCAGCGCATGGGCTGTTCTAGATCCCATCCTGGCTGACTGGGATACACTGTACAGTCAGAAGAAGGAGGAGCCTGCATGGGTCCACGTCAATGCATTGATCACGCGTGCGCGTCAGCTGCGTGATGCAGATGTCAGGCCTACGAAGGACAGCGGAAACACTGCCGAGCTATCCTCTGATCATGCTACCAGCATGACCAGTAATCCATCCAAACAATCAAGACCCAGTGTCCCGAATTCGTATACTCCAGCTGGTTCCGACATGTCGACAAACCAAAAATTGACTGATCCGGCGTTCCTGCCAGATATATACGACCTGTCTGCGCCAGGCGCCTTAGCCTTTGCAGCACAGCAAGAAATGACTCCTCTGTCTTTGCACGAACAGGACGGTCATTACAGTGGATTCTCTATAGATCCGCCCGCGTTCGACATGGACATGGACCTGGCATCCTTCGATCAGCTGGATCACATTGACTTCTCTGCGTTCGACGCGGTGTTTGGTGGAGACCTGTGGGACTTTGAGAACTTGCAAGGCGCATTTGTGACACATTGTCCAGACATGATGTCGTCGGGCTTGGCTTAAAGGCACAAATGCATGAGCAATATGCTCAACACACATGCTTAACCCTATCTTTACGGCACTGCCGTAGCTTGAGAATCTTCGAGCCACTTACAGTGATCCTGCAAGGACAGTACCACGAGTCTTTCCGCTGCTCTTGTGGCTTGTCGAGCGAGTTTGAGGACCCATGCAGCCACCAGACCACATCGCTTGCAAGGTGTGTTCCAACCTGCAGAGTACCTCATCCCATTAGATGGGAGCTGAGGCAGATGAGACGACAACACACAGTAATTGATGGCCTAAACCCACCTGCATTGCTGACGATCGATAAGGCATCGCCATCCCGCGACGCCCCATTAGCCATGACAAGAACAGTAAGCAGGTTTCTACCGCCTCATGATGGAACCGCTAAGGACAAGAGACTAGAGACCATGGTGGTACAGTGAACGACAGATGCTCTCGATCATGAACTAAATCCCTAGCCCTCGACTTCCATAGTCAGATTTGCTGCGCACCAGTACTGCTGAACTATAAGAAAGACTATGTCGGTGCGGCAAACTCGACTTGGGTTGAGATATCCATCACAGGGACCCCAAAGAGGTCTATGAAACGTTACGGTATAGTCTTGGCTTATTGTTACACGTTCCGGTATACTCTCACTCTATCTATGTACCGTACGTCCCTTTCGGCAAATTTGTGCGGGCTCAAGACGTGGCACCTATGGTGCGCTCTTCACGATGGCAATTTAATGATGCGAGTAAATGTGCATGCTTTGGCTGCGTCGGATGCGTTGCTCGATCATGGGCTACATACTACCGACTCGGCGGCGAGGGGTCATACTTGTTGTAATACTGGAGCAAGATGGACCAAGTAATAGTTCTGGCGGATCAGCAGCCGCTTGCGGCTTGCCCGATCGAGCAAGCACCTAATTCCTATACTGAATTCGTACAAAAAACAGAAATTTCTCCCATGATGGCAGATACACCATTGTAGCTATGTGCAAGGTCGTTCAAGATCCGAGCAAAGATGCTGTGGTCGAGAATATCATCGATCCTTCGCTCCTTAGCTCCATCCTCATCTACAGCAGGATTTGGCCCCTTCACAATGTCCTAAATTGCGCTCTGATTGGTTACCGCTCTTCAACATTTGCCTTGGAACGCTCGTTCATCTTCCACTACGACTTCCTCTTCACAATGCATACTGGCGACCCTTCTCTCGTACGCGCGTTGATAGTCTTACTCTATCCCCCGCAAGGTCTGGAAGATAGGCACACTGAGGCAATAAACCTCAACAAGTGTATTTTCACCTCTAGAGCAAGCATGCCATTGCCTCTAGTCATTGCCTACAACGAGTCCGCTGTCCGTTGCGTCGGGAGAAGAGTATCTCGCGACCTGTGGAGCAGCAGCTTGTTGGGCTCCGCACCATGGTATGTATCGTAGGACACGGGCACGATGGCCGCTTGAGCTTTCCTCGTGGGTTGACCACCCATGTGAAGCAGACACGTCCGGTGTCCGGATGCGCGCCGCGATGTGTAGCCTTAGGAAACACTGACCCCAGGTACACCCAGCAATCACGTCAGGCAGGAGCGCTAAGGCGTCTAGAGCTCCGGAACACACGCTTACACCAAGCAGGAAGTGGACGACATCAAGCAGCATGACAAAGCGAGACCTTTCCGCCAAGAGCCCATCGACGTGGACGCGCTCGTATATCTGTTCCTTGCTCTTTGAGGCAGAGGCATCATGTCTTGCCTAAGGAACAACGGGTTTCGACCGTTATTTCCAGCAGTAAGAGCTTGATCGAGAACAACGCAAGCGGTCGGTCCCGGTGCCGGTGCTCACAAACAGCGGCTTCCATCGGCTTGATAGAGTCATACTTGCAAAGATCACGCAAGCCCACCCAATATGGGATGTATACCGCGACTAGAAGATCGCATCTCTCTGGACACTTTCTGCCCTTATACCGTCTTCCTCGCCGTGGACAGTGTCAACACAACTCGCTCGAAACGCCGACTCGGTGAGCTACACTGGCATTTCTTCGAGTAGCCCGGCTGATAAGCCGGCTTCAATCCTCCTGACGCGGCTCTGCAGCTCTTCACGAGGCACCAAGGTCCTTTGAGCTCGGCGACTTGCCGACCTTTCTTCACAACAAAAGAGGTATCCACGCATCGTCCTCAATGGGTTCACTTGGTTCTGGCATTCAGGAGAAGTACCATTAGGGGACACAGATCCGACAAGAGGAGCTCATGTCCGTTGGCTTAGGGCCGTCTGCAAGCTCTATCCAGAAGAAGACCTGGTCGTCCCGCCAGGAAGCTATGCTATGATTGGTTGCACTGGACCTGCTTTTGCTGGAAGTCTCTTACGTGCTCACAACAGCCATCATGGGGCCGTGCTGTGCTTGCTTGTTCAGGGAAGGTAGCTCCCGTGCCACATCTTTCTCAAACTCCTTGCAATTTCCCTCTTTCTTACACATCACATTTTCCCCGAGAGGTTTTGATCATGCTGACGCTAGCTCACGATGTTTACTACTGCATCCTGGCTTAATGCATCCGTACGACTACTTCGGATACGCCTCTAGTCTCGACGGACTTCCTGGCATTGGATCCATTGGCTCACCATGTCCTGACCACCCGGTGCTCTTGGACTGAGTGCGAACCGTCCACGTCAGGCAACCAGGCATCGAAAGAAGGCAAACGACGCTAAGGGACCATACGCCCTGGTGCATCATTCAGGCCACGGGCCGGCTCTGTGCGCCCAATCGTCCTCGTCATGCGACTTTCTCCAAGGTTTCCAGTTATAAAGTGTCCGAGCCGTGACTGCTTCTAAAATGATTGATTGCGCGTTTCGCTGGACCCCAAGAAATGGATTCCTTACTTACCTTGAACCGAGAAGGCCTCTTCTGTACCCAGGTATCAACGCTCTACAGGTCGACGAGTGCCGCCCGAGGATCGGCCGTAGCGGGTTGTGATAAGCGAGCCTATCGAAAGACCCTTGATTCAAGCTCCAAATGCATTCCATCTCGTAGTGCGGCCGGATCCTTATAGGCTGACCGACCATTTGAGCCTCATCTATCACGTGCATTTCACGTGTGCCCGGACCGAAGACCGCTCCGAACGACTGGTCGACGATAAACCCACCGATATGGTCTGCCGAAGTACTTTGCGCCTTCCTACTAGAGCTGACGCTCCCGCGGCCTATGTAGATGATCCCTGCCGTTTTGGTCAGGTGGCTACATACCGTGTTTACAAGTCCCACGATTGCGTCTGGCATGGTCGATGGAGAGGGGAGCGATCCACTCCAATGGCTTGCGGCACTATGAAATCGCCGGCAACTATCGATCTGTGGAGTAGCAGCTCATTAAACCTTCGGAGCGCCCGATACATTCTCGTTCGGCGTAAAGGTGAATATGCATTACCAGATTAAGTTCGACCAGGAAATTATAACTTCCTCGCTTGGGCTAGACAAGCAGCAGGAGATCGAGATGGTACTGCTCTACTATAGCTGGGATATCATCTCATCCTCCAGCGTTGTCAGGTCTTACTGCAACCATATATAGCAAGCTGGACAACACCACCCCGGTAGCTCGGCTTAATTCAACAGTAGTCCCGCTTGCTGTCCTGTGAGTGGCCGCGTTCTTGGACCGGTGATGGCAAGGTGGTGGCATTGACGTTGGCCAGCGATTGAATGCTCGGAAGAGCTGGCCGACGCCAAAAAGCAAGTAACTACGTCAGTCGACATCTGTCATCACATACGAGATGTCCTCCACGCGGCAGAATTTCTTCAACGACCTTGACCTCGTGTATCCGGGCGTGGTAGATCGCAGAGAAGGAATCATCCGAAAGCTGGGATCATGGCGGTATGCGGCTCACTGCTAGCACTCGACGAAGCTGACCCTGACAAGCCGTCGTTCTACTTCACACTGCAGGCGCTGACTATTCACCCCGGGGCCACCCCAATCTACTCCGCGCAGAGGAGATGGTGGCCGCCGAAGAGGCTCGGCGAGAATGTGGCATCCCAGCATGTTCTCTTCCACCACGACGGCGAAACTACGGAGCGAAGTGACGCTGATATGAACGAGCTTGAGCACTACAAGGAGTTCTCGGTGTACCACAGTCATGGAGTCTTCTGGTTGTATCCTGGAGACGCTTCGGCTGAACAAGTCGGGGACGGTAGAGACGGACATGGCCGGCTTCCTCCGACCAATGCAGATGCGAACAGCGATGATGACACCGAAGAAGATAATCCTGACTGGGCTATGCTCAACTTTGAGCTGCTGCCATCTCGATCTTCTTACGCCAGTACGAACACACGACAACGCCGCCTACCCTTACGACGCCGACACCAGCTTTGGCCGGATCAGCTCCTGCCTGATCCCCACCAGGCCGAAGCCGAGGCAGCTTCATATACATCCAACCCTGAACATGGCGGGCTGAACGGAGAGCTACCGGTGCTGCTAGGGCTGATGGCCATGGCTCTGCCACAACAGCATATGTTTGCCATGCTTCCGGACTGCATCGCCAACCCTTGGCTGGTACCACATCTTCCGCGCGGCACAGGGTGTACGTATCACCATGGGAATCCAAGGTCGGGATAAGCTGTGCTGACGACAGTGGTAGGGCAAGACAAACGGGGGGTCATCATCTCAGTATACTATGATCAGGCAGAAACGAGCGAGGGCGATCTGAGGAGCTATGAAGAAGGCCAGGGCGGCAGTATACTGCCTTAGGCCAACACTCTCCTTGCCGTGGGATCACGATCACGAAGACATGACAACTGGGGTAGGCGTTGGACTTCGCGCAGAGCACGGCACTTTTGATACCCAGTGGGCGGTCGTGACTTGCTTAGCCGTTGTCTTCACCTAATGTTTAGTTATGATTGACGAATACGCGATGATGAACTTGCAGACAAATACCATGAATCAATCACAGGCGTCGTGGCGCACATGAAAAGGCGTACTCCGGCTTTGTTTGACAATCACGTGATCAAGGTCTTCTGTGATGGTCACGTGTTGAAGCGTCACACAGCAGAACGTGATCAACGTCCGAGACTGGAAGGAAAAGGACGGGACCTAGCTGATGCTGTAGGCATTGGTACAGGCAGGTAAAGGTACGGATGAGATACTATCTCCACTACACTACATACGCTTGAACCTGAAAAGGCACAAAGCTGAACTATTTCGCCTTAGCCTTGCCCTTATTTCCCCTCCCCATTGCCTTCCGCTCGTTATTCCTCGCAATCCTCACCGCGCTCTTCCGCCACGCCGCGAATCGATCTCCGGGCTTGAAGTCGTCATAAGCTCTCGTCGTCTTGCCTTTGGCCTGCGCAGCGGCTTCTTTCCTCTCGGCCGCTTGCCCGATCTCGTGATTACTTTGTCTGTATTGATATCCTGGTCGCAGGCTCAATTGGAGGCCTTGGGGGTTGTTGGAGGTGGGTTTGAGGGTTATTGTTGTTGGTTGGCTCGGTGTGATGGCTGGGTTGGTAGAGGGTGCGTCGAGGTTGGAGAGGGCGTCTGAGGGCGCGGGGTCGGGCATCTGGTAGGCTAGTAGTCCTAGGTGGCGGCGGCGAGCGGCGTGGGTTGGTTGGGGGAGGTGCTGGTCTTTTTCGAAGACGAGGCCGATGAATTTGCGGGTGGGGTGTCGGGCTGGGTCGCTGTAGTAGCGGACGTAGCCAGGGACGCCGGCGTGAATCGTGTGGTCGCGGCCCTGTTGCAGTGTTGTTAGATCTCTCCGCTTCGCCTTGTTAGATGTCTTGAGTTGTTGTCGTGGGCATACCATAAAACAGTGGTCGCCAGGAAACCAATGTGTGCCTCGCTGCTTGAAGATGATGTTGCCTGGTATCACGTATTCGCCGCCTGTCTTCTTGGCTCCCAATCGCTTGCCTGGGCCTTGCTTCGCTTTGTTGGCTCTTCCTTGTGCTTGATGGGAGGCATTGCGCTGTGGTATGCGCGGTAGTGCTGTAGGTCTTTGGGTGATGCGTAGGGAGGAGAGAGCGGATTCGAGACAGGCCAATGTTGCCATCGATGGCGCCTTGAGTGTTCGAGTGGTCATGGTGTGCGGTCAATATGTGTATTGGATCGTTAGCAGGGCGATTCAGGATGAAGCATTTCGAGATGGCTTGTTGGCACTCCCGCATCTCCGCCATCAACGGCGGGACCAGACAACAACATCCGGTATACTCCAGGCAATCACATTGTTCGAATGGTTTCTTGCATGTGAAACGAAGACACGGTCTGATAGATCCTCACGATAAACCACGCCCTCACCGACGCCTCCACTATCCAAGACAGCAATCTTCGACATTTCCTGACCGCCGGCTGCATCGTCCCTCCACATCAACACCAGCACCCACATCAGCATAACGGCCCTTGGGCCACGAATCCACCCCAACCATGGCCTCCGCTCTCTTCTTCCTCGACCTCAAAGGCAAGACACTACTAGCACGAAACTACCGCGGCGATATCCCCATGAGCGCCGTAGAAAAGTTCCCCATCCTGCTCTCCGACGCCGAAGAAGAGTCCTCCAGCACCCCACCCTGCATGACAAGCGAAGGAATCAACTACCTCTACATCCGGCACAACAATCTTTACCTCCTCGCGCTGACAAAACGCAACTCCAACGCGGCCGAGATCCTATTATTCCTGCACCGCGTGGTAGAAGTCTTCACAGAATACTTCAAAGAGCTCGAGGAAGAGAGTATCCGCGACAACTTCGTCGTCATCTACGAACTCCTAGACGAAATGATGGACTTCGGCTACCCCCAAACCACTGAAACCAAGATCCTCCAAGAATACATCACGCAAGAAAGCCACAAACTTGATGTTCAAGCCCAAGCTCGCGCCCCCATAGCCGTAACCAACGCCGTCTCCTGGCGCAGCGAAGGCATCCGCTACCGCAAGAATGAAGTCTTCCTTGATGTTGTCGAGTCTCTGAATCTCCTCGTCTCATCCACCGGCTCAGTCCTCAGGTCAGAGATTTTGGGAGCTGTGAAAATGAAATGCTACCTCTCCGGCATGCCGGAACTACGGTTAGGACTAAACGACAAAGTCATGTTCGAAACGACGGGTCGGACATCAAGAGGCAAAAGCGTAGAAATGGAAGACGTGAAATTCCACCAATGTGTCCGGCTCTCGCGCTTCGAAAACGACCGCACAATCTCCTTCATCCCACCTGACGGCGAGTTCGAGTTGATGTCCTATCGTCTAAATACGCAAGTGAAACCCTTGATCTGGGTGGAATGCGTGGTGGAGTCGCACTCGGGGAGTCGGATAGAATATATGCTCAAAGCCCGCGCGCAATTCAAACGCCGCTCCACAGCGAACAACGTCGAAATCCACATCCCCGTCCCCGATGATGCAGATACGCCGCGCTTTCGCACGAACGTGGGGAGTGTACACTACGCCCCTGAAAGTAGTGAGATCGTGTGGAAGATCAAGCAGTTTGGGGGTGGGAAGGAGTTTCTCATGCGGGCGGAGCTGGGTCTACCGTCAGTTCGAGGCGATGAGGAGAGAGGGGGTGGGATGATGGGCGGGTTTGGCGGAAGCATGGGTGGGGTGGGGGGTGGGAGTAAAGCGAAGCGGCCGATTAACGTGAAGTTTGAGATCCCTTATTTCACTACTTCGGGGATTCAGGTGAGGTATCTGAAGATTATTGAGCCGAAGGTGAGTTGTTCTCTACGTCCTTGCTGTTGTGATGTGGTTGGGTTCAAGCTGACTTCTATGGTGTAGTTGCAATATCCTTCTTTGCCTTGGGTGAGGTATATCACCCAGTCGGGCGATATTGCGGTCAGGTTACCTGATGTACCGGAGGATAGGCCACGGCCTAGGTAGTCCTGGTCGATTGGCGGGCATGATGATAGATACCAGGCATTATATTGATGCAATGCTCATCGAGCATATGTTTGTTCAAGCCTTGACACGACTTTTGTCCACGTGATCGAGACTACACCCTTGAGTGGTGAACCTTGCATGATCATAACTTCGTCCTTACTGTACCGCGATACATCAAGTAGCGTGCTCTGACATGTACTAGCATGTTGGCTTCAAGAGGTATAAGCATGACTTTGTTGTCTCTTATGGCGGTATTTCCATGCTGCTTGCCAAGACATCAATCTCCTGCGCTCAGCCGCAAGATGAGGTGGCGTGATGGTCGAGCACCGCAGCCTCGTCTGCCTTTCGCTCCACGGGTGAGCTATGGTGCACGAAGTTATGACTCGCCTTTCTCATGAGCCGTTGTGCTCCTCGAGCTCGTGTGCGCCAGCTTGGACTTGTCGCCAGAACTAAAGCTCGCCGTTCGCGTACGACAGCTTAAGGTCCCACCGGGTGATGCAAGACCATGGCGGCCACTCAGACCATATTCCCGACGAATACAATAAATGGTAATTACATATCACGCGTCAAACAGCTTGCAAGCGACTCCCAGGTCCCCTGGCCAGAGACATACTCGCCTAGCACCAACACCATCGCCATCGTCAAAGTCACCTTCCGAGACATCGAGACTATCTCAACGCTATCTGCACTTCGGTCAGTTGGTCAACGCGACAATCAAAAAACAGATAAAGTCATCGTCATCCAAAACATAACATCAGACTGGATCGAGACCATCGGCACCAAATACTCCCTCGACCCAGCCTTCTTCGTCGAGCACGCGCGCAACCCCAGCGCAGCAGAGCACTGGACGACTCAATGGGAGCATGTCTTTAGCGACGAGAAGACGGTGCAGCCGCAGCCGAGAGAGTGGTATTGTCTCAATGGCACATATACGTGCCATGAGCTCAAAGCTTTGACAGAAACCCGCCATCAGCGACCCATGTTCTTTCCGCGCGTGCGTACGTATAGACAGGCGAAGTATCATGACAATCTCGGCTTCCAGGGGAAAGATGCGGTGCAGGTCCGTACGAGGCTTTCGTATGTGAGGGCTGATGCGCATACATGTCAGTGCTCACAGTTCATCGAAAATAGAATGGACTAGTTGATGGCACAGATTCCACTGACATTGAAGCACGGCAGACATCATCTTGATAGACGACATCTTGCACAATGGTGATCCAGAGGCACAGCTCGGTGCCCTAAGCCGCACGACGTTACGAATGCCCTACGCCAACAATCGAGGCGGCGGCATCGTCGTCCCATCTCTATACAGCCAGAGTGATTTCAGTCTCCTAACATCCTTCGTCAGCTTTCTAGAGCACGGCTGGCATCTGGAAGTCCTCTTCGGCCTGACACAGGCATTGCCCATCCAACCTTTCTTGTATCTCCTTGTGAACTCCTTGTGGCAGACAAATCTCAGCTTCGTGGATAGGAAGTTGAAGGAGGTGAGCTTTACGGAAATCCGCTCGCCGGACGATCAGACGGCACAGAAGTTACATGATTTGCGGGAAAGCATCGCCAATATCCGAACGAGAGTGTCGGAGACGCAGCTCCATATGTCGTCTAGTCTGGACGCTTACTATGATACCTTTGGCAAGATCAAGAATCGGCATTACAAGACATACCAGTCGCCCTCGGACAATTTCAGGGAGATACTGGAATCGGCGGATAAACTGGACAGGTTCCTGATGGAGACTTTTCAGTTACTCATGAGTACGCTCAGTGTACGTGATAGTCAGATCAGTATTCGGCAGTCGAGACGAGGGATGCTGCTGACAGTGCTCGCCTTCATCTACGTGCCGCTGTCATTTATCACTGGCATCTTTGGGATGAACGTGAAGGAGATTAATGGGTCACCGCTTTCGATTTGGGTGTGTTTTGTGGCTTTGGGTGTGGTCATTGCTGTGACCGCGCTTGGGTATATGTTGTATCGGTATCTGTATAGACAGGGTATGATACGGCGGAGGGAGACATGGGAGAGGAAGGTGATGATGCCGGTGTCGGGGCGGGAGAAGCGGCCGGCGGTGTAATTCTGAGATATCGAGAGAAGTATACATACCAGCTCAGCTTTTGGACGTCAGCGATTAGCAGGCTTTTAACCCTCTGTTGCTTCGCGGAGACGATAGCAGAGGCGAAAGTCATCCTACCTGGACAGTCCCACACATCTGAGCTGATAGAAGAAAGATCTTATAGCTCGTCTCGCTTCGGTATGGCATCCATAGCACCTCTCCTCTGCACCGTGATACTCGCAGCCAGCGTCGCAAATCCCAGCGCCTTTTCATACTCAAAGTCTTTACCAACGTTCTTGGCACGTTGTACAGCATACCCGCCAACAAACGTGTCACCAGCAGCGGTCGTATCCACAACTTTGACTTTCTTGGCTGCAAGTCTGCCTTTGAGGCCAGCTTTGGTAGCATATACTAACCCGTCGCCTCCCAAAGTGATGATCACAGTGTCTTTGATGCCTTTGGATAGAAAGTGCTGAGCGATATCCTCAGGGGTTCCAGACTTACTGTGCGACAGTATGCTAGACTCTGTTTCGTTCATGACGAGGGTATCAATGTGCTGATATATGTCCTCTGGCAATAATTCTGCTGGTGCAGGGTTGAAGATGACATGTTTCCCCTTCTTACTGGCTTGTCGGACGTTGTGGTATACCTGTCAATCGTCAATACGTCTAACAAAGATCCATTGGAATGTGAGTCCTACCACTCTCGAAGGAATCTCAAGCTGAAAGACAACCACGTCCGCCTCCTCAGGCACTAATTCCCAATCCTTGCTCTCTTCCGGCGAAATTGCGTAATTGGCATTAGGAGCAAACAGGATCCGGTTCTCGCCGTCATCATCAACGATGATCGTACTGATCCCCGTCTTCTCTCCTTTCAGACTTCGCACATTCTTGCTGTCCAGGCCTTCCCGCTTCAGCGCCTCAAAGTAATCTGCTCCGAAGCCATCGTCACCCAAATTCCCAACCATGGAGACCTTAATATCGGAATCAGCCAGACGTGCGCAAGCGACTGCTTGGTTGGCTCCCTTGCCACCAAAGCCTGTGTCGAAGGAGTGGACTGTCAGAGTTTCTCCTGGTGTGGGTACACGAGGTGTCCGAATGATGAAGTCCATGTTTAGGGAGCCTATGACGGCTACATTGTGTTGTGCCATGATTCTGTGATATTTCTGCTTTTGATTCTTTGATGGCAAGGAAAGATATATGAAGGTAATGCTCATGTATGTGAGTACACACGGTCCGACCCGCGAACAATATGCGATGGCCATGCGGGGCAGGTACGCAGTTTGCGAGCCGATACGTCTCAAGTCACGATCATTGGCAAGGATGCTGATGTTGCATAAATCAATGATTTTTACAAAGAACTATGGTGATCAGGCTTTTGACGGCCAAGAAATGCTCTGCTGCTCCTAGTCCTATGATCGATCCCAAGGCATATGCAAATGCACCTCGCCGTCCTTCTCGCTCCAGCCACCGTGATGTCCCGACTTCCTCGAAGAAGGAGCAAGAGTCCTCAACACGCTCGGAGGCTTGTTCTCCGAAGTATATTGCCTGATCTTCGAGTACACGCTATCACTAGCCACGCTCGGCGGCACCCCCTCGCTCCTAATGCTACCATCCACGGTCCCTTCAGCCTGGAACGTGCTCTGCTGCACCTCCTGCCACTCCTCGAAGCTGAGATTCTTCTTGCCTCGATGATGGACTGGCAGCTTCCGATCTGCGCCTTCTGGCAGTCCGATATGGCTTTGCACTGGTGTCCGGCACGAACTGGGTGCGACACTGAGCGGATGTCCTTCAATCCAGCCTGCGCCTGCGAAGATAGTCGATTTAGGTGGGATGCGTTGAGAAGCCGCGCCGATACTACTTGAATTTTGACCGTGGAAGGGTCTTCTTGGTGGCTCCGAACTGTGTTGTTTGACTTCCATGTCGAACTCAGATCGAGGGTAGATCCAGCCTTCGCCTCGCTCCCGAATGCCTCTGGATAAGCCCTGCTCAGACTCAAATCGTGCATTGATGAAACCTTCCCCAACGACGCGAAAGCCATTGTAAGAAGGCTGTACTGCCTGACCCCAGCCATCTGCAGCCGTATAGTCTGATCGTACACTTTCGTGAGCTCGTGAGTGCCACGACACGGCACTTTTGGCCACGTCTTTGTGATCCAACATCCCAGTGTGTACACGAAGCCTGCGCGTAGATTGCTTGCGAACCTGCGATCGTCCTTCAGAACGTACGAATGCGGTATTCAAATGCCCACTAGACCTCTCACTGTTCTCATTAATGGTTCTGACCCTATCTCGTATGCTTTGCATTGACAGGGCACCACTCTGACTGGCGTCCCAGGGCTTCAGAGTGGAGGCTCTGTCGATGTCAAGTATCTCCAAGCTTCCGGCACCGAAGCGATCGAAGGCCATATCCCGACCATTAATGTTGTCCTTGTCGTTCAAACCGTCCATGTCATTCAAACCGTCCTTATCTCCAGCCACAACACGACTTCGTCCACCAGACCTTAGCCCTGGATGGAGAGTGTGGCCATGCCTGACATGGTCGCCACTCCTATGCGAATTGTAGAGCGATTCCCAGCCATTGCTCAAGCCCCTGCTATGTGCACTGATCGACTTCACAGCAGTTCTGACGTCTCCACGAATTACTGTGCTACTCATAGATGTCCTGGCAGGTTCCCAGCCTCCTGACCTTCGGTCGCGCCAGCTCCCCACACATGCAGAAGGTGCATGCCAGCCGTTGTCCGACTTTCCACTGTGCTGGCTCATGTTTGCGAGAGTCTCTCGACTTGCACCCAGTACAGCATCGCTTGAAGTAGCTGAGAAGCGATTTCGAATTATAGAGCCGGTGGACCACCCTGACGTTCTTCGAACATCCGCCTTTTCGTTGCTTACCCATGCATCAGGCCGCTGGCCATTGGTTCTACTGTTCTCGCTGATACTCCTGACAGCGCTGATCAAACTCTTCGCACGCACAGCAGCGCTCGGAGCTGCGGATGGTGCTTTGGGAACGGGTATATCATCGAAGAAGTTGCCGAAGCCGATGCCTGCGTCCTTTATGGAGCCCTTCTTAGACTCAACAATTACCGTTGCATCCCCTCCATTCTTAAATCCCTGCGCCAGCTTACTTTGATTTTGCTCTAGCACCAGTTGTTCTTGCTTCTTGGTCTTGGTCTTGTTCTTCTTTGCTTGCGACTGACCAACATTCATCGGCTTGACCTGTCCTTTGAATACGTTGGCGGTAGTCTCAGCTTGGTCATTCCGAGCATTGTCGTGCGCAGCACCAGATGCCTGCGTTTGCTCGTTCTCCTCGTTGTGCCGCCTGTGTGAGCTCGAGATTGGAGCTGTAGGTGGTGCTGATGTAACGTATGCTTGGTTTGGCAAGGTAACGAAAGCTTCACGACCATCCTTGCTCGTGATGCGGATACCCTGGCCTTTGGAATGTGTGGTAGAAGCCGGCGCCGCTGGTACTGTGTCAATCCTCAGCTTCTTTTCCTCCTTTGTTTTCACAACTGGCGGGCGCTTCTCCTGCTTGGTCAACTTGGCGGATTGGTCCAGCTCACGCCCACCGATATAAGCAGGCACGTGAAAGCGTCGCGTCTTGCTCTCCTTGCTCTTCTCACTGGCGGGGACAGTGTGCACGGATCCAGCCGCAATCTCTTGCACCAGAGGCTTCTTCCTTTCCTCCTCAATGGTAGCCAGCTTCAGTCTCTTCAACAGATCACCTCCGATAGCTCGAATTGGCTCGTCTTCTTCATCGTGCCCACCGCCGACACCATAATCCTTGTTGCAAACAGTAGGACATCTGTCATCGATCGCACTGACAGTTCCGCTCCTTGCGCTCCAGTGCCCAGCTCTCGCTCCGCCATATGAGCTTGCTACACCTGGAGCGCTTGAGAGCGGCGCTGGGAAGACGTTGACCTCGAATGTATTGTCAATGGCTGAGTCATGGTCTGTGAATGCCATGCTACCTTGAGTGGCAGCGTAGTGACAGGGTCCGAGCAGAGAAGAAGAAGTCGATGTTGATCTCGTGCCGCATGTCAGCAATTGCGTTGTCGAGCAGGCAGGTCTTGAAGCAGCGGGTCAACGGCGTGGTTCGGCAGTGCAATTATTGGTTGTTGTTACTCCGGTGGTGGACAAGTGCTTCTTTTATCAAGCCCATCAAGCCCATCAAGCCCCTTTCGCTGCTTTGCTTGGTGGCGGGCTCCAAGTGGGGCGATGAAGTGAGGTGGAGAAAAAGGTGCAAAGCTCGACACAACTGCTCGTTTGACAGTCTAAGGTATGGTCGCCCAGCTGAGGGCTAGGTTCATAGGTGTCATTACAATCATAGTCTCGTACTCACATGATGATCATCTATAGTTTCGCCTTCTCAAGCTTCTTCTCCTGTTCCCATTGCCGCTTGATCCACCAGCTGCGTACGTAGCTCCACGTGCCACTTGCAGCTGCCAGAGGCGGGCAGAGCAATAGCAACCACGCCCACCACTGCGGATGACCTCGACTGACCACACTCATGACCCTGTCGATCTCTCGCTTCAAGTCGTCCTTGTCGCCGTCATTCCATACCACTACTCCAGCCCCCTCCCCTCTCCTCAAACACCGTTCAGCCTTGTCCCGGACATCCCATTGAGCATTGACTCTGTTCTGTGCATCCTCTGCCGTGAGATGTGCATCTCGTTCTCGTAACCGCTGTATTTGCACCTTCGGATCACGTACTGCAACAACCATGATCGTACCACAAAGCGGCTCCCATCCACTCTCAAAAAGCAGGGGAACATCGAGAACGACAGCCCAATTGCCCTTCAGATACGCCATGATCATCTGCCGATACATTTCCTTTCTCACGGCCGGATGCACAATCCCATTCAGCGCCTTCCTCTCCTTCTCCCCTCCCTCACCAAAGACTCGTCTTCCCAACGCAGGACGATTCAAAAATCGGCCCTTGCTCCTCGGACCTGCCTCGCCGCCATTCTCCGATGTTGCTGGAAGTAGTAGATCAGGCGTGCTTGGACCGAAATGCGATACTATAGCTTTATAGCCCGCTGTACCTGGCTCGACGACCTGGCGAGCGATCTTGTCTGCATCAACGACTGGGAGGTTGTACGGTGGTGATGAGAGTAAGCTTGATACGGTTGACTTGCCAGTCGCTATGCTACCAGTAAGGCCTAGTAGTAGCATGACGGTTGACGGTGCGAACGAAATCCTTGATCACGTAGACCTTCGATTTTGTCTTACCAACTGGAGCGACAGTGAATGAGGTTGAAACCTCGGCTGATTCAGCCAATCACTGCATTTATATACTACGCTTCACATGCAGCCAATCACGAGCTCATGGACCCTTATATATAATATCTTGCAGCTAGAATAGCTCTTTTGCAACTAAAGTAGTCCTGCGGACGAAACGTATATATGTTGCCGCTCCGACCATGGCTACTCTCCTCGTTTCTCATCCTTTTGGTAATCTTGTACGTCGTTCTAGAGAATTCTTCCAATCTACCCAGGCTATTCCGAACCGTGTTGTAGTACGTCCCCACCTCACTCCATCCCTCTCACCACGCGGTGGCCTGTAGAACATTATCTAGACCGACCGCGATTGCAGACCAGTGTCGAAAGCGCGTATTTGACCATGTCCTCATTGCTCGGGAGAGTCGTGAATGGCCTGCTTATGTACAGATCGACCATGAACAAGATCCAACTGCTCCCCCTTCGTTGCTCGAATCCTTACCAACGGAGCTTTTGCAACGCGTAGGCTTCTATGCTGAACCGACCGATCTGCAGAATCTACGACTCACATGCCGGGAGCTGGAGTCGAAGATCAGACGAACTTTTCTGGATGCCTTCTACGGGACTAGAAGTTGTCTTCTGTCCTCTTCCGCCAGCACGCAGGCGCTGATTACTGTCTCTGAACATCCCGTATACAGTAAATCGCTCAGAACGCTAGATCTCCGTGTTGGCTTCTTGCTTGACACGTGGGACATGGCTCAACGGCGTAGCAGTTACATGCTGCAACCGCAGACTCGACAGGGGCGTGCAGAGCAACGCAAGATACGAGCTTTCTGTGGCGATATCCATAGAGCCCACGAGCAGTTCTAGTTGTCACGCCATTGGGTCGAGCAGCTACACGCTCTCCTAAGCAATATCGCCAAACACGATAGACCTCTTCGGATCAGAGTCACCGACACATCGTCCGGTGCTTTCAGCGGACAGCAGCGATTACACAAGTTGCCAGATGCTACTGACTACTTGGGTCCATGGTACCCCGATTCAGACGATGCGAATGACATCATGCTGGCGTGTCTCTCATCACCAGCTAGGATCGAGTATTTCGAAGTATCTGGAGCAATTGCTGCTGTACCTTTCGATGCCTTTCGAGCGACGAACAAGATGTTTGTGTTCGCAAGCAGTCAACAAGGAAGTCAACGATTGAGAATTATACTCAACGGCGCCCGAGACCTTGAGCCTGATGAACCTCAACAACTTCGAGTTGACGGCGCAGTCTCGCTCCTCTTGCGTCTTGCCCGTCGCGGGATGAAGCTTTACGAGTTCACATACGGTTCCGTTAATATCCTGGAGATTGCAAGGCAACGTCAACGTCAGGGCTTTGAGCGGCAAGTGGCAGTGGCGGCGAGTGCACTTGGCCGAGTAGAATTCGTCAAACGCTTCCGCGGGCCTTTCGAACAGGCTAAACAAAAAGCCATTCTCTCTGGGAAAGGTACTTCAATGCAATGGTCTCACATGGAGCGGATTCTTGAATCTCTCTGTAACACGATGGCAGCATCGTGAGACATGGAATCACCTCTGAGCTACAAACACTCTAATGAAGGTGGAGCCAACGTTCATCACACAGTATAGGAGAGGACGTCAACATCTATTGAGATAGATCAGGCAAACACTGGGAGTCATTGGCTCTGGGGCAGGCTGCTTTGTTCTTCTCGCAGCGACCGAAGCTGTATGATGTGGCGCTGCCGTCCTGCACAGCCTCTAAATATACTACCTGAGTAACATGTGCGTAAGGAAATCACAGAATAATACTTGGTATCCATACTAAACAGCAGTCAATCAATCTAGGTACAAACCCAACCTCATAGCTCGGCAGCACGTCAGTCTAGCGTAACATCCACCACAACCACTCCAGGCTCGTGCGTATCATCATCGTCATCATCGGCGATGTTCAAGTCGGCTACTGGTGGTGGGGGAGCCTCAATCCCCAGATACTCCTCAAGCATCTCACTGAGCTGGTAATATCGCTCCGATGCGGCCTGCATCCTCGGTATCCACCTCTCTACAACACGAGGATCTACGCCCCATTCCGCCCACGCTGAAGGGTCTTCTTCATTGATCTCCTCAAGAAGGGCTGGCAAAGCTATGTCGGACCTCTCCCATAACTCTGTCCCGTACTCGTTGGCCTCTTCGTTGGCTTCCATCGGGTCCATTGATCCCGGCTCCAGAGCAGCCGTGAAGCGAGCCTGGACGTCGAATGGAACGCATAGCGGACCACTGTCCAAGATATAGCCGACGATGGAGTGGAGGTTTCCGAGGATTACCTGCCAGAAGAAGATATGTCGGTCGAATCCAGTGCGCATGCTGTCTAGATCGCCCAGCCATCTTTCGCCATAGGTAGTGGACACCCTATGGCCCTGCTGCCAAACGGCGTTGAATGCAACCTGGGCCCCGCGGGCGTGGTTCAGGTCCATCTCGAGGAGCGCTGCCTCTTCTTCGACTGTCATGTTACCACTCTCGATCACTTCTTGCGAAGGCTTGTTCTCGAGGGTTTCCGTTCTCATGCGGCCGTCTAGGGCTTCCACCACATCTTCAGGATCAACTTGCACTGGGATGCCAAAATCTGGTACATCGAAAGGCGGCTCGGGAAGCTCCGCTGGGTGAGGCTCGTTGGGATCAAGAGCTTCCTCCCACATTGCTCTTTCCATCTTAGGCTGGCCATAGTGCGGGCATGGCTTATTTTTCTGCCAGTGGTTACTACTCCCGCCCTTCGCCCTAACACCGCAGATGTAGCAAAATGCTGTTCGGCAGCGCTCACAAACCATAGCGTTGCACCCATCCCAAAGGCCATAGATCCGCTCGCACGTTTCGTCTGGTAGCGCTGGTTAGAAGTCATCAACGTCCGACTTGCACTGCTGCTTTACTTACTTGGACAGATTTGGAAGTCGGTGCCACGGACCAGTGTCTTATCGATGGAGTCAAGTACAGTAGGACGCGCGCCTAGCGGACATTCGTGATCATCGGCTTCATCCGTAAACCCGAATGGCAAGCCACATTTTCCGCAGGATGTGCCACGGCAATCATCACAGGTGATAGTATCATTCCCCTCCGAAGCGTTGCCAAGGAAGTACAGGCACTCGCCGCACTCAACCTTTTCGCGTCGAGCGGCCTCATAGTCAGCTTCGCTGATCGCTTCGTGCTGGCACTTATCGCCCTCCTCCTTGTTCTTATTGCGATAGAAGTGCTGGCAGAGCAAGCGCTGCGACCGCGGCGTCTCGTGCAAAGCCTTCCGCACCTCCCAGACCATGAGCTCCTTGTGATCGAAGTCCGGGAAATCAGACGGCTCCAGTTTTCCGCGTGCCCACATGACCGGGTAACTTTCTTCATCGTTCTGGGCCTGGATGAATTGAGGACGCAATACCGTGAGATAGCATTCTTTGCAGATGGCATCGCCGGCTACCGATACGTATGGACTACCAGCCTCATGATCGTCGGCACAGATGCCACACTCGAAGTCCTTGTCGATCAAGTACTCGCGGGCTGGAAATGTGAGCTGGCGAACCTCCGCAGTGAGCACGACGCGAGCCATGGTTTGAGCCTGAAGGTTTATGAAATCTTGCCGGTGCGGGTTCCCCAGGATGTCAACGTCAAGTCATTGTGTCTTGTGGTCCTCCGGTCGGTAAAGTCGAGGCTTTGTCCATTGGGAACAACACCGTGAGCGAGACGCCACTGCAGGCCGCATCCGGTGAAGTCATGTAGTGGTGGGGCAAACCAAACAAAGGCAGCTCGTGGGTCACCGTGGAGGCAGTCAACGCGAGTGCTTTGTTGCGAGAATGTCGATTCTGGTGGGTGCATCCCGCCAAAAGACTTTACCGTGGAAACGGATGGAGCGACATCTCATTCCATCGAGTGCCGAGTCCCGGGTGAGATGTCTCGTGATACCAACATGAGTCTTTTCAAGATGCGCCAGGCCAATGAGGACTCCCTGTCGAACCTATCTGTACCCCGATCGTGTGGAACAGTATCATCCTGCTTTTGGGTGTCATGCGATTGACTGGAAGATGATAGTGCGGTAAATGGAGTGTATGGTCGGCTTACAGCAGCAGTTCAAGTGTCCTGCTTGGTCGATCGTAGGATCTGGAGTGATGAGTAAAGCACGCCCCGGCATGATCCTTCTGATGTCGAGAAGGATACCGTATAAGATGAGCTATCAGACGCGAGAGACTGGTGCACAAGTCGAATCAGTAATCTCATTGTCTACGTAGAGTCTGTACGTCAACTTAGACAGGCTGAGAGCCTGGGACGTGTAGTTTCGCGGCGTTAATCCTCAGTCCCGTCTCGCTCGTGTCTGGATATAGGTTACCATGTCTCGGCTTCCCAGGTGTCCATGTCTAACAAGAGATACCATCTGATCCAAGTATATCGCTGCTAGATAAGTAACAAGGCAGCCTCAGAGTGCAAGAACATGTCTCACCCGTCGACAATGATGCCTGCGAAATCTGTTTCACAACCCAGATCGATCAAAATCCGACCTCGCCCTCGACTTTCCCACAGGATCTTGATAGATCTACTAGCAAACAAAAATTCACAAACCCAAAGAGATCTGCTGTTTCAGATACATCAAACCAAGCTTTCCAGACGAGCCGGCCTCGTCGCAAACACAATTGACTTCAATTCGGCAAGAAGCGCCGCAAACAGACCCAATCGAGGCCATACTCATCACCAACCACGAGCGATATTCCCAGCAATCATCAACCTCCTGGGAACAGCCCATCTCCCTCCATGGACGCCACCACGTACAACTCTGTCGCATTCCAAAGCAACAACGACATTTCCAGAGCAAACGGCTCGACCTCAAGCATCGGCAGCTGGGACGCCTCTCCAGCAGCAATCGGGGGACGTACACTAGCCTCCTACACGCCTTCTGGCCGTCGCAACGCCATTGATTTTGGAGACATACGTGCGCGCGCTGCACAAGGTCTGCAAATGTTTTGTAGACTCTGTGGGATGATATTGGGGTTCTGCGAGCAGCCTTTCTAATCGGTCAAGGGAAGGAAGGCGTCCAAGTCGTGACCTGCTTTGGTAGTCGGTATAGCTGGGAAGGAATCTGAGTTGACTGACTGTTATCGCACTGGAATGAGCTGCACATGTAAAGAGGAAACCATATCAGGCTCAGACCTACTCACTGACGATTCCGCCCCCATCCTCTTCTTACTCCGACCAAGAGTGTTGAGGATTACACAGCGTACCATGGATGAGCCTCCGCTCTATTGCACCTCTCCTCCGTCGTACCCCACCACAGCCCTCATCCACATATCATCTCTAACCTCCTGTAGCGCCATCTTCGCCGCATGCGTCCACCTTGCCACCTTCTTATACTCCCCCCCATCCACATCCTCATAACAGACCACAAACCTCATAGCCCCTGGACCGACCCCACAGCAGCAGAAATACTGCACGTGCCACCAAGCCGCCTCATCCACCTCCCTAACCCTCACAGCCATCTCATCAGGCAGATCCCTGCAAAATGCCGCTTCCTGCACCCCATCATACGCCAAGCCGATTTCGAAACGCGTGAGCAGAGCGCACGCTTGCTTACCTATGATTGCTGGCCAGAAGAAGAGCCAGAGTCGGATGGGCGGTGACGCGCTTCCGCGGTCGGGGACGTAGTGGCGAAAGGTGTTTTGGGTGTAGTAGATGGGTGATGCTTCTTCGCGTATCTGTTGACAGGTGTGTAGTAGGCATTTTGGTCTGTGATGGTGACCGCTTCTACCATCTCGGACGAGGATATGTCCCTTACTGCAGAGCACGTGCTCGTAGATCGTGTTGCGGAGCTCGGCGGGCAGGGTGAGGAGGCGCGATTTTTGAGGTGTTGTAGTAGTCATGGTTTCGAGCGATTTCTATGAGGTGGCAGCTAAAGATGGTGGATGGTATGGAAACGCGCTGCGCTCAAGGCGACACACATGCGAAAGTGAAGAGAGAGGCAGGGTGAAGGTGATGTATGCACACTAGTAGAAAACTTACTCAGGTGCATAAGCACAGACATAGTGTGTTCCCGCGATACAGTGAATGCACATGCATCGCACGAGGCTTCTGCCGGGACCTACCTCTAGATAAGGAGCTCTCCTGCATACGAAGTCTGGCTATATTATGTGTTAGTATCTCCCGTCCTCTCGGGGTGATAATGCGCCGCATAGATCTGCAGAAGCTGCAGAAGCTGCAGGCGCAGGTTAGTACTCATAAAACGTGACAGAGATTTCAAACGGCAGTCAAGATCAAGCAGCCACCTCATCGTCTTCCACCACCTCGTGTCTGCTCCAGACACTCGCGCTGAATGTGGCCTTTCTGCCCACAGGTATGGCACGTGATGTTCTTGCCACTAGACGAGCCACCTCCGCCTCCCCCACTACCGCCACCGCTGGAGATACCAGTAAGTTTGTTCAGCTTGACATGTTTCTTTCTCCGATCGTCAGCCAGGCGAAGTGCCTCAGCTTTCTCGGCATGTTTTCGTGCTTTGCGTTCGGCGCGAGCCTTGTCGCCTGCTTCTTTACGAGCAGCAGTTATCATGGCTTTGGCGCCTGTGGGGTCGTCGCTTTCGTCTTCGTCATCTTCATTATTCTCAGAATCCTCATCGTCGTCCGCGTCAGAGTCGGAAGATGATAGGTCTGGATTCTGTTGTTTCTGTACATGTCTATAAGCTTGATTGTACGACACTGCAGAAGATGGACATACCTCGACCGTCTTGTTGAACTTGCCAAAGCTCTTTCGCCCAACCAATGTCGGTCTTGCCTGCTCTACCTCCTCCTCGTCTGAGTCTCCATCTCGTGTCGTTCCTGCCGCATCCAACGACAAATACCCAGCAGACACAACTTTCAGGGCACTCTCTGCTACAGGTGTGTTGGGCTGCTTATAGCTCAGATACCATTTCGACTCGCCTCGATCCGCAGCCTCTCGTTCCAGTGCATCCTCTCGCTTCTTCGCTTCTGCTGCGGTCGCCTCTTCCACCAACCGAGCCTCTCTTTGAGCCGCCGACGAAGGAGTACTATTGAACGAGCCATTGGAAAGTCTTTGGCGTTTTGATGGTGGGTCTAACGGGGTGCTTGGTGTAGATGATGGCGAAGCCGATGCGCGCTGCATGAATTTCATAGTCGCCAGCCGCGACGACATCACCTTCGGTTGCCTCGTCGATTGCGCCATCGTTGTTACTGTTGCGTCTACGACACAATACTCCGAAACCTGTCCAAATCATGAAGTCGTGAAGGGATATTTATTGTCTGGCACGTGATGCGCTTAGTCACCACATTTTCTTCTTGAGAATAAAACTTCTCACAGATGAACCAATCCTTCTGACTTTCTCTCATGCCCACTTTTTAGACAGTACTTGTCAGCAGATTCCTCAATTGTTGCTCAGGCGATTTTGTGGTGCGGAGAGGGAGTTTTATGGTACTATAAGAGCTGGCTATGCAAGCGTTCAGTTGCATAGATTGCACAGGCGGTGTCAGACGTACCCGACATAATCCACAATCACAGATGAGATGCGCTTATACGTGCTGTAGCACTCGCGATAGTGTTCTAGAGGATCGAGACATGAGAGACCATGGGCGGGACGAGAGTCTGGTAAAAGATAGAGCCATCTTTGGTTGGCTTTTAGCAAGTATCTCCTCATTTCATTGTAGCGAGCCTCGATCGTCCTACCGCTCGGTAGAGTCGAGTATGCTGAAGACGCTTCCAGTCTCCTCAGCCATCTTTGTAGCGATCCGAGGACCGTGCTCTCACAGCCCAGCGACAAACAGCAAGCAACACAGCACCTTCCCGACACTCCATCCTCACAACTTACAAGCATACCCCCTCAACTCCTCAGCCAAACATCCCCACTCCGCTCCCTCGCTCTCACGACCCACACACGCCAAACATCTCCCCACATCAAACAAACACTCCGCCGCATCCCACGCGTTCTGATTCGGCTTTTCCGTCCTCACCTTCGCGGTCCACTGCTTCCACTGCCTAACCTCATCTTCAAACTCCTCCTTACCGACATGATACGACCCGTTGAACTGCGGCTTCCAGTACTGTTCGGCCAATGAGGCGAGGGCGGCGGGGCTGTTGTCTAGGACCTGGCACCAGTGCGGGACTAGGAAGGTGTTGACTTGGGGTTGGAAGGCGGTGTAGAAGCGGAAACTTGCTTCGCGGTAGAGACGGTTAAGGTGGCGTTCCAGGTGGGTGCTGCGGGACTGCGAGGAGGGCATGGTGGCGTGCTGTGAGGTTCTGCGGTCTTTGTTGTTGTCGGTGAGGATGACTCGGTCACTCTGAACTGGAGAATGCTTGGTATATGTTGCTTGCCGCCTACTGTCTTAAGAATTGTAGCCAAAGGATATGTTTGCACGATATAAGTACTTGTGTTCGCAACTTCAGATTACGAATGCAGCGCTTTCACATGCTCGATGATTGTGAAATGTCGCAGACGAGAGCAAGACATTCGACCTTTTTCACTGGTCTCGTTTGCTTGCTAGACAGCCTCAAGATTCTGCACCGCGCAAACAATTCACCCCTTCGAAGCCGCTTCGACTCAGAACAAACAATCATCTTCTAAGTCCGGAGCCGCATCGGACAGCTACCTCGAGCGACGCGATCGTGCATAATAGGCTCCCTACATGAATGATTGATCTTGCGAAAGACGTACTGCAAGTCATCGGCGTGGACGTCACTCGCTGAGCAGAGACAATCATTTCAGTGAGTACTCATTCAAAAGATTCGCAAAGCATGTGAACGAGCGCGCGTAACAGAACATTTTATCTTCCTTCGGCAGGCGGATGTCGCCTCCCTTGCCCACACAAAGCTCTGTAGGGACAGCAGCCACGATGAATGACCGCCAGCTATCGACTCCGTCCTCGAGCCTGCTTTACCCGCAAGGTATGCTGCAAGCTCGCAGATCCACCTTGGACCACGAATCTTTGGACGCGCTCAAGAACGTCACCCAGAATGACGACCCTAAGAACCGCTCCTCTGTCATCTAGCGATCTCGCCTGCTCATGCTTCCGGCAGAGATGTGCAATACCATTTTCGAGGACGTTCTGCTGGTCTCCGGCTACATCGATCTACAAAAGATGAGCCCCTACTGGAAAAGGCGAGGCACTGATCTGCGCACATATTCGTCGTGAGGCAGCTACCATCTACTACGGCTCTAAGGTCTTTCGTTTGGGCTTCGATGGAGACATCGGTTACGACCAGCCGACATTTGCTTGGGCTGCAGCTATTGGCTCGGCGTAGTGCGGTATGCTGAAGCGTGTAGAGCTGTACCTCTACTGGGCAGCCGAGACGGGTCCTGCGCATCAACAAGGGCAGGGTAGTCGTGTCAGTGTCTGGGAGCATTACGGTGCCGAGAAGACTAGATTGGAACAGCTCTTCTCTGCACTGGCTGGAGAGCATATCCGTGGCCTGAGTGGCTATAGTGTGGCGTACCAGGCACTGACATTCTTCAATGCGTCTGAAGAGGAAGATGGGGGATTGAGCCTCTGCAGAAGTGTAGCTGGTTGCTACAAAGACACAGACGAGAAAGCGATTAAGAATCTGCTGTATAGCCTCGAGCCGACCTCCCGGATTCGGGTGAAACGATCGCACTGAGTGTTGGCAAGCATTGCTTGTCTTCCTTTGACAGAGCCTCGTCTGTCTCAAAGGCATTGGAATGTCTAGCACCACCACCCAGCCCTACCAGACATGTAGCGTCCACTGCCTCCGCTTCCATTACTTCCGTTACTTCCTAAAAGTATATAGTCCCGGCTGGCAGGTATAAGTGCTCTGACGCACAGTAAAGGACTCACCTCCGCAATCACAGTTGCAAAACCCTAGCGGAACGTCACAACCATGGAAGCGCACTTTGAGAATCTACAGCCTCCGCCACCTCAGTATTCCACAATTGCACTCATCAGCAAACATGTCACCAGAGTGACGCAGGTGGTCCAAAACTCCCGCTTATTTGGTTTGCCGCCAGAACTTCGCAATCTGGTCTACGAGCTTGCCTTGCCACGCCCACGTGTTGTCTCGCCGGCCAGAAGAAATTCGACTTCGTCCATCAAGGTGACAAGTCTCTTGAACACCTGCCGACAGATCCGGCATGAGGCGGCATCGATCTACTACAACATGAATATCTTTCGTGTACATTTCTCGTGGAGCGATGTCGAGGCGGATCAAAAGCGGGCACTTGAGTGATTGGATGTCATTGGTCAAGAGCAGTGCAAAATGCTTGAGCACGTGGAGCTGTCCTGCCCGTGGATCAGGCGTCATCTTTCGCCAAAGCCGTCAAGAAAACCGGCCTTATCTTACGTCCCGTCTCGTGATGCCCTTGAGCGACAGAGGGCAGTCATGCCTCGCAGAGCTCGGCAATATCTGAAGCTCTTGCACAGCCACGGGGTGCGCTATCAGGCTATAGCGTTCCCAGATCTATCTCGTAGGCGGCGATATGTACACGAGAGGGCGGCCAAGATGTACAAAGAGGCGGGAGAACGTGCACTGAAGGAGGTGCTGGACAGGCTGACGCCTGCAAGATCATCTTCAGTAGAAGGGAGGAGAGCTATATCGGTCGCATGAGGTAGGTCATGGTCGGCCAAATCTTGGGTTCGTGTGATAGCTAGATGCTGGTGGGCCATGTATCTCGTGGCGGTTGACCACTCCACACACTCGGACAGTCGACTCTCGAGTTAGATCCAGAGACACTTTCGCTTTATGCTTGTGCCAAGGGTTTGTCTTGAGCGCCATGTTGAGCGCGGCCATACTCTTGCAATAGACTGTAACTTGCTGCTGCAGCAGTCAGACTACTTCACCCCTTCCACGTCAGCCTCTCAGCCAGCATCGCCAGATGCGTCTCGCCACCAGCCCGACTAACAGCCTTTAGCCCAGCAACGACAAAAGCCAGCCCCCTATCCAGCTCCTCCGCTACATCCGCCGAGTTCGCTACAGAGGACCTCTCCTCAAGGATCGCAGCAATAGCAGGCGCAGTTTGCTCGCAAAGCTCAAGCACACCAACGACCGCCTCACGTATCGGCGCCAGCTTCGGTGTAAGCAGTAACGAGGTCTGCAAGCGCTTTTCATAGTCGGACCAGATAGTTGCCATGGCATCAATGCCATCCGCTTGCGACATCTGTTTCGTGAGTTGTTGATGGAGAGTCGAGCACGTGTCTGCGATGTGTGCTCGAAGGACGTGGGAATACCAGATGAATTTGTTGCGAAAGGCCAACGCGCTACACAGAGCCTGTGTCATCTTCCTCCCGTTGACCTGTAGCTGGCGAAGCGGGAAGATCTGGGGACATAGTCGATGGCTGCAATACTCGACTTGGAGCAGGAACTTGAATGCAGATGCGTGTGTTACGAGTTGCGAAGATCGTGTGATGTTTTGTATAGGCCAGGAAAGACTGTATGCCAGCTCAAGCTGCTCAAATTGTCGTACTATCGGTGCAATTGGTGGAAATTTTCCTTGTGAAGTAATGTCGATCGTGACTGACTGCACGTCGACTGCTGGTGCCATTCCAAGAGTGTCTTGTACCAGCTCCGTCAGCATGAAAGGGTCCTTCCATGTCCTCCCGCTCCGTACGATGCGAGCAAATAATGTCTCCGTTAATGTCTGTAATAGTGCGCCGTCTTTTGCAAAGTAAACACTGTCGATAGCATCAAGGGCGGCCAGCATACCATGCTCGTGAAGCATGGCATGACTTAGAGCTTGTGTGCCATTGCTGCTCTGGCTGCTGAGACAATCGTCGATAGCGTCGTGCAGCAGCTGGTCAAACGGTTGTAGATTGTTGCACTCGGCCAGTCGTTGCTCCAGTCCCGCGCGATCGAGCAGATCTGAATTGGAGGATGCAGCATCCAGCGACGTATTTTCGCTGCCACTCAGTACTTTGAGAAAGGCTCTAGCCTTGCCCGAAGCGAATATGCGTCCAACGAAGGGCTGTATACACGTTGGTGCGTTGGCATGCCCATCAGATGAGGTAACTAGCACATATCGATCGTGCCAGACTCTGCTCAGCTCACAATCGGGCTTCGCCTCGAGAACAAAGAAGTGCTCACTTCGACTGTTCGGAATCTCACCAGTCTGCATCCACCGCTGCACGAGCTTCATGTATGTCTGAATGCTTGCAAGCAGCGGACCCAGGATTGCGGTGAAGAGCACGTCATTGCCAGTCATCTGTGCCAGACAGGCCTCATCATACAATGCATCCAAACCGACAAACGAAAGCTTTTGATTGGTTGCTGAAACTGCTTCTCCCATAACATTGGATAGACGAACCACAGGCCTGGTTATATCCTCGATTGCAGCCCTGCACTCAACGATGCTCACGATCTGGTCGACACTTGGTTCGATATATCGCTGCGCCAGGAATCCAAGATCCAATGTCAGCCTGCTCAGCAACTTCATGATCGAACTCTGCATCGACTGGACGAATTGAGCATCACTAGGTTGTGGCCTGGTCCAGCGGCGAAGGTGGTTCAATTGTGTAGCATCAGATGCAAACTGTCGAAGTATATCCTGCAATGTGGCCTGCTCAGCCGTATCGATGTGACTTCTACCGCGGACCTTCACTTCGCCTGACGCCTCGCCACTGTCAAAGAGATATGATGGCAGGCCCTGGAGGATCGTGATGACTTCGCGTATGACGCTGAGTTCTGATATTGCATGGTCCTTGCCATCAGTTGGTGAGACCTGCAAGCTTGTCTTAGCTGCCCGAACTTCGTCCAGTAGACTCGGCTTGGGCTGCACCAAGTGCTGTCGAGCAATCGCAGCAAAGTCGTCTTCAGCTAGAGATGTGGCTAATGTCGTAGTCGTGGGCTCTGAATCGGTCTCATTGTACGGAGAGGTCTCATCTCCACTTGAGTGGTAGCCGCGATCGACATCATCCCAAATATCGGCTTCGTCCAGAGGACCATCAGCCACTATGCCCTCCCAGCTAAGCTCGGCTTCGGAGGCAGTTGCCTGATTAAGGCCATCCAGGACAGCAAGGTCTGTCCGATCTACAGGTCTCTCTGAAAGATGAAGAAAAAGAGACAGCACTTCCGGTAGGAATTTTGACATTGTCGGCAGCTCGTCCAAACGTGACCGTAGCGCATCTGCTAGGCTGTCTCGATTGCGAACGCTGAACTTCTCGACGAGGCCATCGAGTCTCTCCTTGACTTCGAATTGGTTGGTCCGAGCATGGCTTGCGTCGCGAAGACCTTTGATCGTTTGCTCTCTGATGCGACGGAAGCTGGGGTCATCTTGTGTTCTGCTTGCGATACTCGCGATCAGCTTTTCGGCGAGCTCGCCTATGAGTGCTGCGTGCGCCATCGTTCATGTTGCAGCAATACAAATGTGTTCCCGCTTGGCGATGTCCCGTGTCAATAATCTAACCATCGCTCTTGACGCGTGAAGTCGCGCCAATCAATTGTGGCGCAAGAGTGTGGCGTCGGGGATTCAGATCCCTGCATAACGGAGCCGCGTAACAGAATCGGGGATCTTGAACGAGACTGGAGACAGGTAATTTCATTCATTCGCTTGCGACGCGGCCACATTGGGACTCGTGGTGAAAGAGAGCAAGATGATACTGGTCAACAAGGCGACCTCATACTCGCGACATTGAGAGAGCGATCTGGAATCTGGAATCTGGAAAGTCGATACGATTCGACCAGACGGGACGACACAATCATGGCGATGCCCAAACCAATCCGGCTGCTGGCAGCGTCATGTATGGTTCTATTCATATTCCTGGTCCTGCAGATCATGCGGAATCCAAGCGAGGTGAAGGTGCCTAAGGAGAAGGATCCCAACAGGTCTGGAGAAATGGATCGGGACCCAAATCTAGATGGTAGGCATACATATCATATCTTTCGAAAGAGCTGGACAAGACCCATATAGCTGACTAGGTACGGTACTAGCGACCCTCGAACCACCAGAACCATTACACAGAGTCGTCGGCGACAACTACGCTCCTGAAAACCCGAACAGCGACCGCATTAATGCCACCTTGCTATCACTTGTCAGGAACAAGGAGCTCACGGACTTGGTGCAATCGATGCAAGACCTAGAGAGGACTTGGAACCATAAATTCAACTATCCCTGGACCTTCCTCAATGACGAGCCCTTCACGCAAGAGTTCAAGGATGTCACGCGAGCGAACACAAAAGCAAACATCTCCTACCTGCAGATCCCAGCAGCCCATTGGGATGTACCCTCATGGATAAATGAGGAGTTGATGCATGAGTCGGCGAATATGCTGGAGGAAGAAGATATCCAGTACGCGCACATGAAGTCCTACCACCAGATGTGTAGATGGAACAGTGGCCTCTTCTACAAGCATCCAGCACTGCAGGACACGCAATACTACTGGCGAGTAGAGCCAAAAGTCCACTTCTTTTGCGACATAGACTACGACGTCTTCCGCTACATGCGAGACCACAACAAAACCTACGGCTTCACCATAAGCCTCTACGATGCGCCGCAAACAGTCAAGACCCTCTGGCCCGAAACACTCAAGTTTCTCGCCGCAGGCAACAGCCATCTGATGGCCCAGAACAACGCAATGGACTGGCTAGTAGACAAAGCCGCCCGCCCAGACCACAACATCAAAGCCAACGGCTACTCAACCTGCCACTTCTGGTCCAACTTCGAAATAGCCGACATGAGCTTCTTCCGCTCCCCGGCCTACGAAGCCTACTTCGAGCACCTCGACCGCGCCGGCGGCTTCTTCTACGAGCGATGGGGCGACGCGCCCGTCCATTCCATCGCGCTGGGCTTGTTCGAGGATAAGAATAAGTTGCATTGGTTCAAGGATATCGGGTATCAGCATATCCCGTTCTTCAATTGTCCGAATAGTCCCAAGTGTCGCGGGTGCGTTACCGGGAGGTTGACGGATGGGGAGGCGTTTTTGAATAAGGAGGATTGTCGGCCGAATTACTTCAAGTATGTTGGAAATGAGTGGGCGGATGAGAGTGAGAAGGGGAAGGATGGGAAGGCGGGAAATTAGTGTGACTGAAATTGAAACTTGACATGATTCCATGGGGACACAATCCACAGAACGCTGTGAGAAGGCATCCCGAGTTGTTATTACACTCACGGTACATCGAGGCAATGGGCGCAACTAGAAGCGTGACACGTTGTGCTTCTATCGAGTCGCACTGCACCAACAGAGAGGTGGCGCAAGAGACGATGACAATGGAGAGGAGGCAGCATGACGCAAATAAACGATTGTGCACTTCGTCCACAACCACATCAATCCGACCCGACCTCTTCATCAGCTAAATTCAACCGACCCCTAACATCCCTCGCCAAACCCTTCGCCTCTTCAACCTCCCACCCGTCCTCACAAAGCTCATTAGCAAGCTCCATAGTCCTTTGCCACTCTCCCTGCCCAAACGACCACCTCGCCAACCACAATCTCGCCTTACAAGTCACTTGAGTAACACCCAACCCCTCCTCACCCTCCTCCGCCCCCTCTTCCTGCGCGAGAGCAAGCTCCATATACGCCGCAGCCTCACTATCAGCTCCCTCCCGCTCGTACAGACAAGCGATGTCGTACAAGATTTGTGGATCCAGCATACCGCCTACGGCCTGAGCCAGCGGATCAGCAGGAGTAGCAGCACTACTACCGAAACTTGACGAGGCATCGGGTTGTGCACCGACCACCAGAGCACGTTTGTACGCTTGAATGGCGTTGGCAGCCTTGTTGCATTTCGAATAAGCGTTCCCAACCGCCGCCCACATTTTCGGGTCCCCAGGGTAAAGCGCCGCGGCACGTTGATAGTAAAATAGACTATAGCTGTAGCACTCCAGCATCTCATACCCCTGTCCCAACCCATACCAGGCACGATAGTCTTTGCGATTCGTGTCGACTGCTCGCCGGTAGGATTCGATCGCCGCTTGGGTGTTCTTGAGCTCGATATATTCGTGGCCCATTAGTGTCCAGGCTGCTTGGAAGTTACGGTCCAGATTCAATGCGCGACGGAAGAGTAGAACTGCTTTCTCGTGCTCAGAGATTAGGCCGTAGTAGTTTCCTAGGATGCAGTTTGTTTCGGGGCGGAACTTGTCGGTGTCGCTTGCTGTGCTTGCGAGGTTGGCGAGTCTGGGTCGATTGCCGAGGACAAAGAGGAGGTTGCTATAGACTTCCATTCCATCTAGACGATGAGGCTGGTCTCTTGCCAGATTGTCGAATAGCTGCATTGCTACTTCGTATTCGTGTGCATGGTAGTGCAACATGGCTTTTTGCTGCTGGAGAAATGCCGACAGTGGGAAGATCGCCTGCATCTGAGCTAGAGTGTTGAAGACTTCTGGCGTCTGCTGATATAGCTCCTGATTGCAGTGGATGTGGAAGAAGATGGACATGATGTTTTGTGGCAGGTGCTCGCTGATCTGCTGCATCTCTTCGGGGGACGCGATTAATGAGGCCAGCTCTAGCCATGCCGACCAGTTGTACGGCTGCAAATTGACGGCTCGGAGTAGCCATTGCTTTGCCAAGGCTTCCGACTTGAATCTTATGAGTATGAGTCCATACAGATAATCTAGCCATCCCGTGGAATTGTTCAGGTCCTGCAAGCCGCCACGAGAGTTGAAGTATTCTTCTAGAATGGCTACCACGCCTGGCACCTGTTTATTCGCCGTCATTGGCCCGTCAGACGGACCAAGTACGGTCTCAGAGTCTTCGTTCTTGCGCTTCTCGCCAGCCATGTAGCGGGCATAGAGTGCAAGGAATAGTGACCTCTGGCTGACATGCTTCGGCACACTTCCGTTCGTATGCTTGGTAGCTCTGATGTTGATCTTAGATGGGCCACGTGGCTGCTTTTTGGCTGCTGCGAATGGAGACGAGAGGCCGGGCTTTGATGGTGATGTGATGTCAGGAGCAGGAGCGCCGTGTGGTACTTGTGAAGGCAGGAATGTAGCAGAACATCGATCGAACTCTCGACAGTCGAAATATGACTTGGCCAGCAAGAAACGAGGCAACTCCTTAGCTTCCAGTCGCGCTTCTTTGCGGTCGTGATTCGCTGGCGGTATGTGTGGCGTATCATTGTCATCGTCGACATCAGTGTCAGATGTGTCATCGACATCCTCCTCGTCATGAGAGGCAAAAGAGTTTAGGAGCTCGGCAGCCCTTGAGTAGAGTAAGCGGACGGCAGATCTGATTCAGTGCGACCTCCACATACCACTTTGCTGCAAAATATAGGCATCTCTCGTTGCATGCAATCACAGCCTGCTGGAGTTGAGTTTGGAGTTCGAGCTGCTGTTCATTCGAGAGCGCCATGCTAGGGGGTTGGGATCACTCTTCTATATAGCACCTGGCTATACACTTGGAGCGGTATCTCGTTGATGAAAAGTACATGATATGCATATACCAAACACGCGCGCCGCGTAGCTTCTGTTTTGAGAAGTGTCACCACTAGCGGCGGGTACTGCCAGTAAAGGCCGGCAGAACATCCACTGTTTCATGGACCCCGAGCTGCAGGAACCCGCGCTGGCGCTGGCGCTGGCGCAGAGCCTCGAAGAAGTGGGCTGATTGTGCATTGGCTTGACGGCAATGTAGCCAACTTGTCTATACTACTCCTTGACGACTATTGGGACGAAGACCTGGACTACTTGCCTACATCATCCGACTACCCAAACCATCCAAAACTCCATACAGAAAAGTGAAAGCGCCGTTTTCACCATCATGCCGGTCAGCAGACAAGAATTTGAGGCGGTGTTCCCAAAGCTCGTGGATGATTTGAAAGAGCATGCTGCGAAATACAAACTGCCGTATCAGGCAATGCAGTGGTTCGACAAGGTACGCCAAAAGCATCACCTATTTACGACTACATATGTACCATTCGTTGATCCGTTTGTCTGACAGATGGCATAGTCTGTAAATTACAATACTCTCGGCGGCAAGTACAATCGTGGCATATCAGTGATCGATTCCGCACAAATACTGCTCGACCGCAAGCTCAGTGAGGATGAGTTCTTCAAGGCCTCGATATTAGGCTGGATGATCGAGCTGCTGCAGGCATTCTTCCTGGTCAGCGATGATATCATGGACAGCTCCAAGACACGCCGTGGCCAGCCATGCTGGTATCTTGCGCCTCAGGTTGGTATGATCGCCATCAACGACGCCTTTATGCTCGAATCTGGTATCTACACTCTCCTGAAGAAGTACTTCCGACAAGAAAAGTACTACGTTGATCTGCTTGAGTTGTTCCACGAGGTCACATTCCAGACTGAGCTTGGTCAATTGTGCGATCTGCTCACAGCACCAGAAGACCATGTCGACCTTGACAACTTCAGCATGGAGAAGTATACATTCATCGTCATCTACAAGACTGCGTACTACAGCTTCTACCTACCTGTAGCTCTCTCCCTGTACTTCACAGGTCATGCCTCGGAGAAGAACCTGAAAGCAGCCCACGACATCCTCATACCCATGGGTGAGTACTTCCAGGTGCAAGACGACTACCTCGACAACTTCGCCGACCCGTCTGTACTGGGCAAGATCGGCACAGATATTCAAGACAACAAGTGCAGTTGGCTTGTTAACCAGGCACTGAAGAAGTGTAACAAGGAGCAGAGGCAGGTGCTTGAAGCGAATTATGGTCGGAAAGACCAGGCGTGTGAAGTACGTATCAAGAAGCTATTTGACGACCTGGAATTGCAGAAGGACTACCAGCAGTACGAGGAGAAAGTTGTGGGACAATTGCGAGAGAGGATCGCAAATCTAAATGAGAGCGAAGGGCTGAAGAAAGGCGTGTTCGAAGAGTTCTTGCGGAAGATCTACAAGCGTAGCAAATAGGGTATAATGCTGTGGCGTCGCTGCTCCGCTTCCGGAAGGTAGATAACGGCCGGATAAGGTGCAGATAAACCACGTAGACAAATTCACGACTTCAATTGTAGTCCTTTTGGATGCATTTGTCAACATGTCCATATTCAGCTCCTCGACACCGTTCGATCTTTCTCTCGGACTTGAGGGCACGCACGTTCTAATCACTGGCGGCTGTGGGCTCATCGGCAGAGCGGTCACGCAAGCTTTCCTATCCGCTGGTTGCAATGTCAGTGTCGTGGATCTGGCCGACAAAGACAACGTACTTGATCATCATGATCCGAGGCTGTTTTTCTTCTCTGGCAGTATTACCAAGGATATCGATACCGCATGGCGAGCAGCCGAAACACGATTTGGCCAATCAGTCGAATGCTGTATTGCTCTTGCGAGCTTGGATTTGAGTGTTCTGCCACAAGCTGAGAGTATCTGCGATATGGACCCAGCAACCTGGCAACGAGTCTTTGATGTTAATATCAATGGAACATTTCTTACATGTCAACGCTGGCTGAAGGGTATTAGGGACTGTTCGAGAGAACCAAAGATAGCGGAAAAGAGGCGGAATGTAAGCTGCATTATCATGGGTAGCGAAGCAGGACGTTTCGGCGTGAGAACCATGGCTGCGTATGCTGCTGGCAAATCAGCTGTACAGCAGGGCCTGCTGCTCTCGCTTGCCAAAGACGCTCCGCGGATCTGGCCCTCAGCGCGCGTGAATGCTGTCGCGCCTGGTGCTGTAGACACCGAGCGCTTTCGTGACGAGTGCAGGCAGTTTGGAGAGAACTTTCGGCACGAGGAGAGTGAAGCTACGGTACCACTAGCGAAAGCAGTGCCTGTAGAAGATGTGGCCAGGACGATATTGTTCTTGGCTAGTGAGAGGTTTAGTGGGAGTGTGACTGGGCAGTGTATCGCTGTTGATGGTGGGAAGATGGGGAGTGTGGTTTGGTCCCAGAAGGAAGCTGAGGAAAGAAGAGAGGTGAGTGTGAGATGATTGAGTAAGCTGCAGAATGTGCTATGGATGGTGGGTTCAGCCAGTCCAAGGACTCAGAACTGATCGCTGGCCTGTGCTCATCGCAGCATATGGCTCACAATCTACACATTCACAGCTCATTAAGTCTTTCAAGAGCTTGTCATGCCTCACAAAGTCTTTGTCTGGGGCCTCGAGGACCATCGTCTCCGCCTTTCGCCTGTCAGACTCTCCTGAGTCTCGTCCGAGGACAAGATCGTGCCGGCGAGCGAGTCGTGGAGCCACGTCCGGCATGGGGCCCAGCCATCTTAAGTTGACGGGGACAGAGTCCTATTCTGCCTTGGCGCCACCAGCAGTGGCACCACCATCGGACTCCTTGAGGCCGCCGACATCGCTCGCGGCCTCTGCTTTGTCCGAGACATCGTCTGTGGAGGCAGCGGCACGCTGAGCCAGATCCTCGTGCATGGTCGGCTGGCTGGCAGATGAATTTTTGATGTCGAGGTGAGCAGGAGCATCGACAAAGTCGTCTTCGGGCACTGACTGAGGTGGCACATCGGCACATGCCGCACTCAGCTGCTCAGCAAGAGCCTTTTGCGCTGCCTCGAGAGTGTCTACACGACTGGCATTTGGGAAGGCTGCAATGTAGTCATCACCAAGACGTTCTGTCACGGCAGTGACAGCATCGCGGTCATCTGTTGTATCAAGATCTCCAAAGATGCCGGCATCTCTAAACAGTCCATCCTCGAGAGATGTGGAGCTCGCGCCATCGGCCATGAAGGAGACAGCTCGGCCCTTGCCCCTGGGTTCCAGGCCTTGCGCATGGAAAGAAGAACGTTTATCCTTGTGCACCTGCTCGGCCACAAGCTCGTCTATCTCGCCTCCACAAATGCGGTCCGCAATGGTCGCAGATTCGGTAGCGGATAGCCCGGCCCCGGATATCTGGTTGAGAAAACGTTCTGCCACATTGTCGCGGTCCGCAGTCGTCACGAAATCGGCCATAGCCTGCGTGGCAACTTTGGACTTGGCTACGTCAATCCCCTCAAGCCAGGTCGTAAAAACCTTGATCGT
Organism: Recurvomyces mirabilis; assembly: GCF_035927965.1. Classification (NCBI taxonomy): domain Eukaryota; kingdom Fungi; phylum Ascomycota; class Dothideomycetes; order Mycosphaerellales; family Teratosphaeriaceae; genus Recurvomyces; species Recurvomyces mirabilis. Next base: position 240,661 of record NW_027041935.1, on the reverse strand, counting down.
CTCGCCGCGAGCGTAGAACTTTTTGGCTACTTCGAGGTCTTCGAGTTCCGTCTTAGTGATCTTGGCGTTACGATCGACTAGTGCCCTCTTCATTCCGGGCACCAGCTTCTCCTCGAGGGTGCCAGGCAGATCGCTCAGGGACACAGGATGGTTGATCTTAACCTCTAGCCCGGAGCCAGAGTACATCCATTCCGAATATAGCTGGCCCGTCCCGAGCTGGCAGACCTCCTTGGTGTAGTCAGAGGTGACCTGTCCTGTGGTGCTTGATCTACGATTAGTCGAGGGCGCCCGCAGTGTACTTCTCGACAGACCGGCTTGCGAGCCAGCGTGCTGACCATATCCACAGGCACCACCTAACAATGGAGTCGTTCCACCAGCCCCCCTGCCTTGGGTCGAAATGGTGCGAGGTACTCTGTCGATCTGGCTTCCTTGCCGGAAGCTGGAGACACGTGGACCAATGTGAGCTGGATAGCTCGGTGTCATGCCAGTTTCGGTGGGCTGTAAGGAGCCACCGCGCCGTCTAAGACTGGAAATCCTGTTCCCAGTAAACGATGACTGGCGGTGAGTTCCGGATCCATATTTAGACTGTGTCCGGAAGCTCGACGGGCCCTCACCAGCGAACGATGACTGACGGGCAGGCTGAAATCCGTATGTAGATGCTGGACGAAAGCTCAGTAGCCTGCCGCCAGCGTACGAAGGCTGACGAGAAGGCATTTGACAAAAGCCCGATACGGGTCGGAAGCTCGATGCCCTCTTACCGGCGAACGATGGTTGACATTGATTTATTGTGCCGTATGCCGACAGCGGACGGGATCGAGTACCCGAATTTGATTGTGAAGGCATTTTGGATCCCATGGACATACCACGTATAGGTACTAAGCCAGGACCAGAGGTGCGCAGCTTCTGTAATTGACCAGCTTCGTGCGGTACTTCGGCGTCTCGCCTCCGCAGCTCGCCAATCACCGTGTCAACAGTCTGCTTAGCTGCTCTATGTTGCACCGACGTGGACGGTCCGTATTTCTTGCTCATGACACCAATGGACACCTTGCGCGCAAGCTGCTGCAGGAGAACAGCCTGATGCTTGGCTATGCTAGCTTGTTGAATTGGGTGCAGGAGCTTGATCGTTTCGACTCCGTTGATCTGCAAGTGGCGAGCGTCGAAGTGATCGATCCAGTCAGTACCAGAGCCGATGGTTAGGGTAGTGCTGATTGTCGGTACTTCCGTCATCGTTTTCATGCCTGAAGGCTCACTCTGTACACCAGATTCTGCAGGTTGCAGGATTGAAAGACCAGGACGCTGCGGCTGCGTGCTTGAAGAAGTCACGACTTCGTGCGGAGGAGCATTGGAAGTGATCTCCGGGGCTGTGACAGTAGACAGAGGTTGCGCGAAGTCACCAGTGACGAGTAGACTGTCGGCTTGGCGATCAAGGTCCTGGATCGTCCTCCAGACTCCAGAATGTGGTTGGGCGTCGAATAGTAGCTGGCTACGGATCAAGAGGTCTATGCAGATGGCAAGAGTGGCTGCATACCGATCTTGCCATGACAGCCCTGCAGCGACTTCGAGAGGTACTGGGAGCGTGCTCTGGTACCACAAAGCACTAACGTAGCCGTTCAGTGAGTTGAGGGCCGTATAATACGTGTCACTTTGGTCCGCGGCATTTTGCGTGACGAGATCGACAACATCGTACAGAGCTGAGACCATTTCAGCACGGAGCTGCTCATCCTCGATGAAAAATGGCACTGCGCGGACGAAGGCTGGTTGTGCACCATGGTAGTCGTATGATGCAGCAAGCATCGGATTGTGGATTGGGTCGCCGACGCCGTACCAGCGAGGATCGCAAGGGCAAAGACATAGAGACATGTTTCTGGTGGCTTGTTGAAAGCCCAATCTGGGTTCAGTTCTTATCACGGTCGAAGGTTATGAGCTCTCTGATCGTTAGAAGATTGTGGTGTTTGCGGTGGTAGGCAGTCTGAGGGAGAGAATGGACAGAGAAGGATGAGAGAAGGGGGAGAAAACTGAATGTCTTATAACACGCTATGGCGAGGACGCCAGTGAACAGCAGTTCCAAACAGCGAGTGGGAGGCGTCCTCAGCGCCCCATGGTCGAGGCAAACAAGCTCTATGACACCGGATTTAGCTGGCGTGATAAGCAAGGCGTCATTCACTGTGTGAAAGCTCGAACGACATATACCGAAAGAAGTGAACAGGACATCTGCAAGCATAAGTGGCATAATATACAGGGTTCCGCTATGGCTCACCTCAAACAAAATAAGGAATAAACTTGTAGGGCACTCTTTGCTCGTACGCTTGATACTGCTCACCATACTGCAAGCACTGTCAGCAATCTGTGCTCCAGTGTAGTCACTATGGTCAAGTAAACCTACCCGCTCTTCCATGTAGCTCTGTAAATCCGGAATCGAGAGCCGGGTGAACGAATACGTGAGAGACGCAGCTACAACTGCACCCCAAACCCACCCACCACCAGCGAGAGCATAGCCGCTACGCCACATCATGTAGCCGAAGTAGTTAATGTGTCTCGACAAACTGAAAAGACCCCCTTGGTACACCTTTCCCTTGTTTGCTGAGTTCTTCTTGAATTGGTGTCTCTGAAGTTCAGAGAACCATTCGATAAATAGCCCAACCGCATAGAGGACTGTACCAACGATCAGTGGTGTCTGCGGAAAATGCTCGCCGTTGACGCTTGCGGAAGTTTGGGCTGTGAGGAATAGCAAGCTGTTGATCGAGTTGAAGACAGCATTTACGATGCCAATAGCAAGGGCAGAACTTGGCTTCAGTTGTTCTTGCATGATTGTCGTTAGATGGAAGTTTTGCTTCGCCATACTGCCGATGCTCATGGCAAGCAGAATGCTTCGGTAAGGCGATAGTCCCAATCGATCGGAGAAGGTGTTCGTGAGCAGTGGCGGGCCTTGTGGCAGAACAGTGCCGCCGAGTCTTGAGATCAGTCCATTGGCAAGGCCATTGCCCAGGATGCTGTATTGCAAGAATGGATCGACAAGTCGCGAGACGAAGAAAATGGTGTTGCCAAGGCGGTTGGGCCCTTTCATGCCACGCTGGACGAAGTCGTCCTTGCGAGCAGTCGCATTCTTGGGCTGGTTAGAGGCGGACATGATGCCGGGGTTATCTTGTAAGTACAATCACTCCCTCGACTCTTGCAGCCCTACATAACTCATCATATATGCTTCCTGTGACATGCTTTGTAATGGCTGCGTCAGAGATGCAGTCGGACGGAGGAACTTCTCTCCTATGGTTAATCATGCGCGACATCTTCGCAAAGATGAAACGCATTGCCATCTGATTCCAAATCTGAGCCCTATCGAACAATCAGGTACGTACTCGCTTACTCACACGGACACTTGACAAATAGTATCCTGCACCTAACGAAATTTGGTCGATGCAGACAGCTGCAGTCAGCTCGAGACTCATCGAGAGGACAAGTAACAGAACCTACTGACACCGGTACGCTCTGGAGCGAAATGAACCCTCAAATATCAGGATGCGTGATCGTAGACCCTGGGTTCACAGTCGTGCAGCACAGCGACCTGATTGACGAATCAAGGTGAGTGATGTGGCAGAACAGCTCCTCGTTATCGGCACTTGCGATCTAGGCGTATCTATCAACGACCCAACCTTGCAGGACTCTGCATATGCGAGACCGGCTACCGAAGTGGATTTACGCGTCCCCGTACCTCAGAGCCCAAGATCTAGACCCTCTAGGCGGCATGCACGAGCGCGCTATTCTTGTTGCCACTCCGATCGGACGTTGTCGCGGTCTTCTTGAACCTCCAAGCTGGTACTTTGCGCTCGTAGAGCTCGTCAAGCTCCCAATATGTGCGGCCGTAGGTCTGCTGGACGTCAGCGACTTTCTGACAGCCTCGACATCCAGTTCACTCACCTCGGGATAGAACAGCCAAAGTATGATGGTGGTCGGCACAAGAAGACCAGCCCACACGTACACAGCCTTCACACCAAGGTTGGCGGCATCAGGGCTGATCATGTATGAGATAGTCCACTGGAAGACGACGCTATACTCCAATCAGCAGGGTCAGTTCACGAGCCGCTAGTGGGCACTTACAAGCCAGCGCCATAACATCCCAGATTGAAGGATGTTGTCTGAGCTCGCAGACGGGGAGTCGATGTCTCACCAGATGCGACGAAGCCGATGGGGCCGGCAGAAAAGCCGTAGCAAATTACCCACATCAGGAGGCAGGCAAGCGCAGCCTTGTTCGCCCCGTCTGTCTTGAAGAAGCCAGTCGTCGCCAGACCGACGTTGAAGACGCACATCAAGGCACATCCACTGCGAAGAGTTATCAGCAAGCTAGTCAGTGTCCATTGCACTTCTGGACGGCTTACCCAACGAGCAGCGGCCTACGTCCAATGTACTCGCAGGCGATGAGCGAAACAAAGATTGACACCATCAAAAGGACGAAGCTAGCACGTCGTCAGCAAAGACCTTCTACATATCCGAAGTGTGACCTACGTAATAATGGTGACAATGAACGGGTCTGCGATGCCAGCGACCTTGAAGAAGTACTGTCACAAGATTAGCTGCGTGACTCTTACGAAGACTGCTTCTGAGCATCAACAACTTACCGTGGAATAGCTGAAGACGATCGGTGCACCGGCGGACCATTGACTGCAGATACCCACGCAGCCTGCCAAGGTACGACGCCAATTGACACCTCGGAAGATGTCTAGGAATGAGGTGTTTGATGCATGACTAAATTCGAGCTCGGCTTGGATGCCGTGCTGTACAACACGATACTCATGTTCCTAGTGGTTGTCAGCAGTGCCGTCATCCTCCCCGGCCGTGATCCGAGACTCACCAAGTCATATCCAGCAACATTGCCATACAGCTGCTTCATGGAGCGCTTGGCCTTCTCGTGATCGCCCTTGCGGGCATAGTAAAGGTGCGACTCTGGGACGAGCCAGATAAGAAGGATCAGGATCTATGTCTCTGTGGTCAACAATCTTGCAAATGCCGAGCTGACAGCTTCAAACTTACACCAGTGAAGACGAACTCGGTAGCCACCAACGGCCGCCACTGCTTTGGCTTGGTTGTAATGACGATCTGTGTAGCCACAGCGCTGATGAGCTGACCCAGTGCGAGTAGTAATTGGTATGCGCCGATCATAAATCCACGGATCTGGAAAGGAGCCAGCTCAGAAATGTATGTTATAAGGACAGACTGTGCAAGGCCGACTCCCAGCCGTACCAGCACTGCTGCTCCTAGCCAGCTCCTCCATCCAGAGGCGGTGATCTCAGCAATTGAGCCCGCGAGAAGAATTGTGATGGCGCCTATCATTGCTTTCCTGTGCTCATGGTCAGACTATGTTCCCTCCGACAACACATGTATTCACCACTGACTTGCGACCGAAGCGATCCGCGAAGTATCCGCCTGCGAACATTCCGACCATCTTGGACATCTCGGCAAAGCCTTGCCAGTACGAGACTACCTTTGCGCTAACAGCTGGTTGCCCGTTGAGCGTGGTGTCGGCCATCTGATTGATAAAGGTCTGCATCGGGATCACATTACCGGGGACTTGTTGTTGGAACTATCAACACGTCAGAAAAAGACGACTGATAGCGATTCCGGACAGCTTCACGCTTACCCCATCGTTGAGTGCAGCCCAATTCAAGATCAGGCAATAGAGCATAACCTTCCAGAAGACCTTCGCGGCTTCCCATCGACCAAGTTCTGATTTGACTGATTAGCGAGTGTATAGTACAGAGAGTGGTCTATCTGGGAGGCACATACTGGCGAACTTGGTCTCCAAGGGCTCGTCGATTGCGGACTTGGCCTCGACATGGTATTGTTGCTCCTTGATCTGATCCATCGTTATGATACTGACGCCAAGAAGTTCTTTGGCGGGACGATATGACTGAGTCGTGTAAGGGTGTTGGACTGCTGATTTTCAATCGTGGTGCAGAGCTACGCTATATAGCATATCTGTCGGCATAGTACATGTCTACCTTGTGGTACAGGATACGATAGTCGACCGACACTTGCCGTACTCTCAAGTCAGCCGTGTAGTCTCGTGCTCGTAGAGGTCGGACTGCTGCTCTCCGAGCATCAAGCCCCAGAGACTAGTTCTCCATATGGGGGTGGGCAGAGTGTGGGGAATGTGTGGCAAACACGAGCAGCCCTCGTCTGACAGGCTTCGATCATTGCACTTGGTTTAAGCTTCGTTGAACAAATACATCTCTTCGTGCTACAGACTGACTCCGTCTGTATGGGCCGAACCAGGACACCCAGCCGGTGAGCCGCGGCACACGAACTTCATTGACTGCATAGTACTATCCACCTCAATAGTTCGCTATCACTACATCCGCTGGAATAGAATGATCAAAAATGTAATCACCATTCCGTAAGTCATTGTACTCGATCCTGGCAGTGGCGGCATCCACAGACTCCTCGATACCGGCCGCGAGATGCCTCAGCACGAGCCGCTCTTTGGCAATCTCACGCGGTACATCCACAAACCACCTAAGCTTCACATTAGTCCTAACTCAGGTGAAGCCTGTCTCGTACTGAGACGCAACTCACCGCTCCGAGGCTACAGCAGATATCTTGCTCCATGGCGGGTCATTTAGCAACACGTAGTTGCCCTCTAGAACGATGACCCTTGTTGTCGAAGGCACAAGTATAGCGTCTGGTATGGGATCTTGCTTGGCGTGATCGAAGCCGGGCCACGCGATGTCGTGACCGGATTCATGTACTGTCGTTACTTTTGCTGATTTGAGAGCCAGGACTGCAACCAAGAATGCTTCGGCATTAAACGTGTAAGGTGCTCCTCTACGTCGATAAGCCTCGTCCGGGTCTTGGAAACAACCAAGTTCTGCCTTGGAATGGTGAAATCCATCCTGCATAGATCCTGTCAGTACGGACAATGTTCCTGAGAACACTGGTGGTATGTATCATTGGTATCACTATCACATTCCCCATGCCATATTCAACAGCTCGAGTGGCGACTCGTGAGCATAAAGTGGACTTTCCAGACCCTGGGATGCCTGCAACAGCAACGATGATGCGCTCGTCTGGAGCAGTGCCAGTCTGCAGGCGCTTAATGCGTCGTACGAGTGCTGCAACATCTCCCCAATTAACGGTCATAGCGTCAACGGCGGTGTGTGGTCGAGAAAGTCATGCCTCTGCACTTCCTCTGCCGACAGGTATATCTACGAGCTAATCGGGATGCCATGCTCCGAACAACAAACCAGCAAGCCACCTGCCGTTTAGAGTTCCTACGGCGTGTACTGCTTCTCTTTTCACGTCAGCATCGTGAAGCACATCAGGTATCTTCCCAGAGTGCTTCTGAAGTGTCTGAAACTTGTGAAAATGAACATCACGCATACTTTCTATGTTGATGTTAAAGCGCCGTAACGCGCCGTCTCTCCAATCACGGCCATGCCCATCTTCAAAACATCTATTAGACGTCAGGATACTAGAATGCTGATCCTCCACCATCTACCACGATATCACAGCCATTAAGATAGGTACTTGAGGAGCTCGTTAGCATGATCACGGCGCCTGTCAGCTCACTGGGTGCACCCAGCCGCCCGGTAGGATTTCTCTCCTCCCAAATCCGTCGTGCGTCTGCTATGCCGTCGCCTTCATTCAGTATTGTGTCCATGTAGCCCGGGCTGATGGTCTTCGTGCGTATGCCATAGCAAGCCCACTCAGCGGCAAGACAGTTCTTCAATGTAATCAAAGCCGCTTTGATGACATTATACGCAGCTTGTGGTTGAGAATAATTGACGCGATGAGCAGAAATAGAGGCCGTGAACATGATGGAACCACCACTCTGTTGCTCTACCATGGGCTTTGCGACTGCTTGTGCACAGATGAATGCTCCAGTAGTGTTCACGTCCAGAATACGGCGCCAAGTAGCAGTGGGCGTTGACAACACATCAAAACAACCTACTATGCCGCTGAAGCAGAGTAAATGATTGATAGAACCGAAATGCGAGCTTACTTGTTCAACGGCAGCCTCGACGGCCACCTCATCTGTGACATCGACGTCGAAACCCATGACCGTTGCTTTGGGGAAGCGCCCCTGGAGTATTGCAATGGTCCACTCAGAACTTGCGATACTCAGATCAAAAATGGCCAGATGGGACAGGCCATGCTCGAGTAGTGCATTGCAAGAGGCGAGCCCTAGCGTACCTGTGCCGCCTGTCACGATGGCAATGCCATTTATGGCGAAGCGATTCAAAGCTGAAGCCTGATTGTTCTCTTCTGAGACGGGACGATTCTTCTGGGCCGGAGCTGGCGTCAGTGATGAGGCATCACCAGAGCTGAGAACCATGTGTGGGATGGAGCGTTTCGTGAGCTGTGCTCGGTCGTCATCCAAGATCTGCTGAGTGGTCATGCTTGTGGCTGGCGGTTCTGGCTGGGCAGAGTGGCGAGTCTCGTGTCTTCCTTTTTCCGTCGAAACGCAGACGCAACACACTTCTGCAGTCGTGGGTGTGTTGCTTCTGCTCTCTTGGAAGGGCTGCCGGCCAGCATTCTACCGGTAGATGTCACAGCTGGCAAGACGATGTCGCCCATCGTTGCCCGATGTCTGTTTGGTCTACCAATCAGGCCGACCTGCATTGTTTGAACTCATCTATCGCGCCATACTCATCAAAGCAACACTGCATCCTAAGCATCGGACGAGATGCTCCGGCATGGTCAATGCTGACCGGCGCTGGGTAATAGGTCAAGGTGAAGACGATTTGATGTGAACTCACAGCCCCGCATGACCACGGCCTAGACCCAACCAATCATACTAGGACTTTACATCGGAGGACAGTCTTCCTGGTTTCGCTTCGGTCCAAAGCCATAGTGCACCCACGGAATGCGTTACAATGCCGCCAGCCAAACGAATCCGGACCAGCCTGACCGAGAGAGCGTGCATAGAATGTCAGAAGCGGAAGACGAAGTGCCTGGTTGCCGCACCAGGCACCGATGCACAGTCATGTGCCTATTGTAGCAAAGTTGGGAAGAATTGCGTCTTCGTGGAGCCATCACTACGAACGCCACTCACTCGACAGAATCTTGATGATGCTGAGGCACGATGTGCTCGACTGGAAGCCTTGCTGCAGCGGCATTGTGACGCCAACATAGGCAATCCTCCCAGCAACCAACAATCGCCAGTCACAGCCGTCACCCACGCCCAGCATACAGCTGTCGGTGGTAATGGACCGTTCGAATGGAGCGAGGCTCATGACGATTTATCCGAACATGACGGCGACCACCAAGGCGACCAGCAGGATGGTATGGCGGCCTTTGGACATTCGAGCAAAGGTTCAGGATATCTCGGTATGTCTGATCTATCGATCCATTTTATAGCACGCACTGAAAATGGTTGCAGGAGGTAGCTCAGGTCACGAAATGCTACAGACGGTGTCCTCATTGCTACCCGATCCGAACAAAGTTACGAGTGCGACGCTTGCTACACCTACCTCAAGCAGTGGTCACGATTATCTCGGAGCTGGGTTCGCTGACGCAGGAAGCTTGTCCTCAGCTGGTATTGAGGATCAGCTCATCAATGCCTACTTCAAGGGCTATAATGCATATTATGCTGTCTTGCACGAGCAGAGCTTCCGTAAACAGTGCAGTCGACGGCGATCAATTCCTCCGCGCTCATCGTGGCATATCGTGTACTACGCCGTACTTGCCATTGGCGAATGGATATCGGGCCGTGGCGGGAATGAAGTCCATTCCTTATACTACGACGCAGCTCGTGCTCGGCTGACTCCCGATGTCTTAGAAGCAGGCTCGCTAGACACGATACAAGCGTTTACGCTACTTGGCAATTACCTACAAAAGCGAGATCGACCGAACACTGGCTACAACTACGTTGGCATAGCCTTACGTATGGCTATGGGGCTTGGTCTCCATCGAGAATTACCTGCGGCTTCGGAATCTACACAGATGCAACGCCACAGAAGAAGAGTCCTATTTTGGCTTCTGTACAGCATTGACTGCTGGTTCAATATCACGACTGGGCGTCCCGCGCTGCTTTCAGATACGTCTTACGATGTTATGATACCACCAAATATTGACGAAACTGATCTTCCACTGTCTTCAGACGAGGCGCTGGATGCAGCTTATCCAACGACGTGCTCCTTGACAATTTCCCTGGCTAGACTTACCAGGATCGCAAACCGCATATACGGACAATTCATGTGTGGCAGTCATGCACCGGATACCATCAGCCATCAAACGACCGTATTGGAACAGATGCTCCAGGATTGGCAGGCAGCGCTACCCACTTACTTTACAAGTCAGGACTCACCGGAGTGGTTCCTCGGTCCTCGCCAGACAGTACTATGAAAGAAGGCGAATCTATCGACGCTCCTGCTCTTGTCCAGTCAAAAGCACCAGCTTGATGAACACGAGCGACTAGCTATTGGCGTCCGATGTAGCAAGACTGCCAGCGCTACGATCACGGACATTGCCTCGTTCTGCCAACGCCACGGTCGCTTACTGCACCTTGGGCTGACTTGGTATGCAGTCTACTTCATCTTGCAAGCCACGTTGTCATTGAGCGCACAATTCGTATACAGACGACGGTCCGCATCTGCATGGCACAACGACGACTGGAGAGCGTTCGACGAGACGCTTGCGAGAACCATCCAGTGCTTACAGAGCCTAGCAGTACAGAGTCCCGCTGCTGCACGGTCTTTGCGACTGGTCGCGCAACTCTATGATACGGCCAAGGAAAGTGTGATGACGACAGCTTGCGCCGACCTCTCTCCAAGAAGAGCGGAGGGTGTCATTATGCAGTCTACACAGGTCCCGACAGCTCTCAATGCAATGGCATGGCCAGTCCAGACCACACACTCTCTGCCGATGACTGCAGACTTGGAAAGCTACCCCGTTACGGTAGGGCATGGCATGAACTTTGATGGGCTTGACAACGGCATGCCATTCCCATTGAATAGTGAGCTGATTATGCCTGATCTCATGTTGGGTGAGTGGTCGAATGTAGTCGACGGGTCTTTGTACGAATTCTTGAATGGACTGGACGTGTATTCCGGCCAGGACGGCCAGTAAAAATACATCCTGTATACCAACATATCATACTTAGACTATACGAGATTGCTGAAAACTGAAAGTAAACATAAACCATTATAGTTTCAGAAGCCGTCGGGGCAATGAGGCGCTGGCCATTATTACCACACGATCTATGGAAGTACATACCCACCATCAATGATGGTGTCACTACCGGTCTGATACGAGGAGGCGTTGCTAGCAAGGTACAGGTACAGACCCTTGATCTCTTTGACATGACCCTGGCGACCTAGAGGAGTCATACGGTATGCCTCGTTCAGACAAATTGGTGACGCTCCCATCTTGGTGTCAAAGAAGCCAGGCGATACGACGTTGACTCTTGCGAAGTCTCGCCACTCTCGCGCCAAGCTTTTGCCTAGGTGATTGACTGCAGCTTTCGTCGAGTTGTAGACCTGTACGTAAGATGATGAGTAGAGCTCTATATTCGTGGATCGGCGGTAATACTCACTGGTTGATCCACAGGCACGTTAACGATATGTGCAGATATGCTGGAGGTGATGATCAGGTTGCCAAAGCCCTGCCTCTTGAACACTGTACCAACGAACTTGGCGCAGTAGAAGACTCCGTCCACTACAGATCAAAGAAGTCAGCACCAGCACCTTGAGATACCATGTTCGATGCCGCTCACCATTGACGGCCATCTGCTTCTTGTACTCGTCCACAGTCTGCTCCGTGATAGCCTTACTAATCGCCATTCCAGCATTGGCCACAAAAACATCCAACTTGCCGAAATCGTCGACGACCTTGCTGACTGCTCGCTCAACAGCTTGCCAGTCCGAAACCTCGACCTGATAGGCTCGTCCTGTGATAGCATGTTTCTTCGCTAGCTCAGCACCTTTGGAAATAGCTGCATCGTTGGTATTGTACCAAAGGGCCACATCGCCTCCAGCCTCTGCGATAGCTTCGGCGACCGCCCAGCCGATACCATCTGAGGCGCCCGTAATGGCAACGACCTTGCCTTTCATGCTGAATTGTTCAAGAACATTCTCGGGCGTGTTCGGCACTGGTTTGGGCTGTCTTGGCGCAGCAGCATCTTCGAGTGACATCGACATGCTTGTGGTAGTTGTGCTTGAGCAGATGCTGGAAAGTGTAATAAGAACGTGCAAAATCGGATGGGGAAGAAATGGTGGAGCGGCGACAGCGCCTTAATACTACCGAGCCATTGCCCATTCTGTTGGTTGATCTCCACAGAGCAGTGATGTATTAGTGCTACTGATTGACTAGTACGGGCAGGCTCGTAGCAGCATTGACCGGTGTCCACCCTCGCGAAGTTGTTCTCGTGGAAAGTGCGCACAGCTGATGAGCCGTTGAATGGCTTTCGGGTCACTGTCGTCCGATGGATCAGTGTCATCACGTGAAGGAGCCGACATGTCCCAAGAGCTGAATGGTACACCGTAAACACTTCTTTCCGGACTTGATCTGCGTATTCTCGTTCCTCGTACACGTACGCGCGTCGCTATCATGACAATGGACTGGCAAGTGATATCCCGGGGGAGTTTTGTGATCGCACATCTAGTATTACCCACCGTCACCAAAGTGAGAGGCCGCCATGGCGACCCCTTCAAGCACCGCAACGTCGACGACGACACCTGAAGCCAAGCCTCCACCGGTTCTGTCCTCTGGCGCCATAGCGGGCATTGTTATCGGAATGCTTCCCGTACTAGGCCTCATCTTTTTCGGTATCATTTTCTTGCGAAGGAGGCGCCGAGCTTCAAAGAGTGTACCGCTGCGCGTAGCGGCTCCAGACGAGTGGTTCGACAACATGGACACGGCGTACGAGCTCAAGCCGAATGGACCAAAGCATCCAGCTCAAGCCCGGGTAGATCCAGCAACCCACGAACACACTGATGTATATCCTGCCCATGCCTACCGTTGAGGTATACCAAAAACGAACGACCATACATCGTGGATCTCTCTCCTTCGGGCACTAGTTGGCATGACCATGACCCGACAAGAGCTCGCCACCGGCTGTTGAAGCTCACCAACAAAGAATCGTACAGCCCAGATGCCCCGAATCATAAAGCTTGTGCACTTGGGTCTACGATAAAAGCTATCCGCTGCAACGGTGGACTTCTTATGGTCAGAGGCGGCAGCATATTCCGATCCAAGCCATAGCGGCCCAACGTCAGCGAACCATACAATACCTGCTGACTCACATCACGCTGTTGCCACTTCTCTTCAGTGCCTCACATTCGGGATGTAGATACTAGTTATGAAACAAGGTCAAATCATCTGGAGAGAGCAGTCGAGACCTCACGGCGCCTTCGATGCTTTGCAGAGACATCTGTCTGATCAGGCTTTTCGCATTCGAGTCACTCTTAAGTCATATCACGTACTACACCGCCGCACCTTCTGGACGTTCGAAGGCATTAGCAACTTCCAATGGAAGCTTACGAACCCGACCACCGCCCCAGTCTGAGCTCATTCGACGTCCATCGAGGACCTTGCGACAGCCCTTGGGCAGTGAAGGGATGGAAGTTCGCAATCATAATCCTGCTAGTCATTGTAGTCTTGTACGGAACATACGTGGTCATTGCCGGCTCGCACCATCAATGTCAAGTCCCACATGCTCTCCTAGCGGTCGGATGTTGGTAGCGACAGTATTCCTCCGCAACCCTCGTCTAGCTCTCCGCAGTGCAACCTCGTCCGCTTCTCACATCTGTCACAGCTTTAGTCATGGACATGAAGGGCGTCTCACACCCTTGATTACCTAGTCAGACTCAGTGGGATCGTCCCACGTGGTAGTACGCGTATTGTGGTCGATAAAGTACAACCTGCCTTCGCTACTGATTGCCGCCTCCCAGCCATCTGGCAATGGCCCGCCGTTGCCGCTTGTATTCAAGTCTGTAGGATAATCGCTCATTGCCTCGGCGGCGGTCCCATCATTGCTATTTATGCATTCCGACCGATCAGCCATGTTAGGTGAGGATTGTTATGAGTTTTTTACGGCGCAAGTTTCTCGGTGACAGCAAAAACGAAGATACGGGTCCCAAAGGCTGAGAGCGACCGCAGATTTCTGCTGCCTATATATACAGGTTGGAGGGTCTTTCGCCCCCTCTACAACATGGAAGAGGTGGTGTGGGGAATCCTTGTGGTGAGATCGGCAGCGTTGCTGGTACGTACTGCCACCATAGCCACAAATGCCTCACGCTGCTCCTAAAATCGCGCGACACCGAACCCTTTCTCCTTGAAAACATCCAAATTCTCATTCGATCACATTCGCTGGTACTTCCATACTCACGAGCCACGTCTTGACCTCATCATATTCTTTACAGACATGTTTGGTATTCCATCCATCACTCCCTTGGACACCAGTGGGAAAGTGCTCGGCCTTGCCTTCTATGGCCGTGTCCGCACAACACATTATACCTTGCCTTGCATCGTCGAAACAGTGACCCAAGTGCCACAAATGATCATGGTGTTTCTGACGGCCACCTGTGGTAAGATGCGCGGATTTGCAATACTTGACCTGATTATACGCATCCATGATACTATGCAGGCAGTGCAACTGATGTGTCATACTAGTGTCGAAGAGGTTGAGTCCCAGCTGCTGCATGGGAGGGTGTAAGTCCGGGTATCGCTCTGCTGTGTACCATGGTATCGACAATCGGCCAATACCTGCGGGCGCTATGCTTGACCAAAAGTCTTCTGTCTCCTCGTGCTTCTCCGGTTGTCCGATCGAAGCTGTGGCTCGATCTTCGGGAGCGACTTCAACTATCCGCGGGCTGAATCGTGGTACGATACCATTGATGTCGCCCGTGTGCTTATGCCGGTCGCTTGACAGAGCGTAGAGTTGTACACCAAGCAGCAATGTTGTCTGAGCGAGCACTATTGACAGTACCCAGCCAACATTGCTGCATAATATTCGATGAGGAGCCTGTAGCGCTGCACATTCCAGTGCTTCCTCCTCGAGCAGCTGTTACTATTCAGACGGGGAGAGCTGTGAGTATTGGGCCTCCGAAATCGTGCATTTCTCCGAGGAAGTGAGTTAACGACATAAGCAGGATGTGGGTTCCGAGGTGACGATTTGGTCAAGCCGAAAGAAGTCATCAATAGGATACCAAAAAGCGTGAGCATGACAGGGAAAGACTTTGTTGCCAGCTTCCCGGCATGACCTCCACTCACGGACACCAATGTCACCCATGTCTACTTTGATTGCAGAGACTTAGACTGTATTGTGTCCATGGTAAGCGTTTGAGGTAAAACTCACGACGACCTTGGACTACAGCATTGGAACTATTTGTTCAGCCAGCCTTCTAGCAAAGCCTATAGAGACATATCGAGCCACTATAAGGACCCTGCCAGCCTGATATCCCTGGAGCTGGCGCCAACAGATACAGTGAAAGTGCCACTTGGTACAATCCAGCTCTGACTGGCCACATTCCAGTAGCTGAGATCTCTTCGTCGTAGCGGGAAGGTCACGGTCGCAGACGCACCAGGAGCCAGCATTACTTTCTGGAAGCCTCGCAACTGCTTGGGTGGCGAAGCAGGTGCAGAGGACGGCAGACCAATGTACAGTTGTGCGACTTCTGCACCAGCGACTGTGCCGTTGTTCTTGACCGTCGCGGTGATGGTAGCAACGGTGTCAAACAATCCAGATGCACCGCCTGGGGCTGGCGCTGTACTACCGGCTGATCGATCGGTGAACGAGGTCGTGAGGGCCGAGTATGTGAATGTGGTGTACGCTGCGTAGAAGTCAGTCAAAGCTCATAATCTGCATGTTGGTCAGGGCGACTTACACAAGCCAAATCCAAATTCATAGCGAGGGGCGATGTTTGCTTGATCGAAGTGTCTGTAGTCGATATACAGACCTTCAGGGTAGGTGTCAGTCCCACTAATGACTTTGGTGCCGTAGTCCCCAGATTGTTTAGCAATGGTATACGGCAGCTTGCCACTCGGTGCTTTGGCTCCATACAAGATGTCGACGAGAGCATTGCCTGACTCTGAGCTAGGTAAACCAGCCCAAACGACAGCTTGCACATTCGGTTGTGCGAGTATAATCTCGAGGATGACAGGTCCGACGCTATGAACCACAACAATGACCTTCTTATTAGTACTCGCCGCAGCTTGTACCAGAGCATTTCCAGAATGCCAGGGATCCAGGTTCTGACGATCACCGCTGTTACCCTCGACCGTAATGTAGCCTTCGCCAGAGTCAGCATTAATAAACACGATTGCTGTGTCGGCTTGTGCGGCAGCTGAGGAGGCCGATGAAGTGGTATCGCTGGTAGACGTGATGAGCTTCGTACCCGTGGAAGCTGCTTTACTGCTGAGAGCATCATATGGAGCAACCATGTACGGATACTGAGCTGTGCCCGAACCCCAGCCCATACCAAGTGTGCCAGTGTCACAGCCACGATCAGTACATGCGTTGGCGCCAGATGGATTGACGACGGCATCTGAGCCGATAATAGCAATGGATGGTGGATTCTTCAGTGGCAAAGTGTTGTTGTTGTTCTTCAGCAGCACGATGCCATCAGCAGCAACATTGCGCACAATGTCCTTATGGTTGCTGGCAACATTGGGGGCACCGGAGCCGCCGTTCCAGCTAGACCACTTGACAGAGGGATAGCTAGAGTCCTGGGCGGTCAGGTACCAAGCTGCCAGAATGCGAGTGACCATATCGTCCAGGCGAGATTGTGGAACTGAACCGCTAGAAATGGCGTTGGCGAGATTCTGACCCCAAAGCATATTCTGATTGTTGAAATCCGTGCCGGGCATGGACATGTCAAGTCCAGCATTGGCAGCGCCAGTGGTATGCTGGGCGTTCCAATCACTCATCACATAGCCAGGGAAGTTGAGCTCCGTCTTTAGCGTGCCGTTCAAGATCTTACTGTTCTCACACGCCCATGAGCTGTTGAGCTGGTTGTACGAGCACATGACAGAAGCCACATTAGCCTTGACTGCATCGGCGAACGGCCACAGGTAGAGCTCATGTAGCGTACGATCATCAATGTTACTGCTCATCGTCTCGCGGTTGAGCTCCTGCTCGTTCCCAATGTAATGTTTAGCACAGGCTTGCACACCAGCGTCCTGCATTCCCTGGATAGTCTGAGCCATGGCGATGCCTGTGAGGTACGGGTCAACGGCAAAACCTTCCCACCCCCTTCCACCGTTCGGGATCTTCCCTAAAGGACCGGCGACAGGACCAAGCTGGACGTTGACACCGACACCCTTAGCCTCAGCGCCTAGTGCATTGCCACGAGCGTAGATCAGAGACGTGTTCCAGGTCGCCGCAGCTTGAACACCCGGTGGGAAAGCAGTAACGCCTTGGACATAGCGGACACCGAGCGGGCTGTCTTGAAGGCATAGCTGAGGGTAGTTGATCTTTGAAACTGCCGTTGTGGTTCCGACACAAGGACCTTTCTGCCATCCTTGACCAGTGACGATGTTTATCTTGTCACTGTTCGCTAGCTTCGATAGGGCAGATTGAGCTTTGGTGTATGCCGCTGCCCATGGTGTACCGGAGACTGGTGGCGTAGCAGCAAGTCCATGGCCGAGCAAGGCAGCCGTCAGAAGTAAGAACCGCATGGTTCAGAATCGAAATCGTCTGCAAGGTCCGCCAGCATAAGCTGACGAGGTCTGTCGACATACATATCATCTTGAACGTCTCACACTTCTTCAGAGGCGGTCCGGGCACCCGTAGTCATCTGGTCCATCAACATGCGCCTAGCCCAGCCATATTACCTGAGCATATTGATGAAACCTAAGGTCCTTAGCAGCTAGCCGCACCAAGGTGCGATTGCCGTGGTATGTCATAGTCACAAGTCCACTATACATTAGGCGCAATATGATTAGCCGCGGATCAGTCTGTCGCAGATGAGATGAGGTAGGCCCAGCCCACGGCACATCCTGCACACTACTGCGGTTCTGCTGCAGACCAATATCAACAGAGGTCATCAGGTGGAAAGTTTTCCGTTTGTCACGGTTGTGCAACCAGAGATGTACAGGTCTTAGGGTGAGAAAGAGGGGGAGGAGCGAAGGAGCGAGAGGTTGTGAGTGTTTTGTCGCTCCTCGTTCTAAACTCCCCCTGAAAGAACTCCATACGGACTCCGAAACAGCTTCCCCGTCTCGTGTTGAAATCCGAAAGTCATCTAGACCACGGTCCTGGACACAGTGAGAACATTACCCTCTGATTAGGGCGTCCACAATTCAAATGTGATTGGAACAATTCCAACCTTTGCTGAACGCTGCTATGAACATAAGACACCATGAGGACGATTTCTACATATTTTGCGCGCCTATAACCTCGTGCGGATCAACATTACTGCCTTCACGCTCCACAGATGACACTCAAGATGGAGAGTCGATCTCTGCTCAACACTCCATGCTCAACCTTGATGTTCCTTCATATGATCCCGTACAGTTCCTGCACAGGGAGTTGTGAAGCTAGAGACAAACGCCTCTGCGCCTATCCTACATTCACGGACCCATTGCGTGAATGTTGAATTACCATGCGTCACAAGCTACGACGAAGAACGTCTTGCCCAGAAACATTCAACATAACGATGAACCCGCTTTCCTTGCTCCCTTCTAATAAGAAGCAATGTTCAGCACACAACTTACTGACCTATCATATCTTGCTACACTGATCTGCAACCTTGAGGAGTCTGACGTTGCTTCCTTTGAACCTGATCGAATCGTTCGCCTCTAGGACGAGTACGTATCGCTAGACCTCTGCTCACAAGCCCAAACCACAACCTCGTCCAGAAAAGGCGTCCCAAAAAGAAGAGCATTAGGAACTCCTACCATCATGATCTTCGACATCAAGGCCGACATGGACATCATCACCACCAGGCTCCAGCAGACTAAGCTCTCCCAAAGCTCTCGACTGCTGAGTTTGCCACCCAAATTGCGTAACATGATCTACGGATACGCAGTCCAAGAAGACAAGGTCATCGACGTAACCCGTTCCAAGATGGTGAGGGGGCGCGCCCTGTTCGAGGTGTGCAAGAAGATTCGGCATGGAGCGCGACTCACGTACTTTGCCGTCAACACATTCCGGATCAGGGTGGGCGATCGTACGTCTCCAACCCTTCCAAGATACATCGAGAGCTTGTCCCAAGAGGAGTGCGGCGCCATTGGTACACTCGTTGTTCGCTACTCATACATGATATTGGCCACGGTACTGAACACGATGCGCTTCCTCAAGGACTTGAACCCTGCTGTCTTCGTTCCCGCGCAGCAGGTCTGGGTGGAGGAGCGCAGGGACTTTTTGTCGGCGAAGCGGATGCCAGAAGATGCGCCGGAGCGCGAGGCGACGCTCGCGCACTGGGAGAAGATGTATAGCGATCATCGCAAGCATTGGACTAGGTTCGTGGTAAGTCTTTTGGTTTCGGGTGTCTCGTCCAAATCCATGCGATTCGAGCATGTGGAGCGCGTGCAACGCTGTGTACGCACGCAGCAATTGCGAGTGGATGACCGAGTGCGCACTTGCCAGATGTGGGTTGCTGTGGTGGAGTCTGTGAAGTCTGTATGAACCAGGTTGGGAGTGACAGTGTGTGGGACATCTGAAGGGATGTTCAAGGTGTACATGGGAGGGCATGAGCTGTTTGAGTTGATGCGGACAAGGTCTGGTTATGGTGGATCTCCTTACTGTTTGTACGAGATTGGTGGTTCATCCCTCGGCTGTATTGTCTAGTCTGTAATGCCAGAAGGGCAGGGCATGCGGCGCTGAAGGCCACGGAAGCATATTGGCTGTGCGGTGTTGCCTATGTAGACTCTGTATCGGATTCATTCCACCTATGATGAAAGTAGGTGATTGACTTTGATATCCCCAGAATGCGCCTTGGGTGGCCAACCGCACAGCCAATGAAGTCTGAGACCCTGTGTAGCGCACGAGCCACATCACTTTCGGAAAGGGGATTCGCGACTGCTCAAGCACAAGCACAAGCACAAGCACCAGCATCGCGAAAAAACATCCACATCGTCCGTCCACACATCACCTCTCGCGCGTGGTTGTGACAAAGACTTCTTTCACCTCAACCGCTGAAGCACAGCACCATCACAACCATCATGGCGGAAACACTTTCACCCATTGGCATTGCCAATGTGAGTTGTCCCAAAGAGCGGTCATGATAGCCACGCAACTACTAATACCACCCACCCCCAGCTCCCCAACCAGCGCCACAAGATCGTCGCCAAGCGCGGTGCTGCCTTCACCATCATGGTCGCTGGCGAGTCGGGCCTCGGCAAGACCACCTTCATCAACACTCTCTTCTCTACCACCATCAAGAACTACGCCGACCACCGCCGCCGACACACCAAACAGGTCGACAAGACGGTCGAGATTGAGATCACCAAGGCTGAGCTGGAGGAGAAGTTCTTCAAGGTCCGCTTGACCGTCATTGATACTCCTGGTTTCGGCGACTATGTCAACAACCGCGACTCGTGGCAGCCAATCATTGAGTTCTTGGACGACCAGCATGAGAGCTATATGCTTCAGGAGCAGCAGCCGAAGCGCCAGGACAAGATCGACCTTCGCGTGCATGCATGCTTGTACTTCATTCGGCCCACTGGACATACCCTCAAGCCGCTGGACATTGAGGTCATGAAGCGCTTGTCGTCGCGCGTCAACCTCATTCCCGTGATTGCCAAGGCAGACACCCTCACCCCACACGATCTCGCCCGCTTCAAGCAGCGCGTAAGTCACGAGTGATCTCACATCATTTCTACATTACTAACGCTCCCTACAGGTCCGCGCGGTGGTAGAAGCCCAAGGCATCAAGATCTACACCCCTCCGCTCGAAGAAGACGACGAAGCCGGTCTCCAACACGCCCGCACCCTCATCTCCGCCATGCCCTTCTCCGTCATCGGCTCCGAGCGCGACGTCAACACCCCCGACGGCCGCACAGTCAAAGGCCGCCAATACGCCTGGGGCGTGGCCGAAGTCGAAAACGAAGAACACTGCGACTTCAAGAAACTCCGTGCCATCCTCATCCGCACCCACATGCTCGACCTCATCCACACGACGGAAGAAAACCACTACGAAGCTTACCGCGCCCAACAGATGGAGACGCGCAAGTTCGGCGAGGCCCGGCCGAGGAAACTGGATAACCCCAAGTTCAAGGAGGAAGAAGAGGCGTTAAGAAAGCGCTTCACGGAGCAGGTTAAAGTGGAGGAGCAGCGGTTCAGGCAGTGGGAACAGAAACTCATCTCTGAGCGCGATCGTCTTAATAAGGATTTGGAGACCGCGCACAGTGATATTAAGAGGTTGGAGACGGAGGTGGAGAGTTTGCAGGGGAGTGTCAACAGGACTGGGAGGCGCTAGAGTGACTGACTGATGCATAATAAGCTGGTGTTCCTGCGAAGGCTGTTGTGGGAGAGATTGTGAAGGCGGCTGTGCTGGTGAAGCGTTGACATGGTGGAGTTGGACCGGTGGGAGAAAAGTATGAGCGATATACCAACTTGTTTTCCTGTGTGTTTCCGTTAATTGGTGGAGTGTGCTACCGGTACTAGGGTGGTAGCGCTGGTGCTGCCGTCAGCCGCGTAAAGTAATTAGTATGTGCATTTAGCGGATTCTATAGCTGTAGTTATCGAAGCAGTCGTCGTGATGAGGCTCTTCACATATCCATCCGTTGTTTGGTTAATGCCTGTACGGTATACGACACTCCTCAAACTCATGTGCGAGTAAATGTGTCGGAGGAGGTCGCGCTAGCGTACCTTCACATATCAATGCCCAAAGTTCGCCACCAAGCATAATATAAATTTCGAGAAGTCACGCTTCGCAACCCAGAGCCCACTTTCCGTCAAGTATCAACTTGCCAAAATACAATGTAAACAGCAGAAGCGATGGCCTTCCCAACAACCCCCATCGCCCGCCTCCCCAACCACGGAGCCCCCGTCCACGCCCTCACCTTCTCAGCCGGAACAGGCCAATACCTCCTCACCGGCTCCCAAGACCGGCAAATCCGCCTCTTCAACCCGCTAACAGGGAAACTGATCCAGAAATTCTCCGCCCATGGCTATGGTGTCCTGGACCTAGCCGTCGCGGACGATAATGCGCGTTTTGCTTCCGTGGGAGGGGATAAGACGGTTTTCTTGTGGGATGTGGCTACTGCGCAGACTTTGCGACGGTTTCAGGGGCATGCGGGGCGGGTGAATGCGGTGGCTTTCGGAGGGGAGGGGGATGCAGCGGTGGTTTCGGGGTCTTTTGATGGGACGGTCAAGGTGTGGGATGGAAGGAGTAGGGATGGGAGGGCTATTATGACGTTTGCGGAGGCGAGGGATGCGGTTAGTGCTGTTGCTGTGCTGGGTGGGTTTATTATTGCGGGGTCCGTGGATGGGAGGGTGAGGTGTTATGATTTGGGGACGGGACGGGTGGAGACGGATGTGATGGGGGGGAGTGGTGTCACGAGTGTTTGTCCAACGAAGAAGGGGGATGCGGTTTTGGTTTCTACGCTTGATTCGAGGGTTAGGCTTATGGATCGCGGGTCGGGACAGTGTTTGCAGACTTTTAAGGATGATGGCGAGGAGGGGTTTGTAAATGAAGCTTATCGGATCCGGTCGACGTTGGGGATGGCGGATTCGGTGGCGATTAGTGGGTCTGAGGATGGAAGGGTTTTGGTTTGGGATGTGCTTACTGGAGCTGTGAGGGAGAGGCTGTGGCATAAGAAGGGTGGTGCAGGGGCTGGTGAGGAAGGTGAGGGGAGGAGGGATGTTGTTTCTGCTGTGGCGTGGAATCAGTTGAGGAGGATGTGGGCTTCGGCTGGTGGGGATGGGGAGGTGGTGGTATGGGGTCTGGGGGATTAGAGGATGATCACACTGTCCTTCTCGACCACTACTTGCAAAGAAGCCACCATCGAAGTGACAAGTCCCGGGAATGCTCACATCGGCCTGACTACCACCACGATCGCGAGCCCGAAAATGTTCTCCTGACACGGTTCTATCCTCAGACTCTGATACCAGCTGCCATCAAATCTACCGGTTCCAGCACATATGCAGAAGCTGCTGCGTTACTTGAGCACATCTCACGTACGTTCCAGCTTGCTACATCAAATCTACCTGGCCACGACTCTTCACACGACCTCATGCTATGGGCAACATGCTACAGTACCGTGTCACCCGCCATGATGGAGTCGTACGTTGCTTCTGCTTCCAGCTAAAGCCATGAATTACTAAGCAGCGAAACCCTAATGACGCTGCGGCTGAGTTCTGTCGAAGTGATCTGGAGCTCGAACACAGCACTACGCATGACTTGCTGCAGGATGAGCAGCAAGTCGTCTTACAGAAAGTGGTTGTCTGCGGACATGATTTGAGGCTTACATCGTATGCCACATTGCTAGCACGAATTGTCTTCAAAAGAGCGACCTTGGATACCACGCCGCCATTGGCCTGGTCACTTATCAATCACAAAGCTGTCCAGAACCTGACAGACACCCTCTAGCAGCTCATCAAACGCGCACGAGTCCAGAGACAACAAAGAGCTATGGCTGTGCTTAGCGGATGGTCCATGCAAGGCATCGCCGTGATCTTGCTGCTAGTGACGCTCTTATACAGCGCAGCACGGCGGATACTCACTCGATACGACACCAGCCTTCGTGACATCCCCGGCCCTCGGCTCGCCGCATGGACAAGACTTTGGCGCTTCTTTGATGCCTCGCAAGGACACGCACATCTCACCAACATCGAGCTCCATCGTAAGCATGGCAAGCTCGTGCGCGTCGGGCCCAAGGTGATCTCTTGCTCCGATCCAGCTATGATCCCAACCATCTACAACGCGCAGGGTTCTTTTGCAAAGTCCGCTTTTTATCCCATGCAGAGTCTTAGTTGGAACAAGCGTGCTCAGCCGAATGTCTTCAGCGTGATCGATGAGAGGAAGCATCGCGAGATGAAGAGGAAGGTGGCAAGTGCTTACACTGTGGATGCACTGTTGAAGATGGAGAAAGGCATTGATCGGTGCGGTGATGTTTTCATGCAGCGCATGCGCCAGTGTGCAAAGCAGAGCGAGGACTTTGATCTTGGCACTTGGTTGCATTATTATGGTGTGTCTTGCGGAAGCTGTTAGCATCGATTCATTCAGTGCTGATGCGCTACAGCATTCGATGTTGTCGGGATTGTCACATACGGTGAGAGACTTGGTTTCATGGAGACGGACTCAGATGTCGATGGTGTGATCGGTGCCGGAAACGCGATGATGATATACTTTGCGTGCTGCGGTCAGATGTAAGCAGTACTGACCTGCTGCAAAGGTCACCTACTGATAATTAGGCAGACCGTTTCTGCACAGCCTGCTACTCGGCAACCCTTTACTACCCTACCTGATTCCAGTGAGTAGCAACAGTCTCTTAATCGATTACTGATCCTGACATGTCACGCGCAGCAAATCGAGACGGTCAACAGTGCCGTTGTCTTTGCGAAGAAGGCCCTTGATCGCCGTCTGAAGAGCTCAAGCGCGCATGGTATTCATACCGATGAGCATGGAATGAGGGATGATATGTTATCGAGATGGACAGCCATGAAGGCCCAGGATTCCGAAAAGATGAACACTACCGACATCATGGTGGCTCTGTGCACCAATGTTAGTCTCAGATAGTCACGAAATCTGACCGGACCCGCACTAACTCCTGTGCAGGTATTCGCTGGAGCCGACACCACGGCCACTGCTCTGCGAGCCGTTCTATACTACCTCATGAAAACCCCGGCTGCGATGCAGAAAGCTCAAGACGAAATCGACCAAGGTCGTCGAGCTAACCATCTGAGCGACCCGATAAAAGACCATGAAACCCGAAATCATCTTCCGTACATCAACGCCGCCATCAAAGAAGCGCTACGCATGCATCCAGGCACTGGGTTGTTGCTGGAACGCCACGTTCCCGTTGGCGGCGCACAAATCAGCGGGCACTACCTACCCGCCGGCACGATCGTGGGCATCAACTCCTGGGTCGTGCAGTATGACATGGACGTCTACCCAGAGCCCTATCAGTTCCGGCCAGAGCGGTGGTTACCACGCAGTGACAATGCCGAACATCTGGCTCAAATGGAAAAGTCGTTTTTGGCCTTTGGAGCGGGATCGAGGATCTGTATGGGCAGGCATCTCAGTATGATTGAGCTTCGCAAGTTAATCCCGAGGATCTTGCAAGAGTTTGAGATTGAGATGGTGGGGTCCCAGGATTGGAAGGTCAGGAATGCGTGGTTTGTGGTGCAGGAGATGCCCATGTGTAGGGTGAGAGCGCGGCAGTGATATCCATGAGACAGTACTCTATCTGTTGGTGTGTGTCTTGCTGATAGCGCAGGTAGACATGTATTCTACCGTAGTTGCCGACTCGGCTGAAGAAGACGGGGTCTAGGCCCGCTTGCCTTGGGGCACCATCACTGCCCATGCGCTTCTGCACAACTTCCATGGGAGAACCCGCTCAAGATATATTGAGGATCTGCGACCAGTGTCTGCGCGTGACGGCGGTTTGCAAAGTCTTCTGACTTTTCGTGCCGTTGTGGTTGGGCATGAGACTGGTACCTGAGCAATACATGATGATCATGGCCGGACGCCAGCATGGAATGCGCATGTACTACTGAAGGCCACAATATATGCGCGGTGATCGACTTGCAATGTTTGTCGCTTCTGGTGCTAGACCGACTCTGCAGGAGTATCGTGGGTGAACCATGACGGGATATATTCACCCAGCCCACCTCATCTGGAGACACACTTTCTCTCGCTCGACCATATTAAGCATAAGCAAAGATGAAGACCACACTCTTCACCCTCGCCGCCGCCGGCGTGGTTTACGCTCAGACTCAGACCTCTTATGGGCAATGTGGAGGCAACACATGGCTTGGACCATCGGCATGTCCAACAGGTCAGTACTGCTCTGGCGGTAACGATTACTACTCCGGATGTGTTCCCGGCACTGCACCACCCACCTCGACCAGACCGAAGCCAACGGCTACGAGAGCACCGGCTTCTGGCAAGCGAGTGAAATATGCGGGCGTCAATATTGCGTAAGCTTACCTGGGTCGACCGCGTCGTCTTCGCCACTAACACAACAGACCAGCGGTTTCGACTTCGGCTGCGACACAACCGGCACCTGCGGCGCCTCCTCCGCCTTCCCACCGGGCTCCAAGGGAGTAGGTCAAATGAACCACTTCGTCACCGACGACGGCCTCAACGCCTTCCGCCTGCCCGTCAGCTGGCAATACCTCGTCAACGGCGTCCTCGGCGGCTCCATCAACGCCAACAACCTCGCCATCTACGATAAACTGGTCCAAGCCTGTATCGCCTCCGGCGCCGCGTTATGTGAGATTGATATCCATAATTATGCCCGATGGAACGGGAAGATTATAGGGCAGGATTCCGGGGCGCCGACGAATGCGCAGTTTGCGAGTTTTTGGGGTTCGTTGGCGGCGAAGTATGCTAATAACAATAAGGTCGCATTTGGGATCATGAACGAGCCCGTAAGGTCATCCCCTTGACCAGTCATCGAGTGCCTCGAACAATTCGACGGGCTAATTCACTTCCTTCCATCCAGCACGACCTCGACATCAACCTCTGGGCCACCACCGTCCAAGCAGCCGTGACCGCCATCCGGCAAGCGGGCGCCACAACAAACTACGTCCTCATCCCGGGCACGAACTACGCCTCCGCGGGCCAATTCCTGGACAACGGATCCGGCGCCGCTCTCTTGCCTGTCCATAACCCAGACGGCACATTCACGAACATCATCTTCGACGTGCATAAGTATCTCGATTCGGACAATTCGGGCACGCATCCGCAGTGTACGACTAATAATAGTGCTGTCTTTACTACGCTTGGTATGTCCCAGACCCATGTACATTTTCATAACTCAGCCCCACAACTACCTTTACAATACTCTACTCTACTCTACTACACCATTACTGATATGAAATCAGGCAACTGGCTTCGCACAAACAAACGCTCGGCCTTCCTCACCGAAACCGGCGGGGGGCCCACAGATACTACATGTTATACCAACCTGTGCCAGCAGTTCGAGACGATGAATAGTTATAATGATGTGTATTTCGGATGGATTGGCTGGGCGGCCGGGCAGTTCGATCCGAGTTATGTGCTTAGCGAGGTTCCCACGCAGAATTCGGATGGGAGTTGGGCGGATGTGCCGTTGGTGACGAAGTGTGTGGCGGGGGAGTTTAACGGGGATAGTTCTTGAGAAGAGGATGTTGTTGTTGTTGTTGGGGAGTGGAGGGGTGAGGTGTGGTGGCGAAGTACTTCTCCGCTGCCAAATTGGCTGTAGCGTGGTGGGTTTGGATCGCATGTACTGGTCCGAATGTATGTACCATGCAACGTTACAGTGGTGCTTATACTCTTCATCGAATTTCACGGCACGTCTTGGTCCAGGTCACCACGGCCTGCTAACTTGGGACTGCATGGATCTGCACATGTTGCCCCTAAGCACAATACACCAATCGTCCCTCATCCCGACAGTGACACCTACACTCCCACCTTCCGCATCACAAACCCGAAATACTCAAACATCCCCGCCCCATCACTCAAAGTCTCAACCTCCACCGTCCAAACCCCCTCCCTTTCAACCAATGGCCGAATAAAATGCGGCTGCCGCCACGTAATATACAACCACGTGCCCCCCGGCCTCAGCACCCGCGCGACCTCATCTACATAAGCCTTCACATTTGCCCTCACATCCTCGGGGGGATCCCAGAGGGAGCCGTAGAGCATGGCGTCTAGGGTTGCTTTATCGATGCAGAGATCGAAGCTTGAGGGGGGAAAGGTGAGGGAGCGGATGTCCATGGGAAGCCAGGTTATGGTGGGGTGTTGGGCGCGCATGGATGCTATGACTACGTCGGAGAAGTCGACGGCGGTTTGGTGGGTGTAGGAGAGGGAGAGGAGGTCTGAGGGCAGGGTCTGTGGGGTGTACTTGCCTCTCAGCACTTACTCAGGCTATAGTCTATATAGTAGCGGAGTCGAGACATACGCTATTGCCGCTACCAAGGTGGAGGATTTTGGGATCGGTGTCTGGTGGTGGCAAATGCTTCAGCAAGAAGGGTTTGATGGTGTCGAAGTGCCGGAGCCAGTCGTAGGTTTTGGCGTCTCCGCTATCGGTATCGCCATAGCGCTTGTCCCAGTACTGGGGATGAGCCAGCTCTTCTAGGGAGTCTGCAGGCATTCTGTCACCTATACAGTACCTCTTCTTGATACATAGCTTGTGAGGCTGAAACAAAGCCAAAAAGGGTGATGGTGTCTGTGCGGTTGCTGACGAAACGTGGGGAATGCTTCAGGGCCAAACCTTCGCTGCCAATCACTAAGGCCGAGAAAGAAGGTCGCAGCATGTCAGAGGAGAGGGCGGCAGCAGAACTACTACTTTCGGTAGGCATGTCTGTTTGCTGCTGCACCTCCTGTCCCTCTCGCTTCACCCATGTCTGATCTGATCTATTCCATAGTCACTGGCGAGTGACACGTGAGACGGATCTTCATATGAGAGACAGGCATTGAAGCGGTGCAGCAACATTTCCTCGCATTAATTGATTGTACCGGGGAGAGCACTACATTGGCAACCACTCATTTACATCAGCACAAGCATCCGCCATGGGTCTCCTCAAACACTTCCGCAGTCGCTCCCACCTCAAAAGCAATAATGGTCCACAAGCATTACCATCACCACCACCACCACCACCACCACCAGCCTATTCCTACACCAGCCCGCCCCGCGCATACCAAGGCCGCGACCAAACACAACGATTGCCCGAGACAGTACTGGCGACCATCTTCTCCTACGTCTGTCCTCACTCCGAAGACCTCACCTACGAAGCCTCGGAAAGATCCCAAATAGGCGATGGCTGCATGCTCTGCGACCTCCGCGACCTGGCCAAGTGCGCACAGGTCAGTCGGAAATGGTACGGCGTGGCGCAGAAAGCCCTCTACTCCAGCGTCCGCATCGACGCGGTACATTACTGCGCTTTAGAAGAAGAGCTGGCCGAGCGACGGCAAAAGGCGGGCAAGCATTTCCGCAGCCGGAGTGCGGTGGTGGAGCCCGGTGAGGTGCCGAGTATACGCCTCTCTCTGCTCTGTAGGACGGTGCGGGAGCAGGAGCACTTGGCACAGCAGGTTCTGGTGCTGAAGCTGCCGTATATGACGCGGGAGACTGCCAAGGGGGAGCTGGCGAGGTGTGTGAGTGCGTTGTCGAACTTGAGATATGTGGATTTGCCTGATGGCTTCTTTACTGGTGATCCCGGGTGTTTGGCTTTGAGGCAGGAGTTGCAGGCGCGATGTCCGGATATTCGGAAGATGACGTATCGGGGTGGGAGCGAGGAGGCGTTGGAGTTACTGGCGCATCGACATTGGCAGAGCATTGAAATCATGGAGTTGAGCGGGCTGGCCATTGAACCGGCGACACTGAGGATCGTCTTGGCTAGCCTACCTACCCTTCACGACCTCACCCTCAGCCATCTACCCTGGATGGATGACAGCGTCTTCCAGCTCTCCCCCGGCCAACTCCCGGACTTCCCACCTCTCCACCACCTCACCCTCTCCAGCACCCCCAACCTCACCTCCCAAGGTCTCTGCCAACACCTCACCGCCGCGCAGAACCGCGAAGTCCTCTCCTCCCTCACCCTCTCAAACACCGGCATCACAATCCAAACCCTCCACCACATTCTCTGGACCGCCCCACAACTCCATCACCTCTCCATAACAGAAACAGTCTTCAAATCCCTCTCCCTCACCACCGCCCAACTACCCCCCTTGACATCCATCAGCCTCCAAACCCTGCACTACGAAATCACCAGCTCGGAAGAAGTCCACGGCCTGCAAAAACCGGCCGAAAGCTACTATGCCTACCTCGCCTCCTCCCTCCACCAAAACGCCCTCCCAGCTCTAACAGTCCTCTACGTCCGCGACCCAACCTTCACCGACCTCCTCATCCTCCCCCCGATCCCGGCTCCCTTCGCCTCTGCATCGTCGAGTCATGGCTCGCAGAACGGTGGGAGTCTGAGGAGTAAACCTAGCAATCTCTCCACCAGCACGAATCCCTCCCTTTTAAACATCAACGGCATGGCAGGAAATGGCAACGGTAACGCCTTCTCCGGCGCCGGCTTCAACCAAACCCTCGAGGTCTTCTCCAAGGGCATCGATGAACTGGAATGGGTCTTCACTTCCATCGCCCCGGGCCCGCAAACCCACGGTAGGGATCGCGGATCCTCAGCCTCTGCTTCTGGTGGTCGTCCATTAAGCGCTTACTCCGCTTCCCGTGGTCTCGGCCCGCAATGGGCTCAGGGAGGTTTTGGTGGGGAGGCAAGGAAGTCCGTGATCGTGGGGAATGGGTTTGGGGGGTTCTTGGCTGTGCCGCAGGAGGAGGTGCCGAGGCCAATGACTAGTGGGGATGGGGCTGGGGCTGGGGCTGGGTATGATGGGGTGGGGGGCACGAGGTGGGGGAGTTTTGGGAGTGCGGGGACGGGGGGGAGTGCGGGGACGGGAGGGAGTAGTAGGGGGAGTTTCTTGAAGCCGCCGCCTAGTATTGGGAGTCTGGCTGGGAGTTCGGGGAGTGGTGGGGCGCAGCATGAGAGGAGGGGCAGTCGGCATGATTTGTGGCGATGAGGGAGGTTCTGTTAGGGCGAGGCTTGAGCAGTTTGCATTGATGATAGATGGGTTCCGATGACGTGGATGCGTGGAGCTGGGTATGAACTGTGGAGGCGACTGGTTACGGTTTGCTGAATTGGGTAGCCTGATAGTCAGGCTGCAAAAGGTGCGGCGGAAGGAGACGTTTTGATACCCCAAGGAATGGAGTTCGTGGTAGCAGAGCTGGCGGGTGTGTACTAGTATTTATCCATGCATGATCTACAAAATCTTTCCTGCGTAAGTGCAATGTGCTGGTATAGTGATATTCGCGAGTACTGAAGTCGGAGCAGCCGATCGGGTACGATTTCATTTCAAGCTCTGACTGGTGATTATTTTGGTTGGAGACATGATGATATGGATAGGGTCCCCTTGTCGCCATTACTCCGAAGGTGTGTGCGGAGGATCAGTACCGCCAACTCCGAGCTCCGAGATGTGGACGTCGCGGGCACAGTCATAACTCCAATTACTACAAAAATCCGCAACACGCCCCTCCAGAACCCGATTTAATTGATTTTCTACTTCCTCCTGAGTTGAAGTACGGTATGTCAGAAGATACACGACCCCGGAAGCGTCGCCGCAATGGCAAGGAAGCTTCGTGCGAACCGTGCCGGATAAGTGCGTCTTACGATCAGCGACAATCCAACATCCCTCACAAACCGCAAGTCTTGTTCTGACATAGTTGCTGGGTAGGTAAGATCCGCTGTGATCATGCGAGACCGGTGTGTACGAGATGTAGGAAGCGGGCGCTACAAGCGCAGTGCTTTTATCATCCGGCGCCAATGACTAGACGTGGTGAGGCGCTGCCTACTCCGGCGGGGAGTGTGGATGTTACTGTGGAGGAGGATGGGGATGCTGCTATGGTGGCGATGGGTAGCAGGTCGGTGTCTGCTGCTGGGATGAACTCCATCGATCTAGTCGTGGCGTTGGGATCGGATGCCTTTGGCAGAGTTTCCGTGGACCATACCACCGCACCCGCAGCCAATGAATTCTCCAGAATCAACTCTCTCGTCTCTTCCAGTCCCTCCGGTGGCTCGGAGGCTTTCAGCAGGACGAACGCACTTTGGCCGCAAACACCGTCATCCCGGACCATCGAGATCGACGAGGATCGCGAGTGCCTTGCCCAGATCGTGGAGGTCTTGCAGGGGCTACACCACTTCGAGACCATCCGCAACATGCTCCACAGATACTGTCTCGAGAGCAAAGCCTCCTGCGTCCCTGCCGCACTCATTGTGAACGGGGTCGAAACGCTATCTAGTCTCACTGGTGATTGGAGACCTGGTTCTGGCCCACGATCTGGAGAGGAGACATTGCACTTCGCGAGATGTGTCATGGAGTCCACTAAACGACCATTACGGATTACGAGTGCGACTACTCCGGAAGAGTACCTGCGCATGAATACTGGAGCCAACTTACGACTCGAGTACTTGGGGACCTTGTATGCGATTGGAGGCAGGGCTTACATATATGAAGAGAGCTCGGATGGCGTTCGCCCGGATTTCGTGCAGGCTATGTACCGATATAGTGCGGCTTGTCGGGCGCTGTATCAGAAGCTTGCGGCGCCGAATGATGCGGGATGCTGGCATGCGCTTGAACAAGCGCTGTACTGCTCTCACGTCAAAGGGGATAAGAGTGAGAGGTCACCGATACGCGCGGAGTCGTCGTTACATCTGCTGACATATGCCGCTAGGTGAGGACGTCTGGCGTGCCCTGGGCGATGTGTCATCCGATGTTCTCGCCGCAGGCTACCACAACGAGAAGTTGATCACGCAGGATACGCCTTTCTTCCTTGCCGAGACCCGACGGCGGGTGTTCGTCAAAGCATACGTGCTGAACATGGCTCTATCCTCGCTCTTCGACCGACCCCCGAGGATCTCGAGACGTTACTCATCGACCCTCGCGCCGCTGAACCTATCCGATGACGAGGTGCTTGCGGAGCCAGAACAGTTGCGTGCGGCCCAGAGTCGACTTTCTGCCGACGGATGGGATATGAGCGGACCTTACTATCCGTCTTCGTTCATCAGGATGCGCCTAGCGACTGCGGAAATCAGCGAGGAGATCCTCGATCAGACGTATCAGCCTTCGATACCCGGAGCAAGAGAGCGTCTGCAGTATGTCATCCCACCTCCCGCGAACAAATTTTCCCGTGCTCGAGGGAGCTAATGTAATCCAAACAGAGCCCTTTCCGCCCGCAGCTGCGAGGCCTGGCGCACCCTGCCCCCTCAACTTAAGTACAAAACGAATTACTGGACTACAGGCCTCCCACCAAAAGTCTGCCAGATGTTGATGATCACGTATCTGGGCTTTGCGACCACTGACTTCCATATCTATCGTGCTCTCGCCCTGGCACAAGCAGATCCCCAGGCTATGACGCCGTTGATACAGGTCTCGTTTGATGTAGTGACGATGTTGATGGGGCTCGGGGAGGCGAGGATAAGGGATGCGAGGGCTCATCGCGATTTCTCGTATCTGGTTAGCATTTCTTTGTCCTGGGGAATTATGATGAGAACATGTTGCTGACCGTGGCAACAGCTCCTGTTGCACGGCATGCCCGCCGCGGTCGTGCTGATCGAAGCCTTGCAGAAAATGGGACGACAACGGCCTCCGCTCCTCGCCCTTCCAGAAGGCATCACGAGGGCCTCGCTCGTCCGCACCTTGTCCATCTTCGTAGGCCAGCTAGACACGGCGTGCGAGCCCTCCGACACCAACAAGGATGTCTGCACGCAGGCCTCCGACGCTCTCTCGCGAGCTCTAGATGATGTGCTCAACGCGCCAATGGTGGCGGTGGAGAATCATGAGGCTGTGGAGGCTCAGCATGGAGCGGCGATGACGGGATACGGGAACGAGATACCTGATCTTGGTGACACGGTGTGGAATGATAACGATCTTGCTAGTTGGGTGGCGAATATTGATTGGAGTTATGTTAACACTGATATGGGGACGCTGTGGACAAGCAGTCTCTGATTCGAGGAGTTGGGTGAGGTCGAGTTGCCGCTAAAGATCGGTCTGTTCATGAATTGTGTACCTGGTCTTAGAGGCCTGATTGGTATCACGTACAGACGTAGCTTCGAGGATATGTGAATAACTCTTCTTTAGTCTTTGTAACCAATCACACCTGTATGTGCTTCAAAGAAAGTGTAATGCCGTTGACCTTAAGCAACGTCACCCCTGGCCGGATATGTCTCGAGACATTTGAGCCTCGACTATAATCGACCTGCTCCGGCCCACAGTCCTGTTCCTCTCTGATCATCCATTTCAACAGCCAGACAACTCAACTGAACATGTCCACCTCATTTAGCAACCCATCGTCACCTTTCCTGATGCTACCACCAGAACTCCGCAACCGCATCTACCACTTCACCCTCACAAGCGAAACCGCCATCGACATCCCTACAGCTCCGGCCACATCCCAGTGTCAGGCCTGCTCCCAACCTGCAAAACCATCCGCGAAGAAGCCAAACTCATCTTCTACGTCGCGAACACCTTCAGATTGACCGTGGACGACAACACACCGCACAACTCGCACGCCTTCCTGACCAGAATATCCAAAGAAGCATGCAAAGCCATGGCCAAGGTCATCATCCGCTACAAAGCTATCGAACCTTCCGCCGTCACCCACCCACGGCACTCGCTACAGAATATCCATCACAATCTCAAAGCCACTCAAGCAGCCAACCCCTTCAAACTCGAGGCTTTCGAAGAAGTCAAGAATCAGATCATTGCATACTGGCATGGTTGGGCCGGTTGGCTCTGCTGGGTCACCGATAAAATTGGCGGACTTGAGAAGCTCGAGCACGAGTTCAATGCCGATTATGATCCAAAGGATCCGTTGAAGGGAAAGAGAGTCGGTCGGATTTTTACGTCGTTGTGGGATCATCATATCGACCATGAGCTGGCTAGGTGTCAAGACCCGGCGTTCGTGCGACTGATGGTGCGGAGTTTGCAGCAGGACTGGGCGAGGGTAGGGTCTGATGGCGTTGAGGAGGAGCTCGCTGAGTAAGACTAAAGCGCTATGGAAAGTATCGGAATGCTCGGAAGGCGGCAGAAAGCTGATGCAGGAGCCGGCGAGAACCGTCTTTGGCCGATCTAGTAGCATGAGATGATTTCTATAGAGCGAGGCCAGAGGCTCAAACGCATGGACGGCGTGAGAGTTTCGGGCGCGCGAGATTTCACCATTAGCTTGAGCTAGTGGGATGGTTCCGAAGGAAGTTGTTGGCAATCATAGTACATCTGCCCACGAACCAGCAATTCATTCCAGACCGACCCACTCATCAGCCCCACCTACCATCTCCTCATCCTCATCTTCGTCTCCAATTTCTGCATCGTTCGTTGAGTGACCATCCGTAAGCTTCTTCTGCTGAAGACCA
Source organism: Recurvomyces mirabilis (assembly GCF_035927965.1). Taxonomy (NCBI): domain Eukaryota; kingdom Fungi; phylum Ascomycota; class Dothideomycetes; order Mycosphaerellales; family Teratosphaeriaceae; genus Recurvomyces; species Recurvomyces mirabilis. The sequence continues at coordinate 205,677 of NW_027041935.1, read as the reverse complement.
GTGCCACCAACCCTCGGCTGCCCAAGAAAATAGTCCACTGTCCGAGCATTCCCATCCGCGACTCTCATGACCTCGCCCTGTATCCTGCCGACTGCCCTCTGCACCATCCTCACGACCTCTGCAAACTCTCCAGGCTTCTCCTTCAACACACTACCGTGCTGCCGCAGCAGGCTTTCCAACCATAGGAAGTTCAGCTCCATGTGCGGTGAAGTATCTACCTCTTTCGCAACATGCCTGAGCAGTCGATCGAGATAGACTCGTGGTAGGTCTCGGACCACGAGCCCGATATCTGATGTGGGTACAGCGCGGTAGACACGAGTAATGAGCTTTGGATGATTGAGTCGAAAAGCCATGACGAGTGCTTTCAGCCATTGTCGCTGAGCGAGCGTCTTGAGCGTGCTTTCGGGTGTGACATCGACATCCAGATCGAAAGGATCAAATTGTACACCCGAATCAACGCTGTAGATTAGCAAACCTTCCGTGCTCGCGGCACAGAAGGCACGCCCTGTAGGGGAGAATGCCACGCCCGGTACACGGACAGCAGGTGCCGTCTTACGTTGCGCCGCGTCGCCCCTCTTGCTCCCAGGTAGACTCTTGTCTAGTCGATCTTCGAGGTCCGAGTTCTCGCCTACCTCGTCGGGAAGTGCTTGAGGCCCAGCTTCTGTTAGTAGTCTCGAGTTGAGGAATTCTTGCGTGCCTTCTAGGCTAAGATTGACACTGACGGTATACTTGTGCAGTAACACAGCAGTCTCGACGGCATATAGGCAGATATACTTGCTATTACCGCCTGCCAGTACGACACTACCATCGGCAGAGTACGTGATCGTATTAAAATTCTTCGTGCCGGCCACGTTAGCCGCAGTACGCCGATCAGAGACTTTGCGACCACCGGAGACATCTCGCCGGCCATCCGTCCCGCCTTCTTGTGTGCCCTCGCTCATGGACCAGAAGGTCAGCTGGCCGTCAAGGGTGGAAACAGCGATTTGTCTACTGTCCGGCCGCACGGCAACACAAAGGACGTCCGCCTGCAGCTGCAAAGGCTCGGAGGTCTGTGTTCGAGCAAAGACAGACCATATCCTGACAGTCCTATCCCAAGAACCAGATACCAAACTACTGCCGTTTGGCGCAAATGCTAGAGAGGCCACAGGACCTTCGTGGCCGGAGAGCTGATCTAATAGCTGACCAGTCTGTACGCTCCAGATATGAATGTCGAAGTCGTCTAAGCTACCAGCTGCTACCACGTCACCGGCAGGGTCGACTGCAATGGAGCTAAAGCTGAGCCTCTTTGGCGCAGTGAAGGTCCTGAAACATCTGTACCGGATGAGGTCAAATGCTCTTACACTGCCATCGAGTGAAGCCGTGAACAGTACGTTCCCACGACGAGCGAATTCACACGCTGTCACGCCAGATGTATGCTCGGTGAACGTGACAATACAGAATCCCGAAGCCGTGTCCCAGACCTTGATTTTGCCATCGTCTGCACAAGTGATGACACGATCGCCGCTAGGGCTGTATGTGAGTGCGTTCAGGCTGTCGAAGTGTCCTTGCTGCTTCAATATATAAGACTCGGATTGCCACTCCCACACTAGCAGCTGTCCAAGCGCAGAAGAGCCGAAGGCAAGCCACTCCCCTGATTTGTTGATCGAGACTGTGTCAATCTTCGATGCTGAAATCGAGAGCTTGTGTATCTCGCTAAAGCTTGGCAGCTCGTGCAGCATGAACAAGCCATTTGAGAACCCTGTCACCAATAGATTCGATGGCGCGTGGAATGCTGCCGTCGTGAGATTTGCTTGGTCCTGGAAGAAGTAATGTCGCTCGCTGATTCGCCATCGCTCATCATCTTCTGTCACCATTTCGAGATCGACGTCTGGCGGTGGTAGATACTGCCATCGAAAGAGAGCGCCGTCCTTGGAGATGGTCCAAATGGTCTCCTGATCGTTACTGAACCAGGCAGCATATACTGCGGTCCTATGCCCGGCAAGCGTGGTGGGTGTAAAACCTTCCTCAGGGTCTAAGCTCCATATTCGTGCCGTCAAGTCCTTGCTTGCGGATAGGAAGAATCTCGAATCGCTACTCCACTCGATACTCTGCACACTATCATAATGTGAGACATACTGTCGATATCGTACGAAAGGCGCGAACTCTAGCCCTCCGTCCTCGTCTTCGTTTTCCGCTGACTCGTGGGAGCCTGGCGTAGACGGCGTTCGCCACACCTCGATCTTGCGGCCAATTGCCACAGCGAAGTGTGTTCCGCTAGGCGAGAAGGCTAATGCCGAGATGGACCGGTTCTCCTTGTCTCGTAACGAAAAGCGATACAACACAATCCGCCTCTGAAAGTGGCTGAGGATTGCTTGGCCGCCTTCATCGATTGTTAATAGCAGTTGTCCCCGAGGGTGTAGCGCTATCCGTGCAACGTTGGTCCGATGTGCAAACGGTAGAGTATGTGATTTATTGTTGATGAGGTCGAAGACGGTCACGCGATTGCCGACAGGCGACAGTAGACATGTGCCATCATCCGTGTATATAAGATTGCCTTTGCGATATACGCTGCCGAGAAGATTTGAAAACTGCTGACAGTCAGTACTCTTCGCACAAGCAGATTCGGGGCTCATGATACTTTGAAGTCGGTCTTCATGATACAAGAACGCCTGTACGCCCGAAAGCACGATATAAGAACAGGAAGTGGATTATTGGTAGTAATATTTGCCTCCTTATGATCTTGATGCACAGTTTCTTCGTGATCGTCAAAATTTCGAGAAATGCTTAGTCACTCTGTCAACTAAGCATTTGATTGAACCCTGAACCCTTAACATTGGCGAATTGTCTCGTGCTTAATTACTGCAATATCACAACCACATATCTCTCCACAGTATGTTACCTCGATAACATTTTCGGAATATCCCATGCTCTACAATGGACGATCTACTGGGAGAAGACTGGCAGGCTCCGGCTAAGCCTACGAATAAGGCTCCTAACAACCCAGCAGCCTTCGCTTCCACTTACAGTAGCTACCGAGCCAGCCCAATGTTACAACCGTCTGCTTCTGGGTCAGCCTCGCCGCAGACCATCTCTCGACCATCGAGCACTGTCAATAACGCACCCAAGACGGGCGTAGACAGTTTTGGTAGTCTGCTAGGGAACAAAGCACAGAAACCAAGCAGTAGCACATTATCTATCCAGGACCGACAAAGGCAGCTAGTGGAGGAGAAGCGGCGGCAGCAGGAACAGCAGTCTCAACTATGGGATACTCTAGGAAGCGGCAGAGGGACACCGGAGGTGCGGGCCACGTCACCTGCCCCACCACATGCGCAGGAGGATGTTGATGATATCTTGGCTGCGTTCAATAAAGATGCGCCTGTCGATCGGGCGAGCCACATGTCACTGCCCGTCAGCTCGACCGCGACAAGTGGAAGGAATACTCCTGTAACAGTGCCGTATTCCCAATCATTTGCCAGCCACGAAGCTGGCTTCGAGGCCGACGACGACGACGACCCTTTTGGTCTGGCCGCAAAATCTGGTCGTGGTAACGGGCATACTATTGTCCCTGCTCAGCACGTGCCGGTCGATGACGATGACATTCTGGGCGACTTAGGTAAGCCAGCCGTCGAGCGGCCGCAAGAAAACAAAGCCTCCGAGCCACCACCTCGACGTCACGATCTGGGAGGCGATGGATTCAACGTATCCCACAAGTCAACGCCTGGAGACAGTGCGCTCGCTGAGCTGGTGGATATGGGGTTCTCAGCTGACGCAGCTACAATTGCATTGTCCGAGACCGGTGGCGACGTGCAAGACGCTGTTGGCTACCTTTTACAACAAGCGCATGAAGAGTCTAAGCAGAAGGCGCGATCTGAAGCGCAAGCCACGCGACAACGAAGTCCCGTCCATGGCGGAAGAAGTCCAATGCGAAGTTCACGAGGTGAGCATAGTGGAGGGCCAGCATATATGCGAGACGATGAGCGGTCGACTTCAGCTGCGCGGCGGCAAGACAGCAGATCTCCTGCAAATGGTGAGAAAGATGCTTCGCAGGTTGCGCAAGAACTTGGCAACAAGCTCTTCAAGGGCGCAAACTCGTTATGGAAAGCTAGTCAAAAGCAGATGGCGAAGACCATGTCAGACTTCCAGCAAGAACGCGATGCCAGCCAGCCAAAATGGATGCAGGAACCTAGCCCAGATACGAGTCGCGCCAGTAGTCAGCGTCGACAGCCGCCTCCGAAGCCTACTGCGAGGAAGCCTCCAGTCGATGTCACGGATGAGGCTGCAATGTTGGACACGCCACGAGAGCCTCAATTTCAGAAGCCTACCCGATCACAAGACATCGAAAGAGTCTCAGACCTTCCGCATAGAGGTCGTTCGCCTGTCGAAACTCTGCAACAGCGCTCACCACCTCAATCCAGGTTTGTGCAACAGCCTGTACCTCAGCAAGACAAGAGACCACCAACCAAGCTGAGGCGTGAAGAAGTGGAAGATCAGACCGGGCAAGCCTATGTTAGTCCCGCTAGGCGTAAGCGACCAACTCCACAGCCCACAGCACAGCCTCAGCGGGAGGTGGATCTGTTCAGCCCGGCACCAGTGCAAGCACCTGCGCCGACGCCGCCAGTAGTGGGAACAAGGCAGGCTCCATCTGTTGTGCGATCAGCACCGGCTATAAAACGTCCATCAGCACCGCCACGCGATCTACCTCCAGTATCGCCTTCTGCTCTTGCAATGTCAGCCAAGCATCGGAAAGCAGGTGGCGAGTCGTTCAAACGTGGAGACTACGCTGCTGCCCACGGGTCATACACCGCAGCTTTGACACCTCTACCTGCTACTCATCCGATCACGATTATAGTCTTGACCAATCGATCTTTGACTGGCTTGAAGACCGGTGAGGCAAAGACCGCAGTAGTTGATGCTGATCGTGCACTTGAGATCATTGGCTCAAGTCAAGGTGTTGGTGAGACCATCGATCTTGGTGGCGAAGGACTGAAGGACATGCGCGATTTCTACGGCAAAGCTGTTATGCGCAAGGCCGAAGCTCTCGAGCACATGGAGAAATGGACAGATGGTGCAGCGGCCTGGCGTCAGGCCATCGAGGCTGGCGTCGGAGGTGCTGTCAGCCTGAGAGGCCGTGACAGATGTGAGAAAGCTGCCAATCCGAAGGCTGCAGCGGCTACAACCAACGGCAGCGGAGCGAGACCTCCGGCCAAGAAAGCACCCCCTGCTCGGCCACTGGGCAATAGCTTGAACCGTCCTACCTTGACCTCACCATCTTCCGCCGCGGCAGTGACCAAGCTTCGCGATGCAAATGCCGCTGCTGAGAAAGCCGACGATGAGAAGTTTGCTCTTATTGACCAAGTCGATGCACGATTGACTGCATGGAAAGGCAGCAAAGCGGACAATCTCCGCGCTCTACTGCAAAGTCTCGACAATGTGCTATGGGAAGGGGCGGGATGGAAGAAGGTTGGTATGAGCGATCTAGTGATGCCGAACAAAGTCAAAATAGTGTATATGAAGGCGATTGGGAAGGTGCATCCTGATAAGGTGTGTTCCCCAAGCAAACACTCCGGATTTTACGTACTGACAGGGCTCTAGATACCGCAAGACGCCACTACCGAGCAGCGCATGGTCAGTGCCGCCGTATTCAGCACGTTGAACGAAGCCTGGGATAAGTTCAAGACAGACAATAAGCTCTGAGACCTTGCGAGGTGTATGTATGCAGCTGAGCAAACACTGTTGACCAATCCCTACCTTCCAGCAATCACATTTCAACTTAAGATGCCCTCTCACCAACAGCTCTGCGATCCTCCAGCTTGAATTAGGGTCAGGAGGCGGAGTTGTCCTCACCTCCTCATCCCGACAATTCACACAACTTCTTTCCTTTGTCAGCAGATTCATTCGTCTCTTTGTTTCTTCTTCCACCTCTATTCACCCTTTTGTTGCCAGGCAACAATGCATCCGGCTAACACTGCCCGGGAGCTAGAGCAGCCAACCAGCGTCGTCTCGATTCACGAAATTGTTGTCCTCAATTCACCATACCACAGCTATAATGCAAATGTTCACTCTGCACGTCCCGGGTCGACGTGATGCGGCTTGTTTGGCGCGTCAGACACGGAGGTGGGAGTGTCACTTGCAACCTATTAGAACCGTTTATATACGAAGGTCGAAGTCTTCTGGGAGACTTGATTCTACCGCCACGGACGAAACTTCGATCGACCACCTACACACGATCTACGACCCATACTCCATCATACAGCATACATCGCACCTAAAGCCCTTCTCTGCTGTTAACCTTTCAACCTTGTCAACAACCGATCCTCTGTCACTATCGGGCTCGATCACTCCCGCAATCAACCGAACATATCCAAGACAAACCTACAACCATGACCGTCACAACCATATCCTACGCTGCGTACGAGGCTGCTCAGTGGGAGGCGTTCCACTGGCGCGAGCAGAACCCATCCCGCGCCACGCAGACATACCCTCTTTACAGCCTCCTTCTACCAGGCGAACCATGCTTTGTGGACATCGAGTTCCAAAACTATCTCGTCGACGGCAGAGGTCCTCAGAAGCACCGCGTCGGTCGCATCGCCATCCTTAACACCAGGGGTGATGTCGTGCTCGATGCCTACGCTGTGTACAACAACGAGGACAACGTTAAGAAGTGCTTCGGCCCTATTTACTGGCAAGAGATGTTTGGCGTCACCAAGAGAGATCTGATCGTGGGTAACGGCGCCATCTGGGCTTCGAATGTGGAGAGGTGGGCCGCGAATATATTCAAAGATCGCATTGTCGTCATGCATGGGGGTAAGCACGACCGCTCCGCTTTCTATCTGACGCCAAACTTCTTTGATACCTCCACCATTGTCGACACCCAGAAACTCTATTATTACGAGCAGAGTAACGGCACCCCAGGGCTGAAGACCCTCGCGGCTAGGATCTTGGGCCGTGGGGTCTAGAAAGGCGCGCACACTCCAATCGAAGATGCTGACGCGACCCGTGAACTCTACCTCCTCAAGCATCCATACGATCGTGCCGCCGCTCAGGCTAAGCTCGACGCTGAGAAGGCTACGGATGCTCGCAAGGCGGCTCGTAGCCTCAAGAAGCCTACGGGCAGCCAGAAGAAGAAGGCTGCTAGAGCGAAGAAGATGGCAGGGACGGCGCAGGCTACGAAGGCTTGACATTAGTAAATGCTGGACGAGAGAATGTGGATAATAGGGGCTGAGAGATGATCATGCGAGCGACGTGCCCTTTGGTAGAATGACGGGTTGTGGTACCACGACTGCCATAAGGGATGGTACATGATGCTTGCTTTTGCTTGGGTTGTTCAGGGTGAGCGTAGCATGCTCGGGTTGTCACGCATTACGACCTTGTCATGACACTTGCTGCATGGCTCATATGGCGTTTGCTCGTTTATAGTTAGAACGACAGTTTTACAAAACAAAGATTGCAACACCACAGAAGTGCCTCGTTGATCTGAACACCAAGAAGCGAGTCTAGAGTGGCATCGTACCCCTAGTCTACATAGATCTAAGCACCAAGAGCCATATTCTATTCCGGTCGTGTTGATCAGCGCACATGTTCTTCTAGTCACTATGTGTTGTCTTGTAATCTTAATATCGCTTGCTTTGTGTGCCGCGCGAGTCCCGGTGCTGCGACATCACGAAGCCTGCTTAATGCCCGGGGTGTGATTTGTAAGATGATCAGCAATTCTTGATGCGGCATGGAAATTGACTGTTTTGCAGTGACATGTTCAGCTGATGGGAGCGTAAGGTCGCCGTATTGGACAGATCAAAGCTGTGGCGTGACGACGTCTACAGGAAGAATCGCTCGTCAGATAGTATGCTTTCCTTGTAGAATGACATGAGGTCATTCGTGAGGTTGATGAAGTCCACGAGATGGGGCATGATTGGTTGGTATATTGGGAGGAATTCGTCTTCTGGGTAAATGTTCTCCCGGAATACGAAGTGAGCGTACGGCGCCGCATACCCTGTCTTGAGCCTGAAGTACTGTGGAAACTCGACAGCTCCGGGAATGATGCGAAAGCACTCTGCGGGTCTGTTCTCTAACAGACAGCCATTGAAGAACTGTATAGTGGCCGTGAGCATCGTGGCCATAGCGAATCGCCCCAAGTGCGCTCTCATACTTGGTAGGAACTCTAGATGAGAACGGAGAATCGGATGAGAAGGTATTTTGTGCTGCAGGAGGTCCATGGCAAAATTGCCCAAATCCGTTGACATCTGCGATCCCAAGTCGTCGACCAGGAATAGAAACGTTGAGAAGATAGACATATCACGAAGGGCAGGACTTGTAAGAAAGCTGAAAGATCGGACCACGCCGTCACAAAAGTAGGGAACCCTTTTCATCGCATGGTCGATAGCGTCACGAGGCCATGGAACGCTCTCGAATTACTTGGCAACGGTTGACTGCGTCTCTCGTACAGGGTCATCAAGAGCAGCTGGCATGGAGAAGTCTGCTTCGTCAAGGAAGTCCTCCAAGATCTCCCGGATCGTGGTCTTGGAGTAGGGGTCAGTCTGTCGTGCCAGGACCAGTCTAGATTTCTGCACGGTGGGATGAGGGAGTTCTTGGGACTCGACGCAAAAAACATGATTTTGAATCGTGCCGGTGATTGGTCCTCTACTTTGTATGCGAGCCATGTCGTGGATCCCTTTGCAATAGCGGAGACGAGGTCTTGGTCTTGGTGATGGCCGCCAAGGTACATGTGTGACAAAGCTCAATTCCTCTCTTCTTACTCAATCAGCAGTGGCTGCTATATACCCGCCACTGATCAGACTCATTCCACGTCAGCACATTCACCGTAGTAAGACGTAGATTAGGCACCTGTGTTATATCGCGAGGCTTGCGATCAAGCACGAATCTGCGCTACAGATCTTTCTGAGCTCTAGTGCCACTCCCAGCAGGAGATACTTTGACTGCCTGAGGATAAGAGAATAACGAAGCCGCGTTGAATATTGATGCACCAGGATTGCACCGGACTATTATTTGACCATGTACGTGAACATATCAGCGTCTGCATAGTACAGTCAGCTTGCAAACCACGAGTGTATATGGAGACAAGCGGTGCATGGGCAAAACCTACAAAACAGCCGATCGGTAGCCGTATCTGAGTAGGCTGCATTGAATCCATGCGCCGGCATTATTACCACCTACTTGGTACTCTGCCTCAGCAGCCCACGAATGTCCTCCCAGTGCTTTGCCACAAATGCCTCGTTCGCTGCCCTATATAGCACGACGTTCTGGTCGCTGTCCACGAGCTTGTAGAGCTCACTCGTCTCGTCACTCAGCGCCGCAGGCAAGACGTACAACTCATGATTCGATTCTGTGACACCGACCCAGCGTCGGAAAGCCCGCACGATTTCGGTAGCATTCTTGCCTTCCTTGCCTGTCGCGGTCATGATCGCTTGCTTGAGCCAATCTTCAGCTTTCCCGTGAGCTATCTTCCGGCGCAGGACGCCAGCTCTAAGATCACGGGTCAGCTCAAAGTAAGGAAGCGATGTATTGATTGTGATTCACTCACTTCTTCTCATGCTCAGCGGCCTTGCCAAACTTCTCCAATGCCTCAAGCAGTAGCAATTGGCGCACGTCTGTCATCGACATGCCCTCATACATCTCACCACCACGTGGGACAGTATGTATGCCCTCCCGGAAAAAGTTCTTGTAAAGCTTGGGCTTGCCTTGATACTTGACCTCAACATTCTCAGCCTCGTCAGCTTTAGCGAAGACAATGGCTCCTCCGAGCAGTAGTCTGCAGGAGGATAGCCATGTATAGAGGTCCTGAAGGGTGTCGAATCCCAACTCATAGCGGTCAACAGGCATGTGCATGAAGCCCATGACTTCGGCAGGATCGCTGGAAAGCCAGATCATGCCACTCTTGTCTGCGATGTTGTGTAGATTCATCTTTTTGGCTTCATCGAGTTCCGGCAGCTGAAGCCACAGGCCATCACCATGAACCGAGCAGCCCACGTCACGGATGATACGACCCAGTATCATACCAACGCCGCCATAAGAGGCCAAAAAGCTGCGCCAAGCAAAGGCTACTAGCGGAACGACTTCCAAGTCGATTTGAGCGCAGGGTGGAGATGTACTTGTGGCATCGCTTCCACCGCCGCTCGTAGTGAGCTGCTTGGGCTCTGGTCGACGGCTGTCAGGCTTCGTGTATACTGCCAGCTCCGGACCGTTTGCCGAGCCGTCCTGGCGTGCTGCAAAAGAGCATACTGACGGGCCACTCTTCACTACAGCAGTGGCACCAACTGCATTAGCCAGGTCGATGAAGTTCACCTTCTCATCCGTAGCCAGTAAATAGTCGATATCGCCGTAGGATGTCTTCTCGGGCGCTTCTTTCAGGACCTCGACCAAGACAGCTTCACCAAGATGTGTTCGGATCTTGCTGAGGTAAAGATTCTTGAGCTGATCGTAGTGCACCTGGTCCAAAGGTTGAATGTTCAGGACGTAGCCTTCAGGGGCATGAGCGGCAGCAAAGGCTTTGCCTCCCATACTGTTCGCAGTCTAGCCGTGTTGTCTTGCTGGGATGTAGTGTTTCCGCATCGATGTGGTACAAGCGGAAACGATCGAGGATTTGCTTCAAACAGAAATTGAATGGGCCGTTTGCACCGGCATGACACACGCTCCAGGAGTCAGATGCTGCGGGAAACGCCAGCACCCTTTCACAGTGATCGACCTACCAAAGAGTGCATCGCTTCTGGATATGAGCAGCAAATTGTTTCGCGACGACGTGTGCTTGTGGCAGTTGTCTGGCGCATATTACGCGCCTTCGCCTCTTGGTCGTGCTTCATGATGCATGTGATCAGTCTTTGGTACACGCAGGATCTACGGCACCGGTACCAGCACTGGAGATATCCAAGTAATACTTGACTTAACGATGCTCGATGCTGATGATAACGTTGATAGCAAATAGATGTAGGCCTGGTGAGGGTGAGGTTCGCAACGCGCAGATCAGACCAGACGATCGCGTCAAGCACTGTCGAGGCACGTGCAGGCGTGATTTGTAGATCCGTACTTTTCCATGCATGCAGAGACGGAATGTATTTATTAGCTAATGAAGCTCGAACTGTCAACACTACGGAACCGAACAATGTGCTCCTTCAGGACTGGGCGAATGTGAATCGATTTCCTGCACCAGTGAGAGGAGTCAGGACCCAGACAGACTAGGAGAACAGGACCGCGAGAGTTCACGGCAGAATGAAGTTCGCGAAAGACCTGGACGACAATGCGGTGCCGGAGTGGAAAAGTCAATACCTTGACTACAAGCATGGAAAGAAGAAGCTCAAGGCTGTGACCAAGGCTATTCGGAATGTTGAGAAGCCAGAGGACAAGGAGAAAGTGGGACGCAAGAGTCCCTTTTCATCTCTGAGAGATGCGCCAGTACACAGTCTGTTCCAGCGCGAGCCCCGGATACCAGCTCCTCAGCCTGAGACTCGTGACAGCGACAGGAGCCACACACCGCTCTTCAAGACAAGGTCGAGAAGCGAAGCGCCGAGTCCTCAGGCTCGAAGGCGAGAGGAGGAGCAGGAGGATGGCAGTCATCAGGTCAAGACATTTCCCATGGACATCAACGAGCGTAGTCCTCTGCGCACGAAGAAGGATCAGGGACCGAAGTTGACTCGCTATGGTAGCATCATTGGTACTCCTCCAGACGCAGATACTCCTGTCATGGCTGCTTTGAGGCAAGCTCCTTCACTTACACTGCCCGATCCTGCCATTCCATCCCAGTCCGACCCTGATTACGATAGGCCTGTAAGTCCTGGATCTCCTGTAGCCGTCTCCAAGCCACCACCGTCCCAGCTCGCCCACACCGGAAATGCATACCAGGTTACCAAGCCCACGGATGGTCCACCATCGAGCGCACTGTCAACACGCCTACAGGCATTACGTACGCCAAAGCGTGCCAATTCCACACCCGACGGAGGCAACAGACCTTTCGTGAGGCGCATGTTCTCTATCGCACCGACCAACTCTGGCCCGAGTTCAGGGCGTGATGTGGCTCTGGAACAATACCGTGAAGTCGACTTCCGACAAGCAGAATTCTTCCTATTTCTGGACAAAGAGCTCGGCAAGATCGAGAAGTTCTACAAGCAGAAGGAAGACGAAGCAGAGGCAAGGTTGAAGGTGCTACGAGAACAACTGCATGTCATGCGCGACAGGAGGTTGGAAGAAATCTTAGCCATGGAGCAGAAGCACAAACACCCACCCCCAACAGCAACTACAGCTCCTCCTGTAACCGGCGACGGTGGCCACATCGATTGGGTGCCCACCCTGCAGGTACCTCCAAGTCGCACCGGTCTAGAGACAGCCACGGACGACCAAGCAGTAGCACGTCGTTCGCACCCCTTCAAAGCAAGCATAGAGGTGACTCGAGACGCCTTGGAGAAAGTGAAACCGGGCCACGTAGGCAAGACATCCCAAGCAATGAACCAGCTCAGTTCACCCGCACGCGCACTCGGCGTGGGTGCAGGACAGGAACATGATCCCAGCCAGGATTATACTCGTCGACCAACGACACATACCGTGCCATACCGAGTAGCGAAACGGAAGCTCAAGATCGCTTTAGGCGAATACTATCGAGGTCTGGAGCTTCTGAAATCGTATGCCCTGCTCAACCGGACGGCATTTCGGAAAATCAACAAGAAGTATGATAAGGCGGTTAATGCTCATCCGAATTTGCGGTATATGGCCGAGAAGGTCAACAAAGTAAGTACATATCTCATTATTCTATGTCAGTGCTTGGCTACTGCCATCCGCTACAATTACGTTTGGCAGTCGCTAGTCGATGGAGATGTGCTTTCCTTGCAGCCTCTCTCCATTCTATTGTCGTAATATACTACAGAACGGCACAGAAGACGACATTTCGACGGAAATTTGAGCTGATCAACCCTGACAGGCGCATTTTGTGATGAGTACGACTCCCGACGACCTCATATCACAAACAGAAGACCTCTACGCTCGATACTTTGAGCGAGGAAATCATAAAATTGCCGTCGGGAAGTTGAGAGCCAGAATAGCTAAAGCGGGCAACTACACAGGTCCCGTTTTCCGTACCGGCATCCTCCTCGCCTTGGGAGCGGTGTTCGGCATTCAAGGTATGTGAGATGCCCCCAGCACCTCAAGAAGATCCTCCATCTTGGGTATAGATCACTAATGATACATACGCACAGGCCTGGTCTACAGCGTTCTCCGCCTTAACGACAAATCACGTGCTATGGACACAGAGTTCCTCCAGCAAATTTATGCTGGCTGGTTCTTGATCCTGGCCTCAATCCTGGCATTCTGCTTCGATTGTGCGGTGTTTTCGAGGTTCAGGGTCAATTACCAGTTCATCTTTGAGCTGGACAATAGGCACATGCTGCACTGGGAGCAGCTGGCGGAGATCCCATCGTACGTGTTCCTATCGGATTGTATTCTCACCCGTCAAGGCCTCCTTCTCCATCTTATCGTATATGTTCCTGTCCCGGTTGAGAGCTGACAGTTCTCTAGCTATTTCTGGTTCCTGCTCGGCTTTTTCATGTGGTGTAACTTCGGTCCCTTCGGCACAGTGAGCAACATGTACGTCTACTGGCCAGTGATCCTCGTTGGTCTGTCGCTACTACTGCTTTACTGTCCACCGCCCTTCTTCTATCCTCACAGCCGAAGTTGGTTTATTAGTAGCAACTGGAGACTTCTACTAGCTGGTATCTTCCGAGTCGAATTTCGAGATTTCTTTTTGGGTGACATGTACTGCTCGCAGACATATGCCATGGGTGAGTGTCTCCACTGCGTGGATGGCCAGTTCGTGATGGGTCACCAGAGCATTTTGGAATCCGGATTGTGCGATGGCGGTGCTGACTATTCATAGGCAACATCGAGCTCTTCTTCTGCCTCTACGCGAAACACTGGACCAATGGAGGACAGTGTACATCCTCACATTCACCTCTACTAGGCTTCTTTCAGACTCTTCCCGGCATATGGCGATTGTTGCAGTGTGTAAGACGTTATTGGGACAGCAAGATGTGGACGCACGTGGCCAACGGAGTCAAATATTCCTTTACAATTCTCCAGTGAGTGATGAATCCCACAACACACTGGAGGGCCTTTGGCTAGCTCAAAATGACACGTTGAATTCGAGGACTAACAGCGACTAGATACGTCAGTCTCAGCCTCTGGCGCATCCACAGGGGTGATGGGTATATGGGCTTATTCATTACCATGGCGCTCATGAACAGCCTGTACTGTTCTTTCTGGGATCTGAACTACGACTGGTAAGCCTTGAGGCACTACATGTATATACATTATCTGATCGGACGCTAATGATGCTGCAGGTCTATGCCGCTTAATATCAACAGCAAGCCATATCCGTTCTTACGCAAAACATTGGCGTATCGCAAGCATGTTTGGTGGTACTATGCAGCTATGGCTGTGGATGTGCTCTTGCGATTCAATTGGATCTTTTATATCATTTTCCAGCATGACACCCAGCACTCGAGGTACGAAATGGCAGGCCGGGGCCCTCTCTGCAGGCTACATTCTCATCAAAGCGTTTGGTATACATGCTAATCTTGCTATAGCTTGGTAAGCTTTCTTGTCTCGTTCTCTGAAGTGATCAGGCGAAGCATTTGGGTCTTGTTTCGAATCGAGAACGAACACTGCACCAACATCGGACGATCTCGCGCTGCGCGCGACCCAGAATTGCCATTCGACCTGCCACCGTCGGAATCGACCAGCATACAACAGGCCGATGGACCGGCGGACGACACAAGAAGCTCGACGAGCGGACGAGACGACATCGAAACTGGCAATGCACCATCCCTTCGCCACAGACGGCCAGGAGTGGCTCCTCCATCGACTGAATCACCCGTGTATCGTGCTCTCCAACGAGCTGGGACGACATTCATATCAGCGCATGCTATGGATTATGAAAAGAAGCGTGTGGTGCAGCCAGTGGATGAGGTGGACGACGATGATGAGGACGAGAGTGAGGATGACTGAGCATATCTCGACAGTACCATTTGGTATATACAATCTCAGAGTTGACGGCTGTACCTCAACGTCTTTTAATAAACCTCGAGAGATCGCCTTGTTACACAGCACAGTACCCGCCATCAACCGTAATGTCTGTGCCAGTGGTGTAGCTAGATGCATCAGACGCGAGGTAAAGATATGCTCCCTTCAGCTCATGTGCCTCGCCTTCTCTGCCCATGGGTATCTTGCCACGCCAGATGGCCTTCGTCTCTGGCGGCACGAAGTTCGAAATCTCGGTCGCCATATAACCAGGCGAAATGCTGTTCACTCGTGCGAATTTGACCCACTCCACAGCAAGCGATTGGCACAAATGCCGCACGCCAGCTTTGGCGGCGTTGTAGGCTGACTGAAGTTGCGGAATGTTTGCAACGTGCCCACTCATAGATGACGTGGCGATGAAGCTGCCGTAGCTATAGTTCTGCAGAGCTTCACCAGTCAGGCTCACGCCACCGTTCTCGTACTGCTTACGGAAGATCTCGCCGGCTGCTTTGGCGCTGTAGAAGACAGAGTCTAGGTCCGTGGCGACGACTCTGTGATAGTGCGAGAGCTCGCCATCGATCATTCTGCCTTGAGTCCATGGTATGCCTGCGTTGGCTACGAATATGTCTAGACGGCCATTGAAGTCCTCCGCGATTTCATTCATGACCTTCTTGACGTTCTCGTAGTCTGTCACGTCAGTCTGGTAAGCCTTGCCTACGACGAGTCAGCTCTGTCATGGCTCACTCCATACTTCTTCTCGACCTCGGCAGCTCGATCCAGTGCTTCCTTGTTGCCATGATACCAGATGGCTACATTGGCACCAGCTTCAGCAAATGCGTGTACGACCTGGAGACCAATGCCAGCGCCGGAACCGGAAACGATGGCCGTCTTATGCTTGAGACTGAACAACGGCAAGACTTGGGTTTCTTTCGGTGCTTTGGTGTTGTATTGCCGGAAGACACCGTTCTTCATCGAGCTGTCCTCGGGCGCCTGCTTCTCCGCTCTTACCATTACCATGATTAGCAGCTATGACCGGTTTTCAATTAAAGTAAACGATAGGGTTGTAAGACGACAGTGTTGTACTTGTGGAAGTCGAATCGATGACCAATGCCCGTTGCTGTTGCTGTGGCGTCGAGATGTGGCTGCGACAGAAAATCGATCCGTTCTTCACTTGAAGCTCGCCGCCTGTCCTTCTTTCCCATCACAACATCATCAATGTTATCATCGAGGCTAGCCAGGCCCGGGCAGACCTCAAATGCCAAGTCTAGTCATTGTGAGTCGCAAAGTATGCCAACCCATATCATCACCGGCAAGATAGGTAAGACGAAGACACATTCATCGCTCCCTTTTTACCCTATATCTGCAAGAAGTCATGGTAGATTCGATGCTCTGGTAGTCTCGCAATACGAGTCTCGGAAGCCTTGACAGTATACATGAGAAGCAAGAAACATGGGCTGTGAGCTATCGGTGTGGTGCAATTTGCCGAGCCAGAGGCAACATTCCATTGCCTACCTCTTGTGGCCACGGCCCGCATACCGCGCTGGAGCATAACAACATGGCTGTGGACCTCTATCAATATGGCTGGCCAAGGTAATCGAGAACCAGAGTGGCTAGTCTAGGGAGTCGGTCATGGCAAGCACCACACGCGGAATCTGGACAGCCCCCTCCTCGAGCGATGTGCTTCACTGATGGTAGACCTAATCCGTATCATGGTACCTTTCATGAAGATGTTCCTCCGAATGCTGGCACGTAATCCGCAGAATCACGTAGATCCAGGATCACAAGGACAAGCCGGTAGCATGGCCGCCCAAGGCTCAGCAGATGCCGCTGGTAGCTCGACCAGTACGCCGATAACAAGCTCATCCGCGTACCTAGGAATAGGCGTTGGCGTGGGAGGAGCAATCTTGATTGCTATAATGGCTGTCGGGGTCCAGATTCTGCGCAAACGGGCACAACATCGACGAGCCGTCACGGAGCTTGAAGATCAAAGTGAGCACATCACAGTGGCAGGCGCGATGCAGGAAATTGGCGAAGTACCGCGGCCTGTCAGTGTGACTCGCTGTGGTCCGCTACATCCACTACATGCGCAAGCTGGTTGGGGCGCTTTGTCTTCTAACGAGACGGTGCACGAGTCCGAGCCGATTACTCGGAGAGGTGGTAAAAAGCGCAATTCGATCTCGTTGCCGAGACGAATACGTGAGAAGACGATCCCGCTGAAGCGACTGAAGCATCTCTCTGCGATCATTGAAAGTCCTCGGAGCAGAACAGTAACATCACCTGCACATACGAAAACCCTGAACAAGACGACGACACCTGCGAAGTCGGCACGCACATCAACATCGACAAGGAAGAAGACGATTCTTATGATCGCAGCGGAAGATGATGACGAAGATGTCTTTGTCATGCCTGGAAGCCCGAAGCCGCATGTTCTGCCCTCTTTCGCCATTCGATCGCCAGGGATGTATGGTGCCGCTATAGCAAACGACGATGATCGACCAAGACCTTCACGATCCATCTCGGTCGGGGCTCTCCAGATACCCCTATATGTCGCGGCTGATTCACTGACCCTCGACCGTTCCAGTAGACCACAGATGCATACTCGGTCAATCAGTCTAGGTGGACCGCAGAGCCGTCCACCCTCGGGACCTGTACCGCCATTGCCAGCATCTGTACCACCCAATTTGCCGAGGAAGAGTAGTGACGACACGAACAGATGTGGTGTCTGTGTGTCTCGCATGTCGTCAAGCAGCCAGGAATCTGCCAGTAGCTCAGTATTGGTTATTAGTCCGATCTTGAAGGTCCATGAGAACGACAGAGCCATCAGCTCACCCACTGTCGAACAAGTGATAGCAGACGACGACAGTGCTCAGCTCAAGACTGTCACGAACAGACAATGGCAGAACCCACTCATCACTGGACCACGACCAATGGAGATACCACGAGTCTACGAAGACACTACCGCAGGCGCACGCGAGCGTAGCCATCACCACAACGCGTCAATACATAGCAATATAGCCCGCTACAGCACCCTCTCCTATCGCCAATCTTCACCTAGCACAATCTCCAGTCTCGATAACGACGACGCATTGATCACGAATCGCCTCTCGATCCCTCGGATCGCCACTGCAGATCGCGTAAGTATATCACGAGTTTCTTCCTACAATAGCCTCAGCCCATCCGCGTCTTGCTCGGCGCCAGCAACATCAAGTCACGTGGCCGCACATGGTGCTGTTCAGAAGATCACCACTCCACGCAAACCCGTCCGCACAAGCGGCAGTAGTGTTTCAGCCAACGGCTCGCCCGCCGAGAAACGCAAACCTCCTGTCCTCCGCGATATAAGCGGTAATGCTAATACTGGACTCACACCGTCGAGACGGACGAGCAATAGTACTTCCCACAGCGCCCGAAGCAGTAATGGCAACCCGTTCCAATGGGACCAGAGTCTGCCTTTGCTCAAGCCTTCCGCTTTGAAAGGCAGCCCAAACAGTAAAGGTAGCCGAGGTCATAAGAGGCAGAACTGTGTGAGGATTTCTACTTTGACGCCCACGATTCTAGGACCTCCAGTATTGAGTCGATCGACAAGCCCAAGTTTCATGCAGGGTATTGATGAGGAAGAGGAGGACGGTGAGCATGTGGCACCTGATGGGGAGGGACAAGGGACTAGGACGAGGTCGAGGGCGCTGCCGAGACTGAGCAGTGGAAATAGTCTGCTTGCTCCACGATTGCAGGCCACGACATCCACTATGTTGTATCAGACGTCGCTCACGCCTTCCTCCCCGACACTTAGTATGTGGACTGCCTACCAAGAGCAGCAGCAGTCTACTGGTATGGCTGAGATCGATCTTGTAGAGATGCAGCCCTCAGATTCGCACTTTCCTGCCTCACCACTATCTGCAAAGGACCGATCGGCTTCAAGACTGTCTGTACAGTCTTCTGTCAGTGGGCTGAGTATACCCATCTTCCCGCCACCAAGCCGTGCTACAGTCGGTGGTCTACACTTGCAGGAGACAGTACCCGTGTTCTGTCTTTCACGGCCATCCACTGATGACGAAGAACAAGAGGAAAGTGATGTGGCACAGAGCTCGAGTCCGCCAAGACTCTTGCATGCGTCTTTCGATGAACCGCATGGTCAAGAATCACCAGTCATACCAGAGAAGTCGGAGTACTTCCCTTCCAGCCCTCCACTACCTGTCAGTAAGGACGAGGAGTACGATCCAGCCTGGCGAGGCCTTCTCCTCATACCCAAGCCTGCACCTGAAGCAGATATGCTCGGCAATGGTAAAGGAGTAGAGTACGATCCGACGAGCCCTCTCTGGCCACCAACAGTAATGGACTCAGATCCCACCGCTGAACATAGCTCACCAGCATTCCCCTTCACGACCACTGCTAGCAACAACACAATGGGAGGAGCAGAAGAAGATGAACACGTTTCACCACACAGCAGGCCTACCACTTACGGTGGAGATCTACCAGATACACCACCTTGCTCACCTAAGTCCAGGCCAGTTGATACTACGACCCACGTCTCCGACAGTACGCTACTGGCACAGCTTTCGCCACCTCGAGTCCGACCAGCACGGCTAACAGCAGCAGAGAAATTGACAAGCGCGAACGCTTCGGTGATCATGGCTACGATACCCGAGAGCCCTCCCATTATCGGCTTCCCGACCGCTGTGCCCATCCTCGCTCCACCAAGTGAGGACACAGCACAAGCCACCATCCCACTGCCGCGTCGAGGCCGCGCAGCGTCTCATACTTCATGTTTACGCCCTCTACGTCCCGCTCCACCGCCACCTCCAATCCTCGGTCTCGATACAACCACACCCCAGCCTCTTCACATCCGCAACCCATCCAATTTGAGTCCACAGGGTCCAAGAAGTGAACCAGCCAAGTCTGTTCTCAAGTCTGCTACCGCACTTCGACGTATGAATTCCGAAATCGATGTTGAGACTCGTGGCGCGATGAACAGAGCCAGTAGACAGTACGTCCGCATGGGAAGGGAGGCTAGTCCTTTACTACCATGGATCGGCGCCACGAAAGTTGGAGCTGAGCCAGGCTTTGGTGGAGGTGTGGTAGGAGACGAGCGTATGGCTGACCTGTTCGACTTTGATTTCGGATCCAGCATGTCTGCTGGAGCGGAGAGGGAGCTGAATGGTAAGAGTGCATTAGATGACGTCGATTTCGAGGCGCTTGGATCAAGGCTAGATGGCGCATTATCTGGCTTCGATACCGTTGGCCTCGTTGCCTCGTCTTCATCGCCTCCGATGGATTTCAAGGATGTGGATTATGGTTCCGGTGTAGAAATTACCTACCAGTCGCGAAGCGGAAGAAGCGGAAGTGTGTGGGAAGATGGCGAATTATTCTGGACTAAGCGCCCCAGATTCTCTTTCACGCCCTCCTCACCACCTCTTGATGTGAATGTTACGCCGATGAAAAAGCTGTACAGTGGTCGTGCTGCGGCGTGGGAGCGAGAAGGCTCGAGGACGCCGACGCAGCAGATGGATATCTTGCTTGGGTTGGATAGACCGAGTAGTATTGTCAAGACGCCGAAGAGTCTCTATGATTCTGATGGATTTTTGAAGACGTAGATAGATTGAGCAAGACTTCCTTCTGCCACAAGAGAAAGTTCCGATTCAGTCTTGGCGTGTCTTCTGTATCAACCAAGCGAAGGCTTGTTCGTGGGAATGCTGATGAGTGCGAAGGCATCAAGGTTTTGACGTGGGCCTCCTTCTTTCGACAGACATATCTTCCCATGATGAGCCTCCTTCATACAATGGAAGCAGAACACTGTTTGTGAAGATCTCACAAAGGCCGGAACCCACAGAGGTTGTGCAGGATCTTGTGCACGGGTAGATATATGTACCCAGCCGGCACATACCTGTAATCATGCTATTGCGTTCATATGGCTTTCGCCAGAATACGCGGGGCAGTTCATCCCGTCCTCTGCCATTTCCCATCATCCTGATCGCCGTCCTCCGCATCAAGATCGGCGGCCGTTCTTCTAGTACCGGCACCTGCTCCCAACGGCACAATCTCCTCATCCTCTGCTCCTTCAACCACTGTCATACCCTCCGGCATGCGAAAGTTCCCATCCTCGTCCATAAGGTCACCCATATTCTCGCTAGTAATCCACCCACTAGCCCCCGGTGCCATCTCATCAAACGCTCCTTCCTCATCTGATCCTTCCGGATTCGGATCTGGATTGAGCTCTTGGCAGGCGGATATAGCTTCGTATAGACGTTGTTCAGGTGATGTAGCGCGTCCGTTGCCGTTCGGGTGCTCTTGCTCGACCGAAGTTGTGGTCTCGCTCATCCCTGCCGCGTTTGGCACGATACGTAGTGTAAGGGATTCAAGGTCCTCGTCGGCGGTCATGTTGGCGTCGGAGAGGCTGAGCTGAAGGAGTACGGCATCCCGGTCTTGGGCGTGAAGGGTGATGGTTGTGTATGGGAGTTGGATGCCCGTGTTCTTCGCTGTCGACCAAAGCGTGAGGTGTCGCGTCGCGACCCAAACGTCGATGCTGGCGATCTCCACATCCAGTTCGTCATCATTCGTGTTGTCTCCTAGTGCAGCGAAGTCTGCTTGTGTAGCTAGCTCGTCCCGTGCAATACGCAGCTTGGAGTTCGCGCATTGCAGATGCAGCACTGCTCGACCACCAAAAAATGTGCCAGGTGTTTGTTCTTGGTGTGCTGAGAGTTCTGTGAAGTCATTCGCACGCGGCGCAATCCTGATCGTTTCATATGCCATTGGTAGTGCGAGACGTTCTAGGCGAAAGGTCCAGATCCTTTCGGGCTTCTACACAATCGTGGTACCGGAAATTAGCTGCATTCGCGAGTCATGTAAATGTCGAAGGTCAAATGACGTAGTAATCACGTGGCCCTCATAGCCCGACGCGTGAGATCCGCCTGATATGTTGGAACAATTTCATACTTTTTGCTGCGTGGGGCGTACACTGTTATCAGATGTTCAATCGCTCAGCCACAGAGGTATGGAGAGCATGAGCAGGAAATTGGAAGCTCTGTCATTGACAGAGGCTGTGGATGCCGACAAGAGCGAGACCGGCACCCCCGATGTGACGGAGCGAAATACCAGGAGCCCCCAATCCATCCTGTCTAGCGGAGCAGTATCGAAGTATATCGTAGGCACTCCATGCTTTCCGTCCATTGTCGAGCTTTGGCAAGTTGTCGTATCATGACAACGTCGTGCAGCTCATAGACGTCAAGCTCGCCATGGCGATAGCCACATTTCTTGATGGCGAAGGCTGGTGCCTCACCTTGTTCGCCGTATCGCCATGTCATGCCCGGAACTATGATGCGATGCTCTGAGGTACCGCCCGCACACCGATGCATGTTCCGAGGCGATGAATTGTACCACCCACTCCACAAGATAGAACCCTTCAAACATCTCTCCAACTGAGCGATATGGCCTTCCAGAGATGAGCATTGGCAGGGGCCATGAGATGCGATGGCAGACTTCTCCGATAGAACTAAGGAGTCTTCATTGGCAACGCGACAGTATTAACATTTGTCAGGCCGGTTGTGACATCGCCGTCTTCAAATCAGATGTACGAGAAGCCGATATCAAGAGCTTTTGCGTAAGGACGCAGCCTTACCAGATGGTGGTGGCGCAGCACGTCCATCGTCCATCGCTGTTGCATAAGGCCACCGGACTGCAAGCGCAAGGCTATTACGTTCGCGGTATCTCATCTCGTGTATGTTTCGGATGAGCCCAGAGCAATGCAGCGGTATTCATCGACATACGAGGGTGACAGTGGTAGAAGGTAGACTGAAGTGAAGGGTGATGTATGCAACGTGACCCACATTTTCAGCCACACCTTCCTGATTAGTCCAGCCAACGTGATAGCTCCTGCCTGGCGACTGGTCACCTGCAACCAACAGCTGTGCTACCTCGACCACGAACGCACTGACACCCCAGCCTTGCCTCAATATAAGACGTTCATAGTCTCCGAGTCTCCATTCACATATCATCACCCAACAAGAGCATGGTACGGAACGCCGCTTCGATGCAGTCACTCCGCGAGAACATGGCCGAGTGCGCTATGCACTCGCCGCCCAACACGCAGCCACGGCCTGCCATGATGCCAGCCCAGCAGCAACAGCCAGAAGCATCGGTCAACCTCAACCAACCCACACAGATCGTCGGCAGCGATGCCTACACTAAATGGCTCATGACTCGAGTAGCTACTGGTGTCGCTACACCAGAAGAGCAAGCCATGTGGCAGCAGCACGTGAATATGGTCAAGTCGAAGCCCACGCCCGCTCCTGCTCTCGCAACAATGCCTCCGTCTGCTCCGCCGCCACCTCAGAGATACAGCGCAGCCCTTCACGAGTCTCGTGCCGGTACCCAGCCGTGCGTCTTTGGCATCCCAACTCTGGGCTCGTCGTCCGAGACTCCACTTGTCTGGGAGCCAGTGAACCCACCCAACATCGCAGAAATGTCACCACACGCCCTCCAGGACTACCAGATGCAGCTGATACTGTTAGAGCAACAGAACAAAACGAGGAATCACATGCCTAACAACGAAGTGAACGAGATAAAAAGTTCAGCACTAGCGATGAAGTCACACCAGTCACCATCCACTTTTGTGTCGCCAAGTCCGTACGCAGAGCGGGGCTTCAACGAAAGTGCTCGTCAGGACTACGAGATGCAATTGATGCTTCTTGAGCAGCAGAACAAAAGGAGATTGCAGATGACGAGGCAGTACGAAGCCACACAATCTGACCTTGCAGCTGGTACGAGCAGCTTCCACCAGAAGCTGGCAGCTAGTAGGACTAAGCCGGCTGTGACAGCAGTCGGTGGAGGACCGTTTGGTGTGGTGCCCCATCACGCCATCGCACCTGCGGCCCTCCGTCAACAAGCCATCCGAATGAACGCCGCCAAGTATGCCGAGCCGTTCTGCAAGTTCTTGACCGAGAACCCTACTGTCTTCCACGCTGTCGATGCCGTTCAGAAGCAATTGAAGGAGGCAGGCTTCAAGGCATTATCGGAGCGCGATAGCTGGGACCTCGAGACTGGTGGAAGCTATTTTGTCGAGCGTAACGGCTCAGCATTGATAGCTTTCTCCGTCGGCAGCGACTACAAGCCTGGTAATGGCGCAGCGATCTTGGCTGGCCATGTCGACGCTCTCACCGCCAAGCTCAAGCCTATCTCGCAAGTCCCTAACAAGGCTGGGTATCTACAACTCGGCGTCGCTCCTTACGCTGGAGCACCAAACACTACTTGGTGGGATCGCGATCTCAGTATTGGTGGACGAGTATTGGTCAAGGAAGGCGACAAGATTGTTTCGAAGCTTGTCAAGCTTGACTGGCCCATTGCTCGCATTCCAACATTGGCGCCTCACTTCGGTGCTGCAGCTTATGGTCCATTCAATCCCGAGACGCAAATGGTGCCTATCATTGGTCTGGATCACACCGACAGCCACGCCGCCCCACTGCAGACCATTGAGCCATTCAGCAATCCATCATTGATGGGCGGTGCAAGTGGCGGCGTCACTGGTTTCGCTGCCACACAGCCTCCTCGTCTCGTCAAAGCCATCGGCAATGCTCTCGGTCTGCGCGCAGATACCTACTCCAACATCGTGAACTGGGAACTCGAACTCTACGATGTTCAACCCGCCACTCTTGGTGGTCTGGACAAAGAGTTTATTTTCGCCGGCCGTGTCGATGATAAGCTCTGCTCGTGGGCGGCAATTCAAGCCCTGATCGAAAGTAAGGACGAAATCAGCAACAGCTCGCAGATCAAAATGGTCGGCCTCTTTGACGATGAGGAGATCGGATCTTTGCTTCGCCAAGGTGCGCATGGCAATTTCTTGCCTACCGTAATGGAACGGGCTGTCGGCTCCTTGGCTGGACATTCTCCAGGCTCCGATATCATGGGGCGTACTTACGCAAATTCCTTCCTCGTGTCTTCGGATGTCACGCATGCGGTCAACCCGAATTTCCTCGGCGCGTACCTGGAGAATCACGCGCCTCATCTGAACGTCGGCATTGTTGTGAGCGCAGACAGCAATGGCCACATGACGACCGACGCCGTCAGCACGGCTGTCCTCAAGCGCTGTGCGGATAAGGTCGGTGCGCAGCTGCAGGTGTTCCAGATCAGGAACGACTCGAGGAGCGGAGGGACGGTCGGTCCTATGCTGTCGTCAGCGACCGGTATGAGGAGTGTGGACGCTGGCATTCCGCAACTCAGTATGCACAGCATCCGTGCCACGACTGGTGCGCTTGATCCCGGTCTTGGTGTGCATTGTTTCATGGGCTTCCTCAATGGCTTTGAGGCTGTTGATAAGGAATTTCGTGATTAGATGAGGAGGAACGAGAGGCTCGAAGGACGATGTGGTGGGAATATGGTGCATGATCTAGCAATGGGATACGAGAGTCTCATTTGAGAAGGCCCATAGATATCCAATTTACGATTAGTATATGGTAACTCTCCTCTCGCCTCAATCGTCGCGGTTTGTGTACAACAGGCCAGCGGCCAATCCAGCTGAACGATATTGAGAGGCATAATAAGATATTAGGCTTTTGTTATCAGATTCCGCGATAGCCAGGATCTTGTGTGCACCAGGAGCCGAAGGATTCCGCTTCTCATGCACTTCACGTCAGTCCTCCTGCACTTCACGTCAATGGCTGCGCGTGAGTCACTACTCCTTGTGCGGACATAGCTGCTCGGCCGAGCTGACGTGCTCTGCCTCAGTGCGGTGCTCGGAGCTCACTTCTATGCTCCAAGGCTGAAATGGCACAATACGAAGGGAGAGATATAAGTAGAGCGTGCCCTTCCAGAAATTGGTAAGTACTGGATCCATATCCTCCACCTCCTTCACATACCCTACTCAAGAAAAGATGTCTTCCTCCCAAGAGCTCCCAGCCATTACTGTCCAAGCCCTTGAGGCATCACTTAAAGCACAAAACCTGCTACTCAAGTCAAACACCCGTCTCGACAATGCAGTGGCCAATTGCGAGAAGAATAAGATCCCATCCATAGCGATCTCTCCACTACAAGGCCAATTCTTGTCCTTACTCTGCAAGATGTCCAATGCCAAAAACATCCTCGAAGTCGGTACCTTGGGAGGTTACAGCACGATCTGGTTCGCTGAGTCCGTTCCCGGTGTTCATGTCACGAGTATCGAATTCAACGCCAAACACAGAGACGTCGCTTTGGACAATACAAAGGACCTGGATAACGTGAACATCATCCTCGGTGCCGCCGCGGACGTGATAAAGCAGCTCAAGCAAGACGGCAAGGTCTTCGACCTCGTCTTTATCGATGCAAATTGGGATCAGCAGGCCGAGTACTTTGATCTTGCGGTCGGTATGACGAGGAAGGGTGGAGTGGTGTATGTGGACAATGTTGTGAGGAATCTGCTTGATGTGCCTGAAGATGGAGATAAGGCGGATTGGAGTTTGATTGAGCATGTGAAGGGGGATGATAGGGTGGAGGCGACGGTTATTCCGACGTTGAGTACGCATAAGGTCAAATTTGAGGAGATGGTTGATGGGTTTTTGTTGGCTTGGGTGAAGTAGTGTTTCTTGCTATTGGGAATGATTATCAATTATATGTCTTTGATTGCGTCTCTGTGGCGAAGCATAGAGTATGCCACCTGCATCCAACACTACGAGACTTTGATTCTCTGCATTACAGTCTCACACGACCCATAGGTAGATCCAATAATCTCCATAGTAGCAACTCATCGTCTCCAGTAGGATCAACATCCGTAAAGCCCTCGGGCCATATATAATCATCCAAGCTCACGTCAGCCAGCTGATTCAGCTCCACGAATCTTGACTTGAGGCAGCGGCCTTTCAGACCACGCACAGCATCAATCAAAGTTTGCAGGAAATGACGGAGTGCTCGCATCTTCCGCTGCAGCACATTTCGCGGGTCCATCAACCAGAACGATTCCAGGGATCTATCGCCGGGGCCAAAACAGCTAGGCTGCTCAACACGGACGGTGAGATTGCATAGATTTGGATAGACATCGGTCACCCCTCGGACCAGACCGAGATATGGTACCCCAAACTGCGCCGCGCCTGAACCAATCGATGCGCTGTGAGTGAGGTGAATGTTGAGGATGAGGTCACGGATGCGAGGCCTCTTGCTACGCACATCTTGTAAAGTCGCGTGGACACTGCGACCTGATAAGCCTGTCAGATCCATAGTGGGAGCACAGAAAGTATTGCGTTCATAGTACTGGTCGACAGCTATGTTCCACAGTCTCGGATTCCGACCTCTGCACATCTAGAATGGCCAGAGCACTCTCTCTTTAGTGCTGATACTGGGGGCCAATTCGTCGCGAGTCAGTCCTTCCATTCCTTCGGTCGAATATATCTCGTAGATCGTAGACCGCTCACGCAAGACATCTTGATGGATCAAGTTCTTGGGGTATCTGGTAGACCTGTGCAATGCTGTAGGATAAGATGGGATGGTGACGACCCACTCGACACACTGTTCGAGTAGCTCGTTAGGGAGGCCGAGAAGACTTGCTCGTGGACATTGCATTTGCTTTTGGCGTATATGGTTTGCCGCGATAACGTCTTTGGCAGTCTGATCGTCGCTGGACAGGGTGTACGCCTTGCGCGGAGAGGAGTAGAGCTCTAGAGATCTGTACGGCGAGTATATATTGGAGTCTGTGGGAAGAATCGGAAGTATACATAATAGAGCGGCTGACTCTCAGTGTCAGTGAACATGCTGCATCTTGTCGGTCGCATGTCTGACATTTACAGTCGAATGTCTCTGAATCTCGAGGGAGTACTGAGCGTTGGTAAAGGACGTCGAAGGAGAACGATGCTGACAATGAGGGAGAGAGATTTTGAAGACACACTGGAGTGCCGATTTCTAGATAGATTATAGTAGAACACTGATCATATGAAGAAGCGATGGGAAATACTTACCGAGAAAGAGACAATCAACTCATAGCTTGCGCTGTTGTACGGTGTTGGATGTGACTCCAGCTGTTGCTCGAGATAATCCGGACGTGAGTACGGACAGTGCTGCCCTTGATTATCACAACCAGCATCTTCTTGCAGCGACTCTATGCTCTGGCTGCCGATCACGAAAACAGTAATTCGGAGTGTGAAAGATCCAGCATCGCGTAGATCGCAGCTCTGCGATGCGACGTACCCGCTTCAGCCGCGTCATTCCTTGATCGGAAACTTACTTCTCGAGCTCGGGTCTTGTAGAAATCGTAGACGCTTACGCACTCCCGGCTCAGTACTCAGTATGTCCACCATACCTACGATATTTCTCAACGCAGTGACGAGCTGTCGAGCATACTGAACGTGGGCACGGTCGACGTATTGAAGTTTCCACGAGTAGCCCGATACTCCAATACTCCAAGACTCGTTCTCGGGTCATGTTCCAGGTTGAAGGTCAACATTTTCGCTGAGGTCAAGTCTGTGATGGGGTGCTCCAAGGCAGCGGTCAACTCACCACGTCGAGCATGTCCATATCCAGTGTCCAGCCAGCGTGTCGTCTTGGGATACAGCGTTAATGGTAGACTAACTTGAACATGCTGCATGCGATCGCTGTCGGTAGGCCGTTAAGGGCTCAAATAATGGTCCTTGTTGTCTGCGACCCCTGTGTCTACGTCGAACCGTTGATGTGGGCCCTCGACATCGACGTAGAAGGTATTGATCCGATAGTACTCGGAGGGACCTACAGTCAATAGTAGCTTGCAGGCGGAAAGTAGTGTCCGGAGGCGCAACTCCGTCTTCCTCCTTTTGTTTTTGTTCATGGATAGCGGACCGCGGTGCTTGACGACGCCTGTAAAGAGCATCTCCAGGAGCTCCATTGGCAGCTTTTCGAAACTATTCATAGACCCTGCGAAAGTGCCGTCTCCGCTTGTTTTCGCCATCTCGTCCATCCCGGTGCGGAGTGTTCATAGGACATAATGAGATGCTGTGCGCTGTATATACAGGAAGAGAGAAGAACAAAGACATTGTTCGCCATCAGTGTAGTGTGCCCCGCAGTGGAGCGGACACTTCGCAAGCCATCGCTCGTCAGGACGTCGTTCGCAAACCGGGTGGGGAGTTGGCCGTCCTGTGGCTATAGACTTTCGACTATCGTACTCCCTTCCGGTTGAAGGACTGAGAAGAGGCTCACTCTGAATGCGTGGCTCATGATGCCCTGTATGCTAATGCACTTTAATGGCGAATGCGAAGCCAAGATGTCAGATTTGGACATCGCCGCCACCACGGTCGATGTGCGCTCAAACAGCGAAAGCCGTGCTATTGAGTAGTTCTAGTCCAGATTGCCAGTGATAGAACGGAGATTCGCTTTGCCATTCGCGGCCATCCGAGCTCGTGGCATGCATACTGCAGCTTGAGCTGGGGATGCCACGTATTTCTGGCGGTGTTGGCTTGTTTGCTTCAATGATACGGCTGATGGTCGGGAATTTGACATGTACCGGGCATGGCCCATCATTCACACGCCAGCATCGGCATGCGAAGGCTTCGTGAGCTCAATTATATCCTCGGCCCAAGGACAGCGCGTAGGGCGGTAGAAGTGTTTGCTGGCAATAATGCCGAAGTGGTCACGCGGGAATGACCTACGATGACGTGCATGCATCGCGCTGATGCAGGTCGCCCGATCAGGAAAAGCCTAATACTGTATGTGCTAGAGGAAGGCACAACACGACGAATGACCCAGCAACCCCCCCGCCATCATCTTATCGACAATCTTCCATATTGCTCTCCCCCACCATCAGAACGATTCTCTCTGCCCCAAATCGTTCTATGATAGTGACAGAGAACTCCGTACCATATTGAAAAGGATTGCGCTTGTAGAGAGGCTCTTTTCGTACCTGCATCGGCAAAACACTCACGTGAGACGTACCACGGAACTGCTCTAAGCTTGCTCGCAAACATCCAATCTTTTCGAGACCACAACATCAGACATCATGGCACAAACAGCTCCAGCTCCTCATAGCCCTGCCGAAGTGCCTAAGAGGCCAAGAGGTGCGTACATCGATCGCAAACGGAAGAACATTCTAACACAAACGGCAGGCATACTCAAGAACTCCAGCTCGTTCCAACATGCCTCGCCAGAGGCACGCATCTCGCCTACCTCCGAAAGCACATCGGCTATGCACGAGTCACCCACGATCAACAGTTCAGAGCGACCGCAGCCGCAGCGCGAGATGTCTGAGAAGGAGATTGTGCAAATGAACACGGAACTGAATGCCGGTGGCCATCGCCGGAACTCGTCAAACCCTCGCGGAAGTGTATCGCGGCGGCAGAGCTCGCATGGTGGGCCTTCGGAGGATGGGCAGACCGATGAGCACAATGCGAGGTTGAAATGGGACGAGGCGAATCTGTATCTGAACGAAGGTCAGATGGGCGGCAAGATGAAGATTGATGAGCCCAAGACGCCGTTCGTGCATTCTGCTGATGTGGTAGAGGACGAGGAGGAGTCAAGTGCGATCAATGCTCAAGACATTGCTGTCGACGAGCTAGAAATGGAAAAGTCAAAGTCGAAACCGAAGAAGAGTGCTGGTGAGGACATTCCGGGTCTGGATATTGGCGAGCCAGAGATGGAAGCCAGGAAGCGTCGTGAGAGCGACAGTGATCGGAAGGTCACTGTGGGTAGCGAGGACATGGATGTTGATGGTTTCCACCACGGCGAGCATGAGGAGAGTATGTCAAAGGATGAGCTGGCCAAGCATAGGAAGTTCGAGGAGATGCGGAAGAAGCATTATGAGATGAAGAATATCAAGGATATGCTGGGCCATCCCGAGGCGGAAGACGATGAGATGGACGAATGATGGCGATTATGTCAAGGCTTGAATGATGATGTCGTGGTGATCAGGCGAACTCTGTGCTATTAGCGTGCATGATTGGAGTTTTGGAATACTGCTGGAGGGACTAGCATAAGACGATAGCTAAATGCTACACGATGGTGACGCGATATTGGAGATGTACGGCATGGCACATCAACAGTATGGCATGACCAGAACATCACGGGGAGTCTGAAGCCGTAATTAGGCAAGTACGGTACATATCGACGAATACATGTCGGGCTATTTGTTCCATTGACGCGCCCATCTCGGTGCCTGGAGTATATCATCTTCCACCAGTCATTCCACATCCCTCAAGCCTGAATCGTTATCTATACATGCGACACGATCGCAGACCCCCAAGTCAAGCTTCCGATGCGATCACATGCCGAAGCACTGGGCGTGTTTCGAAGCCAGCCTGGCCTGCAACACAATCTACGTGAACGACAAAATACGTCGGTGCACACCGCGGCTAGCTTTCCGCGCAGTTACAGCTTCAATCTCGACTTCATCTATTTCTTGCACTTCACATCTCCTTTGCCGCTGACGATGCTTGCAGCGCTTGGCATCCTTTATGATTCACCAAGTGGTCCATCAAATGCACGCGGTTTTGACGATGTATGAGCGGTCTCGCCTTGGCATCGTGAAACGTGGATGGGACAAGGAGGTCGGTATGCCGTTGTGGATTGTCGCGGCGCGCCTCATCCTGGCCTTGGGGGCTCAACGAACATGGCGTATGTATATACTGACACTTTCTCCGTCTCCTTCTCGATCTTCTGGTAAGGCTCACCGGCACCCTTTCTGGCTCCTGCACCAGCTGCAAAGCCGTCCATTCGTTCTCTCATACTTTTCTGCCTCGAATCTTTATCGATCGTTGTACGATCTCTGCCTCTGGTAGGCGTATTCCTTCTCTTTCAAGATGGTGAACTCGAAGACTTCGGCTGCGGCCTTTGTGGTCAGCGCCTCGACGGTTGCTGCGCAGGTCTTTGCTCCTTATACTGCTAGCAATGGCATCTCTTTCTGGCAGGCCAGCTTTGGCACAACTTTGGGACAGGACACGGCACAATTTGGTCTGGCGCTCCCTCCGGCTTCTGAGACGAGCATGACGAATGAGTATATTGGTCGTCTTGTTGTGCCTAAGGTGTCGACGGGAACGTGGATGGGTTTGTCACACATGAGCGAAATGACGAATTCACTCTTACTGGTGACATGGACGAAC
The DNA here is from genome assembly GCF_035927965.1 of Recurvomyces mirabilis. Classification (NCBI taxonomy): domain Eukaryota; kingdom Fungi; phylum Ascomycota; class Dothideomycetes; order Mycosphaerellales; family Teratosphaeriaceae; genus Recurvomyces; species Recurvomyces mirabilis. The sequence continues at coordinate 173,683 of NW_027041935.1, read as the reverse complement.
AATGACGATATCATCACATCCTTCCGATATGCTTCTGGCTATGTCGCTCCGGATGTGTATACTGGGAACGCTACCTTGACACCCATCAGCACGAACGTGAACGACACTCACTACGAGCTCACATACCGCTGCGAGAACTGCTGGAGCTGGAATCAAGACGGTGCTGCTGGCTCGCAAGTACCCACGACTGCTTCGGGCGCAGCACAACTGATTGGCTGGGCTCAGGCCACCAACCCACCGACAAACCCTGGTGAGGTCGACTCAGGTCTGCAGCAGCACGCCAGCGATGGCATCTTTGGTGCTCTTGTTGCTTCTGCTCGTAACACGGCTTACACCAGCTGGGCAGCTTTGGCCACACCTACCGCAGCCGCGACTGCAACTCCCTATCCTGCCGGGAATGGTACAGCTGGGGCTGGTGCGACCGGTACCGGCATGCCACCCGTAGCCACAGCTTCTGCCACTGCAGCTCCTGTCGCTTGCCCAACCAACAGCACAATTGCAAGCACCACATGGGACTATAGCATCGTCGGGGCTGGAGCTGGCGGCATTCCCCTAGCTGACAAGCTCTCGGAGGATGGTGCTTCCGTTCTTCTCATTCGAACGTGGTCCACCATCCTCTGGACGCTGGGGTGGTAGCATGAGACCCGACTGGCTGAACGGCACAAATCTCACTCGCTTCGACGTACCTGGCCTCGATAACGAGATCTGGGCCGACTCAGCCGGCATCGCCTGCGAGGACTACAGCGTCATGGCTGGCTGCGTTCTGGGAGGTGGTACTGCTGTCAATGCTGGTCTGTGGTGGAGAGCTAATCCGGAGGACTTTGATTACAACTTCCCTGCTGGCTGGAAGTCGGCCGACATGCAGCCTGCTGTCGATCGTGTGTTCGAGCGTATCTCGTTCACTGACAGGCCGTCTATGGATGGTATCCTGTACAAGCCTCAAGGTTATAATATTGTCGGTGGTGCATTGGCTGCTGCTGGATGGCAAAATGTGACCGCCGATAATGTTCCGGGCAAGAAGAACATGACCTTTTCGCACCCCAACGAGATGTTTTCTGTGAGTATGCGGAACCCCAATGCCTTAGCAATTGCTAATAGAGTGTAGAACGGCGAACGCGGCGGACCTATGGCTACATACCTTGTAACTGCGAACAAGCGCAAGAACTTCAAGCTCATCATGAACACCGCTGTCAACCGTGTCGTTCGTGACGGCAGCCGCATCACTGGTGTCGATACTTCAGCCTACCTCGCTGGTGGCCAATGCGGCACGATCCACGTCACCTCAAATACTGGAAAGGTCATCCTAGCCGCTGGTGCTTTTGGCTCGCCCAAGATTCTGTTCCGCTCTGGTATCGGCCCACAGGATCAGCTCGAGATCGTGAAGACTGCCGAGGGAGCTGCTATGGTCAATTCGTCGCAGTGGATCAATCTGCCTGTTGGGTACAATCTTGATGATCATGTCAATACTGATGTGGTCATCACACATCCAAACGTGAGCTTCTACGATTTCTATGGAGCGTATGACAACCCCATCAAGGCCGATGCAACCAAGTACCTAACTAGCCGCTCTGGGATTCTTGCCCAGTCCGCTCCCAACCTTGCTGTGGTAGCGTGGGAGGAAATTGAGGGTGACGACGGCATCACTCGTCAGCTTCAGTGGACTGCTCGTGTGGAAGGTGGCGATGGTGTGACAAGTAACCAATCTATGGTCATCTCCCAGTACCTCGGCCGCGGCGCAACATCTCGCGGCAGGACTACAATCAACGGTGCTCTCGACATGAAAGTGTCGCAGGTGCCATACCTCCAGAACACACATGACCTAGCGGCTGTTAAGGCTGGTGTGCAGTCTTTGATCAGGTCACTTTCGACCGACCCGGCAATCAAGGTCATGTTCCCGTCCTATAACGAGACGATCGATGAGTGGCTCGCGGCCTACCCTTTGACGACTAGCAAGCGTAGTGCCAACCACTGGATGGGTAGCTGCAAGATCGGTCTCGATTCGGGTCTTACAAATAACGGCTCCTCGGTCGTTGATACTAATGCCAAGGTCTACGGCACAGACAATCTATTCGTGGTCGACGCCTCCATCTTCCCTGGCATGGTCTCGAATAACCCGTCAGCACTTATCGTTGCTGTTGCCGAGCGCGCTGCCGAACTGATCCCCAAAGTTGCCGTCACAAGCACATCACCCACCAACACAACCAGCTTGGTCAGCTCTTCTGCGCCATATGGGAACGGAACTTCGACAGGTGGCGCGGCGCTGCCTACTGGTACTGCTCCGTACTCTATTTTTGTTCCCACTACGACCCTCGGCACTGTCTCCGTGGCTCCAATAACTGCCTCGCTAAGTCAGTGCACAACGGTCGTAACTGTCCATCGTAGCAAGAGCTCAAGCAGCGTCATCCTACCCGCGACTTCTGTCGGAGCAGTCTTTACCTCGTCGGCGCCATACCATATCTTAAATGGCACGACCGTGGCACCCATAGGCACTGGTACTGCACCATTCACGACTTCCCTCCAGCCAACGAGCTCCGCGACAGCGGGATCTGGCGGTGGTGATGCTATCGCTGAGTGGCAGCGCTGTGGCGGCTCTGGATATACTGGTAGTACTACTTGTGCTTCGGGGCTGATCTGCAAGGCTTGGAACCCATACTAGTGAGTCTTCTCGCTCGTTTTTCGTCTGACATTTGCTGACGTGCCTCCCAGCTCTCAGTGCCTGCAACCAAGCAACACCGGTTAGATGCCCTCATGATGCTTTGTTCGATAGAGTAGCGACGATTGTCTTTCAAATTCCTGTATACTTTTGCAAACTTGCGTTCACTAGCATAGGTCATGTACCAACTATGACGGCGGAGTTGTCTTTTGTCATTGGTCTTTACCACACGTGCGCGGCCGAATGATTTCAGGCTGTTGGCCACTTCAATCGGATGATACACAGTGAAGACGAAGGCTGGTAGCAGAAGACTGCATCATTAACGGAGGTCAGAGTGTTCAGATCGCAGTCACTAGTCACTGGAATGCTCTCGATGCCAGCCGATGCAGAAGTATATATGCTCACGGGCGACACCAATATCTGCTGACGCATACACTTCAGCATTATTACTTACCCAGTCCCAGCGTCCCATTGATCAACAACCATGCAATCCAATACTCAGCGACTCACATGCTGTCTGTGTGGAGACCAGCCCTCGACCACGCACACCGTGGTGTTTAACGATATCGTATGCAAACCATGCATCCAGGACTTCTTCGCACATTCCATCATCAACGAGTCGAACTTTCCTCCGAAGTGGGCAGGCAAGGAGCTAGATCCGCGGAAGTATCAACATGTACTCACACCGGACTTCCTGAAGCAATTCGATACCAAGACTAGAGAGTGGCGATGCCCGGAACAACAACGCATATACTGTGAGTGTACAGATCCCCCACGTCGACCGGAACCATGCGGCGCGTTTCTTGGGCAGTGGGAGAATACCAAGAAGTGTCGGCGTTGTGAGAAGTGCATGTGGTACACATGTCTGCGTTGTCGCAGTACATTCTCGACACCCGCTGCCGAAGGGAAGTCAGCCAGCATCGAGCACGACTGCGATCCAGATGTTGAGAGGCAGATCCGAGAGCAAGCCTTCGAGGGTCTTGTGAGGGGCAAACATTACCAAGACTGCCCGAAACCAGTTTGCCAGAAGCGTATCGAGCTTGCCGAGGCCTGCAACCATGTCACCTGTATATGCGGCACGCAGTTCTGTTACGTCTGTGGTCAGCGTGCCAGAAGCGGCCAGAACCACTGGGCACGGGGTGGTTGTCCCATGTATGGGCAGCCTGGAGAAGGTGTATACAGTAGTGATCACCATGAGGGAGGAGAGCAAGAGGATGATGGTGTACAGTATCAGATGGAGGCTCCACGCAGGGCGGCGTTCGCGGGCTCCATTTTTGCGAGACCAATGCCTCCCTCGTTTGGGTATCACCAGCATTCAACAACGAGTCTTAGAGGAGAGACGGGCATAGGTGACAATCGACACCAGAATCTATTCGGTGTAAGAGAAATGCCGGGTCCGATGCGCCTGTTCGCCGATCAAACTCGTGGCCGGCCTGAGATGCACTCGCTCCATCGCTCGCACAGGTCGAGGTCAATAGAAGGGATCTACCATGACCGTGCGGTGGAGGCAGGGCTCGCTAGCTCATCACACAGTGGACCCGAGATATCGTTGCCATCTAGTGCATTCGGCATTCCGTACGTGCAGGCTGCACATCTGCTGCTTGGTCATGGGCAGGCTTTCGGGGTACCAGGCTTACCACACATGATGGGAGGCTCCTCAAACCACGGCAGCAGCAGTAACATGCCAAGTCTACCACCTATGTGGGCCGATGCGAGCATGCAAGAGCGAGTTCCGCCTTTAACACAAAGAGGTCCATCCAATGCTCCGTTCCTCGGCTATAATCGAACCCAACCACTTGTGCGAGAAGAGCGATGGGTCGGAGCTGAAGAAGCTGCCAGTACCGCTGTTGGGGATGCTCCAGAATCTTTCCGCGGCAGATCCGAGGACAGGACCAGGCGTCACAACCATCACCATGGTAGGCGGAGAAGGCATGGTGGTCATGGACAACAGTGAAGTCGTTGAGCATATCTGGTCCGTTCTGAGCGAGGGAACAACAGGGCCGCCTGAAGAATTATGTCCGTTGCTGCTTCGTATCTAGTATCCCGTACGTAGCTCTGGTGAGAGGTTAATGGGTTCGATCAAGTCGATGCCAAAGATGATGTTGTTCTCGCAACCAACGACAAAGCTATGTCGTGTGACGGCTTCGGCCGTTCCGCGGTGGAGTTCCATGTCAGCCACGATGACGCGCGCCACAGTAGAGGCCTCGATCGAGACGCTCCGATCGTTGAGGATGCAAGACAGGCCGTTTCAAAAACCAGGAAGTCAGATTCCCTGATTGTTGGCCCCAGCGGTTCGCATAGAAAGGCTGGGTGCAAGCTGTCGCTGGTAGGCTCTACCAATTCCCTTCCTACACCTGCTTGCTACCAATTTTCATAATGTCTTCCAAAGCCACACCGTCCGCCGAGAAGGCAAAGACTCCAGCGGAAACAGCCAAGCCATATGGGACTGCTGCGAAGGCTACGGCTTCAAAGGCCGCGAGTAAGGCTGTGACGACCAACCCGGACTCTTCTGCTACAGAGGTGGCGCAGCAGGACACCATCAAAGCGATCGAGAAGCTTGAGATCCGGACGAAGGCTGTGTATGTATGCTGCGATAAGCGAGGCGAGACAGTCCGCTAACTGCAGAAGCAACGCCAACAATATCGCTCGCGTGGCAAACAGCCAATTGACCGCCAACGACGAGAAGCTCCATCCTTTCATGTCGCTAAAGACCGGCAAGCCGATTGAGAAGTTTCCTGCAACTTCAAAAGAAATCGCGAAGCTTGGATGTACGTACTCGCGCACCTGATATGGTTTTAACAAGACTGATGGCCGTAGTGACGACTCTTGACTCGATTCTGAACTCTTTGGATGGTGATCGTTCAGGGAACGAAGAGGCGAAGAGAGAAAAACTGAGGCTGCAAATTGGTCTGAAGCCGAATCCAGCTTGAGCTTATGGATGTTACGACAGTATATGTATAGACATGTATTCCACGAACAATGATACTACTTCTGCGGATGAAGCGAACCACGATTGACTCGCAAGTTCGCAAGGTCGAGTCCAACGCCTTGTTTGGGGCTGAGCTGCAAAGCTGTATCATGACAGCCAATAGATGATTTTGTGACTGCATACATCCCGTGTGAAGGTGGTGGGATCAGGCTACGTCACAGCCTTACTTCTAGGTCGCGATGGCCGATGAGTTTAATTCTCTTTCGTGTCATCGCAGCCTTACGAGCAGAAATATACAGCTCCAGTCTTACCCACCAAGGTCTCGGGAGCGACACGACGCTATGCAGATGACGATCAACATGTTGGCTGCGTGCTTGACGATCTTTCTATTGGCCTCGATCACACACGCTTTCGAGACGAACTGCACATTACCCACCGAAAGAACCGCCTACGTTTCTTCTCCCAATGTCAGAGGTACGACCGACATCTTATGGACATGTCTGGCGACAATCTTCGCATGCACCTACACTGTATTGCATCTCAACGGCCCCGAACAGCGGCTGGGGCGCGATCCAGGATGGAAGGGTGATCTGAAGTGGCAGCTCGGGGGTCTATGGACGAGTCTGAAACGGGCTATCACAACCATCATCGTCCCAGAGTTAACACTGATGTTATCATTTGGTCAAACACTAAGTGCTCGAAAGCACCTTCGCTTGGTCCAGGCGAAAGACTCCGTTGCGACAAAAAGTGGACACTCTCTCATCTCTTCTATGCTGATATGGTTGGCTTTGCGCTGCTCTACCATGACGAAATGGGCGACGAACAGGTATGGCATCTGACCAGCCAGAATCTCATCGCGCTCTGCGAGAGTGGAGAGGTTGATCCTAAGGCTTTGATCAGCGCGGATGATTTGAACGATAAGTCGAAAAGCGACGTAGTGGGCAAGAGTCTCGCTGCTTTCCAGATCGGATATTTCCTGGTCGTCGTGCTTGAGCGAGTAGCGGCCGGTTTGACCATCAGCCAGCTTGAATTGGGCGTATGTGGCTTCGTCGTATGCTCAATTGCGATTTACGCAGCTTGGTTTCACAAGCCGAAATCCGTGCAAACAGTCATGGTACTCAAGCGGTACGATGACCGCATACCTGGTGAGGTGATGAAAGTGATCGAGGACACAAGCCACGCACCAGATGACTGGTCGGGTACACGGGTTTCACCTGGGACCAGAATCAGAAACCATGCCGATCACATCGACTCTGCTGCTGGATCAATACATCCCCTGTCTCTGGCCGCTATCGCACTAAGGGGGGTACATCTAGCAGGCTGGCGTTTCAGCTTTCCATCTGTAATCGATCAATGGATTTGGCGCGGAACTTCCATCACCTCCACTGCGGCCGTGCCCCTAGCATTGACTGCCTCGTACTTTTTCCACAGGGGAAAATATCCTACGCTTCATGTGATCAGTGATGTGATAATCCTGGTATTTGGCATAATGTACGTATTGTCCCGACTTGCCCTCATGGTTGAGATGTTCCGCGGCCTCTTCTACCTCCCACCAGATGCGTTCAAAGCAACAAGCTGGGCCACGAGCATCCCGCATATTGGATAGCACGCCCCTTAAATGTTTCAGGGACCGGATAGCCTTGCTGAACGATCACCATACCGGCTTTCTTCTCCCGACGCAGTCCGACAATGTGGTGGATATCCGGCAACTTTCAGAAGCAGATAACTGCGTACCAATCAGCAGCAAAGTGCTCACCAGAGGCAATTAACATCCCTTCTTCGCCTCCCTGGCCTGTAGGCAGCTGGATGAGAGGCAGCCCACACGACGAGCGAGGCCACAGGCACTCAATGTATCGACCAGATTTAATTCCGAGTATCCGACGGGTCTTCTATAGAATTATCAGGTTCATATCATTCCAAATACAAGCATCATTTCCCGACCGGTTCACGCCACGATAAGCAGCTCTCATGCTTCAGCAGTCGTTCTCACATGTCGGTTTGCCATAACACCATGCTAACATCAGATCATCACACCCAGAAAAGTGACATCTCCATTCCCATCCTCTTATCATGCCACTCCTAATCCTCCCTCCCGCCTGTACAGACCCCATTAACCCCACTGCTTCGCCTCCATTCCATCCGGCGGACTCGTCTCCACCTTACCCTTCGACACCTCCTCCCAATTCGTACTCAAAGCCGTCCCATTACTCTCCTGATAGGACTTCGTCATCGCTCTCCTAACCTCGGGACTAGCATCCTTGAAGAGCTTCTTAAAAAAATGATTCGCTTCGTCTCCGCCTTCGTAATCGTCGTCGTTTTCTAACGAGCCGGCTTTGGCGTCTGGGTTGTGCAGGGCGGCGGTGGCGTCGGCTGTGACTTTGTCCCAGTTCTTTGGGCCGGACTTGGAGGAGGTGGGATAGACGGGTCCGTTGAGGGCGGCTGCTTTGGCTGTTGCGTCTGTTGTGGATGTGGAGGTTGTCTTGTCGTCGACTGGGGTGTCGGATTCGAGGGCCCTCCACTTCAAGCCTTGGGTCTTCTTTACCAAGGTGATCTCAATTTTGGTCGATAAGACACGGGAAGTAGACTGTTCTGGGTCGATATCGTCAAAGAGAGGCTCAAGCGTGTAGTCGTAGGACGAGCCGGTGGCAAGAGGGAAGCTGATGCTTAGTGACCGAGCTGTAATGTCAATCTGGGCTTTGTCCTTCGGTACTCCTTTGGCCAGTAATGTAAAGTAGACGTTCTGATTGTTCTGGTACCAATCGTGCCGGATCTTGTCGGCTGACGTCTGTTGAGGCTGCGAAGGCGTAGTAGCAGCTTCCGTACTGGCCACACCATTCGCAGCTGTCTGCGTCTTTGCCTCTATACCGAACTTCACCTCTCCGGCCTTCCCACTCTCCTCCACCTCAGGTACCTCCTCAATCGTACACTGCTTCTTGCTCTCCTCCAACCCTTCCTTCGCCAAAGTCATCTTACACTTGTTAATCCACATCTCCAAGCCCTTGAACTTCTCATCCATCCTCTTGACCACTCCGAGCACGAACTCCGCATCCCCATACTTCTCAAGGCTGTACAACGCCACCCCTCGCCGGAACTGCGCTTCGATGATCTGTTCACGCTTCGCTCGCTTACGGGCCTCGAGTACTGCACGGTTGGCATCTGCGAGGGCTGAAGGGTAGTTCTTGTGGCGTTGGTAGGCGGTGGAGCGTTGGATGAGATAGAGGGGCGATGTGGGTGACTGGACGAGGGCTTTTGTGTAGTATGTGATCGCCTCTTCATAGTTGCTTGCCGCCAGTGCTTTCTTGCCTAGGTCAGCCTGGTCCATAGCTGTAGTTGAGTTCTGATATTGCAGGGTTTTTAGTGCGTGGCTATGGATTGAGCCTTGGAGACATCTGTATAGTCAGTGAAGTTTGCTTCGGAAGGTGAAGTGGTTGCAAAGGTAGACAGATACAAGGCCAAAGGATTTATATATGGTCAAGCTCAAGACATTACCGCCTCTAAGGCAACACTTTGGCCCTCAATGTGGGGTGCATCACTAGCGCAGGCACATGTCAAACTTCCATTCACTTTCACTTCGACATGACTCTCACAAACACTCCTTGGCACTGGATGAGACTCCACCATGTCTCGCATGCCCATTCGTACCTTCCTAGTCCTAGCAAAACGCCATCTCCAGCAAAACATCCACAATCGAACAGGCTCAGCATCTTTCGTTCTCGGCAATGAGTCCGCCGATCTCGATTCAATCACCTGTGCGTTAGTATATGGCTATATCCAATCCAGTAGACCCGAAGCAAGAAGAAAGAACAGTCTCGTGATTCCTGTGGTCAACATACCGGCTGCAGATCTACCACTTCGACCGGAATTGACTGCACTGCTTCGCCACGCAGATGTCAAATCCGAGGATCTGGTTACCCTGGATGACCTCAAACCTTTGCCACTACCTTTGGACCATACAAACTGGACGCTGGTTGATCACAATGCCATGACCGGTGCTCTAGCCGAGCACTACAGCAAGTCTATAACAGGCGTAATCGACCACCACAATGATGAGAAGGCCATCCCTTTTTCTGCGGACCCACGCATCATACAGAAATGCGGCTCCTGCTCCAGCCTCGTGACAAACTATCTCCGCACCACATGGGAAGACCTAAGCTCCTCGAGTAGCACAGTAGGAGCAGCAAACGCCCAGAGCAGCGACGGCCTCACAGACGACTTCGCATACACCACCGGCTGGGACGCCCGAGTAGCCAAACTTGCTCTTGGCAGTATACTAATCGACACCTTCAACCTTACCGACGAAAGCAAAGTTACAGAGGACGATAAGAATGCTGTCCGGTATCTGGAGGCGAAAATCAACGCTTCGATGAGGTTTGGGAAGGATTATGATCGAGAGAAGTTCTTCGAGGAGATCAATGCTGCGAAAGTTGATCTTGAAAGTTTGTGTGTGGAGGATGTGTTGAGGAAGGATTATAAGCAGTGGAAAGAAGGCAATCTGACGTTGGGGATCAGTAGTGTCATTAAGCCTGTTGAGTGGCTTCAGCAGAAGGCAGGGAACGAGAAGTTCTCGCAAGTTCTGGAGGACTTTGCGAAGGATCGTGGGCTTGATCTTTTTGCTGTTATGACTGCTTACACAGCTGAATCCGGGAAGTTCGCTAGACAGATGATACTGTCAGCCACATCCGACAACGAAAAGGCAACAGGAGTAGTGAACGATTTCTCCATGGAGGCTGGTGCTGAGCTACAGCTGGGGGAATCCGAAGTACGGAGTCAGGACGATTCTAATCTTGGAGTCAAGATCTGGATACAGGGGAATGTAGCGGCTAGCAGGAAGCAGGTTGGGCCTATGCTAAGAGAGGCTATGCGATGATTGTCTCGATTGTTCGGATCTATCTGCAAACCATGCCTCGACCATGTCGCCAAGTCTATCGGCGAATGTCCAATCAGTCACGACTCCGATTGACCAACCACCGCTTAACAACAAATTCCCGAATCTTATACCTCGCCAAAAAGCATCCCACGTCCACATCATCTTCTGCACCGTCCCCACCACCACCTCCACCCCGAGCAACCTCGTCCATCTTAGGAGGCGCAGGAACATCAACATAACACAACACCAACGTCTTATGCACAGCACTCTGCACCCGATTCACACAATGCAACCACCACCAATCCTTCTCCCCCTTCAATCTCCTCGCCATCTGGCCAGCAGGCGTGCTCCAGTACCCTGCTGTATAAGATGGCATAATTACCACGGCGAATTCGGCGTGTGAGAATACCGGGCCGCGGTTGTAGAGGAGGTAGTCGCAGCCGAATTTCACTCCGGGGCGCACGCACCAGCCTAGGGTGCGGAAGTGGTGGTATACGACGTAGTTGAGGAGGAATTTGTTGTCCGGGGCCGGAACTTTGAGAGGTGGTTCTGGCTGCGTAGTTAACGGCGAGGCGTCGAAAGGGACTTTGAGGGATGTGAGTGTCGGGTCGTGGACCAGTGGCGCGGTGGCGATATTGTGGCTTACTGCGCGGGCGTGTAGGGGGTGTGAATTTATCGCTATCGTTGGGTTGAGACCAGTTGGAGAGCCTGGGGCTTGATTCGAGGATGGGAAGGTCGAATGTTTTGCGAAGAGGTCCAGAAGGCCGAGAGAGGACCGTCGAGTTTTGGATATTGGGATAGAAGGCTGGTCGGGTAGGGTTATTTCGAGGACCCCGAGGGCGTACGACAGGAAGAAGGCTTCTTCGAGCATGAGTTGGAGGTGTTCTTGGTTTTGGATCTGCTGCAAGTCATCTTGTTCCGCATCTACCATTGGTGGCCGATCCGGTATTGTTGAGTCCTTCGCCCGACCTGGGAATTCATCAAGTAGAGGCGTCTGATCTCCGTGCGTAGTAGTTGAGCCCAGTAGCTCAGCATCTGATGCCCTCTCAGTTTGCAAAGGCTCAGAATCCACCGCCTCATGAATAGACGCAGGTGGCGTTAACGTCCCGGTCCCATCATGCTCAGCTGAAGCCTTCTCACCGCCCTTCCCACCATCACTCCGAACCACATCGCCCTCCTCCACCTCCACCTCCCTCCCCTCCTCAACAGCCCTCTGCCGTTCAACCTTCTCCCTCTCCACCCTCGCCCTCTCCAACTTAAACAACTTCCTCTCCTCCCTCCGCGCCCTGGTAACCTCCTCCGCCGCCCTAACCCCACTTTTCACCCCTTCCCTCTTCGCCCTCTGAATCTCCTTTTCCCGCTCCAGCCAACTGGGTTCAGAGCGCGAAAGCGATCCCTTGCCGAAGAAGCCCATTTCCCAGAGTGCACGGACGTGGGCGGGGTTTGTGACGTGGATGGATCTGGTCTCGGGGCTGAAGTGGCCGATGTAAGGGCATTGGGGATGAGAGGATGGGGGTAAGAGAAGGTGGGAGAGGTATGTGTAGCATAGTCTTAAGAGGGAGAGGGGGTTTGAGGGGTTGAAGGCGGGGAGGGGGTAGATTTCTAATGGTAAGGGTTTGGCATGGAGTTGAGTGAAGTTGCGGTTTTTCTTGTTTGGTTTTCGAGGCGATCGTTTTGGCTTTTGTTGGTCGGCTTCTTGGGGAATTTGTGTAGTGGCGTTGCCATTGACCTTAGGTTCGACAGGTGTGGAAATATCTGGTTTGGCTTCGATGTGGCCGTTGGCTATGTTCGGATCCTGCATCGTACTGTCCATGGCTGTTTCCAGAGTCCAGTCTATTGAGTCCAGGGCTCGGGTGATGTATGGTATCGCAAATGGTTGTGGTGATAGCAGTCTTACTATTTTGATGGGTTCATGAGTCAGGATCTGGCACATGCAAGCGGCGGCAGCGGAATGTGGAGAAGCTCGAACCCAAACCTACATGCATTTGGTTGTCATCGTCGACTCGATTCGTCGTCGTTGCCTCCCACCATCCATCCTTGTTAATTGTCGTGGTGTATCTGCATCATGTCAGCAGCACGATGGCCAGTCCGGCTGTCACTACAGTTACAGACCAGATCCACAGCAAGAGGATTAGTGAGAAGAGCAGAGCAGCGAAGGTGGCTACAGAAGCCATCGCCACGATCTCGACCCTGGGCTGGCAAGCGAGAGGGAAGAGAGGATAGTAATGATGCTTTTGTACAGCGGATGCAGCAGCATAATGAGAATCGACAACAAGATGCTCAGGCACAGCAGAATGAGCAGCAACAACACCAACCTGGTCGAAATACGCAGCTCGCAGAGACGCTTGCCAACGCAGATACGTCTGATTTGGTTACCGAAGTGCATATTCCACCTGATCCACATGCTGTCCTACCACGCGATCACCCTGCGCTCTCGTTGCTTGGGAACAGTAGTCTGGTCATACAACGACAGCTCGAGATGATGAACGTCATGCTCGGCTTCGAACAGGCGAATCGCTACATCATCATGGACGGGCAAGGACAGACGATCGGCTACATAGCAGAGCAAGACCACGGTCTCGGCACGGCGATGGCTAGGCAGTTCTTCAAGACGCACCGAAGCTTCACCACACATATCTTCGACAAAGAGGAGCGGGAGGTGCTGCGGATACATCGACCGTTTGCTTATATCAATTCGAGAATACGGATTTATGACCCTGTTCCGGAGGGAGGATATCAGGGTACTGAGGGTAGCACAGCCTTACATGGGACATCCGCGAGTTCTGTCATCCAGCCAGGAGCAGAAGCGCAGGTGAGTCCGCTGAAGTTGGACGAGATGAGAATCATTGGCGAAGCACAACAACAATGGGCTCCTCTACGACGGAAATACAACCTCTTCTCCTTCCGACCGCTTGAGCCCGCCGGCGACGCCACCAGTACCACTCCACCACGGATCGAATCTGGAGAGAAAGCAACATCAGATACCATGGCATTGACAGAATCTCAAGCTCCCGAACAGGCCATAGAAGCCGGCATGGCGCAATTCGCCCACGTAAACGAACCCTTCCTATCCTGGGACTTTAACCTCCGTGACGAAGTAGGCAGCACAGTCGGCTCCGTGAACCGGAACTTCGGGGGATTCGCAAGGGAAATCTTCACCGATACGGGCGTTTATGCTTTACGAATGGATAGTGCTGCTCAATCCTCTGTACTCGAAAGTCAAGAGGGGAAGGAGGTGCAGAGGTATGATCGAGATGCTACGGCCATGACGCTTGATCAGAGAGCTGTCATGCTCGCAACTGCTGTGAGTATTGACTTCGATTACTTCTCCCGCCATTCGCACGCTGGTGGAATGGGAGGGGGTTTCATGCCCATCTTCTGGCCCATGGGTGGCGGAGGAGCAGCCGAAGGCGCTGGGGCGGCAGGAGCCGGAGCCGCAGGTGGAGTCGCTGGTGGTGCGGCCGAAGGTAGTGCGATCGCTACCGCCGAGGGTGCGGCTGGAGCTGCTGGTCGCGGACTCAGTGGTGCTGCGGGAGGTGTAGGCGAGAGTGGTGCGGTGGCTGCGGGTACGATGGCGGGGTATGAGGCTATGCAGCGGGGCGCTTATGGTGGTGGTGGGAGTAATCCTGCGAACGAGGCTGTCTTTGATCCGGATAATCAGAGTCCGCAACAACAGGCTAGTCAGGATTCGCCACCCGAGGAGAAGCCTTGGTGGGAGCAAGATAGTGGTAACGATAATGATAATGATCGATGGGGTGGCGGTGGGCCTGGGGATTCTCCGCCACCTAGTGCTGGTGGTGAAGGTGGTGGGGAGGGTGGTGGTGGCTTGTTCGACTCCTTGAGCGACTTCTTTGGAGACAGCTGAGGAGCCACGAAGTTCTTAGACCACATCACTCCGCTCAAGGCTGGAAATAGTCGACTTCTGGATACATGTACCATTACCGACGATACTTCGGAGACGAGCAAAACGACAGGGGCAACCTACGAGCCTACTCCGCATCAACCGATCTGGCATCAAAGCCCTTCAGTACCAGGAGCATCGATCGGCTGATCTCGGCCGTCGCTGAAGCCCTGCACGCTGCCAAGCAGCATGTCGCGTGGTTCATCAGCACACTGGGACATGACGTAAATGATGCGACAAACTGTGTCGTCGACATTGACCCCGGATCAATGTAGCTCCGAGACAAAGAGACGCGATGAGATAGACATTCGTCTTGTAACAACGACAGACGTCTCACGAGACCAAGACACGAAATTGTAGAGTTAGACTATTGTCCTTTGTTTGTATGAGTATGACAATACCTTTGTTCTTCACAGTATAACATATCAAACGTTCGATGCAATGGGTTGGCTACAAGAGTGATGGGCCGGAGACTTGCTAAGCAGCAGCTCGACCAGTAACAAGCAGCAAGCCAAACGAAAGGAAGATGACGGGTATCATCTGCAGCGGTAAGACGACAATCTACACCCACGCCTTCAACGGCAAGCTCACACCTGCTGCTCCTGATCCGACAGCAAGAAATGCAGCGAAGGAAAAGATCCATACCGCTCCTAGCATTGCGGCCACCTCTGCTGCACCGACACCGACCCGGAACTCGATATGGCAGGGCGTATCATACGTAAGTGCTGCGAAGTGCAGAGCCGCTGCGGCACCTCAGACCAAGACGCCCTCTGCCTCGAAGACTTCTCTGTTCAGCAGGGCGGCTAGTACTCCGGCTATGAATTACAGCAAAGCGGTGACGTCGCAGACGAAAAGCACTGTGACCGCAATTACGCCCATATTCACCTTGAGGGTTGTTGGGCCGTGAAAGTAGACAACGTGTGGATGAAGTTTGGTCTGGAGGGCGTCGGCTGGTCCGATTGTTCTCATGTTACGTTGGCACAAACTCATGTATACTAGGCAAAGACCACCATCTCTCCATCTCTTGAAGTCCCATGTCTAGTCTCGTCCTAATCGTTCTCTCCATTGATAGGCTAGAGTTCATGCAAGGGCATTGTGAGTGAGGCAAGGGTTACCGCGCTACGCGAGCACGCAATTACGAACGCCATGCACATCATGCTAAGCCAATGTAGGCCGTTGCTATACATATAGACATATGCCAAGTACTCTAATAGTTCGCCTTCTCTCAAACTGTCCCAAGCAATTTACATACTCGCTGAAATGCACTTGACTGAGAACGCTCATTCGCCGTGCTTTCGCTCTCAACGCCATAACAGATAGAACCCAAAAGTTTTTGTTCAAACTTACTCCTCAAACTCGCTCTCAGCAATAGACTCAGGAATCATACTCATCCGCTCCACCTCCGCATCCTCCCTCGCCTGCTTCTTCACCACGATCTTCCCTCGTATGCGGACATAGACCACCAGCGCAAAGCCGAAGATGAACCCCAGCGCCGCCAATACCACATTGACTGGGATCGGATTACCACCGAATGCCTCGAACGTCAATGCATCGATGACAGGCTGGAACAGATTCGTGAGGCCAGAAAGACAGATGATGGTGCCATAAATCTTGCCAAAGGTCGCGAAGCCGAAGACTTTGGTCGCATAGTCGGACATGGCCGAGTAGTACAATGGTCTGAGCAGGCAGAAGAGGACGACGTTGCTGTATGCTGCCCAGTAGAACGGTAGGGAGCCTAGCACACCGACTGCTGTGATGAGTACGACAAGGACCGCCATCAAGTTTGCCGTGCTGAGACCGTCGAGCAGGATCCCGACGACTGGTGTCGCGGCTATGCCGCCTATGGGGAGTGCGTAGTCGAAGAACGAGTTTATCTGACGGCCAGCCTTCTCGGATCCGAGCATGTACTCGTACTGCGTGCGAATGCTGGCGATGAAGAAGTTCATGCGGAGCATTTGCAGTACTGTAATCAAGCTGATGAGGATGAACCAGGGTGTCAGCATTTGCCTGTGCGCGGGCCAGCCGTGGAGCGCTCCCCAAACGCCAGACTGTATATGTCGTTCGGCCTCCTTGTGCTCACGAGCCTCTCGAAATTCGGCATCACCGACGAGGCCCTCGAGCAGTTCCAATTTCGACTCCCTGTGCTCTCGTCGCTGGGCTCTCAATTGGCGAATCTCCGAGTCGTCTAGGTCATCATCCGAGTCGTGGACATCTAGAGTCGCATCCTCGATCTTCTCGATCTTTTCTTCTAGCTGGGGTACACTTTTATAGCCGTCTGGGGTCATCAATGTGAATTGAGCGACAAATATAAGCGCTGGCACGATCAGATAAGCGAAGAAGAACTTGTCCGGGGTGAAGCTCCCGTTAGACGACTCGTAAGCCAGGCGATAGAAGAGAAAGACAGCGGCCGAAGCATCGAATGCACCTGTCACGGTAGCAACGATAGTGCCGGAGAACTTCGGGAACGCGTTGGATATGGAAAACGACGGCACGAATATGAAAGTGCCGCCCAACGCAAGGAAGATGTTGCCGATCATGTAGCCATCGAATTCTGGTATGGCAAAAGCATAGCCCATCAGAAGACTCCCAATCGCCAATGCAATGCTGCCCAGGACAGCGCATGCTCGAGGCCCATAGCGGTCGAGGATAGTACCAACAGGAAGAGCAGATACGTTGCAAGTCGTGGAAGCAATCGCAAAGAAGAAATTCAGCCTCAGGTCTTGCTCGTAGCAGACCTCAAGATTTGCTTCGAGCTCTTCGGCAGTACAGAGTTCCCGGTAGACCTTTTCGCTGATAAGTACTGGCTTGAGAGCCGCGAAACCGAAGACGATACCTGAGGCAAGCCAACATGCGAGGACTGTGAAGATAACCTGGGCTGACGCGTCGTTAGTATGACAAGCATTCGAAAGTCAATATTCAGCACATACCTAATCGCTTCGCTGTCGATACCTTGTACGCCGCCACGCCACCCTGCGGATGCGTAGCCTGCGAAGGCTGCTGCGAATGTGGAAGAGCATCATAGCTGATCACTCGACGCAACGACTTCACCGAGCCTTTGCCACGCAATGTCGGATGCAGATGTGGCGAAGGATAGCCATTCGTGATAGTGCCATAACTCTGGCCATACCCATTCGCACCGCGCGCAGGAGATAGTGCCGGCGGATACCACTCCTCTGGAAGCCTCGGCGGTTCGCGGTCAGTGCCCTCGATGGAAGTGACGCGCTGGACGAGTGACATGGGACCGTGCTGATGAGTGCGACGATCTGGTTATCCTGTTGAAGGTTGTGATGATGCAGGGTAAGAGATGATGCTGTATGGTTAGTAGCAGTGGCGAGGGAGGACGGTGTAAGATGGGCCTCGTGACGGCGAAAGAACACGTGCTGATGGATAAAATCATGCAGGTGGTGGAAACTTCCTTCGCTGCAGCGATAAGAACTTATAAACAGACACAGCAGCAGCAGTGGTAGCTTCCCTTCCTTTCCTTAACGACCACGAACCTGCTAGCTCACCTTTCACCGTCGATCCACGTATGTATCTCTGCACGAAGCTGGACGATGCGGAGGAAGAGCAAGACTCCTATCTAGAGTGCGCCTGATTTTGATTGCAGAGCTAACAAGTCCACTTTTCCATGTCGCGGCAAAAATGCACCGAGGGCGGAGGTATTGATCGTGATTGGCTCGGGGGGCGGCTGGCTCGATGCAATACCCTATCTCGTGTAGCACCAATAAGCTTACACAAGCATATGTACAAAATGATGATAACTTCACACGAGCAAGGTATGACACATGAAAGGCGTTGGCCTTCTCGACGTGCTCATAAAGTACAGGAATACCACGACTATTTGACAGACGATCTGGCGATGCTCGGATCGTGCAGTGACACATATTGATACTCGATTTATCTTGCTCGCGATCAGGTCATTCCATGATTGAAAATCCTCGAATGTCTCGTCTGGACTGTTCTGGATCCTGGCATATGGCGTCGCTAGGTGGTCCAGCGGCGGATGTTCAGGGGAGTCAACAAGCATTGGGTCCTTGCTTGCCGACCGCGCAACCTCTTCACGAGCTTCCGAGAGATAGCCCTCATTCACGCAGTGCTCACACAGCGTTGTCTCCTCGGCCTCGCTGATAGACATCGTCGGATCCCGGAGTATCAGGCAGTATTCCCTCAGTTCGACCTCAATTTGCGTCTCCCTCATCCTTAGGAGATGTGTTATCCTTTGCTCATGACGGCTTCGGTCTGCATCGGAGATCCTACTGGAAGATCAGCTGAATTACCTCATCCGAGAGGAACATATGAAGGTTGGGCGCTCTGTGATCGTGGAGTATGACATACCTTCTTCGTCCGCGCCATCGTCCAATGCCACTCCTTCAGCTGCCAACCAATCGTCGATCTCCAGAGCCCTCTGAAAACTGGCTCTCAGACGCCGGATAGCAGTAGGCTTATCGTTCTCAACTCCCTCCTCCTCAACATAATCAGCATTAAGCAGGGCGATCGTTGGCTGGAGAGGCAGACAACGGCCTAGCAGGTCAGCTGAAGTTGTGTAAGGTGTGCATGGCAGATACACGAAAGTGTCCGGTCTGGTTACATTCTCTTCCGCAGTAGGGAAACGTATAGCCTCGGCCCCATGTGCCATCAGCATCTCCTGTTCTAATTCGGTCCAGTCGCGCTCGAGTTCCTGCACAAAGGCCCTTGGCGTGGTTTGCGACCATTCGGAGACTGTGCAAAGTCAGTGCCAGTCTACTCCGCCACCATGCCAAACCAAAGGTCACTTACCCAATGAGAAGACGTCCAAGAAATACACAAGCTGCTGGAGCAAGCGTCTTGTTGCATTTAGTCCATATTTGAATTCTCTGACCGGATCCACAACAGGGTTACTGCTGAGCCCGAGACAGAAAGCTTGCCCAATCTGCCAACCGCCGGGTAGCTCGTGCTGTCGGAGGACGTCGACCACGTATTGTCTGCTCGGATCGCTCACCCACTCCTCTCTAATGCGGGCATATCGGCGACTTGCTTTCTCCACGTTCAGGAATGTTGGATCTGCTTCGCTGCGAAGCGAAAGGCGGCGGAATGTCTCGACTGGCCATTTTGCAAGGCCCTTGCGCCGTGCGACTATGTTGTAAGCATGATCTGGGGATATTTGGCCTTCGCCTTCCAAGACAACCCTCTCAGCCGGAGCTCGTGTCAGAGCGGGTAGGCCCAGCTTCCGATGAGACATGACGAGCAAGGCACTCGTCTCAAGAAGCTTCGTAGGCGAGCTCGAAAGGTAGTTCGTACCATCACTACGCCATCACTCTTGTGGCTACTGAGCTGGAAACGGACACACTGTTTGGGCTAGCCCGACATTACGACCCGAGCACAAGGAGCGAACGCATTCTGGCTTGTGGTCAGCATTCCTTTCAGGCAAGACAAAGCGCTGCAGACTGGCAAAGCGCAGACCGGCGGCATGTTTTGTGGTGGTCTGCTTGGTATTGCGACCATCGCATATCGCTGCGACATTCCCACGGTCTCTGCAGTGCCGCTGTAGATGTTGATCAGATTGCAGGACGACTTCCAAAGGCTTCGCCATCTGAGCATGCTTAAGATCTGCTACTCGTATGATATCCTCCCGGATACTCTTGCTATGCCGGGAGCAAGACCATGGGTCACCATTCACATCAGCAGGAAGGATGTAATCATCGGATTGGTAGTTTGCGAGTTATCAAGCTGTGGGAAGACTGCACCACACAGGGGACGCAAACAAAGCTTTGCGATCCGATACGCTCTTCGGACTGCGGTGTTTCAAGCGTCTTGATATCATAGGCACCTAGCACTTGTTGCTCGAGTGGAGACCAATCTCGGTCCCACTCCTGCACGAACGACTCGATCGGCGTCTTGCTCTCGATCGCAACTGCACCATATTAGCCTTGCAGAATGGTTTACTGCTTGAGATTGCACTTACGCACAGCAATGGTGTCGAGATGGTAGACGAGCTGCGTGACGTAGTGGTTGCTGGCATTGAACTTCCCATTCTCGCCGTGACTGAAGTCTCGTTCTGCAGACACGAAGCTGAACTCGGGAAGGCCTAGCATGTAAGCGTCCTTGATCTGCGACTGTTGTGCATACTGCTGGATGGCCCATGCAACCTTCTTTCGCTCGGACTGCATCATCCATCTCTCGCGCGCGCGCACGATCCTAGGCCATACTTTGTCGGGGTCCTGTAACGCAATTAGCGGGAAGCCCATCTCTGTCGTGTTGCTGGACTCCGCCAAGAGCACTTACAGGTACGTAGGATCTGCTTTGCTGCGGAGCGACAGTCGTCGAAACGTTTCAACCGGCCACTCCGCAAGACCCTTCAAACGTGCGACCTTGTTGTACATGCGGTCGGGAGAGATGAGAGCATCGTCGTTCCTGATGGAAGAAAGAAGACTGCGCAGGGTAGCCGCTTTCGCTGGCTCTGAAAAGAGGAAACAAAGCGAGGCCAGCAGAACACGCCAGAGAGTCGTATACCCGCCAAAACTACAGAGCCCGGCATCCGGTAACTCGACGAAGATTGTACTTGCGTATCCCTGTGTGAGTTATGGCGAGCAATGGATACTACCGCACGAAACATAGTGAGCTGCTGCGTATACTACGTCCGAGAGGTAGGTGAAGGGGACGTGTCCGCTAGATGCGGGTCCAGTATTCAAACCACGCGGCCTACATATTCGAAATCGTCTCAAAATTTGCTTGAAATGGAACCATCGATGCCGCGTACTCGGCTCTCACAATTTGGCTCGAGACACCTCTCATGCCACACAAGACAGTACTGTCGCTCGCCCATATCCTCCAGGTGTATGGGGAGTCGACTAATGTTGCTGCTATGCTCAATCTATCTACCCGCCTTGAATTTCTGCCCACTGCGTCGTGGCCACTCCATGTATGTTTCATGCTCACAAAACCAGCAGACGCTGCGTTCGAGCGTCGTGAGAGGCTTCTGCGGATCCCTCACAATCAAGGACCAGTATTTGGCGACTTCAATCTCGATGTGCGTGGCTTGATAATCACGAAGATGTCGAAGCCTCTCCTGATCGATCCAGTGCTCGCGCTCAAGCCTCTCCAGTCGTACTCGCTCCGCTGTAGGTCTTGTCGCCCACTGGATAGCTAAAGGAGCATTGTGAGACTGAGATGAGTTCTTCAGAGCGTTTATGTCCAATTCACAGCCTGCGACATTGCGCGTGAGACTCTCGAACAAGGTGTCGAGAGCAGACCCGCGCACAGCTGGTTTGGCGTCCTTTGCTTCTTTATAAGGAGCATCGATCCAGATGATGCTCGGCTGTAGTGTCGGACAGCGTGCTAGCAGGCCATGACGGACCCACATGGGCAGATGCGGCAAGAAACAAAAGCTGCCAAGACCCGCGAGCTCCTCGGCCACGGGTGGGTGTGTCAACCCTACCCCGTATGCACAGAGCACGTCACGCTTGAGCGAAGTCCATGTCCGGTTTTCCTGGACATAGGAGGGTATCTGCTTGCAGCTGGCTTGGGCGACTGAAGTCATGTTAGTCTGGATTTGAGCTAATACTGCTGTGTCAACATACTTAGCGACACTGTATCGATGAACCAAACAAACTGTCGGATCTGATGAGGAGCGCTTCCGTCCTTGTCGTTGAAACGATCCTCCACAGGCACAAAGGCGTTCAAAGCTAGACCTAGGAAGAATGCATTGTTCACTTGCCATCCTCCCTCGGGAGCAAGAGTCCTAATGGTCGTTGCGACTTTCTGTCGCTCTGGATGTCGAATCCATTGTTCTCGGGACCGGACTATCTGTAGGGAGGATCAGTCCGAACACAATGGTGCCCCGCAAATGTGTGTACATCGTAGCGACTTACCATGGGCCAGACCATTTCAGCTGCCATACTAAGAGCCATGATCAGATCATGACCGAAAGGATATTCAGCTATACTCACTAGGTAGGGTCGGCCTGCCCACGGAGGGAAAAGCGCCGAAAGATCTTGACTGGCCATTGCTTCAGGCCCATGTTACGAGCAATTTGGTTGTACTTGTAGTCTGGGGAGGTCGGCTCGTCTTTGAAGGCTGGTAAGGGGTGCCGGATTACTTGGGGGGAGAGAGCATGTTTGGCATCGGTGCTCTGGTCCCTCGCTTTCTTGCGCCGCGGAAGCGTAGACAGACTTAGTCGTTTCTCTCTCATGATCGACCTGGTATCTCAAGTAATCGGGGTCGTGGGATAGTGAACACTTGTGCCTGACCTAACGCTTGTCGACCTGGAACAAAGGACATACCCAGCTGTAGCAGCGCTGTCCGCATGCGGTGGCACAAAGGAACACGGTTCCACAGGACTTGTCCGACCTGCTTCGGTAGCATGGTAGATGAAGCATCATGGAGGAACAACATGATGCTTGGAAGTACGTGCCACTTACCTTGCCTCCAAAGACCACCAGCCAGTACGCAAGTGCTGGTACTCATCGCCTATGTCCCATACCTACTGGTATTGGAAGTAAAGTTTGCGGCCAGCCGCATGAGGAGCGCAGTGTCCGTTGACAAAGAAGAACCCGATCTAGCCGATGAATCTCTTCAAGGCACGATGTACCCTGAAGCAGGAGACTCGTGCTCGGGTGCTTCAGTCGTTGTCGTCTGTCTTCGACACAGGGTATGCGCTCTTGCCATCCCTTGACCGTCCAACACTGTGCTCAAAGGACCTGTCGCGACAGCCGGAGTGGTTCCCAGCAACTCGATGTTGAGGTTGCTATACTCCGTGACCAAACCCTCACCAGTCGAGCAGCAGCGGGTCTCGGGGTCACACAGCCATGCACAAAGCACTCCCGTTTTTCGGATGGCATTTGATGAAGAACGATCGTAAAGTACGACCTTGTCATGGCATGGGCAGAGGTGCGATCGCTGAATCGTGCATTTGGCCTTGAACCTCTTTCTCGCTTCCCGGAAAGCCTCTTTCCTTTCTCGGACGACTCGATGGTCACACCACCAAGCCCAATTTTATGATTGCGCGAGCTCTACTTCGTTCTGCTGCCAATGCTGCAGCACTCTGCCGCTGAGACACATGTAGGTTCGCTTGCAAGCGTAATGATTATCATTGTTGCAGGGAGGCAATAGCAAGAGATCGTTCAACTGGCCCTGTCTTCATCGATGTAGTGTACTCGCTGCCTCGTCAGAAGCATGCCTGAGCAGCCTCATGCCGCGAGAACGCCTCTGCGCCACCATGCGGGCCAACAATAATTCACGGAGACCTCTCCTCATGAGATCCCGAAGCCTGATAAGGCTCAACTGTCCCCATCAGAACCATTACCACGTATTTCGACCCTCTGATCTGGTCACGTCGGTGCATAACGTATTCTGTCAGCACCAACTCATACAACTGGGAACACGGCGACATATACCACCGAAAGCATGGCCTCGATCTCATATACTGCCCTCAACACTGAGATGGGCTATAGCCCGAATATCTCTCAGAAAGCTTCCCGACACTCATTACGCAGTGTCAATGGCACTGACTTCCCATACGATAGAGCATTATGGACGAGAAACCTCTCAGTCATTGCTCTATGCTGCTGTTGGGCTATAGGAGCCGCTATTACGGGTTTCGGCGTATGGGTGCTCTACCTAGTACACACTGGCGAAGCAGCAAACGATATCTGGATGCTGCCACATATGGCTGCCGAAAGTATACCACTCGGTGTCAACATTCTGGTCACCTTGGTCGTGGAGACGACAGGCTATATTCATACCGCCTCGCTCCGCTGGGCCTTGCAGCGCGAAGGTAGACTGAACTTCAACTCGAACTTACGTCTGCTGTCTTGCTCGAGGAAGTCTGCGCCTAATTGATGGTACTCCAACCTCCTCGTGCTGATGTTCATCACCATGGCATACGCCTCATTGTCACTGACCTTCTGGCACCGCAATCACTCCACTACAGTCAGCGACGTCTTTGATAGTGACGCCGATAATGTCTCCGTCAAAGCCATACCTATACTGTTTCTCGGTTCATACTTCCTCGGACTAGCGGCCATGAGTACGTGGGCATTATGCGCCACCAAGATACCGTCCTGGAGCTCAAGCCCTCTCGATACTGCACTTGCCGCTATGCGAGCCGGCAACATCGCACCACAAGGCTTTCGCTGCATGCGAAGTGTGCACGACCAGCGTCAACCATCCGTACCCGCATACCCTCGAACCAAACAGAAAGGAGCATGGAGCGCACACTGGGAGGTACTATGGGTGATACTGTTGCTCTGGATCCTGGTCATACTTTGCTTCATGTGGGCAGCCGTGGTCGGCCATCTCTTCGCTCTCGTCAACCCGGAAGTTGCAGGTTTTGGTGGCTGGCCTCTGGTGCCGAACAGAAATTCCTCGCAGCTGTCTATCACACCGTCTTTCTCGAATTCATACGCCAACTCACTAGAGATCATCCTCTTGTATGCGCTCGTGCAAGGTCCTCTGACATTCGGCCTACATTGCGCAGAACTGCAAATGAATCTGGCTCGTGACGAGGCGTTTTGGCGCAAGGCTTCCAGTAAGAAAGGATGTAAGCTCCAGGACTACGACTCTGTCAAGACAGCCTTCACGAGCTGGCAGTCTCTCTGTCTCTCCGCATTCAAGCCGGTGGTACACTGGGTCTTCGGTCTCTCAGTGCAGATCTACAATGGCAAGATCTTCTTCGGACCAGCTCAGATAGTGTATCTGGCTCTTTTGGCCACCATTTGTGCAACGTAAGTGACGTGGGTTAGCATGCGACGGCCCAAAGGACCGCAGCCCGCGACCTTTGGACACCTGTAAGTGATTCGTGATGGTGGTTCGGGGAGTGTCTCGCACAGCTGCTGATCCGTAAACTACAGTCAAACGATCGTCGATCTTGTCGACGACTGGTCGGCGACACTACACTGGGGTCACAAGAACGATGGGTATCAAGCTGCTCATGCTGGTACATCACAATTCCCGCTGCCAGACGTGAAGCCAGTACCGTGCTGTGGTTGATGACAGGTACAAGAGGTGTGAGCTCGTAGAGAGCCCTCTCCTTTTCGGATACACGCACATGTCCGTCCATGATCCACAGATATACGTACCTCACACACGCGTCCATAGATGATGAACAGCGGCACTGGATCTTCGTGCGCATTCGCGCATCTTTTGCATCGCTCTGGTTGCGCCAGGATTGGCCGTCAAACTCGTCTACATCGGTCAGCATCCGACAGACTCCCGCCCGCAGGCTTTGCACCAAACGAGTTGCATGTCTCAAACACTCGTGGCATTTGGATTGACTGTCTCGCGCCCGCAAGTCCTTGAAACTTTCCCCATCCGTGTCCAATCTGACAGACTATCGAGCGTACGCCCAACGGTCAAGTGCACGATTCTGGCAAAACGAGATCCATAGCTTCTAGGTCTTGACATTTCGCATGTTTCGCAGTAGTGGTGTGGCCTTCCAGATACGATGTCGTGGAAAGCTACCGTCACAACGGAAAGAAGCTCACCACCCTAGCGGTACGGAGCGCTGTGTGACATCGATCTTCGGGTCCTCCAAATAGATATCTGTACGACATGCCCTGACCCGAAGATCTGTTGATATGCAGGCTTGTGGCCAACCTTGTGCGATGCGCCCTATCCCGAGTCGTGTAAAAACTGGTGGCAGGAGGAGCAAGAGGCTTAAATGTAGTTTTAGTTTGTGGCGTTCGAGAGATGCCGCATTCGTCGTAACCGGCAACCGAATTGGGTTGTGTGTACCGATTGCGTCGGAATCTCGTTGTCCTGCCATGGGTCATCTTATTAAGGAGCTATCTTGACGGCAGATAGGGCCGGGCGCCATACTGGTGATGACTGAGGACGAATACAGCGGTCGCTATCTGATGCTCGAAGGCATCTTATTCATGACGAGATATAAGTGGTGGATTCCACAGCACAATCGCCAATTTGCACTACTCTCCCGCACTGGCAATTGAGGCTTCGGAATGGGAGCCATGACGGCAAGCCAACTTCACTCATCCATTCGCCAAATCTTAAACCAAGGCTTCATGCGACATAATTGGGATAATCGGATCATCTGGGGATGTCAGTTCGGAAGGATCACGATGCATGACGTTGTCCACATCTCTGCGAGAACTGGTCGTTATATGATCCGAGAGAACTCCCTATGTCTGTGCGATGGTGGTTTACGTCTGATGTCTGGCCGCTGGCGCTTCTGGCGACGTCCAATGTCCTCACATATAGCCCAGGTACTCCGCGCTTGCAATCTCGTCTCCATACCAAACCGGCTTCGTATCTCGCAATTGCTCACGCCAATTGACATCATCCTGTCGTTACATTGAAAAGGTGCACATGATTACACATGCTTAGCAACGACTCTCCTCCACTTCCCTTCGTCTTCGGCCTGCAACCACAGCTCCATCGTCGGGCTAGCTCTCAACCAGCGGCGATGTACTAGGACGACACGAAGCCAAGCACAACGTTTGTAAGTTCTCCAGCTCGTGATTCGCTCCGTCGCCTCGGAGCTGAAGGAAAACTGTAAACGGCTCAGTCACTAGCCTTGCCGCTGCATACCATCGCAGCATGCCATGCGAGAGCACGCCGATCTGTTGATAGAAATAGCAGATACGAAGAGCTTCGCAAACAAATGCCACTCGTGATGCGTCCGTAGTGACCATGATCGTGAGTATATTATTGACTGACCACACCAATAGTGATGTACTTGGCCAGAGATTACAGCCCAGATCCACGACCGTGCATGCAGAAGCGTGAAAGCTGAACGATTCTCCACAACTTGCCGGAGCGGCCGCCAAACCATTGCAACTGTCGAAACGTGGGCCACGCAGTTGAGTTTGGTGGTAGGTCCTGGACGTCGTAGTCTTCTTTGCGCGGCTTCATCACCATCAATTACTTTCCTTATCAGCCATCTCTGCCAACATTTGCGACAATCTGCCACTCTGGATGAATACTGTATACATACTGTACTACCGACAATCTGATCAACGACAGGGGTCATCGATCTACTCTCAAAGACCTAACCCCGCCCTGCAGAACTTGAGCCCCCTGCGTGTCTTGCAGGTCTATCTTGCAGGTCTATCTTGCGCAAGCTTTGGTAAAATCGACATCTGGAACTGGGCAGCTCGCGGCTGGCTCGTATCTACAGTACCTCTACATCCGCAACGTGGCTGAGGCATTATCGTTCGACCACATCTCACCTTCCTTCCTAACGACTACCATCGACCAGGACATAGCGTTGCACACATACATACCGACGAAAAAAATCGGATTCGGCACACCGAGCCGTTTCTGAGACACTGGAACGTTACAATGTCAGCAGTAATCATGCACCCGCACCGCAAACCGCTTCCGAGCTATGCTGGATCGTCAGCAATGGCTAGTCAATCTCAAGCAGGGTATCCAAGGACCTCTTCTGGTCTGACAGGCCCACCGGCATCACAGTACAACATGGCACAACAACAGCAGCAGCAGTACAGCCAACACACTCGGCGCACACCCTCCAATGCCACCTCGTCCTCGTCGACCTCCACCAACACTGGCCTTCAACGAGCACCAACGAATTCGGCGTACAGCACAAGCTCCGCTCCTCGTCGGTCTACCTCGTCCCGCAGCACCGGCTCGTCCTCACCGACCTCCTACGTCGCATTGATGCGCAAGCAGAAAGCAACTGTATGGTGTGACCGAGCTCAACATGAAGACCCACGAATTCTCGCAGCACAACGAGCGGCAAAGATGAGAGCAGCAATGGAGGTAGCAGGAGGACATCACAACACAGCATCGAGCATGCGGACGAGCACCAGCAGCTCAGGCATGGTCGGCGGCGTGAGGAGCAAGATCAGACATCATGGCGCCCCCAAGGCAAGCACATATACCGGTGGACCGAATCTTGGTGGCGTGGGAGTGCCGATGCGGCTGAGCGCTAGTGAAGTAGATGAGGGTGATAGCGATGAGGAAGGCAATGCTGCCCAGAACAACCGCTACCACTCCCGGACAGGTAGTGGACGATCGAGCTTGGGAAGTGGTAATCGTGGACAGCACGGCACAATGCATTCTGGACGAGGCTACAGTAATACTTCCACTCCCTCGAACGGCCACAGCCCAGTTGAGAGCATGGGCGACCTGGCAGAAGAAGACACGCCCATGCCGCCTGATCAATACGGAGAGCAGGGTGACTACTTCCAGCAATCAGGCGGGCAAGGCGGTAGTGGTAGCAGTGGCGAAGAAGCAGGATTTGGTGGCGTCACCGGACTACCCTACCGAACGGAGACTCGTGAGCAGCCGCCGAACAAGAAGACCTCGGATGAGCTGCAGCGACGAGGCAGTGTGGACGACAGGACCATGACTATGAGTGCTGGTCGGCTTTTCGTGGCGAACCCTGATTTGAGCGATTGAGGTGTGAGTGAACAGGACGGCTTTGAGATATACTAGCCGGCAGGCAATCGACAGCGAGAGGCTTGGGTTTGCATGGTCTTTTGTTAGCGTCAATCTTCGACTGGATACCAATGCATAGGGAGGAGGACCGGACATTATAGCAGGATCAGGTGGTCTAGGTAATTGCGGTATGCAAATGGAGGGTGCGAACCCTCGAGGTCACATGTGACACTAATGTTGATCCAACGTCACTTCATACAGTGTAGTGCTCTTCTCATGTTCGCTTTGCCACCTCAAACATAGCCTCTTCCTCTTCCCTCTCCTCTTGAACACTACTCACTCCATGCTTCAGCTGCAGATCTAGGAGGAATTCTGCCACGCCTCCTTCACCGTATCGGGACCCGGCTATCGGCACCACAATCATCTCGAACACGACATTACGTAGTCGACTTGATCTCAAGGCCAGAAATTACATCTTCCGTCGCCTTGCCGCTCCAAGCAATCGGAATGGCGACCAACTCAACCTCAAACAACGCGACCACCCTCTTCGTACTCATGAAGACCATCCCACGCGAGCTGCGAGACCAGATCTATACCGAGTGTCTACGGCAAAACTCCGACGTTCTCATCACCGACTGCCAAATCCCGCCACTGCTCTTCTTGTGCAAACAGATTCGACACGAAGCGCTGCCTATCTTCTACTCTGTCAACACATTCCGCTAAATCATGACCGCATCCGCCGCTTATCAAGAGCCCTTCACTTGGCTGAAGTCGCTTTCGCCTGTCGCCCGCGCAGCAATCAAGATCTTTATCGTTCAACTACACACCGTCGTCGAAGTTCAGGCTCGCACCATCGCTTTGCTGGAAGGGAGCTTTGGTCAGTCCGTGTCCTCTCCCGGCTACACTCTTGGAGTCTTGAATCATCTTTTTCAAAGTGAAGATCAGAACCAGGAGAAGCTCATCCGCATGCTGCACCTCAGTGCGCGAAGTCTGCAGAGCAGTGGGATGTTCGAGCTTTCCAAATTACAGTTTCGGGTACTCGTCAAAGATCCTATGATTGATGCCTATGATCAGGATATAGCTGTCGTACTCACGAAACACCGGGACGCACTACTAAACGACGCTTGGCTGTCGTCCCACACGCCAAAGGCATACTCGGAAGGTCTGATCGACGGTCAGGGTTACCACGCATGAAGCACCATCAGAAAAACACCCGCAGCAACGTTTCCTACCAAAGAGGACACATACACAACGCCTACTTGACAGCGACACCCTTATACCCAGCAAACCCACCCACCTCCTCCTTCAAGATCTGCGGCAGCTCATCCTCGACCAAACTAGCCTTCCAGTCCTTTTCTCTCGGCTCCCAACCCAGCTGTCGTAACCTTACAGCCCGACTTCGACTATTCAGACCGATCACAGCATCGTTACCTTCGCCAAACAGATCACCATATTGTTCCTTCGACACAGTCTTCGGCTCCTTGTTCTTAATTTTGCCAGCTTCATGGAGTGCTTCTCCGATCACAGTCGCCACTTCATGCCAGGAGGGTTCATCTCCGCCTGTGCTTTCGCAGAAGTAGTACGGATTGCTCAGGGCCTCGCTGGCGGTAGCACGCTCCATGTGGTGGAGCAATACGATGTATGCTCGGGCGAGATCCATGACATGGATGTTGCTTTCCACAGCTGCGCCTTTGCCGATTTGAGGCGCATAGCCGTGCTTCAGCGCAAAGCGAGTCATCGTCGGGATCTGAATGGTCAGACGTTCGTGCTTTGGGTTGACTGGTATGAAGTCAGCAGAGTGATCGAAAGCAGGGCACTTCACAAGCCACGTACAGCCATAGATACAAGGAGGAATCATGATAGCCAGCTTAGCTTTCTCACCCAACTCCTTCTGAGCTCTGACGATAGCAAGGTCTATCTCGCGATGCGGTGCACTATCGGGCACACTATCGATCTCCTCGCGCTTGTCATCGTGATAGATCTTATCGTTCTTGAACATGCCCTTCGCATCATCGTCCAGCACGCTAGTTCCAGAAGTATGGATGAACAACGTCGACTTTCCGTCCTGTGCACGCTGCTTGACCCCTTCCAAGATAGCCTCAACCGAAGGCAAGTGGTCTGCGGTTGCAGTGTGGAGTACAATATCGTGCTGTAAGGTCTGCTGTGTGATAATTTCCTTGTCGTTCAGATCACCCATCACGACTGATGCTCCCGATGCCTTGATCTGCTCGCCATGTTCCTTCCTGCGGACAAAGCCCGTTACCGAATATTCTTCTCCGAGGAGTAGTTCCAGGACATTCCAGCCAATGAAGCCTGGACCGACTATGAAGACGCTTTTGCCTGAAGTCATCTTGGGCGGAAAACGATGTTGGACAGAGCTGAGGAATCGATGATCGTGTAGAGACTTCGTAATGACCAGGTATTCGTACACGACTTCAGAAAGTTCGTTCCGTGTGGCATTGTGATTTATATATGTCGTCTGTTGCAGAGTGAGGGGTGAAGTCGAAAAGTTCGGACCTGCATGATCGGCATTGGATTCGTTCTCGTTCTCCCCAAAATGCCAACTCGATTTGTAAGAAAGGCATGGCAGCACAATTTTAAGATGCGGACCTTCTGTATCGAGTACTGCCGACGATTTGCAAGTGCAGGAGTCATTCGTAAGATCTCGCAGTAACTTCTGACCGACTGCGGTATTGCCAGATTGGTGAAGGATGGGTGTCGATCAAGCTGTTATCAATGCCATACTGGAGCTCGAGAACGGTCACCACGCCTCGACTTTCCTGAGTGATTGCTGAGATGCAGTGACCTTCTTGGCCACTTCAGCAACGATGCTTGTGGTCTCCTCGCCCACTTCCTCAATAG
Source organism: Recurvomyces mirabilis (assembly GCF_035927965.1). NCBI lineage: Eukaryota > Fungi > Ascomycota > Dothideomycetes > Mycosphaerellales > Teratosphaeriaceae > Recurvomyces > Recurvomyces mirabilis. Next base: position 142,134 of record NW_027041935.1, on the reverse strand, counting down.
AACGATCAGCATTAACGACCATAATATCCTCCCCTTCATCGCGATGCCTTCTGAGCTCGCCAAAGAGCTCTCGCACCCGATCCTGCATCTCCTTCCTTTCATACCTCTCGCTACCATACCCACCTCTGCTCATAGCAGCCTTGGCACTGACGTCCAAGAAGACACAGACGTCGGGTCGCGGCAGTCCAACTTCAGGCTGCCGGCACCACTCTAAGCCCATGTCAGGAATCTGCTTGGCAGCAGTATATACACATCCAGAATAGTAGTATCGATCGATAACCACCGTCGTGCCTTCCGCCACCAACCTCTCAATCTCCGCGGCGCTTTCCCAGCGATTGGCGGAGAAGAGAAGGTGGATTACGTGATCTTCGGTTTGTGTTGAGCCGGCTAGGTAGCTGTTAATCATTTGGCCTATGGGTGTGGTGCGGTTTGGGAAGCGCAGGTGTGAGACTTCTTGGCCTGTTGTGTGGCGGAGATGGGAGACGAGGCGTTCGCATTGGGTTGATTTGCCTGAGCGGTCTAGACCTTCCAGGACGATGAGAGTGCCTCTGTTGGGCGCCATGGTATCGGTATGTGTATATCACTTTGTATCCGTGATGATCGCTTGCTGCACGAAATTCTGGACGGCGCGTTGCCTCACGTCGCCGCGAAATTGACTTTTCTTTCGTGAGCACGATTCTATCCACTGGTTCATAGCGTCCTTGATCTACAAATGCCCACAACACTAGTGTGTACGTTATGAGCAGGTCAACTATGGGCACTCAGGTCCAGAAGCATTTTGATCAGCTACCAGACGAGATGTTCAGTATCGTACAAGCAACGACAGCAGGCATTGGTGCACGACTTGGTCGACTGGTCCTGCCTGGTCGTGCCGTGATAGAGACACCGCACTACCTGGCCAGCACATCTCGTGGTGTAGTACCTCATATTACACCAGACAACTTCGTCCGAAGCACGTCAATCCAGGGCGTCTACGTAGGACTAGAAGATTGTAAGTAAATCCACACGTCCACCTACCTCGCGCGTCCTGGCTGACAGCGATGCTTACAGAGAGGTAAGTCATAGAACGCTCTCCTCAAAAGGTACCTCCCATATACCACTTTCAACCACCTGATGGCTCATCACCTTTACGCCGCTTCACCGCTCTTCCCGACTCTACTCTCCTAGTTCTTGGTGCGAGACGAACACCACCCGTAGCCCCTCCTGCTGCGAACCCAAATACGGCCGGGACCATCGCAGTGTGCACTGCTGTAGGCTTCAAAGCACTGCATTCGGACGACTACATCGAAGGTGTACAGCATGTGCAGCCTGATATTGTCTTGTCCCTAGCAGACGTACCGTACGGACGTGCTTTAGGCAATAGGCGGGTGGAGAGGGCCGTCGATCGTAGCACACAATGGCTCAACGATCACGTTGAAGCACGGAGGCAAGCCAGTATGCCTCAGGCGAAGCTCTTCGCCTCTTTGCTCCCTGTCGCCTGCAGGAACCAATCTTATTACATTGAGTCTGTCAGGGACCATGCCGCGAAGGATGTCTCTGGTCTGGTCATACACGACCTCTCGACCCTCGAGAATCTACCAATGGAGCTTGGACCCCTGCCACGCCTAGGATTCACCTCACCTGCAACTCCTCAAGAAGTGCTCAGGCACATCAGGCTCGGCATAGATGTCTGCACCATACCTTTCACGAGTGAGGCCACTGATAACGGGATCGCCTTGAGCTTCGCCTTCCCAGCTCCAAACGATGTTTGCCGAGACGAACCACTGCCACTGGGCGTCGATATGTGGTCAATCGAGCACGCAGCCGATTGCTCGCCACTGACACCGGACTGTGGATGCTATGCATGTACCGATCATCACAGAGCATATATTCAACACCTATTGAGTGCCAAAGAGATGCTCGCATGGGTGCTTCTCCAGATACACAACCACCACATCATCGAGTCATTCTTCCGAAGCATACGACGGAGTCTAGTAGAAGGAACCTACAATCGAGACGTCGAAAGATTTCAGCAAGCGTACGAAAGCCAACTACCCGCAAAGACAGGCGAGGGCCCAAGGTAAGCTCATAAAACGTGAAGACGAAGGAGAACTTGCCATGCTGACAAGATCGATAGGGTAAGAGGCTACCAGTACAAGTCAGAAGGTCCAGGAGAACAGCGGAAGAACAGGCCAGCATACAACACACTCGACGATCGCAAGGAAGCTGTGGCTGGGTCAAAGAGTGTCAAGCTTGATGCTGACTCGAACACGCTGCAACAGCAAGGCTTCGCTGAGAAGCAGTTATGACTTACTATCTCCGACTTGCCAAGACTTTACCGATCATTCGAGTACATTACAGGACCAGCAGCACAAATGGTGGCAAGGTCAGCTTCGAAGTCTGTCATGCTAACAGAGAGCTGTTACATATGTGTCCCTTTTGCCAGTCGCCAGCTGAACATGCTGCCTTTACAGTTCTCGTGTGCTCCCATGACTGTCAGAATGAATGTACGAGTGGTGAACAACTGGTCGTCTGATCTTGCCAGACTCAAGTTGTAGTTTTCCAGCCAGTAGTGGTCACATGGATTCATGGTGAGGGCCAGGAGCACAGACACTAAGTGAATGGAGCTTATCAGCCAATCATACCCCGCTTTGCTCTGACACATCGCACTCGAGCTTCATCAAGGCGTCAGTCGTGGACATTCATAGAACTATCAACAAATAGCAAGACTCGAGCGGTCAAGATGAGCGGCAGCGACCGGAACGATGATAAGAGTGGCTTTCCCAGTGATGTCTTCCGTAAGATGCAGGAAGGCCACGACAAATTCATGCAGGAGTTCCACGAAGAAGGCCAGCGCTTCCAACACGACATCCGGACGGACAACAAATCATCCCGTAACAACTCGAATTTCTTTCTATCATTCAAGGACTTTGTGGACACGAACCTGAACAGTCTGGCCGACAGCTTCAGAAGTCTGCCCAACAACATCGCGGAGCTACGCGCGAAGATGGAAGCCGAGCGCGAGAGGCGAAAGGCAGATGATCTCGAGGTGTGGCAAAGGTGGACTGGCTTGGACGACTCGCCTGACCATTGCGCTATGCTGAATGAGCGCTCGAGCAAGGAAACGAAGGACGAGGCAACGAACGCCACCCTCATGCTTCTGCGTGAAGCCTACCGCCGTAACGCGCATGTTGACGAGGACAAGATCAGACGACTGTATCACGATCCGGCATCTCGTGGGCTGGACGCTTTTGCCGCACCTATGCTCTCACCTGGAGGCGCATGCTACTATCAATCTGACAGCGGCTACAACGCACCTTCGACTGCCATCTTCCGCTTCGGTCCTTACGATCATAGATGGCTAAGTATTGACTGGTTCAAACGCAGTCCGTACTCGCCCATAACGCTTGAAGCCACTCAGCAGCCCGACAATTCTCTATGGCGCGCAGCTTTCGAGGATCTACTGAACGCAGCACTTGACAAGCCGATGCATTCAGAGGAGCGAATCGGTGCCAGACCACGCGGCGAAATACAATCTACGCACACTGGCCCAGGACTGGACTGGATGCTAAGCCTACAATGTCGTGGTATCTTGCCTCCTCAGCTGCCAGCGCTCTACAACAGTATGTTTCACAAGACAGCGCCGAAGCTCGGACTAGTGGTCCAGGCAGAATCAATCATGCGCCACCCTGATGCTCAACAACTCGCTGACGAGATCGCGACTCCCGCCGCACCCAGTGGTGTGGTCTGTGGTGGCCAACAGGGCTTGGTTGAGCAGGATTTGTACGAGGAACTCGACAAGGAAGCTGTTGTCGAACACAAAAACCCAGCTCTTCTAGACTATCAGCAGCAGCTTGCGCAGCTTGAGCAGCAAAATCGAGATCGCCTGTTGAGTGCACAGCAGAAACAGAAGGTCGCAGCCGCGGCCGCAGCCGCAACTTCTACGACCGTGGGCGAAGAGGTGGGAAGTGGACCAGGGGCAGCTTGGAAATTGTACGAGGATCTTGACGACGTGGAGGTAGCTCTCTGCGACGCCGTGGAGCGTGGCGACGGCCTCGCAACCCTACTTAAACTCAGTGAATGGCACAGAATTCATGGAACTATCGCGGATGTCACCAATTTACCAGAAAGCGAGGTCACGCAGAATATAGAGGAACTGGTGTATCAGCTGGAAGCACTCGAACAGCAGCGCGAGGCATTGGGCGTATCGAAGCTTGACAACGATACAAATAGGACCCATGATGCTCAGAAAGGATCGTTTGCTCCCCTAGATGTGCACGAGCCAAAGCAAAAAGTCGACGTCCTCTCCTCGCTGACGACAACTCGAACGACCCGTCATCCTGATGGCACGACCACGACGACTGTGACTTTGAAGCAGAAGTTTGCAGATGGAAGGGAAGAATCAGAAGAAAAGATACATACGTACCACGAACCCAAGCATGACCGACATCAACCCGAGCAGACCGTGGAGAAGCCGAAGTTCAAGGGCTGGTTTTGGTCTTGAAGTAGACCGAAGGAAATGTCCAATTTCAAAGCACACCATGACATGACGGCGTTGGCTTTTTGAGTATCTCTGCTCGTTCGTAGCGCATGTATTGCATCGCATTTGACCTCGAGGACTGCCTCACGTGCCCTTGTCATACAACCGTTTCAGGGCCAGGGAAGCTAATGCAGATCTAACCCAAAGCATACCAGCGCCATGGTCAAGATGCGGGGGAGCTCACACGACCTGTGAGCTCCGTGACAACATACCTCCAATGAGTCTTTCGTGTTCTTCTTGAACCTTTGTTCAACAATCACAAACACTTCTTCCCATCTATCATCATCACAATACCGGTGCAATGAGTGCAATAATCGAGGAGGACGGCCATCATGAGCCAATCAAGGTCCTCATTACCATGCATGAAGGCATGAATGCCATGGACCTTGTTGGGCCATTGGAGGTCTTCAGCTCTGCTAGGCATGACAAGAACGATCCAGGTACGGCTCGTTAGCAATCGCTCATCATCTCAAAAATACGTTCTAATGCTTGCAAACAGAATCCAAAGCGTTCCGTGTAATCTTCGCGGCCACCAACGAGCACGTGCCTACCATGGAAGGCGCATCTCTCCGTGCCCACATCACATATGAAGAGGCCATGAAGCGTCTGGCCGAGATCGACATCCTCGTCATCCCTGGCGGCGGCACCGAGCCTTTGTTGAAGACCAAGGACCAGCCCTTCAGCATCATCAAGGCATTCACGGAATTGCAGAAGAAGAATCCGGCCCGTGAGCGTACCCTGATGTCGGTCTGTACCGGATCCCTCATCTTGGCCGAGTTGGGTATATTGAGCGGCCTGTCTGCTACTACCCATCCTGACTTCATCACCAAGATGGAGATCATCTGGTAAGCTGGAAGCCCATCCACGAACGACTTGTCGCTTTACTGACCATAGCTTTCTCAGCTCTAACGCCGCCCAGCGCGACATGGCTGATCGCTGCGATGTCATGGAAGCTCGCTACGTCGTCAATAACCTTCGCTTCGAGCTTGGCGAGAACGAGGAGGACAATCCATACATTATGAGCAGGAAAGAGTACAAGGACCAGAAACGCAGGCGCTCCTCGCAAGCAGGCATCTCTCCCATCGAGGAGAGGTCGAACGGCTCAGGCAGACGCGCATCTAATGCTCGCAAGGGAAGCATCAGCCTCAAGATGAGCAATATGCGCCGTGAGAGCGTTCTTAAGCGCGCCAACCTGCGTCTCGGTGGGCTGCGTGTCCTGACCACCAGCGGCGTCACCTCTGGCATGGATGGTGCATTGTATATGGTGGGTGCCTTGGTCTCCGACGACGCGGCCGAGGAGACCGCCCGCAAGATGTGTTATGATTGGAAGAAGGGCACCGTCGTTGACGGTCTCGATGTTTAAGCAAGGCGTTGGCTGGCGTCGAAATGGCGCGGACGGGATGGGAAATGATTGAGTGTACGCTATGTGACGAGATGGAATCATCGTGATTTGTGGTGGGTTTACGGGACGATGGAGATGCTACCTCCGAGGTCAAAGCGTATGGGCGCAGCTAGATCTGCAGCTATCTATGACAACAAGAAATACTCCAATGCATGGTTGACAGCGTCTGTCGTAGATGTGGCGTTATTATGATGTTTGCGTCCTCCGTGCAATTCTATTGAAGATATAGCTAACTTATGATATACGTCCTGGATGAACAAACGAGTGAAAATACATGGATATCCTCGGGATTGATCCACAGCCAGCCAGCCACCCCTCCAAGGCGAACATCTACTCCGTGTTTCGATGCAGAGCTCTCCCAAACAAGCATCTACATTATTAAAATCTCTACGTTGAACTATAGGGCAATATGACCCCATCACCCTTGCTTCTCGGCGTTAGCAAAAGCACTAAAGACCTCGACAAAACCTCTAGGAGCATCTTCCGCAAACAACATCTCGCCATTGGCCTGGCTCTCCGTGATCATCGCTATCGCTCGCGGGAACATAAACTTCTCGTACTCAGACACTGCGCTCGTCAAATCGTCGAGGCCATGCTTGACGATCTGTTCCGCGAGCTGAAGGGCATCGTGCAGTGAGCAATTCACACCCTCGCCTGCAAATGGCGTGCTCACATGGGCTGCATCGCCAATCAACGCCACGCCAGGCACGGTCTCCCAGGATAGCGACTCTACTGGCATGGCGTACAACGGCCAGGCTCGGCATGCGCCTTCGCTATTTTTGATGAGATCCGTGACTCTGGTCGACCAGCCGGAGAACTTCTCGGTCATTGCCCAGTCTTTGAAGGTGGATGTGTTTTTCAAGAGCTCGGCGTTCGCGGTTTGTCTACTCCAATTCTCGGGCAACGCAAGGCCGATTGCTACGCTGTAGCTGTCGTCGGTCATGCGCTGTGCGGCAATTTGTCTACGACTACCTGTGGCCATGATCCCACCAGCTCCTACGAGTGACGTGGCTTTCGTGTGATAGGGACTTGTTTTCGGGATCATGGCCGTGATGTAGTGGTAGCCGGAGTATACTGGCTTTGCTTTCGTGACCTATCACATCATCAGCTGGCCGCATAGGTAGGTAATTATAGACGATTTTGATCACTTACCAGTTCTCTGGCCTTCGTCCAAGTCCCGTCAGCTCCAACGACAAGCCCAAATCCACGATGTACACGACCGTCCACCAACTCTACCTCCATGCTCTGATCGACCGGACTTCTCCTCACAGCCGCGACTTTCGCACCCCATACGATACTCTCCTCCCGTACACTATCCAGCAGCAGCCCTCGCAAGTCCCGACGATCGATCTCCGGTCTTCCTTCGCCATCGGTACCATCGAGCGTCAATGCCGCTTCGCCTTCTTTATTGAAGATCACCATACGCTGGGCATCATAACGTGCTTTGGCCTTGAATGCTTCCAGTAGTCCAGCTTTCTTGAGTGCGAGCTGGCCTGTCTCGGCGTGCACGTCAAGGGTTCCACCTTGGCCGATATCTGAGCGATGTGCGTCACGTTCAAAAACTGTGTGTGGTATTCTGTGGAGGTGGAGTAGTCGAGCGAGAAGTAAGCCACTCGGACCTGCGCCGAGGATTGCTATTGGTGGTATGGACATGTTGGTGGTGATGGCAGTTGAGTATTGACGAGTAATAATCTTGAGGGACTTCGTGAGGAGATGCCTGACGAATTGAAACATGGATTGATCACGCAGTTGTCTACTGTAAAACAGGTCTGTACTTTTGTTGAATTCAACAGACCTAGCTAACATATGTACCTACATTGTGAAGATGTTACACTGTGCAAGTGCCGGTGCAGCCACAGAAGTACGTGCTTTCGTTGGCCGGAATTTGAGGTAAGATAAGTTCCGACGCAAGCTCCGGGTTGAGTTCACGACACCATTTCACTCCACTTGCCTATCGCCCGCGACTCCCTATCTTAAATTGCGAGCCTAGTATGGCAGACCTTGGCAAGTATGCTGTGTGTTTCCCAGAGCCTTCTTCGACAGACTGACATGCTGATCGAACGTGCAGTGCGATTCTTGCCGCGCGAAGAAGGTATGCTCAATGTGCCGCGAATTACTCGCTTCCGACGCTCATCATCATACAGGTTACCTGCAATCGCATGCTCAGTGGCTGTCAACGATGTATAAACCAAGCTGCAACATGTGTCTACTCTCGTTCTGGAGGTATGTGCATCAGCTTCGCTCATACGACTGGAACTAACGCAGCAAGTCCTTCGGCGCAAACGCAAACGCAACGACCACGACGATACAGCACCGGCACTAGATGTGAATGAATCTGACGACACCAAGACCAACAAGGTGGATCTTCAGCCACAGATTGAAGCAGACATTGACGATACCCGGGATCAACTCGCAGGCGAGCATGAGCTGGAAAGCCGTGAGCCGCTTGGAGCACTCACATCTCTCTCCGGTCTCTACTCGACGTTTTGGCCTGAGCTGGGAGAGTCCAATCAGATTTCCAGCAGTGTTACCCGACCCTCCAGGGGCTTCCAATTGTTTGCGAAGGAGAAGACTGCTTTTTGGGTGCAAGGTGAGATACGCTGGCCATGAAAATGGCTTCCACTGATTGGACTCATGGACAGACTTCTTGCACGCACTCAAGGATGGATTTCCATTGTTGACAGCTGCTCCGCAGCACGTCATAGATCTGCTATCATCAAATCGCGTGGACGAGATCCGCGACACTGCTTGGCTAGTCATGTTCTACGCAATCACATTCGGAAACATGCGTGGAAAGTCAGGCCACACCGAGGCTGACAAGACTGCCATACGAGCAAATCTTTGGCTAGCATTCAACGACATACGCGTGTTGCTACACCCCAGCGACCCCGCCATACAAGCACTAGTACTTCTTGCTTGCGACATTCAGGAGTTCACTACGCCTTCGCTATGCTGGATGCTGGTGTCCAGCGCTTGCCGTATGCTTCAGAGCCTCCGGGTCGATTCCCGCCATCTCGAGCCGGCAACCAGAGAGCGTCGTCAGATCTTGTTCTGGCTGCTGAACTGCCTTGATCAATCCTTGGCTCTCATCTTTGGAAGGTCTGCGACGTTTCATAGAGCACTGATCAAGACAATACCGATGCCTAGTCTGGCTCAGCTCATGGCTGGATCATCAGCATCAGAAACTCCCGCGTTCCTTTTTGGCGCACATTTCATGCGTCAGATGTTTCTCGTGTCGGTAAGTTCTCGATCGAACGCTGACTATATTGCCGGAATTTCTAATGATTGTTTCACATTCCGTTAGGCCGTCACGGCTGATGTGTGGTCGGCTCTATACGAGCCCGAAACGTCCGTTCTGAGGTTACAGAAGGCGAAGCGAGATGTTGAAGCGTGGTATGAGCAAGCTGATAAGGTCAGATAGTACTTGTTAGTTCTCGCGGCCATATGCTGACGACGATGAAGATACTAGGGGCTGCTGCTATCGCTGAACAGCCACTGTTGAATGAAGAAATGACTAAAGCCGTGCAAGGCGGCCGAGAGTACATGCGTTTCACCTACTACCACCTCAAGATATCATTGATACGAGGTCGCAAGTCCTGGAGCCACGAGTGCGTCGAAACTTCACAGAAAATGCTCCACATGCTGGGAGACTTCCGGCTCGACTTCGAGGAAGCCTACAACGGCATCGGATTCATGTGGCAATTGTCATATGTGCCATTCACATCGTTCTTCGTCTTGTTTGCGAAGATCTTGTCGGACGCAAAGCTGAATTCCGAGCGATGCAAACAGCCGCTAGAGGCGATGGAGTGCTTGCCTGTGTTCCTGAACAGCATGGCAAGTGGGATGCAGCAGGCCGGGAAGTTGGAGCCGATCGCTACCACGTTTGTTCGACATGCCAAATCTGTCTTGAACAGGCGAGGCAAGACTGCGGGCAAACATACCCAGCCATTCTCTGCTACGGAGCTGAAGACGAAAGCGAGCTTGTCAACACCACAGTCACTTGCGACAGACGACTTCGACATCACAGCTGAGCCACTGTTTCAGTTCCTTGGCGCACCAACGATATATACTGCTGGCCAAGAACAAGATCTTGATTGGCAAGATAGGCCTGTCACTGCGCAAGATGGAGTGGAGGATCGCGATCTATGGCAGACAAACATGGACCAAGGTTTCGACTTCACAGACCCAGCCTTCGCAGATCTGATCGATCCTGCATTTGACTGGTTTGCCTGGGAGGATAGCGTATCTTCATGAGATCATTCTTGTTCATTGATGTTCGTATCTTTGTCGTCGTGATCATGAGACTCTGCTCCCGCCACTTCGTTTCCCCTCATCTTCTAGCACCAGGATAACCATCAGTAATCCTCGTCTCCTCTCTCATGTCGAGCGCATTTGGCCTACTCTGATTAATCGGAACTTGATTATCCTGCCGTTCGAGCCCGAATTGCTCGTACATGCCACCCTTTCAATTGATTGGATGGTTCAGTGTGACAACAAGATAGAGACCATCGTAGCGGAGTCCACGAGATGGCGCCCATTTGCTCTTGCCGGTAGAAGTTCGAAGCACACGTACTGGACGCTGCTTTCGCATAGACGTCTGTAGAGCTAAAGAACCAGAGCCTGCTTCAGGCGGTTGTCTTGGGTCGTCATTGTTGTGGCTGTTCGGAGCAGAGTAGTAAAGATAATTCCCATGGTCGGTGTCCAGATCGTCCTATTGCCCACTCACGACAATAGAGTACGCGCCTGTGGTGGCGTCGCCATATATGCCTGCTTGCTGGTGACCATGCGCACCATGAAAGCAGGCCACTAGCTGTCGTGAATACCACATCCCAACCTCAATGCCGTTATGGCCATATGCTTTGGCACTACGGCGGCTCGTGTCGTATCGATCGTCGTACAGAAGTGACTTCCTCGTTGAACCATTCGTCTTCATACTGATAGACATGGCTACACCATGCATGATTCCTTCTAGACCCCAAATAGCATGATCCGCTCGTGGATACACGACCCGCTTTTCGGCGCCTTCAGTATCTTCCGTACGATGTCTTTTCGACGTGGTCTTTGCCCTTGCCGCAGGCAGATCGACAGCACTGTCAGCATCGTTGGCCTCACTTGATTGTCCTTCATTCCACTTCACTCGTTCGTTAATAGAGGGCTTCTGCTGATACTTTTGTGCATCCGGGAAGTGGAAGTCCTCTCGGTTGAACATCGTGAGAAGGACGTCTTCAGCTATAGAGCGCGCTCTCAGTCCTGAAGTCATGCGAGCATCATCCTCCAGCCACGTGAGCATGTCGTCGATTTGGTCCAACCGTTTGCTAGTCAATTTGCTCGTCTTCGGAACCTCTCCCAGAGATTGGCTCACAGCCGCGAACTTCCCGACCGCCAGTCGATCTGTCTCCACGATGTAATTGACGCAGACGTCTAGAGAGTTGTTGTTGGGCGCCATCTCGTATGGTTCTCGGGACGTGTGTCGTGATTCGTCAGTAGTACAGGTCTTCACGTGAGCGAAGCCAATCTAGCTACCAAAATATCGTCGACGGTCGGATTGGCAAGTCGTATGCAAGGTACGGAAATCTGATAGCTCCGTGGACTACTTGCGTGCCACGAGCTGACGATCGTAGACCCAAGAAAAAGGACTGTGCTGGTATGAATACGTCGAGGCGGGTGACGTGTGTCCCAAGCGGAAAAGTGACAGTATACTGTACTCATTATCTTCCACCTGGCACCCGCCTCAATACGCATCTTCAAGGTGGCATCCGCGACATTGACTGAAGGACGGGCAGGAAGAAACATGACAATAGCAGGCATTCGCCAGTCGTCACCAACCTGACAACTCTACCGAATCGCAACTTAAGTAAGCCAAATTCCTCTCCTGCCTACCAAGCTGTGCTGCAGAAGTCCCGTCTGGACGAGCAGCTCCTGGACAGACTATTCTCGAACAAGCCCGCAGCAGTCGTTCAAACGCGTCAACGACTTTCACATTTTAACCTTCATGACCCCACGCCACACGACGGAACTCGGCCTCTGTCGCTGTAGATGTGCAGGTGACAACGCATGTATATTCGGTCATAGCAACCAAATGAAGCGCTATCCAGCCGTCCTCGACGAGCTTCGCAATTCGGATACACAGCTTGTCGATGGAAGGTCCGGTTGGTCCTCTGCTAAGGGTCCAACTGCTGTTCTCGCGGTCTCTGTTCAAGTTGTTCCAGATTATGTCGATGGTTGGTGGCCCATGTGTCATTCTGTCTGACTTGAGCTGTATCGCACCTGTATCAGGGTTCATGGTTTTGCCGTCTATGATCGGCCGCTTGGTAAGGATATCCCATTGCACGTCTCCCACAGGCATGATTGTCTTGGTGGTCAATTATTGTCAGTACGAGGCTGCAGGGTGAGTAGTGTAGCTGACGGACCTTTCAATAGTACGAAGTCCGATAATAACGACCGTGTGAATTAGCAATCGTGGTTTGCTCGTACCCTGGCAGGAACAGCATGCGTGAAAAGTGAGATGCGCCTCAAAGGTTGGAGTATTGGCAATATTGCTGTGGTACTTATGCGTGGTGAGGGGACCGCTGCTATCTAAGTAGACTGGAACTGGAACTGGAGGCAACAAATGGTCGCTCGAGGGACACGTCAATCAGGTAGGTGAGGCACCTGATACGGAGGATGGGAGCATAGGGCGTCTATCATACGATTCGTGCTCGGCTTCTTGATTGGTAGGCCAATTAGAGGTGAGTCTGACGTGTCGCATCAATGCAGTGCACGCAAAACCTCTTCCGATTGCCGCTCGCCAAGAGCGTAGCCAAAGGGTAAGCACAGGATCGACAAGCAGTAGTAAGATTGGGTGACATGGAGGTAGGCAAGCTTTGGGCACGCCAAGCTGTGATTGATCGTTGCGGCGATGAGGTCCAGAAAAGAGTGGCGAACACCAAACCAACCTCGGCTAAGGATGAATAAGGTAGGAACGATCCTGCAGCAATTTGGAATGCATAGATGGACCATCGAAGTGGACTGCATTGCTGGATCGACTTATCACTCACGCCAGCTCCTTCTGGATATAAAGCGGACCGGCCACGACCCATCAAGCAACCAGGTTTCATGATCATTAGTGAAGGAGCAGATCTGAGTAGATGGAATACCGTGCTGGACTGCATTGATGGATCAGGTCGACGGATCATGCTATCGAGACCATGGTCGTCGGTCAGACGACACCGGCCTCCTTCGTCGTCAGCTATAATATCATGCTACGCTGCGCGAAAACGTTTCGATAGTATACTCTCCACACCATTACATCCAGAATATTACGAAGCCCTCCGTCAGGATGCGTTGCACCTTTGTCTCTTGCCTGGCGATCCTGGCCTTTACCCTGTCCGCAGATGCAGGACGTATCGCAGTCTCGGCCGACAACAATGCCGTAGAGACGGAAGATCCTGAGCTGTGTTGCGAATCTACAACATACCAGTTGCAGTGCTCTTCACCAATGGCCACTCCATTCTGCGCCGAAGCTCCACAGAGCTATACCCGCAACGCATCGGGCCAATTGTCGAAGGGTGAAACAAATCTTACCTGCGAAGCGGGTAACGATGGTCAGGGTGGTTGCATGTGCCAAGCCGTGGTATATTGCTCGGCCGCCTCAACTTCCTCCTATGTGGGACCTGATCATTTCACAGACTTGAAAGTGCAGAATTTCGCAACTTCGGTGGTATGAAGCGGCTAATGTGAGAGCTGGACGTAGCGAGGAAGGAGGAAGTTGATCCAAATTGCAACCAGTCGTTCATTGCTTGCTTATTCGGTATTTACGAATACAATCCAGCTTCATCAGCCTGTATCGACTAGTCGACCATGTTTGTATTGCACGTTGCCTCCTGTCCCGTTCGCTACCGCTCCTGCGTTTTATACATGTCCAGTCCGACCTAGCGAATAGGTATATAGCCAAAGCAATGTAGGGTGAGCTCATAGCGCTCCGAAAGCAAGTCGCCAAGGGGCTAGGAGCGGTTCTCGGATTGATCATAGCGAGATTGTACAGTAGAGTTGGAGGTACCTGATAGATAGCCTTCTATGTAACAGTATCCCGCTTCACGTTATAGGCATGTGGAAGCTTTCCACATTGCAGATACGCTAATATGCTTATCCTATTAGTCTCAAAAACAAGCAAGGGTAAGTGCCGATTGCCCAACGCTCGGACACTCCCGTTGAGCTTGTTTGACACACAGATGGTGTGAGAGAAGTGACTTGAAGCTGTCCGATGTCCGCATTCCAGCCCACGAATGCTTCACAGAGCTGGACCAGGCTGTTGGCCGGTGCGAGGGGCTCACGAAGCCCGAAATGGAGTATTGTCCGAGAGGGGCGTATAATGACGGCATACAGTATCTCGTTGACAAAGAGGCCAAGAGACCCATGTGCTTTCAAACACGGCAGCTTGTTTACGGATCGCGGCGGGCTGTGGAGCAAGCTCTCACTGGGGAGGGTAGTAAGCTGAGATATGTATCTTCGGCCCGTTTTTGGGGTAATGAGGAGGACGAGGAGAAAGGACGCGATGAAGATGATGAGGAGACTCAAGAGGATCCCGAGACAGAGTAGTTCGCGGAAGAAGATAGCAAGGAGAGAGTGATCGAGGGGGGGGAGGGTGATGGGAATGCTGAGGAGGCCCAGGAGGATGCCGAGGTAGATTATTTCCGAGGAAGACGACGTTCAAGGGAGAGAGTTGTCGAGGAAGAAGTGGGCAATCAAGGATGAAGCAGAGTCCCAGGAGGATGGCTAAGGAGAATCGATCGAGCAAGCCTCGCGTTTCGCAAGAGGGTGGAAAAGCTGAGGTCGAATCGACGTCGTGGGTCATAGAGTAGCCTTGGTGTTCAGATCCCGACTGAGATGTGGGTGGAGGCCTTACTCTAATCGTTCGTGGCTTCGAAGACACTGTAGTAAGGCGAACGAGCCAGTATGAGTCCGTTTAACCTTGGACCTGCAGCCCAAGCCGCCGTTGGTCGTCCTTCCGCGCTGTTGCCTCCGCCCTTCTTTTCAGGGTTTTGCACCCGCTCGAACATGGGTGAGTGATCGCACGCGCTCTGCTCCAATCACCCATATCCAACATGTGCTGGCCCTTCGCCGACATCTGGCTCGAGACGCCACCTTCATCGCCGCCACCGCCGCCTCCGAAGAGACCCCATCGCCGCCGGGAGACAAGAAAGATCTTCGTTCCTTCCGAACCTGCCAAAGTAAGTGAATCGTTCTTTCCTTCTTCGCTACCTGAGTCTTGCGGGTGAAGCTTTTCGTCATCGTTCATTTCTGCTGCATCACTTCTGCACTGTTATCATCAGCACTTCGCCACCACCAATTCTCGATCTCGCAACGAGCACAAGGTCATCGCTGCAAAACGATCAGCACACACTTCGTTCAACATCAACATGACCGCCACGGCCGAAGACGATAGTGGCAGTGAGCCTGATCACTGGCCTGACGACGCCACCGGTCTCGAACACGTCGCAATCGCGGCTCCAGGCTACAACTCCCACAATGCCCTGCGCTCACAATCTTACGTCGCTGCCAAAAGCCCCTCAGTCGCCCCTTCCAAGGCCCCTTCCAAAGCAGCTTCCTCGCCCAAATTCGAACCCGTCCAGCAACAAGCAGTCTACTACCAAGGCCCAGCCTTCTCAGCTTACCATCAACCTCAGTACACTTACGCTCCACAGCCCCGGCCCCAGCCCTACGCCTACCCGTACCCGCAAGCCTACTACGGATACCCAACCGCACCAGTCTATCCGCCCCAGCAAATGGCGAACTATCACGTTTACCAACCTCAATACGCCGCTCCTCAACAGCCTCGGCCGTATGAGTGGAAGGGTCGCACCAAGAAGCAGGTCGAGGAGGATAATATGATTCTTGCGGCTAAAGTCGGCGCGTATGATAAGCGTAAGGTTGTACCCACGGGTGTTAAGGATGAGCAGATGATGTGGTGTGTTGAGACTGATGGGTCGCATACTTTGCGGTGAGTACCTCTGTAGTCATGATGTTGTGCCTGTCTATCTGTGTTGGATGCTGATCAAATGCTATGACAGTACCTTCGTCTCCATCAAGGGACTCAAGGGCGAGTGGAAGAAGGACCCGAGGTTTGAGGAGAGCTACTACTTTGTGCGTGGGGAGGGAGAGAAGAAGGAGGAGACCAGAGGGGAGAAAAAGGGTGGCAAGATGTGATTGTGGTCTTGCGGCTAGCGGCCATGGAGGGCGCAAAGTATCCTGCTGCAACGAGTAGTAGTTCCGGCCGCACATGCATGCCATTGAAACATGCTATCAACGCATCACTCGAAGGGCTAGTAAGTAAGTGTTGGTAGCATGACGAAGCAAATATGAAGTGAATATGAAGTGCTCGTTCCTCCAAATCCCACCCCACCTTGACGTCACACCAATCTACACATTTCAAACATCATTATTCTCTCAAAACATGCCATTCGATACAAGTCTACGGAACACAGTAATCTTCCTCCTAATCTTCATCCTCGCCTTCTTCCCCTCCGCCTTCCACATCCTCCTCAAACCCATCACATACCCCCTCGAGCTCCTAAGCGGCTACACACCTTCGCCACACCAACTCCTCCCAATCTGTGGCTGTTGTCCACCCGCGAGCTGCCACCCACAGCAACAACACCCACCGCCCACACCCAACCCTAACCCTCCAACCATGTCCTGGACCCAAAAAACCTTCACCCTCCCCCCCAAATCCCGCGGCTCCTACCTCATCACCCCAGAGATCACAAAAGCCCTCCCCGAACTCAAAACCTACAAAACCGGCCTCCTCCACCTCTTCATCCAACATACCTCCTGCGCCCTCTCCCTCAACGAAAACTACGACGAGGATGTCCGGGACGATATGTCCGATGCCTTGGACAGGATAGCTCCGGAGGATAAGAAGGGGGAATTGTATAGGCATTCGGCGGAGGGATTGGATGATATGCCGGCGCATATTAAGAGTGCGCTTGTTGGGGCGAGTGTGACCGTGCCGATTACGGAGGGGAGGATGAATTTGGGGACTTGGCAGGGGGTGTGGTATTTGGAGTTTAGAAGTAGTAAGCATGCTAGGAGGGTGGTGGCTACCATGCAGGGGGAGAAGATGTGAGGGGGATGTTTCTGAATAGGGTGGGGTGTGCATCGTGAAGGCGTTCGGAGAAGTCTCGTGGGCTGCACGGGTCTGGTGATTGGGGGTCGATTTTGTAGCATTCGAGGTTATATGTACAACGCTGTTCGGCATCTTCCGGCCAATCTCTCTATCGCTGCTCCAACGGTCGTCCGCTGTTAGTCTGGTACGGCTCTGTCGAACCAGTCTTGCCCGTGAGATCTGCCGAGGGAAGAGCAGCCGGATCATTGGTTGGGTGGAGAGGGTATGGTGTCGATGGCAAGCTCTCGAGGTATCGCTGGTGCTTGGTGTGTGCCTTTTATATGCTGTTAGCATGACGTCTTGAGTGAGGTGGTATGTAGTGTATAGACATACGAATGGTAGTCCACAATACGTGCACCCATTAATCTGCGGCTTATCCACATTGATGAAGATTCTTGGGTGTCCCAGTGGTCCTCCTCCGCCATCACAAGAGACTACGCGTTGCTTTGTCCAGCGTACAGGCTGCTTATGGATGAGGTCGATAGCTGCATAGGGTCGTGGCTGTTCCGACACATAGAAGTCAGCCCCTCCATCACGCATGCACTCACTCTCCTCCTCAACAGTAGAATATTAAATCTCACCTGATCCTCCATAATTGTCTGCTCAAACCTCGGCCCAACCATGGCCTCCCGTCTGGGTTTCTGATTCCTACTCCACACCATCTCCCGATTCGGCGCCTGCATCACTCTATACTCCTCCCCCTGCTGCGGCGACTCCTGTAGGATCTTATCGAAACTGCCTTCACTTGAGGTCGCGACGGCATTGGTCGTGTTGGGGCTGACTGGGGAGTGGGCGGGTTTGGGGTTCGGGTCGTTGGCTGGGATGGGGTTGTCGGCGGAGTGGGAGCCGGAGGCGTGGCGGAGGAGTTGAGTTTGGGTTTGGCGGGTTGTGAGGAGGAGGCGAGCGGTTGCTCGGAGGGTGGTGCGGATTAGCATTTTGGGCGGGGTGGCTGTTGCACTGGAGGCTGATAAGGTGGTGATGTTGCAGGTGGTGGGCGAGGCATTGGCTTGTGCGCTGGCGGGAGCTTCCTGTTCCGTGGGCTTTCATTGGATCACGACAAAAGGACGCTAAGCTTCGTTCACAGACATTCATGAACGCCGTTTAGACGCTCTTCGACTTCCACATCCTCGCAATCCCACTGTGTTCTCCGTCAAGACAGCAGCACACACTGCTTGGAGGGCGAGGACGTACGCTGTCTGAAGATCATCGATACTGGGAATTACTCTACCAGCGACTACCTCATGGGAACAACATCAGCGGAATACTCCATGATGTCGAATGGGTGCTATCGTGGCAACTCTCGTAACCAATCTAACGTTTTGAAGAGGTTGCCTTGAGGATCCTTTATCTGGCACGAGTCGATCGAGAGGACCGACAGGGTCTCGAAGAGACGTCTCAACAATTCCACTATCTCGTAGCATTCGCCACTGATAGCATTCGACGCCGCAACGGACGCGGAGGCTGGGCTCCTGGCTACATGTACTATCTCTATCAGGTCGTAATCTCGCTTATCCTTCCCTGGTCCAGCGTCAAGGCGAACCCTATCTCTGGCTTCATCCATCGCGTGCCAAAGTGGTTTCGCTGTGTCCTGGGCAGCAGCCTGTCTCATCTCTGCCTGGAGGTGGGTGACCTCTGTTGAAAGAAGATCGAACCTTCCTTTCCTTAAGCAGTGGAACGCAGCTGCGACCAAAATCATACAATTCGACCGCAGGGTGCTAAGCTCTGCGTTCGAAGCCGTGAAATATGGTAATGGCGGCAGTTGGCGTGGCAGTGCTTCACTTTTGATCTTCATCACAAGCCGTAATGCTTGGAATTCAAGCCTGACACAATGTATCTCATAGCGACGCAGCCACCGGGCGAGCTTGGCCAAGGTTCTCTGCCGTGATGCGTACGCAACATGCGCGGACGTATAGCTTGCGGCTCCCGACAACGGGATCAGTTCATCCATATTTGTCAGTACCGGAGAGGAGTGTTGCAGTTGCTGGATGACAAGAAGATCGCACTGGTGTGTCCGTCGCAACATCCTGCTCTCGACGGTCTGCACTTGCTGCAGGATCTCCGCACGACCATGCTGGATCTGCTCTTTCATCTGGAGCTGCATAGTCTGGAACAGAATCGATGTCTGTTGCAGATCGTTGATCGTCTGCTGCTGCATCATGACTAGGCTCTGCAGGCCCGATAGCTGAGCAGAGAGATGTTGGTGGCCCGCTTCCATCTTACGAAGCTGTTCCGCAGCGCATGTCTTTGACAGGCAGCAGAGTACAAAGAGTGAGCTATGCCAAGATCCGTTTTGCAGCTCTTGAGCTGTTCCAGAATTCTTGCAAGCTTCCCATCCTTCCATACCAGCTTGATCGATGTCCGGAAACGTTTGTATTGCATCTGCTGATCCAAGTCTTCTAGTGTGGTACGTACGCTGCCGATACTACTCTGACACAAACCTTCACATTGCTTTAAGACTTCCGTGTCCACTACTATCTGTCGCGTGACTTCTGCGTGTAGGGCGCTGATGAGCTTGCTAGTGACATCGATATCATCGACAAGGCGTTTGAGATGCAGTGGTTCATCGTCGATGCGCTCGACCAGGTCATTAAGCTTCTTTGCGGATTCAGCGAGCTGGAGTGCGAGGCCTGCGACGCCGACGCCGCTTACTACGAGGGCTAGAATTTCGGCCATGGTTCGGAGGCGTTGGTGCCAGAGGTATAGGAATCTAGCTCAAGGTTTGTCTCGCTCATGGCAGTCGCGTCGATCCTCATCATGTTGCGAGACGTCTCTCGATCTTATGAATACAAGGCTGGACAGCGACCACATAAGGTGTGCGGCCTCAAGCAGCCTCAAGGCGCAGCCCGAATCCATTGAGATCGAATCACACACAAGCGAGAGCAGGTGGCGTGGATTCATCCAATGAACGGTACTCTGCGCTGCGCGATCCCCGAAAGCAGTTTGCAGATGTGTATCGCAAGCTAGCATTGCACAACAACCACTGATGGGCTGGACAACCTTATTGCGTGAGGTATACCATCTCCGCGATCCACTCCTAGACTGACACCCGCCTCTCCACGGGCACATCTCAGTACATGCCAATCCGGTCGTTAGAACCCCCTTCCTCCCCAGCTCTGACCACCATCCCAAGTACCCACTGCGCTCCGGCCCCAATCCCTTGCACCGCAATTGCTAACCACTACTGCATTTCCATCCGGCACCGGATTCGGCGTGCCAAAGTAAGACGCGAAGTAGCTGCCAGTCGCATACCAAGCAAAATTGTCCGCTATTCCCCCCCCCAAAAACATAAGCGTGTGCTTCTTACTCAGCCAACTGTTTATCGAGATTGTGCTTACCGTTCCTGGCGGCATACCGGCTGGTCCTAGCATAGAGCTCACAGAGTCTCGGGCCATACACAAACTGGCCGAGGGGTTTGTCGCCCAGTCTCCTATCTCCAATATGATCTACTCCCGAGAACCCATCAATACCGAATCAAGTCCACGAGGGGTAAAACACATGGAGGAGAAGAATCGTATACGTACTAGCTTGTGTCGTCCCCACAATGGAATCAATATGCATCATTTCATGCAGCAAGATCTGGGCCCCGGTCGCCATGACATCGATGTCGCGTTGGAAGACTGGCTCTTTCGACAACCACTTGAGCACGGTCTGCAAAGTGGGCTTGGTATACATGTCCGGCCGGCAAATGACAATTGTCGGTGTCGCGAAAATCGGGTTCGTGTAGGCGTAGGCGCCTTGTCCGTTGCGTTGCGTGGCACAACCTCTTCCTCCGGGGATTTCGCCGCACGCAATAGTCAAAGTTCCCCCTCGGCCATCCTGGATGAAGTCGATGACGTTCTGGAACGTGGCTATGCGCGGGGAATATTAGCTGCTACGTCGTGTTCGTATAGTGTGAGTGGATGAAGAGTTATACTGATGAGCTGCTTGTAGCTGACGCTGCCGAAGTAGCGCTTGGTGAAGTCAGAGCGGTAGGCCGGGCTAGTTCCGGCTCGAGCGAGGCTGATGACGTCTCGGAGGTGTGTGGTCATCGCCTGCAGATCTGACGTTATTGGGCAGTTGTCCCAGATCAAGGGGACGGTGAAGCGCTCGGTGGTGTTGGCGAGGAGTTGGGAAGATTGGGGGGCAGATGTGAAGTTGAGAACCGTGGGATTTGACGTAGAGTCGGGAATCGAGCTGGATGTGGCGTTGAACGTCGAGGCAGAGGTAGAGTTGGCCTCGATCGGAGCGGCGCTGGTGAGGAGAATGAATGCAGGGAAGCAGCTCAGAAGCGCCAGCAGCGCGAAGTGAGAAGGGAGAGGGGCCATGATGATGTTGGTGGATCGCATTTATGATTGCGGGCTCGGAGGAGATACTTATAGACGGGCTGGACTACGAACCCCGAAGCTGGCAGGAAAGCTCATGAGTTGCAGGTCACTGGCACCAACTTGCACGGCGCAGCCACCGGGCTACATTTGGTGCCGAGGATAAGGCGGTATTGCCGCAATGTTACACCTGTACGCCAGATGTGGGAATATTGTGCGACACCGACGTGGTGCAGGCCAGTGGTGTTTGTTTCGGGCGGACGAACGATATTCGGTCTTCGCCAGAACTTTACTTGCTTGGAAGGTTGAGCCCGCTGGTAGACAAGTCATGATGCCGTGGATTTTGGGATCAATCGGCGTGGTCTCGAAGTCTGGTACCATCCTCAAGAGCGGAGGTCCACGCTGGCGAGAGAGACCGGGACAACGACGTCTTTTCGATACCTATCACATGGACGAGCGCAGCACACGCTCGGCCGAGGAGGGCAGAAGTTCCCCAGACCCCCCTTTGACTAAGCTGTAGTACAGCTCCTACGGAGACGCAAATCTACGGTCGTGAAACCGGCTGAGAACGACGTTGGTCGAAGCACATGCCATGACATGTCTAATGAGCGCAGCACAAGCGTGGTCGAGAAGGCCAAACGTTCCAGAACGAATGAAGTAAGCTGTAGTACACCTCCCGCGCGCACGAGATCGAGAGCTCCATACGTTTACATTTCGAACAACTCCAGCCATGTCGCGGCGAGCGTGCGAAACCATGTGCCCGAACGGTGACGGACTCCCAGTGTCAAGCAACACCAGCAGACGCCGCATCTGAAGGCCTCGTTGAGCTACAGAGGACTATGCTTATATGCCAACACATAAACCGGCCTCGATCGTTGAACGCGCCTGACATGGCAAGCTTTGGGCCCTCACTTTGAATCCCTTGGTATTTTCGGAGAGAGGATCCAAGTTTTGCACTCCGGAGTAGCAAAGCGCAGGGCATGCGAACCAGGAAAGATGATGTACAAGGCTCCGTTTGCACCAGCATCCCGTGCAATTGGTTGGACTGAGGTCAAATGTGTGTCGTATATATCGCATTCCAGCCCAAGACCAGCCGCATCAAGCGAAACGTGGTCGTCCTGAACACAACGCCTTCGCTGATCCCCCGAACCGATGGAAGCGAGATGGCGAGTAACCAAGGTCGAGATCTCTCAACGATGCATCCCACTTCATCTCCTCCCACCTCCACCACCACCACCGCCCATCCCCCCCATCCCCCCCATCATCTGCATCATCTTCCCCATATCCATCCCACTCAGATCCGGCATCCCACCACCTCCTCCACCACCACCTCCACCACCCATCATCTTCATCAAACTGCCCAAATCCGGCATCCCCCCACCTCCACCACCCCCCGCACCACCTCCACCACCAGCACCCATAGCAGCCAGCCTCTTCTGCATAGCCGCCATCTGCTGCCCGCGCCCCGCCCCTTGCATCCCCTGCTGCGCTTTCTGCATTCCCGCGAGTCCTCCTTTCATCTTCTTCGCCATACCCGCCATCATCCTCTGCTGCGTCAACAACTCCTCGACCTCCCTAACACTCGTCCCGCTCCCCCTCGCCACCCGCGTCATCCTCGTAGGCTGCTCGACGAAGATTTTCCCATCCGAATCCAACTCCTTGACCGTCATACTATCACAAATAAACACCATCCGCTTCAACTTGGCCGCCCCATCCTCATCATCCATCCCCCCCATCACCCCGGACAAACCCGGAATCATCCCCGCCATCTTACTCAGCGGACCCATCTTCATAATATTCTGCAACTGATCCCTCAGATCCCTCACACTGAACTTTCCCTCGGTCAAATTCTTCATCGTCTCCTTCTGGTCCAACTTCAAACTCTGCACGTGCTCCACCAACCCCTGCATATCCCCCATCCCTAACAATTTACTCACGAAACCCTCAGGGTTGAACTTCTCCAGATCCAAAAGGTGCTCTCCAGTCCCAATAAACACAATCGGGGTCCCCGTGGCGGCTACGGCGGAAATCGCCCCGCCGCCCGCCGCCGCCCCGTCAGTTTTCGTGATGATAATGGCGCCGAAATCCGCCGTCTCCTTGAACGCCCGACTCTGCGCCTCCGCCGCTTGTCCAATCGAAGCATCCAGCACCATGACCGTCTGATGCGGCTGCACGGCCCGCTGAATCTCCACCATCTCCCCGAACAACGCTTCTTCCTGCTGATGCCGACCAGAGGTATCCACGATGATAATCTCGAATTTCTCTTTTTTGAACTTCTCCACGCCGTCCCGGGCTACCACTACAGGGTCTGTCTGTGTGAGACTGCCGTAGTAGGGGATTTTGGCCTTGGTGGCGTTTTGTTTTAGTTGGTCGAAGGCTCCGGCGCGGAAGGTGTCGGCGCAGACGAGGGCGGTGCGGAAACCCCGGGCTTGGTACCAGCGGGCGAGTTTCGTGCAGGTCGTTGTTTTCCCCGCTCCCTGCAGGCCGACGAACATGATGATGTTGCTCTTGCCCTTTTTGGGTTGGTATTCTTTCTGGTGCGGGTTTACGATGTCGACGAGGGCGTCGAAGACGGCTTTTTGGATTATCCGCTTCTTATTGGCGTGGGGCGGGAGTTCGGAGAATTTGACGCTGGTTTTGATGGTTTTGCGGAGGTTGGCGACGAGTTTGATGTTCACGTCTGCTTCGGCTAGGGCGTTGGCGATTTGTTTGAGCATGCCGTCGAAGGCTTTTTCGTCCAGGGTTGGAGCCCGGGTGAGGTCGGTGAGAGCGCCATTGATGCGGCGGCCCAGGTCTTGGAGGACCATGGCGGGGGTGGTGGTATATCGTTCAGTTTCTCCAGGCGAGGGTGAGTGTTTTTATGTTGGCCTCCAGGCGGAGATGAATGTTGTATGTTGGCCTACAGAGGGTAATTCAAGATGCTGAGTTCGGGGTAGGGAACGTCTTAGACCAGCCGGTATATTCTCCACGGGTCCAGATGAGTGAGGGGTTGTGTGAGGTTGTTTTGTCCGCCGTCGATAGGATCCAATATAATAGGTCAGAGTAGGAATATGTGGACACAAGTGATCGTGTGCCCCGCAGTCACGATGGTGGAAGCGGCGAATATTCGGGAGTGGAAAGTCGAGAACTTTTTGATCCACCATTGAACATATACCTATACACTCTCTCTCGACACATCTAACCAACACCAGGAACACGACTACAAAATGGCACAACCACCCCCAAAACGCCGCCGCGGAGAAGAAAAAGAAGAACGGCGCCCCAAAAAGAAAATCAAAAAGGTCAAACGAGTCGATTACCACAGCTCAGACGAAGAAGATGAGGTCGAGGGAGCGGCGTACGATGCACCTAAAGTCAGCGGGGTGGCGAGGGTGGTGCAGCAGGGTCCTGTGGCGACGGGGGAGAATCTGAAGCCCATTTTGAAGAGGGAGGGGTTGAAGCAGGCGGGGGAAGGGGGGAAGGATGGACCTATCGCTAAGGCGGAGAAGGTGGTGGAGGAGGAGGAGGGTGAGGATGGAAAGGGTGAGGGTGAGGGTGAGGGTGAGGGAGACGAGGATGAGGATGGGTTTGAGGATGAACTGGCGAGGAATACCGCGTTGAACAGCATACCGCCCGCGCGCGATGCTCCGGATTCAGAAGACAGTGCGGATGACCAAGACAATGAGCAAGTAGCAGAAGCAGGTGCAGAAGACCTAGCCGACCTAGAAGAAGCCGACGAGAACGATGAACCAGCCCTGGACTCTTCCGACAATGACTCCGAAAGCGAAGACTCCGACAACAAAGCCTCCCAAACATCCTCTTCCGCAAAAGCGAAGAAAAAGCGGAATGATCCCACCGCCTTCGCAACAAGCATCACTCGCATCCTCGACACCAAACTCGCCTCCCGCAAACGTCCCGACCCGATCCTATCTCGATCCACCACCGCGTCGGAAGCGAATAAAGCTCTTGCGGATAATAAACTCGATGCGCGTGCGAGGGCGCAGATAAGAAGCGAGAGGAGAGGTAAATTGGATAAAGGACGGGTGGAGGATGTGCTGGGGTTAAAGAGTGGGGCTGGTGGGCTGTCTTCTACTGGTGGCGGCGCTGATGGTGTCGCTGATGGTGGGGCGGAGGGTAGGGTTGATACGGGAAAGGTTTTGGAGGAGGAGAAGAAGTTGAAGAAGACGGCACAGCGCGGTGTGGTGAAATTATTCAATGCGGTCCGGGCTGCACAGGTAAAAGGGGAGGTTGCCATGAAGCAGGCGAGGGCAGAGGGCGTGGTGGGCATGCGACAGAGGGAGGAGAGGGTGAGTGAGATGAGTAAGCAGGGGTTTTTGGATTTGATCTCTGCTGGTGGTGGGAGTGGTGGTGGGGTTGGTGGGAAGAAGGAGGGGATGAAGGGGGAAACGTAGTGGTATATGCTGTAGCGATGGGGCGGTTCAAGCGCTATATATATGATACACTTATCTGTACATCTCTCCCCTATCATGTTCAAGGAGCATATGGCTTGGTCTACAGAATAGGGGTGAGGGCGCCGTTGAGTGGTTGTTGGTCTACTGTTCTTCTTGACTTTTTATGGCCCTCGCACAATCGCCACCATCCCATCCCCCCCATCTCCAGCCTTTTCATCTAACACTCCGGCTTTCTTGAGCACTTTGACCGTATCCCCCATGACGCCCACCTTCACCCCCCTAACCCCTTCCTCCGCAAATCTCACCGTCTCCATCCACGCCTCGGCATCGGTCTTGGAATAATGCATCGCCGTGGATATAT
This sequence comes from Recurvomyces mirabilis, assembly GCF_035927965.1. Taxonomy (NCBI): domain Eukaryota; kingdom Fungi; phylum Ascomycota; class Dothideomycetes; order Mycosphaerellales; family Teratosphaeriaceae; genus Recurvomyces; species Recurvomyces mirabilis. The sequence goes on along the minus strand of NW_027041935.1, from coordinate 116,017 downwards.
ACTCGACCGCCTCCTCCTTATGCGTCTTGTAATACTGTACACCCTTATCAATCGCCTCGAACATCTGTCCCAACCGAGGGTCTAAGGGATCTCGGGCGGCGATCATCCAGCTAGGCCACGGGGTGTAGATCTCCCCTATCCGTTTCAACTCCCCGTTGTCCCAGTAGTGTTTTGTGGTGAAGTGCTCCCACATGAAGAAGTCCGTCTCCTTCGCCCCTTCGTCCTTCCTCACACTGTTGCGCAACGCGGCGAAATCACCAATGACTTCTATCCCGAAAGGCTCTTCTTTCCCCTGTTCTAACCATCCGTGTGAGTCCGCAAGGACATACGACATGACATAACTCCCGCTCCCGATCCGACTCACACCCACCCTCTTCCCCCTCAAATCCTCTACGGTCTTGATATCGTCCCTCTCCGCTCCCGTACTTATAGCCCAGCACAGTGGACTCTGCACATACGTCCCCACCAGTCCGAAGCCGGCTTCTTTACCACCAGCTCTACTCCGTCCGAGATCCGCGACGAAGCCCTCTGTTAACCCGATCGCGACATCGAAGGCTTTTGGGTCGGAAGAGGGTGCTTTTAGACGGGCTGTAAGCGCGCCTGTGCCGAGAGGTTCCGCGATCAGGTCGGCGTTTAGATTACAGTGCTTTTGGGCGAAGTGGAGGGGCGTGGAGAAGTGTTCGGGTATGTAACCTATTCGCAGCTTGTTTTGCTGGTGTGACATTGTGGTTGTGGCGGCGTGGATTGTACGAGTTGTGGGCGCAAGTCTGGGTGAGAATAATTTTGGGAGAGGGCGGAGGAGGTGGGTGAGCATTGACTAATTGATTGATTGAAGGGGGTTTGTGCTCGAAGAGTGTCTAGATGTGATGGAGAGGAAGGCATTTGAGTAGTCCGACAGCTCGAGTGATGGTGACGTTTATCGATTAGATCAAGAGCGGTGTTGATTGATAAGATAAGATGAGATTAGCTCTCGGTTTCGTATTCTAACAAGGGCTTCCAATAGTATTAACAAGGGCTTCCAATAGTATTCTGCCTTCTCAGGCTTCACTTCTCGGTACGAGACTGGCTGCTTATTAATCGCAGGCTGGGAACCGCATAGGTACCCCTAGGCAATCATCCTCGTCGTGGTCTTCCCTAAGAGCTACGGAAAATGCCATACGAAAGTTCGCTTGAGCCTGCTCTCCCCTTGACCTGTCCACTTTGTTAGCAGACACATTATCGAATTATCATGCCCTCCTTCGGCCCTCCCACCATCCCCGAAGAAGGAAAGTCCATCGAGCAAGCCTGGCGTGAACTTTTTACCGCTTCTGCGATAGCTACAGCAGAAATCACCCACATTTGCGAGAAATACATGGTTCCGCAGGTAGTATGGTACCTCGCCGATGGCAAACCTCACACTCTCCCTCAACTCGTAACCATCGTCGCTAATCTACGGGCGAAGTTCACGCTGTTGGATTTGCGGGTCAGGGATTATGTGAGTATTGATCTGGGGAACCAGGGGTGGAAGAGGGTGGCGATGAGGTATGAGAGTGCGAGTCGGTGTGTGGAGGATGAGAAGGTGGTGAAGCAGGAGTGTATGCAGTTTTTGACTGTGGATGGGGAAGGGAGGGTTGTTAAGGGGAGTGAGATTTGTAGGTTTATCGAAGGGGCTATTGAGCTGTAGATGTACGTCTTTTGTATACCGGTGCGCATCATATGTCAAACTGGTTTGGGGGCTCTCGTCCAGCCAGGGCGTCTTTCATGTTCTTGTCGTCTCACACATGTGGTCTACTTCGTGAACCTGAGGATCAGGGGAAGAAGAATCGGATCTGATCGGAAAGCAGACGTCGAAGTCCTGCCGACTTGGCACATGTCATCTTGTTTTGAGCCAAAATCACAGCATCTTTCCAGAAAATCGGCTTCCTCCACAGCATCAAATGCCTCAAAGGATGCAGAGAGACATCATAGTCGCCGACACTACTGTGACCATCTCAGTCCATGCACTAACGATATACTCAGTCCATGCCCACCGAAAGATCAACCTGGTCCTTGCGCAAAATACGAAACCCTCCCCACCAAGGACCTCGGATGCTGCAAATCCGACCACGCAAAGTGCCATCGCGCCGTCTATTTCCTGCCACGCTAGAAGAAACTCGCCACGGACTACCATGAAGTCGTTGAAACTCAATCATCTCTCTCCCACTGCACATTCTCGTACACACGACCGTTATACATCGGCCATGACGCAGCCGTTCCTTTCGTCATGATGCTCGTGGGTACGGTCGTGCGGGCGGTGGGATTGAGTTTTTGTGGTAGGTGAGCGGTGTTTTTCTCCTCATGTTGGATGTTGCCTTTCTCTCTGTTGCTGTTAGTATCTGTGTTTGTGGTGAGCTGGGGTTTATCGGTGAGATCGTGGTAATACACTGGACATATTACCGCGTTGGTCTACTGCGAGGATAGAAGCACGAATCACGACACCCGCTTACCGCGCCAATATGGGCCTCTTTGATCTACCTCCTGCCACTCTACTACTCATCTTCAGCAACAGTGTCCTCGGCTCGCCTCTCACCACTCTGGCTGGTACAGGAACACCTCTTCTCCCTTACACAAACACGACTTCCCTACCATCAATCACGACAGGGCCGTCGTACGCCTCCTCGTGCGTGGCGGCGTACTCATCATATAATGCAGCTTATTCGGCTTGGCAGACTGCCAATTGGTCGACTGTAACTTCATCTTACACAGCCGGTGGACCTGGATCATCACTAGTCACATTCTACGAGAACGCAACAACAGGATGTGATGGGATTCCACGAGTGACGTACTCGCCTGCAATATCACTATCAACAGGGTGGGTCAACGTCACACGAGGTACTGGGACATTGACAAGTGTGACCAATATCGGTGGGCCCGGCTTTCCTAGCACTCAACCCCGTTGTCAGATACAACCTTCCGACTGCGATCCATTATGGACAGCATACGATTCGTCATATTCTGTGTGGCTTTCACAGAATGCGACAGCGGCACCCAACAACACGGCCCCATTCGCTCAAGTCACTCCACCACCTCAGACACCACCTTGTATGAATCAGTCTGCTGCCTCAAGCTACTCGTCGTTCGAGTCATCTTTGTACGGGTGCGGATTGTGCACGATTTACGGCGAAGGGGTGGAGCTGGTGTACTTCCCGGTCCCTACGACAGTTTCGCGCGATATGTGCGCCAGCACTCCGCTCGCAAATCTAACACATTACGCCGACAACGCCGTCATCACCGCATATGCCGGAGACGGATACAATGCCCACGCTCCCATACCCACCGATCCTGGTATAGTGACAGCAGTAGACAACAACCACACCTTCACATCCGGTACAGCTTACATCAGTATCTCCACCGTTTGGGCTGTGGACCGCTGTTCCCAGACGATCGGCTCCACAATCAACAACGCCATCCTCGCCATGCCATCCTCCTCCGTCCTCTCCCTCCGCTACAGCCAAATCCACTTCCAATACTTCTACTCCAGCTCCACGCAAACCGGCTACCCAATCTCCTACGCCGACTTCAACCAACCAGTCCCTTACTCCGCCTGGGCCGGCCAAGCAATGTGCGAGTACCCAGACGACACGTACCGTTGTGGGGTGGTGTATGATATTCCGGGTGCGTATCGACCACAACTCGCTATTCCGCCGGGGATCAAGGATCTGGATCCGCTGTGGGAGGGGTGTCAGATGTGGTATGGTGGGTTGTATGATCCGCCCAGGGCTTTGCAGCCGCAGGTTAGTGAGGTAATGCCTACGATTCCGACGGCGCATGGGAATGGGTGGGGTGCTACGAGGACTGCGGCGCCGAGTTCGACGGCTGTGGTTAGTACGGCTACCGCTACTGCGCTTGCAGACCTGAGTGGGTCGGGTGATGGGCATAGTGGGTATGGTGGGTCGGGTGATGGGCAAAGTGGGTATGGTGGGTCGAGTGGCAGTGGCTGGAGCGGAAATCAAGGAGGTGGTGCTAGTAGTGGTCAAACCAACGCACAGGGAAGTGGTAGTGGCAACAACAATGACAATGGTGCGAGCTCGGCGTGGACCACGCCGGTCTCCGACAACGCACAAACGACAAACAATGCTGGGAGTCAAGGGGTGCAAGGGAACAGCAATGATGGTGACGCCCTAGGCGTCCTCGAGAGCGCCCTATCAACCGCCACAGCCACGGTCATAACGACAATAACTACCGGCGTCGGCGCAGCAGTCGCGCAAGGAATCAATAGCGTTTTCGACACAACTTACAACCCCGCCGGCGGCTCACAAATCCATAATGCAGCTGGTGGTGCATCAGCAGCTAGCGACGGTGGATCTTCGTACAGCAGAAACGCCAATGCATATGACAGCAGTCCTTCTGCAACGACGGGTCATGATGTCGAACAATCGAGAGTCTCATCGCAATTGTACTCGAGTCAGACGGGGAGTGCGGTTTTGGTCACCGTTGGTGAGACGAGTGGGCTTTCGGGTGGTGCTGCGCAGAGCACAAGTGGTATGGGCGGTTCGGGTGATGTCGCGACTGGCACCGCAGCTAGTGGATCTTCCGGTGCTGGGTCCTCTACTAGTGCAGTCGGGGCCGCAGCAAGTGGGTCGAGCGCCGGCGTCGCAGCCTCGTCTGCGGGGGGGAGGAGGCATATGACTCCATGGCTTATGACCGGCGGCATGGTGGTGTTTGTGCTTGCTCTGATGTTTGGATCATAGATGCATGGTATTTTGGGTTTGAAGCGTTCATAGCGTAGACGATGGGGGGTTAGATGATATGTACACGTCTTGATAGCATAGCATGCCATGGGCTTGAGTAAGCACAGCACAACAGCATATTATCCCGATTTTACAGTATTTGATCTTACTGCGGCTGAACAAGAGAACATGATAGTTCTGGCGGCTCGCATCCAGCAGATTTGAAATACAGAGTACTCGGAAAGCTGAGATAGTCTTGGTCTCTTATGTTGCGCTAGACTGTGGTTTCGCCTCTTTCCCGGCTCTGCTTTGGCTCTACCACCCGACTGAGCTCCTTTTGCATTCCTACGAGATAGCAGCCATACAGCTCAAGCAAGAAGCGCTCTTGATCTCTTAGGGTGTGCGCATTTGTTTCGGCGAAAGTCTTTGCAAGCGCAGACTGTACCGAAGCTGTATCGCAGGAACGTACATCTATCCCAGTCAGCGTGCGCGCAGTGCCACTTGAGATCGCCGACTTCTCATCACTTCGAGCTTGAATGTTCATGAGATGACCACCGAATATGTCTGCTAGTCCAAACTGCTCAAGAGTCCGTACAAAGTCAGAGTAGTCGTCCGTGTTTTGGCGCTTCGTCCATATATCTGGCAGACTCGCTACTTTGACGGACAGCCGCACGTTATGCAATAATGTAAGATGTGAGCACAAATCAAAGACCACGCATCGGCCAATCCACTCTCCATATGACTTCCGATTGTATCCTAAGCGAAATCGCCAGAAGAGATTGGCGAAAACTGACCCGAAGACACAAGGCACGATGATGACATATCCATACCATAGAGTGGCGCTCACAAGCGAGCCTGCACCGGACACGAGTACTGTAGCCGCGTTGACAGCTGCATAGAGTTGGTGCTGGCGAGCGTGGGCAGTCATTCGTCGTCGAGTGTCACTGTCGACTCCAGATCGAGCATTGCGGATAGCGGCGAGTTGGCCAGAAGCATGTCGCCACATGTAAACTGACCATGCGGTATTGATGACAGCATACAGTGCGACGAAGGAATTGCCGATGTATCCAGACATGAGGTTGCTGGCGTCGAAGACGACTGGGATATCACCTCTTATGGCTAGCATGGTCCCAATCCCGACCAAGATAGAAGCGATCACCATGATGCCGTCCATGATCGCACGATCAACGTACTCCCATCCCAGCTCACGGTAGTTGATATCCAACCAGGCTTGAAGGAGGACTTGAGAAGCATGCTTTGCATCTTTTTCAGCACCATCCTCTGCCAAGCGACACTGCAAGTCGCGCCTCTCCTGCCAAAGGAGTTTGATGTTTCGGCGGCTGCGGATGAGGTCCCATACCCCAAAGAACGACCACAAGAAGCAGATCGACCCTCCGATGCCCATCAGGACTTGCGCGAAGAGTTTCGGTGGCACTTCATTCCAGACGTTGGCGGGGAAGTCCAGAGCGTTGGTCAGCTCGAAGAGACCTACCGCTGCCAGGAGGTTGTTGCGATAGAGCTGCTTTGGTTTGATTCTATATTCCTGCTTGGCTTGGTCGAAGATGTATTCTCCAAGAACAACATCCCGCGGTGGGGCGACTGAGCTGGTAGACGAGAGCGTTGAACCGGGACATTGTGTGTCTGTTTGTGGTGTTCCATTTTGGTTTCCAGGGAGTGTCGCCTGCACGAGAGGCTTCGCCATTCGACGTGAACTCAGTAATGTCCGGCCAACTCTGGTGTTCCAGTCGAATGTGCCCAACACACCACATGGATAGGTACGCCAGATCCCATTGCTCCAGCAAATTCACCGGACAGGAAGGAAGGAAATGGTGTTCAGTAGGCCGCGACACGTATTCGCCTTGGCCCTTCAAACTTTATTACGACAGACGTTTGCTACTTTGGGCTATTTTTAGGGGGTGGGGACTCATGGTTCCTGATTGTTATCGCATCCCCCTGGTTAGACCAGATAATGTCCATATCGTCAAGAATACATACAAACATTCTGAACATCAATCATTCGCTGAATATCGCTTAGACTCGACGATATGGCACCATCAACGACATCTACAGTTCCTCAAAGACCTTGGATCTTCTGACCGCCAGTCTGTTCATATATCATCGAACGTAAAGCGTTGATGTATGCGTGGTCCAGACCGCGGACCTCCAGCCATTTACGCGCCGTGGTGTTCGGGCTCTCATCGTTGCGGTATACGAGGTCCTGTGGTGGTTTGCCATCATGAAGATCGACCTTGAGGGTGAAGGTTTTGGTCGTTGGCTTTGGCCTGGCTTGGAAGTGGAAGACGTTCTCGGAGTCTTGTTGCGGATCCATGACTGCTTGGCGTTTGATGGAGTCTGTTCTTATTACTTTTTCGTTCTTTGGTCTAGACTTCGTATTGCTGCTTTGATGTGAGAAGAAAGTACTTATGAGAGCGGGTAGTGTCTAGGTTATATACTCGATGTAATGTAGATAGCAATGGAATGTCAGAGCCATACTTCGTTTACTGTCCTCATCCACTGTCCTCAGGAAACTCTATACCAGTAGGTAAGAAACATGCGAGAACCAAGCGATGTGATACTGAGGACAACTTCTCTTGGCACGAACTACAGACTCTTTATATCGCGGAAATATCTGGCAAGTCGATAGGCACAACACAATTCGTGCTGCTATAGATACTTGCCCTATGGTACTCATCTCCGCACCTTCTGCTTTCAACGTTGCAAATTCGCGGCGAAGCGCCTTTATCTCCCCTCTCCAAGACCTCAATACGGTCTCCGTACAGTAGCATCCGCTTCAACCCGTCAATTACACGCTCTTTCGAGAAGACCTCCTTTCCAGCATCCGCGCTGAATCTGAACTTCTGAAACCTCCTGCCGCCATTCTCGCGGACGATTAGGTCAGTAATGGCGGAAGCCAGTCCCCTATCGCCGAGTGGGTAATGACCCAGAGATTCTAGCCATGCCTTGGCGACACCGCGTGGCTCTAGGTCGTCAGAGTAGGCGAGGTCATGTGCTCTGCCATTCTCGAAGAATTCGATACGGAGGTGGTAGGTTTTCGGCACCGTAGCTGTTGTTTGTTTGAGCTTGAAAATAGGTTTCTGGTTCTCGTCATGTCGTGATGTCATGTTCCCAGTCGTCAATGCTCGTGCTGCGTGCCCACAGCCCATGGCAAGCGGCCGGTACCTTTTAAGTACTCCGTGTCGACAGAATGGTTCTTTCATGCCAGATAGCTATACTCCCTACTGCAGCGTCCGGACAACCGCCTCCATACAGATGAAAGAGGAAGCGGTCGCCAGCATTGTGCCTGTGGAACAAACAAGTCGCGGACTGCTTGCTGCAGGCTATAGCCAAGTTGCATCTGCCTAAGGGTTAGCAGGTGTTACAGCACATCTGCTTCGGAAGTCCGGCCTTACCAGTCTCCACAGTCGTCTCCGGATGCCTTGTGTTATGATCACAACAACAATGGTGAAGTCCACATCCTCTCCGACAGCAGACATCCTGTCAGAGCAGCGCTGCCGGAAGAGATCAATAGTCGTAATCACGTCCTCCTCAACACATCAACCATCCACTCCTTACTCGCCACACCCTCCGGCAGCTTGAAACTCCAAGTCAGCGGGAAGACATGCATCTGCTTCTCCCAATCCAACCACTCGCCATGCACGCCCGCCTGGTTGCACTTTTCCCTAAACAACACGGCATCCGGACCCAGAATATCATACCGTCCAACCACCCCATGCACCAAAACATTCCTCTTAGCCAAGGGCGCCACATCAGCGTACAGCGGTGAGACCCTGACATCGCAAGGGTCCCATTCACCTCGCCAGGTTCGTGCCGTCATGTTGATGAAAGGTATGCGGAGGATGGGGTCGTGTTTCTCGATGACTTTGATATCAGGGTTGTGCCTTCTCAGATCCGTGCTCGGGGAGATGCACATCAGTGCGGTCGGACACCTCGCCTGGTTGACGTCCTCGTATAGTGCCGCCAAGGTGAGACAGAGGATGATATTACCACCTGCTGAGTCGCCCGCTAACACGACCGTTTCACCTGCCTCTTCTGCTTCTCGGAGGGCCGTGTGGTACCATTTCATAAGCATCGGGATTGCATCGGGGGCAGCACTGTTGGGTGCGAGAGGGTAGGCGACCATGGAGACAGTTGTGTTGGGTACGGCGTTGGCGAGTTCGGCGCAGAGGACCCAGTGTTCGCTACTAGCAGGCATTTGCCAACCACCGCCAGCGAAGTAGTAGATGCGTTTGTGGCGAGGCTGGATCTTCTCCTGTGAAATTGAGCCTGACAGGGTGGGCTGGAGAGGTGTCATGTCGTAGATGTAAATGCCCTCAGTTTGTCGTTGGGTGATGTTACATCGTTTTAGTGCTTTCTTGTGAGGATCGAGAGGCTGCGAGCCAGATGGTGTGGGCTTGGCGGGTTTGATGATGAATCTGTTTAGTGGTTTGAGGATGTGTTGGAGGACAAACATGTACATCGATCGGTCGGTATGCTTGGTGACTTTGATTGTTGGTCGTAACCTCTCCTCGAGCGTCTCATCCTTTTGCAGAGGTGCCATTGCGAAGGAGTCTTGGCAGTCAGCTGCGACAGCTCTGAAATATCCAACGGAGAACAAACAGCAGAGCGTCAACAAAAGAACAAAGGAGTCGAGGCAAAGGCGATACAGTACAGTACGAGGTGTGTCATAAGGTTCGAGATATGAGACGCATTGCCTACCTTGGTGACATCTTCCCTTATACTTTCCAGGCAACGCGGCGCACCTCGACTGTCACTGCACTACTCTATGAGGCGTGCATATTTGGTGTGGTAGGCCTGATGAGCGAGCGAAGGCTGAAAAGACAGAGAACGAATACGCGTTGCGATCCCGAGCTTGCCGAGAGAGATCCCCTACGTCATCACGATCTCGCTAATCGTGCGGATGCGGATTCGGCAAGCGGCAAGGGACATCCGATCGCGCTTGGACAACCACTTCCTATCATGCCCGGTACGATTTCGCGGGAAGATATGTATAGTAGCATACAGTCTGTGCAGACAAGAGAGAAGTCGTGCTCGATTGCGTCCACGCACGACAATGTCTGCACGATCTTCAATTCACCATGGCTTTGCTAGGGGCCAAGGAGACGACACAAGGCGTCCACGATCGAAGGGTTGCTGATGCACCATCATGTAGGCGTCCTATTCTGGTGATGTGACACCACACTGGCATTCGTGCGATGTCTACGACGCAGGGAAGTATGGATCGCGAATCAAAGGCAGGTTTCGAGTGGCGAGTCAGGTAACGGCCTTGACTGTATTGACTGTACCAGGTGCTTGCAATAACACGGTTACCAGCGTGCCGATGAGCACAAAGCTGACATATACATTGATGAAATTGAGACAGGCGCGCTGTTATGGTTCGGGCACGAACCAAGCAGTACGATATATGCTTATTACTGTAAGGTTTGATGACAAGCGTTCAACTATTTTCAGAGAGGTACAAATGCTCAACACCATTTTCTGCTTCTGCTAGCACGCCTCGCAGTCAGGCTAAGACCGCCCGCAGTATCTGCACCGATCACCTATCGGCACTCACTCAGTCACCGCTACCTTCACTGCCAAGTCTCTCAGCCCGTCTTCTGCGCGGATTCTGGTTTGCCGCCGAGCAAGCCGATCTTCGTGGGATGGTGTGGTTGAGGATAGGCGGCAGTCAATCGAGGGTACTGCACCACGTCGACATCTAGAAGAAAGCAAGGCCACGGTCAGCTGAGCTGAGCTAGGGGGCACGTCCATCTCAGTCTTGTTATCAAATCTCTTCATCTTGAATTCCTTCATCAGAGAATTGTTCGTTTGGCTCCCGTGGGAGACTGCATCATTGATGGTTCACCTGCCTTGGACTCAGCTGGCTGTGGTGATTGCACCGGGCGGTCGACCTGGAGTATCGCGGCCGATTGCTGCTCCTGGACCTCACACCCAACGTGGTCTGGAGCTGGTTCAGGAATCTGCCAGTCGCGTTTTGATCGCCGACTGGTGGAGATGGCTTTAATGTTCGACGGCGAACGAGAGGAAGTCGACTGGCTGAGAGACCTAGAAGAACAGCACAAGGACCCGTCAGCTTAGCTGAGCCAGGGGGCCACATCCCTCAGACATTGGGTATGATTGTGAATATCCGCGTTTCTCAACATTGGAAATCAGAAAACTATGAAGTGCAGGTTGTCGCATCATTGGGTTTCACCTGCCTTGGACCGAGCTGGCCGTGCACTGCTTCTTCTGGGACTCTCGGCGAAGTCGGTATGTTGTGAAGGTGGCTGGGTGGCCATCCTTCGAGGCTTCGTTACGGTGGTCCGTGGTGATGACTAGATTGGAGAACAGTGGCAACTAGTTTGAGAAAGACTGACGGCGAGACCAATGATGACGAAAATTCTCTTGAGCAGGACCAGAGTGGATGACCATTTTGGTCGGCCGATGAGGTACTGATGTTCTGAGGTCGAGGTGGGAGGAGGGTGCGGCGTGGCGCGTATGGCGTGAGGTGGAATCAACAAGAAGGAGAAGAGGAAGAGGAAAAGTTCGTGTAAACACGTGGACGAGGTATGTGACAACATGGGAGAGAACAACACTAACAGTAGAGTACACATCACACGAAACAGGTAGTCCCGAAGAAGTCACGCTCGAATGAACAAGAAAGACTCACCCCTGAGCAGAACGCACGACAAGATCAAGTACGATTTCGAGGGATGTTACGATGGCCGACTGCAGTACGACCCACCCAACACAGAAGCGAGCAGGCCGTGAAGAACACAAAGCTCCCGGAAGACCACGGAACGATGACAGTGGCCGCAATGAACAGGACAGAGTATGAATATTTGGAAGTGGCAGGCACAGTTGCTGCAGAGGAGCTGCTGAGGAGGAGCTATCGTCTCCGTTTTTGAAGGCAGCGATGGTCGGTCCACAGCGAAGAAAGAGCTGCTAAGTTGGCAGTTAAGGACAGCCATGAACTAGTATGTGCGGGAAGGCATGAATGTAAGCGTCTATGGGCTCAGAAGATCGATCATAAAGTAGCATCGAGAGCTTAAGACATGGACATGGAGAGAAATGAGGCACAAGGTATGCTAGAATATTGTAGCAATGATCTAACACTGTTGCTGAGACCTATGTGCTCCGCTTCTACCTCACCAGACCTCCGATAAGAATTGGCATGCCCAGTATGCGAGGGATCTCCCTTTCTCGCTATGTATCCGTTGTAATAATGATACTGTACTGTAAGATCAAAGCATGCTGGCCGAGCCAATGGCACTCGCACGGACTACACAGAAGTGTGGGGAAGTGCCCAAGATGGCAACAGGTGTACATTGTACTTCCATCATCCTTACATCAAAGTTCGCCTGAGCTATTGATCTGATGAAGCTGGATGTCGTCAAAAACGACCGGAGCGCTCTGGAATGCCCTGATCAGAACACACCACATCACCTCTCGCAAGAAAGTGGCTAAGCTCAAACAAGCGGCTACAACGCATAATGTCTTCGCTTTGCTACGAAGTGGTGGGTGTCCTGGTATCATGTATGTGCAAGGATCGCAGGCTGGAGTAGAGAGCTGGGTAGCTGTCGTCCAGGTAAGTGAAGAACTTGCAGTTTGACGACAGTCAATGCTTACAACGTCCAGAAACTCCGATACAAGGACTACCATCTCGCCTCCAAGCCCGCTCCTGTGTCAGAAGACGCATCCGGAGTTACAGATGCTCGAGGTATATTATATGAGATCGAATCTGTCAAGGACTACGCTGCTAGGATGGATGCTGCCGGTCTACTTCCTTGGTGGCGGAAAGCTATGGGCTTCTCTGGACAGGACGACCGGCTGTGAAATGTGTCATCTGTGATTTCATCTACTCGCCTTTGAGCCGACTTATCGATCTTCTATCATGCTAGCTGTCAGACCCTGACATAGACGGAATCATCCTTGGAAGGATTCAACCGGGGCTCAATGATAGAGGTCGTGGCTTGCCAGAGGATCTGTCGGCTCGGTGAATACACCACATCCTCGCGGGAACTCGTCGCTCTTGCTCGGCACAGTCTAGGAACCATCCCGAATCTGGCCTCATTCTGTAGGTATAAACGGCTACTGAGAAGTATCTGCTGAACGGAATCAAGGAATCGAATGACAAAAATGAGACGTTTCCAACTTCCAAATTTGCCGACCATGTCGAACCCATGAACTGGTCGACGTTCAGCAAACATTACACAAGGGCATCAAGCGATGCCAGAAGACATCGCGTGAGATTCGAACATAAATTTCCCGCTCTCATCGGGAGTTGGAGCAAGCGCAAAAAAACTTTCGATCCACGATCTCTCGAATATTCCATGACTTAGAAAAGGACAATGTCTACGTCGAGTTGATCGCCAGAAGGACGCAGAAATAGCCAAAAGAATTAGCTGCTCTTGGTTTCGATCCAAGGACCTCCGGGTTACTAATGGTAGACCATTTTATGAGCCCGGCGCGCTTCCGCTGCGCCAAGCAGCTGTTGATGGAGTGCGGGAAAGCCATCATCAATTATGTACCGCAAAGTGTTTGAGCCGAGGTAAAAGCGAGACTGAACTCTCCGCCTCAACGTGCCAACCTAATAATGACTTCGATCAACCTGACCTCTTGTATATCTTCTACTGTATGACACATTGAAAAGATACGAGCGGTGCATCTTGCGCGGTCTCAGTGTAGCATCCGAGTAAGAACCGTCCAATACCGAAGATCCGACGACTATGTTCCCGTGTACATGTCTATCTACCTAATATCTCAGCACCTGGGCTTCTCGCGCAGATCACTTCTGGTGTGTTGTGTTCTACAAACGTCGGTGGCCTATTCTACCTGAGACCTCATCAGCTGCCACCATTCCGATTCCTTCTCCTTTCCACAAAGCACGCACGGCTTGTACTATCAACCGATATTCCCATTGGCCGAAGTCCAAGGAGAACAGTCCTGGATTCGTCCGGCCGTCGGGAATCCGCAAGACGAGTCGATTGACTCGATCGCGGAATCTGTGCGAACGAAGACTCGACACATTGCCTGCTTAACACTGCAAGGGTCCTGTATTGCGGAGTCCATACGATATAACAGCATCGCCTCCGCGGCGCCGATGTTGCATTTCGTTCGTTGATCCGGTATCCAGAGCCAAGGACATCCATCCTCGTAGCTTTAGCGGAATGTCCCATCGCCAGGCCATGCCGACCGATCATATATACTTATAAGGGTTCATAATCCCATTCTGTTCACCAACCGTTAGCAAAACTCACTACCAAAGAAACCCCGGCTCCGCAAGAAACACCCCCTAACACCTCTCCCTCCCACCGCAACAAAATGAAAAGAAGCATCAACTCACCGGATCATACAACCCCTTGACCCCCTTCATCAACGCAATCATCGTCTCCGACCGCGAGTACCCAATAAACTCCTTCTTCGCCAACCCCAACCCATGCTCCGCCGAAATACTCCCATTCCTCTTACTCACCCACTCATAAACCCACGGCTCAATCGCCTTCTCAACTTCTTTATCATACCGTCGTGTCGCTACATTCAAGTGCAAATTCGAATCACCCATGTGTCCGTACCCGATCACTTCTTTGACTGGGAAGTCGTCACTGTCACCCATTAATCCGTTCTTCTGAAATCGTTCCCGAGTTTCGATTACGAGGTCGTAGAGTTGGCCCAGGGGGATGGAAAGGTCGTACTTATACACGCCACCGAAATGCTGCCCCGCTTCCGAAATACCCTCGCGACAAGCCCAGAGGGATTGAAGCTGAGTCTCGTCCTGCGCCACAACACCATCCTGCACAATCTCCTCCCCCATGACGTGCTCGAGGAAATTATTCAACTTCTCGCTATCGTGGTCCGTATTACTGCCGCTTGTTTCGATGAGGCAGTAGAATGGGTAATCGTTCTCGAGCGGCAGTTTGGCGCCGCTGGCTTGGCGGTAGAGGTCTTGGGATTGGTGGTCCATGAGTTCGAAGGCGGAGAGGATCTCGCTTAGTTGTTTCTTGGCTTCTTTGAATGCTTCTTGCACTTTCTCATAGGATTCGAGACCAAAGTATGCCACGTTGACTGCTGGTGATCGTTGGGGGCACAAGATTGATATTGCCGTGATCACGCCGATTGTGCCTTCGGCTCCGATGAATAATTGTTTTAGATCGTATCCCGTGTTATTCTTCCTCAAGGTCCCCAGATCATCCATCACCGTCCCATCGGGCAGCACAACTTCCAGGCCCAAGATATTTCCATGCATACTCCCGTACCTCAACAATCTCAACCCACCCGCGTTCGTAGCCACATTCGCCCCAATTTGACATGTTCCTTTCGCGCCGAGATCGAGAGGGAAGATGTGGTTGTGTTGGGCTACGTAATCATCCGCTTGCTGTAAGATCACTCCTGCGTCTGCTACTAGTACACCTGAGACGTCGTCGAAGGAGCGGACGGTGTTCAGTTTTGACAGGCTTAAGACGATTTCGTCGAAGACGGGCACACTACCACCGACTAGACCAGTATTCCCTCCTTGGGGTGTGACGGCGAGGAGGTTGTCGTTGCAATACTTTAGGATCTTGCTCACGTGCTCCGTCGTCTCCGGCTTGAGGACGAGTCGACACTGGCCTCTGTACTTTCTCATCCAATCGGCATTGTAGGCCTCGAAGTCCTCCTCGCCTGTCTTTTGGGTGACGCCATCGAGGACTGCACTCCCTTCTCCCAGCAATCCGCGGAAGAACTTGACATCGTCTGCCGTCACTTCCTTGAACCGCGAGTCCCGTTTGAGGTTCGGGTAGGATTCAGAGGTGTATTTGATCTTTGATTGCGGTCGATCGGGTTGTTCTTGTGGTGAGTGATCTGCGCCGCCTGCTGAAGTGGATGCTTCGGCCTTTTCGGTGTTGTTGTGTTGGTGCCGAAGCTGGACTATTTGCGATGCGGGACGAAGGACTTGTGCTGGTCGTGGTTGGAGACGAGACTGCTGCTGGAACGCTGTGTTGGAGAGACGAAGCCGCCTTAGTGCTGGGATGGCTCTATGTATGACTGGCATGGCTGTGATACTGTGGGCAATATGTACAGTGGTGAAGGAAAGGAAGGGAATGTACCGGTAATGCTCTATACCCAATGTCGACCCCACGTCAATGTCATATAGACTCTCTCTGTCATTTTACCCGGGAGCTCGGCTTCTTCGTGGGTGCAACACGGAGCGAATTCCGCTGTCTGTCGAGCTTCGCGTTCTACGACGCCTGGAGAGCTTCATGTGATGGAAAGTATAGCAAACGAACCACCACACACGATCAATACATTGCTCTCACTCTGAATCAATGCAACACACACCACCAAACAACCACACGAATTAGCTGAACCACCACTACACCTCTCCTTCCTGAGCCAGTGAGCTCCGAACAGCAAACATGGCGAGCGGATACGACAGAGCATTGAGTGTCTTCTCTCCCGATGGTACGACTCCCCTCCACCTACACCACATATACATTAACCTAATCATGATGGTGTCTAGGCCACGTCTTCCAAGTCGAATACGCCCTCGAGGCCGTCAAACGCGGCACCTGCGCCGTAGCCGTCAAAGGCTCCAAAATCGTCGTCCTGGGCTGCGAAAAGCGATCCGCGATGAAACTCCAAGATACCCGCATCACCCCGTCCAAAATCAGCATGGTCGATACTCACGTCTGTCTCGCCTTCGCGGGCCTGAACGCTGACGCCAGGATCTTGGTCGATAAGGCGCGATTGGAGGCGCAAAGTCATCGGCTTACGGTCGAGGATCCGGTGACCATTGAGTATATCACCAAGTATGTGGCGGGGGTACAGCAGAGGTACACGCAGTCAGGTGGTGTTAGGCCGTTTGGGATTAGTACGTTGATTGTTGGCTTTGATCCGGGGAGTGAGGAGGCGAGGTTGTATCAGACCGAGCCATCGGGGATTTATAGCGCGTGGTAAGAAACATCCATTCAACCTAATATATATCGGTGTGCTATGGATTACTAATATGGACGACAGGAAAGCAAACGCCATCGGCCGCTCCTCCAAAACCGTCCGCGAATTCCTCGAACGCAACCACACCCCCTCCCTCGACCGCCCGGCCACCATCGAACTCACCATCAAATCCCTCCTTGAAGTCGTCCAGACAGGAGCCAAGAACATCGAGATCGCCATCATGGCTCCGGGCAAGGAAGTCGAGTATTTGCAATCGGAGGATATCGAGAAGATTGTCGAGAAGATCAATAGTGAGAAGGATGCTGAGGCGAGTACAAGGAGGGGTGGTGCTAGGGGTGGAAATGCTGCTGCTGGGGGAAGTGCGGCGAGTGCGCAGGGGGCGGAGCAGGTTCTTGCTAGTCGGCCTGCTGGGGAGGGGGCGGCGGAGTGATGTGGTGTGAAAGTGGAGTGTGTGAGGGGGAGTTTGAAGGGAGCATCATAGCATGGCGTTCATGAGCAGCGGCGCGATGTGGCGAATGGCTGTAAGTCTGTAGAAGCGTGTACTATACATTGACGTCCCAAACAGGTCCGATCTGGCAGTGCCTTCACTCCTGGGGGTGCAGTGACTGAGCTTCACCAATCACTGGCATGTAACACGCAGGCTTTTCGTTTCACCGGCCGTTGCTAGGCGGCAGCTGATCTTGGTCAGAGCTTCTTCGCGTTCCTTCCCTTCGTGAGTTTGAGCTTCGATCGAACAACTTGCATGACAGAACACTTTCTCACGATCTCCGCTCGTCTTCGATCCTGGATATTGGTAGAGAAATACCCACCCTCGACATCATTCTCGCTGCAGTGAGAAGTGTCACGCACGACACAATGCCGAGGTCAAGCGAGTATTTCGGCTAGGATGTCGTGGGCAAGTGCTTCAAGAACGTGTCGTTTGGGGAGTACAAGGTGGCCGCTGTCGACCAGGATGATCACCGTGCGATCCGCCTCTGCAAGGCCCCGAGCGGCGTCTGCACAAATATCAGCTGCTCCGACCTTCATGCTGCCGCTGGGCTCGCAGATCTCGTTCACAAGAACCAGAACTACCCTCGCGTTGCCCACCTCGAGCGGGACAAGATCCGCGACGCCGTGCTCAACATCATGGACGGCAGATCGGCGGACATGGAGGTCGAATGTGACGAGAGCTCGACGAACTTGGTACCGACCACGCGGCTGAAGACGCAGGTGGAGATGGCGTTGGAGTTGCAGCCCGAGGAGGCACAGCATACGCCCGCTCACCTTCTTCGTCCGGCACAAGCTCACGTGCAGACGAGGCCACCGTCTCCCATGATCAAACTCAGCTCGAGGAAGGACAAGACAGCGACCGACCTCATCTCCACCAAACTCGATGACTCCACGTCCTCAACCACGACCGCCCTTGACAAAGTTTCAATTGGTCCAAGCACAGCCAGCGCGCTCAAGCAGGCTAACTTCGAGGCTCTCATGCGTCGCATGACCTCACTCGAGCACGCCAACAAGGAGATGGTCAAGACTATCGCGGAGCATAATACCGTCATCCCGAACGCAATCAAGGCGGCTGATCCTGCTGCTCTCCTACGCCGTATCAATACACTCGAGGCCGCGAACAAGGATTTGACCAAGACGATTGCGGAGCGTGGTATCATCATCGATTCGAAGCTTGAGCATGCTCGCGACCGCAATGAGGCCTTGATGGACTACGTGCACAAGACTGCTGTCGAGAGTATCATCGACAGTGTCGTCAACTTTGGCAGTGAGAGACTGGCCGGAACAGTCGCCGAACACTTCAAGGCGGCCAATGCCAAGTTGAAGGAATGTATTGACGGTTGGAAGGATGCAACAAAGGAGGCTAAAGACGAGATGTTGTGTCTGCGCGACGACGAAGAGAATGACAAAGAACTGGTCGCTACTCTGACCGAGACTGTGGATGAGTTGCGTTCGGAGCTCGAACAAGTCAAGCAGCAGCTTTCGGCTCCCGAAAAGATCCAGAAGGCTCTAAGTGACGTTAAAACCTTGTGTGCCGAACTGTTGGCCGCTCACGCCGATTACGAGCCCACCAGTCAGGAAGTGTATGAGGCCTTCAAGGGGGTCCTGCAACAAGAAGTCGACTCGATCAAGCAGCCCGTCAGGGACACAATCGAAGACTTACGCATTGACCGTGATTCAACGGCAGGTGTTCGTAAGAAGCTCGACACCCTCTTCGAACTGGTACAGACCGACCATCATGATCGAATCGCCGACATGCAGGATCTGGAGAGGTCGCTTGCCGCCAAGGTCGACAAGCTCGAGGCCAAGATTTACACCGACAAAGACAAGACCCGCAAACATTTCGAGGACTTGAGCAAGCAGATGGCAGGCCAGGACAACGAGGCCCTGAATGTATTTGAGAGACAGGACGCTTACTTGGTGCGCAACGAATGCATGATCAAGGACCTCCGCGATGACTGTTCGCTGTTCAAGAAAGATGTACAGGCCCGTTCCGAGGACGTCGAGCAGAGGAGCCGTAACATCCAGGCCAAGCTCAAACTGGAGCTGGAGTCGAGCAAATGCTCTCTCGAGCAATTGCGCAACATGATGCAGGATGACCGTGCCTCGCACAACTTCTTGGTCGACAATGTGGCAGTGTATGATGATGACATCACTAATATCAAGGCGGACGTCATGGAGGTAAAGGCTGCGCTCCGTCTGGGGGAGGAGGGTGATGAAGAGGAGCAGGCCACCCCAAGCGAAGGCCTTGGTGCTTTGGGCCAGGACAGTATCGATGGCGAGGGCTCTGAGGACTCCGAGGACTTCGAGATTGTGTCGCAGTGCGACTCTGACTTCGAGCTTCTTGGGGATGGGTTGTCTTGAGCTCCGGCGTGTAGCAGGCTGGCGAGAGGGAACGGGTTGAACGAGTGGCAGGATAGAGGTAAATGGCAGCGCTAGATTCGCTTGGTCTGGAAACATGGCTTGGCTGAGTTCTGGTATCGCATGGCTGAAGTATATCATGGCATTGCATCGTAATCGTGGATGGTGTACAACACCGTCTCTAGCATCTCTGTCATGTAATGGTCACTCATACAGCCACTTCGGCCGGATACCAGCACGATTCGATACCGTTCCATCACCAAGCACATATCTTACCCTCGCCCTCTGCACCCCGATCTCCTCGACCTGTACACCTATCCTGACTCTCTCCCTCAACGTACCAGAGAAAGCAGCTCCCCTCAGCACATTACTCTCCCCCACATCACTGCCGGCCAGTAAAGCAACTAATCCGAAGCGCCTGTCAACGGGAGTACTATACATGACTCGACTGACAACAATCAGGACCATGATAATAGCCGGCTGGATCGCACAAATAAAGAACAACGCCCACCCTTTGTGCAACGTCAAACGCTGCGAAGTCATGACCGTGGGCCGTTTGTACCGCATCCCAGCCTGCTCAAGCGTGATCGTAGTATCTCTACTCGGATCAGAGTCCTCGACATGATACTTGTACGTCCTATTAGTCCCGTATCCCGGACCATTATTCGTGACTATACGACTCCACAGCATACTCGCCGCCACAGTTGAAAAAGTCGCTCCAGCCCAACGTGTTTGGTCCGTGGCGTTGTGGCCGTTGGCGAAGCGGGCTAGGGGTTCATAGGTCATGCCGACGTACCACTGTCCAATGTCTAGTTGATTATTGGTGAGGACGTATTGATAGGCGGCGGTGTAGACCGGATCGTGGGGTGCTGGGTGCTGGTCGGAGTAGCATGTCCCGTCTACTAGCTCGAAGGATCCGCTGCTGATACTCCATGTCCCTTGACAAGGCACCCGACTGAGTGAGTACATGTTGGCGTAGGGGATGAAGGTGGTCAGGTTGTCTGGAGTGCCGCCTTTAGGTGTTGGACAGACGCCTAGGAAGAGCCAGGATTGGTCTTTGTTGGAGAGTACGTCCCAGTTGCCCAGCATCCCCACCACCCAGCCAGCAAAAGTATCCACTGTCACCAGTCTCGAGGTGTTCGCGTAGGTCTTCCAGAATTGGGAACCAACCTGCGCATTGGTTGAGGTCCTGTAGAAGGTTTCGTCTCGATGTGTGTCAACGGTGTCGTTGTACTGGGCCAATAAACCATAGACGTTCGCAGTCACATTCCTTGTCTCGCCCAGGTCGAGGTCTTTCTGCCATGATTTGATTGTGCTGGATTTGGGCGTGTCCAGCATGGCAGTGGCGGTCTGACCCAAGACTAAAGCATTGTACCCGAAAGCTGCCGGGAAGCTTGGAGTCTGATCGACGTGCCAATTCCATGTTGTTTGGAGAAACGGTAATGTAGCGTTATACATCAGCGTTGTGCCCACCAGGCCCGATGATGCTGTCAGCCCCGGAGGCGGATACATGCCCCATGTCGTTGACTTCTCCCCGATGAGAACTGTACTAGCGCCACCATTGAAGAACTGCTTGTAGGCCAAGGAGAGGCCAAGAGGTAGAAATGTGAAAGCGAAGAGTACCGTCATCCAGCCGAGTTCCATCTGTGGTCCAAAGCCAGTCTTTCTTAGCAGACCATCCAGATTCTGCAATGTAGACTGGCCGTGTCGGATCTCCCACTGTACCCATACCAGAGGTGCGACATAACCGAGACACAGATTCATGATCGAGATCATCAATCCGACTGCTGTCAATTGTTGCTTAGTCCCCAGCCTCCAGGCGATAGCGTCGCTTTGAATGACTAGCACAGCAGCGGCGCAACATAGCAGAGAGAGCAATAGGGCCATCATATCTAATGGATGCCATACAGCTTTCGAATCCTCCATGCCCAGACCTTTTGGCTCCAGATCGTCATTCTGTCCTATGACGTGCTCTCTTTGGATGGGCACCGAATCTGCTTCGACATGGTGGCCATCGTGCGGAGGACCTGTGCTCGGTAGTCTTGTGAAGGGTGTCCTTCGCATCGGATTCAGGGCATTCAGAGCGATGTCCATCATGGGCTCAGTCGTAATGAAGGTCGTCTTCAGACCCTCGAGCAAATTCTCAAATAGATCTCCAAAGCCATCATGTCGTGGTCGAAGTTATTGTTGTACATATGGTTGTGTCGTTGGGGCCAAAGGATTCAGCCGCAACATGCGTTGCAGGCACCGAGGCGTCTGTAGCTCCAGACCACTGCTTGTCGCTAGCACATAGCGTGTGCAAGGATTGCATGTTGATGGAATGGTAGAGCATTGCGGGTATACAGGTTCTACTTGTGGTATCGTGCCTGTAAGAGATGTCGTGCCCAGCATATACAACTTTGTTGTGGATGAAGATGAAACGAAATTCGTTACACGACTACAAGATGACTGAGCATTGCAGGCTGCGCCACCGTCCAATACACGAGACATTGCGTTGAAATCCCTGTGCCTACGGGTATCGTATAACATAACATAAGTAGACTCATCTTTGCCTTGCTCTACTACCGTTCTGCTGAGACTGCTGCTGCTCCTCGCCCTCCTTCTCCTTGTCTTCCTGCCCCAGACTCCCATCATCCTAACTTTGTGCTTCTTTCTCCTCCTCCGCGCTACTGGTATAGTACTTGCCACCCCATCCCTTATCCAATCCCAGTACTTTTCCAGTGACAACGCCGAAACAGCTCGCGAAAGCATTGCCTAACCACAAGATGACCAATATAAGTGCCAGCACTGTCGACCACACCCAGAAGGCGCGGCTGTTCAGCACAACGCCCAATTGCACCGCCGCGTTCGTGTAGACACCCCATGGGAAGACAAGACTCCAGGATGCCAGACTCTGATCCCATTTAAACAGAGTCTTAGGCGCTATGATGGTGTAATGCAAGATTGCAAGGCAGGCGAAAGCCCACCAGAATGTGCCGAAGCCCCAGTATAATAGACCAAGAAACTCGCTCGTCGTTGCAATCGTAGAAGCACCAGACGGCCCGATAAAGCTCGAAGTGTCGTATGACGCAAAGGCACCTCTCTGCACAACATTGCCCAAGACCTGGAGAGCAAAACTGGCTTGTCCCGGTGGACCGCACAGGATCATGATCTGATAAACCTTTTGCTGAGGCGGGTATGCTCCATCGAACAGCCTGGCCATGAAGACTCCATCAAAAGCGATTGAGGTCGGCAGTGCCATCCCCAGGAAGATGTAAGATAGAATAATGACCGGGACCTGTAGATTGGCTCCAAGCTCTCCATATCGACACACCACACCACCTCCCGCCGCGAGCGTCAGACTCGAGATCAGAGGTAGGAAGACGCTAGGTGCCACGCCATCGATACCCGGGCCCTCCACGTACGTGAGTATGTATGGGATACCGATGGTCGTGACGGCGGTAAGCACAACATTGATCCAGAACATGACATATGCCACCATGCCCCAAGTCAAGCTCCAAGACAGCAGGTTTAGCGCTATCATGGCGTAGATGGTGGTGAAGGCGATGCTAATGGAAGACAAGCATGCCGTTTCCTGCGGGTCGGTCGAGAGGATAGTGAAGACATGGCGCGGGTAGAGTGCGATGCGGACCAGATAGATACAGACGAAGAAGATTAGCGTGATGAACGTGATGACCCAAAGGATTTGACTGATGATGTTGAGGCCATGGAAGTGGTAGTGGAGATCTAGAGAATCTTCGGTCAGGTTGCTGTATTCAGATTAATATCAGGCTGGGAAAAGCTCACTGTGTAGAATGATGGACAGGATGCCAGTGCCTTGCGGTACGAGGAACCACTGTTGGGATGTCAGTATGTTCTACCTAGCAATCCATATCCGCAGCTGACCTGCGATGTAAACGACTTCAATGCCACCCGCCACGCGGCAATGCGCTGGCCGCCTTGTCCTTCCACATCTTGTTCACCCATTACTATGAATACCCTCTCAACTATGAATAAGAGTGTCCAAAACCGCCGCCGCAAGACGAGCAGGCCATCAAGCGATAGCCGAACTCATACACACGGGATAGAGATGCCATGGTCACAGATCATTGATGATCAACGTCATGTCTCAATTAAGTTCATCGTGAGGTAATGGTATTCATATTAGCGCCTGGACCCGGTGGTCCCGCGTGAAGAATTACCGGCAAGTCATGATTCAGTGCCGAAAGTGGTATTAACCGTGGCATCTACTTCTCCGGGAACACAAACCAGTCGCGTGTCGCGTGCAATGTAGTAAATATGAGAAGTCAAGAATCTGATCAGAGTATTGGTGATGATGTGCCAAGAGATGCAGATGAGTTATCGCTGCATCAGATCTATACGAAAAAGCGGGTAGCAACTATCACACCCGTCCCGTACTCTGGAGAAAATCATACTGATCCACAGTCCATCGCCACAGGACGCGATCTTAGCCAGTGAAGGATTCCAGGCAGCTCCATATCCCCCAGAATATATCGGACACCTACCTCCAAGGCACAGGTGGCGGTGACATCTCTTGCCCGCCCTCTGGAGTATCGCCATGATACTCAGGTGACTCCGAGACCGTGTCCTGGCTCTCCGGTGTAGCACCATACCGCGCACGCACATACTTAAAAACGGGCCTGCCGTCTCTCCAGAACCCATGGCCAGGTTTCCGCGTTTCTTGATATTATCGAAACCGCTGGCCATAACTCCCCAGACTAGATCGGGAGGCTCCCGCGTCTGCGGCATCGGAGCGGAGGAAAGTCGCGCTGGCCCATCTATCGTAAGTTAGAAGTCAGCAAAATCGTTTCTGAAAGGAAAGAATGGAGGGATGGAGGTAGAACTCACATCCTGACCCTCCGATCATCACCAGCAGAAGCAAATATGCCATGGTTAGTCGGACTCCACGCAACCGCGTTGACAGTCCCACCAATATGCGCCTCGAGCGAAGCGACCAAGCAGCCCGTCTGCCGTCGCCAAACTAGCACCCTCGAGTCCTCAGAGCCCGAGATCACGAAGTTCTCTCCCGCGCCACCATACGAACTCCGTATCACGAATTTATCTTGCTGAGCACCTTCATACCGCATGATCGTGTCCCCCGTCACAGAATCCAAAGCTAAGACCCGACCACCGTTCATGGAAACGAGGAGTTGTGTGCCATCAGCCGAGAAGTGAATAGACGTCAATTTGTCCTCCAAACTCCATTCGGCGATCTTAGTTCGTGACCGCAGATCAAAAACCATAATCCCATGATCAAGAGTCGTAGCCGCCATCCGCGAGCCATCGGCACTAACAGCACAATCCGAGATGCGGAAACTATTTCGATTCTCCTTCTGACTGACATCCCACGGCGGATCTCGCCAGCTATGGATTTCATTATTCCGCATGCCGCCGCTAGAACTCGTGGCGTTGGCTCCAGGGACACTGTACAGACCGAGTGGTCGCTGGGATCCCTGTGTGCCGATGACGAAAGTTTCCGAGTCTGGGAGCCAGGCTGCGGTCGTGACGGGGTAGTCGAAGTGATCTGCATGTGCTACTCTTCTGCCGTCTCGAGTTGATATGACCACGAAGTCGTTGTTCTGTGAGCAGGAGATGAGATATTCGTCGTTTGGGCTGAAGGCGACGTAGCACACACCCTTGGTTGAGTCGGTAGGGTGGTTGTTGCGATTATGTTCTTGTATCTCGTGCCGTAGGGAAAAGGTCTCTGTGTCGTAAACGCATACGATGCCATCCTTGCCTGCTGTCGCGAGCATCGAGCCATCATGGCTGAACTCAAGGTGCCAGACTTCATCTGTGTGATTCCGGAGCTCCAGGTAGGTCTCCAGTGGAAAGTCATCCGCCGGACATTCGTGATCCTGGTAGAGGCTTGGCTGTGCGGTTGTGTTGTGGTATCGGCAATTCATTATCTGCTCCTCCTGGACAGCCGTGAACAGCGTCGCTAGTCGATGCTCTGGGATCATGACTGATGGTGCAATATACCTCGATAAATCAGAGAGTAGTAAATTCCGGCTCTCGCCTTCTGCTCCATCCCACTCTGCCTGTCTTCGAAGGTCATCAGGGCTCTGGCACATGACCAGACTGGATAGCGCATGTAATCGTGCGATATCCCTTTTCAGTGGCGTGAGCTCAGTCCGAAGTACTGATAATGCAGCATTGAGATCTCTATTCTCCAGCAATTCCAGGTACTTCTGCTGCCGGAGCATGAATCGCATGAACGTCGTGTCTGCACTTTCCGCCAACGGAAGACCACGTCGTGCATGTCCATTCCGACTCGGAACCAACTCTCTACTCCTCTTCCACTCCGCCACACTATGTCCATTACCCAACATCACTCCGCCACCGTCACCCTCCGCACCTTCATCACCCCCACTACTCCCAAACAATACTGCTTCCGCCTCCTCCCACTCCCCTCCCAGAACCGCCGACCTGAAAGCCGCCACGCTAGGTATCTCAAGCTCATACCCACTCTCCCCACTCAATTGCTTCGCCGCGCCATGATACCCCAAATCGCTCAGACTCTGCAATAGTATCCGGCTGACTTCCTCCCTATCATGACCGTGAAACGGCGTCCCATCGTGCGGCTGATGTCTAATCACCGCCGATGCTCCCTCCGCATGACCGTTGTTGTGGTAGCCGTTCGACTCGCTGTTGCTGCTCTTGCCCGAGCCATTCGTGTGGGAGTGGGGCGAGGAGCCCCCGTTGGCGGAGGAGCCGTTGGTCGATTGACGTGCTCGGTGTTCGTGGGTATGGTCGAGTCGCATGCTCGGCTCTGTGGGGTCGTCCGTGGTGGAGTCTCGAGCCCGAGGACGTTTCGCTTTCCGTCGCTGAGTGCCGCTGCTTGCACTCCCGCTCCCTGATGCTGGGACTGCCACTCGCTCCGGATCAGGAGAACTCCTCCGTCGCTTCCGTGGTCGTTCAGATGCTCCGCTGGCTTCTTCAACGATAGTAGAGTGGTGGACCTCGGTAGATGTGTTGGTGTGGGGTTGTGCTGGAGAATCTGATGCTGGAGGGGGACTGTAGGTGGAGGTTGTGGTTGGGCCGGCGGTAATGATAGGGGAGGTGGGAGTGGATCGATCGTCCTCCAGCTCGAAAGCCGTAGGGTTGTTGTTGGTGAGCGAGCAAACGTCGTCAGGCTTGGTTGTGCCCTACGACATCTGCCTGAGGCGACCGCCGCCTTGCTCGGGATAACCAGGGTACGTATGTGTGTGTGTTGTGATCGGTGTGGTATCCCGATACCGTGGAATGTTGGATCTCGAGAAGTTGGTGAATGCCTGCTGACGTATGTACAGTCGGTTACTGACAGCCTGCCGGAGACGGATAGATTGGTTATTAGTCAGGCGACTATGCTGTGCTTGATTGGCTCGGAATCGGGCTATTGTCGTGATATGCTTGTACGAGCTGAAGTAGGTGTTCAATACTGTCGATCAAATGTCAGCAGCCTTTTGACAGACAGAGCAGGTGTTATCGCAGATCAGAAGTGGTAGCAGCAGCAGGTGTCAGTAGCTGGCTCTGGATGATCAGCGGCACAAGCAGGTGATACCCTAGTCAGAGCTCTACTGTAAACCTGCGTAATGCCGATACGCTAAACCCTGATTATGCAGCAAGCTTGGGTGTCCTTGCTTGCCTCGATTTGTTTCGCATTTGCTAGGAACAGGACGCCCTCTTCGTCGTAACTGCCGTCAATGTCGATCGTTTGCTAAAACTTACAATCATTTGTGTAGGTCTATTGTGTAGTGGCTTTTGGGCAAGATCTTGCAGACGAGATAGTGTACAGTATGATGTTCGTCACCAAACACTAGTGTCGACATTTGCGGGGACGATAAGCACATACACCTACCTGCCAGACCGTCTCAGATACGGTACGTTCATGCGAGCACAGCTGGGCGTCGAGTTTGGTAAACGTACATCTAGCAACACCAACTAAATGTACAAACACACACCCACCCACCCACACAACCCATAAGCCCCAAAGTGGTATCAATAAAACATGTAAGCAGTAGATAATGCTGTCTCACGCCAGTGCTTGCATGGTAGAAGCGCCCTTGCTAATGCCGTCGTCCCATCCCATGCCCAACATTATGCTGGAGAATCACAACATCCTTGTGCCGAACATGCAGTAGTCGTCTCCACTTTCTTGTACCTTCAGGTATTAATCATCTCCATCATGCTATCCTCCTCCTTGGCAGCAGAGTCCACATCCGCTCTCTCCGCCATCGGCTCCGGTGCACTCTCAGGAACAGCATCAGGCATCTGCACGTCTTCCTGCTTCTGCTCACTGCCGACCTCAGTACTCCCAACAATGTTTTCCATCGCCTTCTCAGCCTCCACCATATTCTCGTCAACGTGCGGCGGCCTCTCATCCCCTGTACCGTCTAGATTAGAAACCCCATCATGGTCATTAACCAGATCATCAAAGACATTATCAATGCCACCGGGACCACCAAGACTATGCTGACTACCTCCAAACCCACTCGGACTCCCCAGACCCATACCCATCCCAAGTCCGAGGCCAGAGTGCATGATGCCGTTAGCAGGCTTAGGGCTATCGAACATGCTACTACTGGGTCGGCCGTCGAAATGCGGATGCGGACTCATGATCCCACCACCACTGCCCTGCTTGGCCTCGTTGGCACTGGGGCTGTCGAAGATGGAACCGCCGGCGCCGTCGAAGATATGAGTATCGAAGGAGGGAGCTGGAGGTGTCGCGCGGGACTGAAAGTCTAGATTGGAGAAAGTGGTTGGCGAGCCGAGGGGAGCGGCATGTGCAGCGTCGATCGGATTCGTTTCGCTAGCGGTGGAGAAGAGCGGCGCATCTTGATACGAAGACGTCACGGCAGAATTGGCCTGCACCGAATTGCGATGCGGTTGCGTGCCGTAATCAAACACCGGCGTCATTTGCGAGGGAGTAAGGTTTGCTATACGCTTACGCATGGCATCGGTGTCGGCATCGCGGGTCGAAGGATCGTGCATAAGGACCAGCTTCATCTTGAGCAGTTTCTCGCTGTTCATATGAGGCTCGGCACGGAGCATCTCGCTGACTACTGGCGCACCAGCGTACTCGCCCATGACTTGGATGGCGAGTGGGGTGAGGAACTTCTTGACTGCTGCTTCGCCGGTAGGTCCGATGGAGGAGCCTGGGGTGAACGGTGGTACGCTGCCGACTGGAGACAGAGAGGAAGTATTTGCAGGCTGGAGTGGTTGAGTCTTACCCATCGACTCCGAGGCTTTCCGCTTGGCAATATGTGGCTTGATCTTGTACTGCTGCGGGAGCTCGTCGGGATTAGTGATGCCCAGCTGCGCCATGAGTTTCTGCTGCTTTGTCGGTCTGGGCTTGCGAGTCGAGCCAGAAGCGTCCATCCTTGGTGGCGGCTCTGGTGCGACGGGCGCCCATTTATGCAACTCCTGGCGTAGGAAGTTGGTCTCGTCGGCAAGGAGGATATCTGCACCCTCAATCTTGCGGAGGTAAAAGCGGAGTGTGTTGACTTCTTCATGTGTGATCGGGTTTTCGGGATTGATCAGCGTCTTCATGAAGTGCCGGAACTCGCTTCCGTACTCGCAAATGCCAGCCAAAACCTTCTCCTCCTCAGGCTGGAAAGGTAACGTCTCAAGCTTGTCCTGCCAGTTCTGCAGATCGTCGAGCTTCGGTCTCGCAGCATCACGTGGAATCTTGACCCGCCAGTCGCAAATAGGACAGGTATACTTGTCGTCCTCCTTGACCTTGCCGCGCGCAATCTTCAGACACTTGCCATGATACCACTCATGACAGATCTCGCATTCGATCATCATCCCAGCCTCGGACTTGCGACAGATGCAGAAGACATCTCTGCTAGAATTGCTCCCATCTGCTATCGGCCTCGCATCCTCGGGAGTCGGTTCGCGCGAGGAGGGCTCGACAGGCATTCTAGGTTTGTCGGTGAGGTCGAAGCAGGATTCGTTGCGGAGGTTGACGATCATCATGTGCTGGTGGAGGATGTGGAGGGGTGCATTGGCTTTGCCAAACAGTTTCTTGCCTTCGCGCATCCAATCTTCATGCTGTTTCTGCAGCTTCTCCAGCTCAATCGTGCCGGTGGGTTTGCTCTGCAGCTCTTCCAGTGCTCGCATGACCGCGCGAAGGTCGTCGTAGGTCGGTCGCTGTCTGAACTCTGGATTCTTGCTCTGCTCGACCAAGGCCGCGATCTTCTCCTGAACCTCGCGCTGCTTCCTGAGTATCGCGTCGACGGCGGCAAGTGTCTCAGCAGAAACGGGGAGGGTAGTCGCTTGCGTGGCCAGAGAGTCGAGCTGCTGATAGTGGACCTGCTCAACGGCCATGAGCTCTTTCGCCTTCTGCTCCCACAGCTCGCCCTGCGCCTTGTGTTCGCGGAAGAAGAGCAGGTCAGGATTGGTATCGGGCACGCCAATCTCTGCACCTTCTGCGAGGAACTTCTCAATGTCCTTGAGGGTCTGGTCTTGGCGACGCGTCTCGATGTTCGGCCGCTTGATCTTGGCCGTGTCGTCCCACCTCAGGCGCTTGACGACGCGCTCGAGATTGTCAATCTCGGGAATGTCGACGTGAAACTCCCTACCGCGCTCCATGAGTTCTTCAAAGTCAACAGTAGTGTGCACGCGAATGTTGTTGAGGGCGGTGCTCGCGTCGCGTTGGAACTCGGCGATATTCTCCGCGCGTTCGCGTAGCGTGTTGATCTCAGGACAGTCGAAGCTGATCTCATCCGCCTTCTGCAGCAGCGTGCGGATATTCTCCACCTTTCGCAATTCCTTATCGCGTTCTTCGAGCTCTGCAGCCTTCGCAGTGCCTTTGCGCCAAGCCTTCTCATTCTTCCGCCGATTCTGTTGCTTGCGCGTGATGTAATTGGTCGCGTCCTCGACCCACTCGTTACACCGCTCCACAAACCTTCGCAAATCGGGAAGCTGCGACAGGTCAAATTGGATCTTCTCGCCTTCCGCAAGCAGCGTGCGCAGGTGTTTCAGCGATGGTCGTGCATTCTCGTCGAGCTCACTGTCAACCTTCGCTGCCCACGTCTCTGGTATATTCGCTTTGTCAACCACTTTCCGCACAGTCGCCGCCAGGGCCTCGTCTGTCATGCGATATTGCAAGACATGCTCGCCCTGCTGAGCCGAGTATCGTTCCGTCTCTGGCGCGTCGCAGCATTCGTAGCCTCCAGCGTGCTGCAAGCATAGCGTCTTCCCAGTCTTCTTGCATCTATACCGTGACAGGTGGCAATACGCCTTGCAGAAGGCGCAGATCTCTTCATCTTCCTCGGTCTGTGGACCAATGAGTCCAGGTTCAGCCGAATACCTTGGCGAAAATTGTTGCGCCTCCTTCGCTGCCGCGGGCTCCAACTGCGGACCCTCGAGAAACTGCTTGCGAGCAGCCAACTCCTCATCGCGCATGCGTTCCATGGCGGATGCAAGCCACTTTGCAGTTCTGATTGTGTGGTCGCGGGATGCAGCAGTCAGGAGTAGCTCATCGTGTGAAAAGCACGGCTGCTTCCGATACCCTCGCAGCCTTTCCACGCCTTCTTCACCGAAAGGCTCCCAGTCAGGCGGGGCAAAGTTGACGGCCTCGTTGAAGTTGAAGCCGTGGTTGAAGCCTGCATGGTATGCGCGTGGGAAGGTGATGACGAATTGTCCAGCATGCTGATCAATCGCATATACCCGCACACCGGCTTTGCGAAGCTTGTCTGGACGGGCGAGTGTGACGAGCTGAAACAGCAGATCCGGCTGAGTCTCGAACAACTCTGGTAGTTCTTCTTTCATGGCCTCCTCAAACTTGTACGAGTCCTCACCTGGCACACCGTACCACGTCTTGGTCTGACCAAAATGCTGGTAATTAGCCGAGTATGCGAGGTGGTCCTCATTATGCCAGCAGAAAGTCGAAAAGCACATGCCGACATAAAGCCAAGGGATCGTCATGCCAGAGACGTCAGACTGGATGTGACGGAACAGTGATTCCTTGTCCAACGGCAAGATGTTCAAATTCCAGGGATCTGAGGAGTAAGGATCTCGAGGCTGCTTTTCGATCGTCGGGAAGCCACTACCGTGAGTCGTGCAGTGGATATCGGCTCCATACTCGACTTCCGTAGTATCTGACAGCTCATCCACAAGTCGCCAGAACTCGCGCTCGACATCTACCTCGTCCAGGGTACGCTTGTTCTCATTGAACGGACTGAACTGTCGTGGTATATTCTGGAAGTGGTTCCGCTTGAACTCGGTGGCTTTCTTCTGGAACCCATTAAGTGAGTAGACGTCGCCTTCCTCGAATCCATACTCGCCGGAACCGACCAGACAGCGCGGACAATGCCACTCGTAGTCTGGCTTCTGCTTGACTGGCGGATCCAAGCAGTGACTGTGGTACGCAGCATCGCAGCTATCGCATCGTAAGATCTTGCTCTCCTCGTCACTCCTCAGGCAAAGCTCGCACGCCTCGCCAAATTTATGATCGCCTCGTTCGCGTGGTGTCGATGATCGGCCGCCGGACATCCGAGCATGGCTTGAGTGATGCATGTTGCTACCGGCGACAGTTGGAATATCTCTCCGCAACCTCTTCGATCGGCGGCTAATAGCGTCCATTTCTTCCGCACTAAGGACAGCGTCGCTATGTTGTCGCTTCAGCGAAGGGACCCCAAACACAGCAGGCATGAAAGATGCTTGATCAGGATTGAAAGCGGGTGGCGTGGCAGCCACATGCTGCGGTGTTGCGCTATTTGAGTGCACGAAGCCATTTGCGCCGTTGACAGATGTAAAAGAGGCGACGGGCGTAAGTGCTGCTGGCGGTGGAGGTGGTGCTGCATGGGCAGGTGCATTGACAGGCGTGAAGCCACCGGCGTTGACAGGCGTAAACCCTCCGGTACTGAATTGAGGCGGTGGCGGAGGGGGCGGCTGTGAACTTTCGGTCGATCGAGGTGGTTGCGGGGTGCCCTCGCCACTCATTGAAGCGTGTAAAGCAGTGTGAGCTTGCATGGTTGGTGGAGTGTCCTGCATACCCGAAGGTGTGAGCGGCGGTTGTCTCTTGATCGGCGATGGGTTTGGCGAGGGTGTATATGGACCGCCATTCATCAATTCCAGCTGCTGGTGTACACCAGGCTTTGCCACGCGAAGGTATTCCTCGTATGGCAGCAACCATTTCTGATACGAGTTCTTGAGCGATGTAGATAGCGATGACATGATCTTCCCGCTGTATCCCAGGTCTCGTCCTACTTCGGCCCATCTCTTGCCTTTGCACACAGAGTCAAACCCTCCCTTGCGTTCGACTGTCTTCTTGAGCCGATATAGATCAAGCGGCCGCTTGTCGACACTTGGGAAGCGATTGAGGTTATGTCCATTTTGCTTGTGGAATTTGGCGAGTTGATCGAGGTAGTCATTGTTCACGCGGTTGCCGCCTTCGACTGAATTGAGCTCTT
Organism: Recurvomyces mirabilis; assembly: GCF_035927965.1. NCBI lineage: Eukaryota > Fungi > Ascomycota > Dothideomycetes > Mycosphaerellales > Teratosphaeriaceae > Recurvomyces > Recurvomyces mirabilis. Next base: position 83,154 of record NW_027041935.1, on the reverse strand, counting down.
GACGTCGAGTTCGGAAGTGGAAACGCTGTTGCGACCTCACGTCAGTATATCGTCCTCAATACAGAACCTCATGTTGTCGGAGTCTTTCTCAGAGTGTTACATACCTCGGTGTTGATTGCGAATGCCGGGTTCCAAGTCTGCGGAGGGACGATTTTGATGATGCCGTACTTGCTCCCTTCCGGCGCAATCTTCCGCATATACTCCGTCGGATCTCGAAATTCCTCCTCAGTCGGATAGTAAACTGGTGCCTCGGGTATGCCGAACATGCGATTCGTTTGTGGACGTTCAGGCTGCTCAGTCGGGAAGCCTCGGCGTTCAACGGTCGAGAGGTCGAGAGGCTCTGCTCGGCGTGCACTGAGTGGTATGGCATGATTATTGCCAGATGGTGGACCGTTCAATGTTCCTGGTGCCGTCAAGCGTTCTGCGGCCTTTGCTTTCCCTTCAAGTGTCGCTGGCGTGTCGACATCTGGCAAGGCTGTCTCGGGTGGTAGTGTAACGGCGGTGGTAGTGGTTGCACTGCCCACACTAGGAGGAACCACCATCTCGTCGACAGGCGGGCACCAAAGCCCTGTGGCGAGTGTTTGGCAGTCGTATGTAGTTCGCTGCTGCTCAAATCTCCGTACAGAGGCACTGATGCCAGCGCTACATGAAAGTGGCCGCTGGTCAGATGCGCTATATCCTGCGCTCCGATACGTCGATCATTCGGCTACCGATTTGCTCGCCTTCATGACAGATATGATGACGGCTCCAGCGGTATCGTCTATGTTGGTGACGTATTGCTCTGGCTGTGCATGTGGTTGCGATGTGGTGCAGTAGTATATACAAGCGGACGTCAGGCGGAAAGATGGAGAGTCGAGAGGAATGGGTGCAAGGCGTGGGAGACTATCCAAAAGGTACTAACAGCGGGCATCCCGCTTTACCTAAAGATTGATGCACGAGACCCAGGCACAAGAACCGTAATCGCATCTACATACTTCGTAGGCTGGCAGTGGACAGACGGTTATGCACGCTGGACGATATTCGTACACGAGATGTACTACTCACTACTCTATCGATGTCCCTACTGGGACCAAAGATGTCCTTTTTCTCGTAGTTGCATGAGGAAGCCCTTCGTTCGCTGCAGATCGAGGTGCAAGCCACATATGCATGGAATTGAGCCAAGTGGGACCTGTCGTCTGAAACGACCAATAGATAGAGGCCCGATCTCCGCTCCGCTTCCAGGCACGCCTTCTATGCGGACGTCTCGATTCAAAATATAAACACGAACACCACCGCCAGGGACGTTTTGTCTGACGAGACATATGCCTCTGGAGCACTGAGATCAGTTATGGACAAGCCTATACCAGCCTTCTACGCGTGTTATCTGCTCCGATCAACCGTAAGGCATCAGTCGTTGTATGTCGGCAGTACGCCACATCCTGTCAGACGACGGAACCAACACAACGGCAAAGCGGCCGGTGGTGCACATAGAACATCGAAGGACTCTCTCCGGCCATGGGAGATGACGTGCCTGGTTACTGGCTTCCCGAGTAAAATTGCCGCTCTGCAGTTTGAGTAGGTCGAGATCACTGCACTTTCCTTACCTCAGAGAAGATTGTGGTTGAGGTGTCTTGTACTGATATCGAACAGATGGGCGTGGCAGAACACTCATTTGACACGTCATGTGACTGCAGACGATCGTCTAACACAAGCAAAGTCAAACATACGCGTCTCGCCCATTTCAGGTCGTGTCAAGAAGCGGCCTGCCAGACCTCGGATGGGTATCACTGAGCGTTTGGGCAATCTGCATCTACTTTTGCGGTCGAGTAGCTTCGAGCGCTGGCCACTCAATGTCACTTTCTATGCTCAAGACGTCTTTCGGGTGTGGGAGAGATGGGTTCGTCAGCACATTGACCACCTAAGACCTGGCATCGAGGTGAGACTTGATCCATCTGCTGCAGCCAAAAAGGACCAAGCGGTAGCATCAGAGGACGCGGCAGCCGGTCTGACAGGCATAGCTGCTCTGAATATCGGCTATAATGGCTTTGAAAGCCAGCTAGAGAAGTCTAAGGGCATCTTCGAGAATGGTGAATGGCTGCAATGTGCTTGCTGTCAAGAAGCTGTAGTCGCCAGTGGCCATATGACGTTGGTCTGTAGTACCGAAGGTTGCAACTCTGTGTTCCACCTTGACTGCTTATCAACAGCATTCCTGGAAGCAGAAGGCGACGAAGATGCAATGGTGCCAACATCTGGTGCCTGTCCGAGCTGTGGTCTAGAGCTACAGTGGATTGACCTTGCAAAGGAGCTAACTCTGCGCATGCGTGGTGAAGCCGAGATCAGTGCATTGTACAAAAAGCGGCGCAAGAGGAAAGACGATGGCGATGCTGTTGCCTCCGATGCAGAGAGCGATAGGGATATCGAAGACAGCGACCAGGATGATTTTGCAGCGGACGCTGATGATTGGCATGAGCTACCAGAGAGCAGCGATGACGAGCCACTGGCTATGAGGAGCGACCCAGGCCCTGCTGTTGTAAAGGAGAAAAGAAAACTTATGGTGGAGGCTCCTGTTGTTGTCACACTGCCCCGACCGGAGCGGGAAAGAATCATTGAGGAGAGCGACTGGGAGGATGCAGCCGTGATCACCTGAAACGAAGTCGCTGAAACGATCTCCCGCCAAGCCTCATCCATCTACGCTACGCAATATCATGGCATCATCAGGACTAGCAATATCGCCAACCACGAACCAGCACCTATGCCTCGATCAAACGCTCCCACAAAGCGTGCTCCTCAAGAAACCCATGATGGATAATATTGACCAACCAATAATCCTTCCTCACCTTCTCCAGCAACTTACTACTCGGCGACCCCGGCTTATACACCCTCTGCCACTCGCCCCAGATCCCGAACGCCTCCTCAAGCCAGCTCTTAAAGCTGACAGCCTCGATGATTGTCGGAGTCACAATCTCCTTTCCCGTGAACGTGCCCCACGTCACGGGATTGACAGACTGCTCATCCGTGCTCACGAACTCTCCTGCGGCGTTTCCGGCGAAGTAGGTGACTTGCTCGTCTTGTTCGAGCTGCGAGCGCAAACGATGCCAGTCAGCAGATGGGAGGAAGATCTCCACAAAAGGCTTCTGGAACACGAAACCGTTCTTTGGTCCCCAGCCGAAGACTGGATCGGAGCTTCGCTTGCCATCCACTGCTGGCTGGGAGGCCACTGACCACCATCCTTTCTCGATCAAGCTCAGCAGCTGAGGTTTTATGGTGAGAGTCTCGGATTGAAGTGCGTCCTCTGACCAAGGAATAGCATTGATCTTGCCTTCGAGGTGATTACGGAATATGGTTGAGATGTCCTCGACAGTCGCTGGCTGGCCCCAAAGACGATTGGCTTCTGGTATGCTGGCGTGCAGACTCACACCGTATCCGTCGATCTCGCCATACGCAGGAGAGCGGACGTCGCCCCACCGACCGTTCGGAAAGTCGTCCCAGGTTGCTTCCCTGCCCAGCGCACCTTCGCCTTCCGAGATCGCGAGAGTGTTAGCCCGGTTGCCGTTCTTGTCGCTTGGAACGCCAGCCTCATCTTCTGGTGCTTGGAAAGCAGATGCGCAACTGGTGCTCGATACCCGTTCCCGACTGACCACAACTCGATTTCCTGGTTGCGCATTCTTCGTCGAAGACTTCCTGCGATGCTGCTGCTTATTACCGGCTTCCACAACCATGTAGCGATCGGCCTCCTCTTCAGCAATGGCGTACTCATGGCTACCGTTGCCATTAGTCGAAGTGACGATAGGTGTAGCCGGAGGTATCAGGCTAGATCGCTCCAATATCTGCGTCACAACTTTCTCCAAGTTCAACGTGTAAAAGTGGAAGCCTCTCGGTCCAGGACTCTTTATACAGTTCATCCTCTCCACCATCTCGCTCAGAATGTCCACGCCGACTCTCTTAACTGCATCGTCGTCGCCTTTGACTACTTCCAACCTCTTCAGCACCTCCGTAGGCAAGTTTGCATGGCTCAGCTTTGTGGTTCGGCGCAAGATCTGGTAGCTTTGTACTGGCATGAGGCCAGGGATGATCTGTATGGTGTTGAAGACCCCACTCTCATGCTCACGTAACCGGCGCTCATACTTCTCATATGCCTCCACATCGTAGAACAATTGTGTCATGATGAAGTCCGCGCCTGCACCGGCTTTCTCAACCAGAGATGCCAGATCATACTCTACAGACTGATGCTCCGGATGTGACTGATCTGAATGGCCCTCCGGGTATCCAGCCACACCAATGCAAAAGTAATCCCCATACTGCTTCCTGATATACCGCACCAGATCCACAGCCCAAATGAAGTCCTTGTTGCTATCATCCTCCTCGCACAACGGATTCGTCTCATCCCGATATTCCTCGCTTCTCGGCGGATCGCCCCTCAACGCAAGAATATTTCTCACCCCTAATCCCTTCGCCTGCTCCAGAGCGTCGTCCACAAGCCTCCGGCTCATATTCGTGCAGGTCAAATGCAGACATGTCGTTAACCCCAATCCTCTCTGCGTCAGCTCAGCGAGTGCAAGACTCTTCGCACTCGTGCTCCCTCCAGCTCCCCATGTAACATTGACAAACAAGGGCCTCAACGCCTGTGCCATGCGTGACAGGCGAGCCTGTAGATTGGCGAAACCCTGCTGTGTCTTCGGCGGGAAGAATTCGAGGGAGAAGTAATTTGTGCCTGGCGGCAAGGCCGCGATCTTGTCTGTGATCTTATCCATGTTCCTTGTGTCGTAGCAATGAGATGGGGCTACGATGGGTGTGGGCGTAGTATATTGATCGCATTGCTCAGCGGTGTGTTACATAGGTGGTGTGACTGAAGTAATGATGGGTTGCACCTGTGAATTCTTTGCTGAAGTTGGAGGGTCCCGCTTTCTGCAAGTGTTTTCGGCAGATGCGTTGACAGCAAACTACTGTAGTCACGCGACCAAGGACAAGGGCACGACAGCACTGTGAAAGTGTCTAGACTTTGTGCAGAGCATGGACTGAAAGCTTCCGCGAGTTACATATTCTTCACCCAACACAATGTTTGAACTAGGTGCACTCCCTGAGAGCTAAGAACGAATGTAGGCTGTGACCAGGGACGATGACAATTCGAGGCCTGGAGTTTAGAAACTGTTCGAAGTATGATAGATCGTTCACAAAGCATCGGCAAGTCGCCTGGCAGCCATGTGGTGTATGTGTTGGAATGCTTCGTGAAAGTACCATTACAAGAGTTCATAACGCTGCACCCACAGCTCCGACAAATGCCCCGACCTTACAACACCAGGCCACCCGAACGCCATCATGATTCCATACTCATACATGCGTCGCTGGCCACAGAAAAAACGTCACAATTCGCCGAACCTGCAATAACGAGACCGACTCTAAGAGGTAGTCGAATCGACGCTCAACTCAGATGCTAACGATGGTACATCGGAGTCGGCTGATCGTCTTCGTGATGACGATGATGCCATCTCATACTGCTGTCTGGTGTGGTCGTGAAGAAGCCTGATGACAGTTAGTATTGAATATCGATTGTCGTTGTTGGCAGGTGGGAAGTGAAACTGACTTTTGATATGAGCTCATGGCCACTTCTGGTCGTGACAGGTCGAATTGCTGAGAGAACTTCTCTTGCACTTCGGTAGGCTGCATCCTGTTACTTTGCTTCTGGAAAGCGAGTTGAGCGTCGGCGGAAGACATGTTGGTTGGGACGGTGAAGAGGAACTGGGATGGTGAATACGCCAGAGTTGCGACGGGAATGATTCTTCGTTAATGATTTGATTGGTGATTGTGTAGTGTAAGTGAAGAGATCGTGATTTTGTTTAGACAAGATGGGACCCAACAGGACTATATGCTTTGTATCAACCCACGAAGTTGAATGCTACCTCATCGCCAAAGTAAGAATAGCGGAGCCCCTGCGTCAGAACGACTGGCGATTGCAGTGTAAGACAACGCCAATCGGGACTTTATGATGAAGCGAGGAGCCCTCAACGACTCATGCGGGAGGCAATAACAGTAGCGGGTTCCCAAGCCGCCGCACGACCGCGTCAGATGTGGTTCAGCCGCAAGCTCGTGCCGGTACAGACGGCGGGCCTAACCGGCGGCGACACGGTAGGGAGGGAGGGCATACGATGCAGACTGCTGACTTCGATGCTGTCGGCCGTTGGCTCGATATTCAACCAACCTGAAGTCGCTAGTTGGAATCGAGCCGCAGGGTCCTGTTGGAAACGTGCAGGATGACGATGGCTGTCCAGGTTGCGGGGGTCGGCTGGATCTGCAGGGTCATGCATGGCGTTTCGGCTCTCGTTGTCAGCACCTAACCCAGCCTGGCACAGCAGCAAATGTTTCTTTGGCGCTCAAGCGAGTAAGAGTGCAGTGGATGGGACGACGACAACTGTCCAGCGCGCTGGTATGGATGACGAGCGTCGCCACGGTCGACTGCACAAATATCAGCCGTGTGGTTGGAGCCAAATGCCCACCCTTCTGACGTGCGGCCGTGCATTCGAGCCAGTAGCTCTGGCTTTCCCGCCCTCATACTCCTCCTCGCCTAAATGGATCATCATAAAGGTGCGTATGCCAAGGTCGAAATAACGGAATTCTGTGACCACCATCTTCATCGCAGGTCACCATCGGTCGTCTGCATCTGCTTCGGCGGCTGAACGGGCATCGAGAAAAAACCAATGGTCCCCTGATCGAGACTTGGTTTGACATCGCAATTTGCATCGAGCGATCGGGCGCAGCGGCCTAGGATATCCACTTCCCGAAGAGATCTGTTGCCATGATTGTCGACAACATTTGTTACATCGACGATGGGATGATAAGACCTCGATATTCTTTATGTCAATTCCAAGAAACTGCTTGGATGGAGTCCTTAGATAGCTTGGTCAAAGACCGAGGTGAGTATTTCGCTCTAGCCCTGTACTTTTCCACTCTATACAGGCCGCCTACCAATTCTGCTACAGGACTCGCTGTCCTTCTCCAAGGATTCTTGGCCATTGAGAGCGCTTCAAACATGCTACTTGGGCAGCACGAATTGCATCCCGCCTCACCATACTGACTTCTATGTCAAGTATTCGACAACGGTGTCGCTGTCACGGGCATGCTCGTTAACATACATCCAACCCAAGCCATGTCCTGCGCGCCACGCCAGCTTTCTCGTACGAAATGGCCGCTGGATTAGATTGCACTCTGAACATATCTTCACAGGCCATTCTCGATGAGGTGTCGGTTTTCGGCTTCCAGGAGTGTGATCTTTATAGCATGCACATAGGGGCGGCTCTTCTGGTGCGCGCCGTCTTACCTTCGAAGCGGGTGTTGCTTCCGCCATGGTTGCGTCGTCACCGACCATTGTCGAGTCGTCAGCTATGATCGACATAGCAGGAGTGTCCATGAAAAGGTCCGCCGGCGTGTCGATGAAGCTTCCAGCAGGCGTGGCAGTGTCTGCAAGTGTCTCGGCATCTGTATCCCACTCTTCGACAGCTGACAGCATTTCCTCGTCGATATCATCGGCGAACATGGTACCTTGCGGCAGGAGGTCCTGCAGAGTTGTTCCCTCTGGAAGGCGAAAGGTGCGTGTTATTACGACTGGCTCCCAGATAGGTGCACGACTCCCTGGCTTCCTCGGCTTGTCGAAGTTTCGCTTCGCCCTAGGTTGAGGTTTAGGCCGCATGATATCTTCCGCCAGGCGCGAGAAATCCACGTCTCGTGGTCCACGTCGTGGCGGACGAGGTGGCACATCCGAATCACTTGGAGATGTGACCTCTACGAAGAAGTCTTCAGCTTTTCCTCGGACCTTGCCTCGTGCTGTGAATCGGGTCTGGGCGGTATACATGTCGCCATCGAAACGAAGTGCCCATCTTAGGTCGAGATGCTTCAGGAGCTGTTTGCCACGTCGTTCCAGAAAGATGACCTCTTCGCAGATGGCCAGCCTCAGCATCGTGCCTGCCGTAAGAGCCGGCTTCTTCAGCATAGCCTGAATGCTCGTTACAGTGAGTTCGGTCTGTAACAGTGTAGGAATAAACTGACGCATCACATCATTCGTCATCTTGAGCACGCTTTTCTCTTGTGCGAGCGAGTAGGCCTGTGCAAGTAGGCATTGGTAACCCTGGTCTGCACCTAGAGACAAGATGGTGATCTCGCTCTGGTATGGCGTGCGCTTGTTGACCAGCCAGTATAGGAAGATGATGCGAGCTTCGGATGTATGATTGCTCCAGTCATACTAGTGAGGATTAAGCGTCTCAGACTCGCCGCATTGTACTATACCTGAACATACCTCGCGGTCCATCTGCTCGATTCCGTTGAACCAAGCATAGTTATTGTCTGGATTGAAATCGCGGAAGAAGTACTTGGATACTGCAGTGAGTGAAGATTGCTCGACGATGGCGGGTTTGACTTGGGGCGAGACACAGATCTTGACGGGCTCTTCGCAGACGTTGCTCTGCAGGCGCAGGAGCAGAGCCGAAGTGGTCTCGAAGAGCACCTGCACCGCCATGCTCGACTGAAGTGAGTGTTGTGATGGTACCTGAGAGGTCCAAACGTTGAGCTTCAGATCTTCAGATGGATGGTGTATTGTGTGACTCGGTTTGAGCGTTTCATCAGGTCTCGACCCCACTCTTGGCATGACAGGAACGGCAAGAACGCTTGAGGAGGAAGGAGCGACCCAGGTCCTTAGGGCACGTGGCTTCCAAAGGCTGTCGACATACACGATTCTGGAAGGCTTCCGAGCAGCTCAAGAAGAAGCGTGGGTGAAGGTGCCGAGAGATGAGGGCTGGGTGCAAGTGCCTGAGAAGGAGCAGCTGACCAAAGCTTCCAGGAAGAGGGAGGAGAAGACTGCTCCTGGGGGCGGGGGGAGGTCCTAAATGAACAGCGACTGCCACATGAGTAAACATGCTCGGAAGGGGTTCATCGAGGGCAACGATTGGCGGGTCCACTAGTGACTGACACAAAGGAACCAATTCAGACATATCGACCTAAAGTGACTATGTTGCTGTGCTAGGCCAGCTTATGAAGTCTCCTTGCAACTCAGGGTGGTCTACCTCCAATCACAATCTCCAATTTTCCCGAAACGTCCACAGCAGCTATGTCAATGGAAGATTGGGTCGCCATGACATGCTACGACAGCGAGGCGTCAACGCACGAGCGCGAGCAGCAAACAAAAGATATCAAACATTAACATGAATCACCAATACTGACCGTCCAGAACGATGACCACCCAACATTCGACCATGGCTCTACACCAGCAGTCGAAGCGCAAACGGTAAAGGCAAAGGACATTAATCAAGACGCAGCTCACCTGCCAGAACTGCCCGTTGTCGTGGAGAACATCGCTGAAGTGGACTGGCACTCGACCCTGGACGATGACGATGATGATGAGCTGCCGAGAGAAGAAGAGTGGATCATCATCCCCCAAGAGTAGCCAGCAGCGTCTCGTGAGATCAACGCATCCAACAAACCTCCGCCGCCCTTTGCTCACTCGTGTATTTTTGGTCTCCGGTGCTTCGTTGTGCGGGCTGTTCAGGCATGTCTGATACAGCAAACGTGTCCATTTTGTCGAAAGCATAAAGACACCGGCCGGCGTAGCATGCTCTTCGCCCTCCTATTCACGTTGATTTACCAGTGAATCTCTGACCATTCACCCACACGGCGCTAAGCATTGCTGACTCATGAAGCCTGAACTTCATAGTATTACAAGTTCGTACATGATCTCTTCCACAATATAACTTGTCCCGAACACGTATAACCTTGACCTTCATTCCACCCTCTACCAAACCGTTGCAGCATACATCTCCAATTTCCAACCACGACAGCCATCTATCAGGATGTCTTCCTACAAATTTCCCAAGGCGTATGGGACCCCTGAACGGGAGCCCAGGACCCGCCGTCTACCACTCGCTGCAGCATCGCACAAACCGGCACAGCCCTACTGCTACCACCCAACCCACATCAACGCATCTGATAAGGCCGCTGAGTTCGTGAGGTAAGCCTGTCGCGAAGCACTAAACCAGGGCTGGTGTCGAAGTACTGACACGCATCTCGCAGCCGCAGCAGCAGCCCGGCTATGCAGCCGGGTGCCCAAGTGCGCCACTCTCCAGTCTCAACGAGATTCGGCCCGGACTCGAAGAGGATTGCGAGTGCGGGTGCTTTAGGCACGTGTACGGGTGCTGTCCAGCCACCCAGGTTCGACAATGCAAGTTCCTCTCCGATTCCACATGAGCCCACATCACTGACCTGAAATCTAGCACGCCAAAGTCGCCGAGAAGCTGAAGGTTCATGATGCTGGTCGCGCGAAAGCGGGCAAAGAAGTCGAGCAGAAAAAGGTGAAGGTGCAGAAGGACGCTGATGTTGACGAGGAGTGGGAGATGGTTAGTAGGAAGGAGGCGACTGAGCAGGAGAAGTGGGTCGAGGTCGTCTGGGAAACTTGAGCAACTGAAGGCGGCGACGATGAAGGGAAAACTTTCTTGTACAGTGCGGCATCATTGGGAAGTATCACTTTGAGTATGCTGGTGCGCATTCCGGATTGTGTAAGAGTGGTAGCGCACTATGCAGTGCTAGGGCTGCTAGGCACCCTTCGTATTGGTATGCCAGTCTCCTCTAGTATTGTCGAGTTCATGCCACCCGCATACCTGCCTCGTGGAGATGCCTTTCACTCGTCAAGAGCACGATGCGAGACAAGCAATGGCGGGAAGGATGTTTGCTCTTTTTCGTACCTAAGCTCTGTTGTGTATAGGAGGCCACGTCTTGGTGAGTGATGTGTGAATGGCTCAAGTTTGCTGTGCAGAATACTTCAGGCCCAGCTAGTCCCTCTCTCCTCTTAACTCCAGCTCGTCTTTCACTCCATTCACTGACCTCCGGCCCCGCATCGACGCGGCTCTGCTCCTTCCCGATCAACGCGCCGCAAGGCCCGTGCTGTCTCCGCTCCAGAGTATATAAGCCCGCCACGCTTCTACTCGTATAGCTCCACCGATCTTCAACGCACCCAAATCCGGCACAAACGCAATTTCAACATACCAGCATGTCTCCATCTTTGTCGCCAGTAGCACGCCGCACCCGCAAAGGATCCGTTTACACCCGCGAAGGATTCCAGCCGCCTTCCAAGAAATCTACCCAGACCCGGTTCCCGAAGCACCAACCCACAGCTGTGACCATCCAAGCCACAACTACGCTGCCTACCCAGCGGTGGAGAAAGTCGCGTACGTAAGATAATCCTACCCACTTCTCCCACAACGGCTCCACCGCATAGCTGACTTTACTCTCGACTTCAATAGACGCAAGCACTGTCCCGCCGGCCGCCCGGGTTACTTCAAGCACAGTCCCGTCGTCCCGTGAGCGTGAATGGGAGGTCGTTGAGGTCGAGGAGGTCGAGGCGGAAGTGGAGGATTGGATTCAGGCTTAGGTCCGGTGTCCAATATATCGAAGATCATGTCTCGGGTGAATCGTCCACTGCTTCGAGACTACTGTGGCTTGGGTAGCATGTGACTTAGTGTGGCGATAATTCCTAGACGCCATTGTCGCTGTGCTCATCTCAACACGGCATCTTCGACATCTCCAGCTGGCGGTTTGCCATGTTGTAGCGAGTCGATGGTCTAGCAGTAGCATTCATCGTTGGAGATCCTACCGTAATGCTATCCCATCTCACTTCTCCCAAACACCCTATCCATCTCCGCACCCTCATCATCCCTTCCCACCATATCACCACCACCGCCCCTCCCCGCCTCCAACCCATCACCCTTCTCCCCAGCCACGCCATCGTCCATCAAATTCCCAACCCCACCAACACCACCACCATCTCCACTCCCCTCCACCTTCTTCTCCGGCTGAAGCAAATGCTGCTCACTATCCAACCAACCCGGCGCCCTCCTCCTCTTCTCCCTCAACTCCACCTCCTTAATCCCCTGCTCCCACTCCCTCACCTTCCCCTCCGCTTCCTCCCGTTGTCGCTGGATCTGTTTCAACAGTGCCCGATTCTGGGTCGTTATGGTGGACGGGTGTGCGGCGAAGCCCGAGGAGCTGGTGACGTAAGCGGGGAGACTTGGGTCCGGGTGTGTGGCTGTGGGCGCGGAAGAGGAGAGGATTGAGGGGGGAAGGGTTGAGGGCAGGGAGGTGTAGGTTGGTGGGAGGGTGGGTGGTTTGGGGAGGTCGAGGAAGGGGTTTACGGTTAGCGGGGTTTGTTGGAGGAGTGGGTGGGAGCCTGGCTTGACTATCAGCTGGGTGTCCTCTCATCTGCTATAGGATACGTACGCTCGTCATGCATGGTCGTTGTTTTGTTATGGTGGTTGAATCATATGATATAATCCAGTAAATTGGCGAAGTTGACCATCGAAGTGAAGTCGCATGCCGGTGGGCTGAGCTTGCCTGCTGTGGCGGTGCACTGTGGCGTCGTCTCAGACCAGATATACGCCCTGCTGCCATATCATGCTCACAGAACCAGAACCAGTATAAGCAGGATAATAAGCACAACAATCAGTACACCAATACAACAGCTCGACCATCGATCTGCCGTACACCAAATTAGCACATCCTCCCGACCCCTCCCTACCACAGTACAACTCACCCTCATTCCTCTCAACAACATGCCGGATTCTCTTCAACCCCTGCCCTAACTTGCCTCCAACACGATCCGTAATCGCCTCCGTCTCATCAAGCAACTCCGCCTGCTCCTCCAATTCCCGTCCCATCGTATCAGCCTGCAAGCGCAAATTCCCCACCGTCTGAAACACGCCCTCGAGCTGCTCATCCTGCTCGTGCATGATCTCCATTTGTCGCTGTTCCTCCCAGGCGCCGTAGTCGTCGTCGTCTCCTTCGCCGCCGTGTCCGGCTAAGGGGTCGTCGTCATCGTCGCCGGGGTGGAAGGTGTCCGGGTGGGCGAGGGAGGCGCGGCGTTGGCGGTCGGCTGTCGCGACTGTGGTGGAGAGTTGATGGTGCATATTCTCCACCTCTGACGTGACATCGTCTACTAGTTTCCGTCGGCGTTGGACTTCGGAGACTGTGAGGCCGTAGTGCGAGGGATCTCCTTCGACGGCTTTCACGCTGTCGACTAGGTCTTGGAGGTCTGTGGTCAGGTCTGTGAGGGTGCTCTCCAGCTCATGCCGTGCTTCTGCTAGTTCTGGCGAGTTGGCTGAGGGGGCAGAGGATCGTATGCGCAGGTAGGATTGCAGAAGTGGTCGGCATTGTTGGAGCAATGCGAGGATGTCGGCCTGGGCTTCGAGGAAAGGATCTTGCGACATTGTGGCAGACTCCAAGATGATACCAGTCTTACATGTGTGGTCGGTGCAAAGCTGCTAGCAGTATTGTATCGTAGAACGTAACAAGTAATCGCCGGGATCCAAGTCGCGAAGCTCAAGAGCAGACGCGATATCCTGTGGCTGCTGTGGCTGTGCTCTGCAGCATAAAATGAATCAGATCGAATTCGTTGGCAACTTTTCTTCGCCCGGGGACAACACCCGAAGACGAAGTCACATTGTCACAGCACTCCAGTTGAAAACAATCTAGGCAATGAGCCGACAGCTTACAACATTCCTGGCTGGTCTATCTTTCTACATCGACGCCGGCTGAACCAGGACATCGTCAACCAAGACCACAAAATCTCTTGCTAGAACAGCCAAAACAACATGGGACCAGAAAAGCCACTTCCCCTAAGCGATAACTGGAACACCACAGAAGAATACATCGAATCTCTTCTGGACATAGTCGGCAACAACGACCTCCTCCGCACCCTCTGCGGCGGCGTCCACATCCTCGACTTCTTCACCAGCGACCCGGACCTCTACTCCCGCATCTTACCCCAAGACTGGCGGGACTTCTTCGCTCAGCACAAGGTCGGCGATATTCTTGACCTCCTTCTCCGTGAAGATGTTAAGGATCTTTGGAATGCTGTCGGTGAGACGTGGAAGGATGGTGTTGCGCCTCCCGAGTCGCTGGTTATGTATATAGAGACTGTGAGGAAGCACTTCCTACTCCGCCATGTCAAGTCCTCACAATGCGCGAGGAACAGGGCGATGAAGCCTACGCAGAAGATGGCGAGGCATGTGGCGGTCGGTATGACAATCAAGAAGGTTCATGAAGTCGGGTTGTTTGCTCGATATATCTCCGACCTGACCGACGAGCTGTCCCAGTCTTCGAGATCCGGTGAGAGTAGTGGAGTGTCCCATCTAGTCGATTTCGGCTCAGGGCAGAATTATCTCGGTCGTGCCTTGGCTAGTGAGCCTTACAACAAGAGTATTGTAGCCATTGAGTCTCGGTCGCAGAATGCGGAAAGGGCGAAAGAATTCGATGTCATGGCTAAGCTTACGACTAAGACGGCTCTAATGAGGAACAAAAAGATGTATCGCGCTGGCGTTGAGGAAATTGGTCTACCAGCGCCGCCTCCTGAGACGGTTCCGAGCGAAGGCGCGAAGGAGATAGCAGCCACGAGTACCGCAGACTTATCACTCGATCCAGCAATCGAAGCCTCCCCGAATGTGAAGGGGACTATACAGTACATCGAACATCGCATACAAGACGGCAATCTCGCGGACGTGATCCAGCAGATACCGCAATCGAACCCGAGATTAATGATCATATCCCTCCACTCCTGCGGCAACCTCCTTCACCACGGCCTACGCAGCTTAATTCTCAATCCAGCCGTGAAAGCCGTAGCAATGGTTGGCTGCTGCCACAATCTCCTGACCGAACGTCTCGAGCCAGCGACCTACAAACTGCCCTCCTTACGTCCTACGACCCATGCTCATCCCCGCTTACACGACACGGGAGACGCACAAGATGAACACGGTTTCCCGATGTCCGAGCGCTTGTGTCAATATAATAACGGGCATGGCACACGATTGAATATCACAGCGCGCATGATGGCGGTCCAGGCGCCACAAAACTGGGCCGAGAAGGATAGCGAGGCGTTCTTTACACGACACTTCTACCGCGCGCTTTTGCAGCGCGTATTTCTCGATCGAGGGATCGTGGGACCGCCTTCAACGGAGCATGAGGGCGGGAGTGCGCTGGGACATAGTTCCGGGACACCTATCATCATTGGCTCGTTGAGGAAAGCATGTTATACTTCCTTCGTCTCCTACGTCCGAGGCGCCGTGGCTAAAATCATCCTGAACTCGACTTCAGTCGAGCACGCGGCACCTTTCCAGAAGAAGATGGAGACGATGACGGATGAGGAGATCGAGGGATATGAGATGGAGTTCAGGCAGAGGAAGAAGGATCTCAGTGTTATGTGGTCGCTTATGGCTTTTTCGGCTGGGGTGGTCGAGGCGGCGATTGTGGTTGACAGGTTCTTGTGGTTGAGGGAGCAGGAAGGGGTGGTTGCGGAGGCGTGGGTGGAGGCGGTGTTTGAGTATGGGATTAGTCCGAGGAACTTGGTTGTTGTTGGCGTGAAGAAGTGATTCCGCTGTTAGAACACGAAGGGCTTGTGTGTTAACTTCATCTGGAGCACCACTCTTTGACTTACTTCTAGCTGAATTATGTGTCTATTTTGGTTAAAGGACCAAGGACAGTCGTCTGAGCCAATCCTTCCTGCGCCACAGCATTCGATGTTTTTGATGTCTCACCTTCAGCCACATGCAGCGGACCGGAGACCGTTGACCCAATTTTGTGGAAGAGACCACATCGTCCTTATTCAGGAGAGCTGGAATACGAGATGTTCGTCATCCTGCTATTTTTCTTACATTCGTGTCTTCGCAAGCAAACAACATAGACTTGACCTTGCCATACGTTTGTGCTTTGCGATCATTATTCTGAATATGCGGCCTTGAAGGCAAATCTCGATTTGATTCGCAACGTCCCGCTCACTTCCGCTGCGACGACATTCGTTCTCCACAGTCACTTTCGTAAGTATTACCATCTCTTTGAGAGGGACATGTCACTCCTTGATCGCATAGGAGATCGAGTACATGGACGGCCAGCAGCAGACGTCGCGACGCCAGGATGGCAATTGATGCCTAAATTGCAACAACTCCGCACGACTATTTCATCTCAGATCGCGACCCAAAAGCAAGCCTCTACACAAGTCGCTAGAATTCACGATTGTTTGCTGACAGCGGCTACAGCACCATGTCGTTGATCCAATGGGTCGTGACGAAAGTCGCACCCGTCTTCATCGTAACATCACCCGTCACTTCTTACGCCGACCAAATATGGAACATGCACAAGAATCGCTCATCGGCGGGTTTCTCCCTCGACATTCCACTAATCATGCTCGTCTCCTCGATTCTAAAGTCAGTGTCAACCCCAGCCTCAAAAGGCACTCCCACCCAATACCTGAGAAGTGGCAAATATCAATGCTGACATCTACAGAATCTTCTACTGGTTCGGCGCGCACTACGACTTCCCCCTCTTCATCCAAGCCAGCATCATGATCCTCGTGCAATTCGTCTGCTTGCATGTCGCACTCCTGCACCGTCCACCTTTCGGAGCCCAACATAGTCTCAATCAGCCCTTTGCGGGAGCCAAGGATAACGAGCTTCAGATGAACCGGCCTTACAATTTCTGGCAGTGGCGGAGTCGAAAACCTTATTGGCAGTTTCTAGCCACTTACTCCGTGATACTATTCCTTCTACAGGTTTTCATCGGGACTTCGGCGACGTATGTCATGATTCAGGGTTACGTGGCTTTGAGTGTGGAAGCTGTTCTACCTATCCCGCAGATCTTACAGAATCATCGCAGTAGGAGCTGTAAGGGTTTCAGGCTATCGGTGCTCGTCAATTGGCTTGTGGGAGATGCGTTCAAGATGATGTATTTTTTCTTGTCAGTGGGCAGCGTGCCTTGGGCGTTCAAGCTTTGTGGGTTGTTTCAGGCGGGGTGTGATTGCTTTTTGGGAGTGCAGTATTGGATGTATGGGGAGGGGGTGGATGTGGTGGATGGTGGGCTCAAAAGTCCGAGAATGGCGTGAGGGTGTGTATGGAGGCTGCCGGACTGGATGGAAAAATGCTGGGTCGAGTTCTGCGAGTGGCGAGTGTGAGCACTGGACTCTAGGCTCAAGGCATCGAGGTCAGGATTCTGTGCAGAGGTGGTGCCGATTTGAGCTAGAGGTTGTGGTTCAATCGCTGTCATGCTTCGCGCCGAACCTTGAGGACTACACTCGCCAATGTCCCGAAGCGCTCAGACTTCCACACGCACGCACTCAATTTGCGCATCCAAAATTCAGAATTTTGGTCACGGCACGACTTGCCCGCATACCCGGCTACAGTTATACGCATGAAAAGACAGAGTCGAGATAGACTTTCGAGACGCCAACGGTCATCCTGCTGAATAAGTTGCATGTGCTCAACAGCTGGTCAGCAACAGCTACAATTCAAGACATCGAATCGCTGGCCGCTGAGATTGTAGGGCAATCGGATAAGTAGATGCTGCTTGCGCTCGCTTGATAGAAGTGTTTCTCATTCCATCGCATACCTCGAATGATGGAAAAGCGCAGTGAGTTGGAGAAAAGTAGATAGCTGGAACGATTGTTCAATACTGATCGATACTGATCTCATTCCTGCTCATCATGTGCTGACGCAAAAGACGTTGCGCTTGCACATGTTCAGAAGAGAGCAACGCTGTGGACATATTTTCCTTCTGGTCGAAGAACGCACCGTCAGTCGAAGTAGGCTCCACTTCTTCACCCTTCAGCAAGCTCATCATCAGGAATCAATCACTGATCCACTAGCCAGACCAGAGGACCTCCGCAAGCATGTACCGAACAGTCTCGGCATACCGAAAAGCCATGCGATGGTTGAGAAACCTTGACTCCGCTGTGAAGAGCGCTCAGCCTGCGCAAGCTGATTTTCATCTTCTCCAGGACTGGACAGCCATGATTTTAAGCAAAATTCATCTCTTCTTCTGACCATAATAACCCCGCTCACTCACAAGCAAAAACTTGATGTGGTCATAGTGTCCTTATTTTGACCTTCTAGAGCTCACCGCACGCCGTCGACTCCTCTTCGTGCTGTGGTGCTGGGTATGAGTGATATTGCTTTCCAGACGCTCCATCCAGTGGCATCATCTGTAGATGTAGTGAAGCAGTGCTGATTGCTCAGTGCGAGTGGCCGGCTCTTCTTGTCCCAAGTCTGTCTTCTGGCCATGCTGCATCAGTGCTCTCTAGTACGCAGTCGTACACCTGTAGGGAAGATGTCGAGAACCTTCCTCACCGCCACTCGTTTCCAAGTGAAAGTAGCAGTATAAAGGCCGGCTTACCAGTGAAGTTTGGAATTACGACTTCTTACCATCTCTCGTCTGCAGTCATTGTAGCAGACGACATTCATAGTAATTCGTTTGTCATCCCTACTCACTCCCACTCTGGCCATCGCACGGTAAGTAGTGACCCTTACCCTCATACTCCTTGCCCCTTTTACACCATCGTCTTGTGTTACTTATGCTGACTGTTTGATGTCGATAGACCCTCACCATGGACAACGACAACAACCATACCAATAATCCTCCTCAGGATGGGGACGACTTCGCGGCGTGGCAATGGACTCAGAGTCAGCCCATTCAGACCAACGCACCGTACTACAGCAATAGTATGAACAGTATGCTGCCTGCGAGTATTCTGCCGGCTACTGCCTTCCATGCTGGAGCTGGAGCTCAATGTAAGTCTTTCTTTCTTGAATTCGTGGTCGCATGTCTAGGTGGTAGTCGCCCCGCGTGATGGCAAGTGTGCTGGAGCTGGTCTGTTATCATGTCAGGGTCACTGGATCCTCGAAATCTCCTGGACACGGCAATATCGCTGGTAATTGTGTTCTGTCATCTCATACCATTTGACCTCCTTGGTCCCGTGGAATTCCTTTCGCATATCACCGACACCGTATCACTACTTCAAGCATACCCTGCCAAGCATGGCGTGGTATCCACCCTTCGGCCACCCAGCATACAGTCAGCACGCCGACGACGACGATCCCGATACACCTCGACCATACCATTATCTGCCCTGGAGACCAGCATTCGGTGCACGTAGGTTACAGATCAAGGACCTTCCATCAATACCAAGACAACCACACCCGGCCACACTTCGGACCCCCACTTCAGCTTCACCGACCTCGGCGCACATCTTATCAGATCAAACCACATAATCAGATCTTGTCTTACCATCCCGTCACTTTCGCACGCTGCCTGCCCTCGATTATGACCACCGCAGTCAGCGTCAAGGTCGAAAGCCTCCTTTCTCATGCTGACAAGAGCGAATCACCAGTCTCCAACCACAATCAATTGCAGCCAGAGCCCGACGCACAGCGCATGCAGACACCCAACCTCAACAATGACATCTTCCACTATCCACCACCACCGCAGCAGCAGCAGCAGCCGCAGCAGCTCCAACCAGCACATTTCGGCGACTTGACCAACTTCAATGCCTACCCGTTCGCGCCGGTCTTGAATGGCGCATATCCACTGCCCGTCATGCCGCAGCTCCCGCGCGGTGAGCCGAGCGTGCCACTGCCTCCACTTCGAGCCCCTGCCTCAGTGGCTCCAGTCACCAGAGCTTCCGGCCCCATGAGTTCGACTGTACACCTCAAGCCGCGTCCCAAACCAGGCCGCAAGCCGATCGCAGAGGATGACCGGGTCAATATCCGCCGCCAGCAGAATCGTCAAGCTCAGCGCAATTTCCGCGACAAGCGCCAGCAGAAGCTCGCCGACACCATGACAGAGTTGCAAGACAATAAGAAGGATTATGAGAGCCAAATCAACGAGATGCGCCGACAATCTGCCCTTGACGTAGCCGCAGCCAGGAAAGCTGCACGAACTGCCATGCAAGAAGCGGCGACGTTGAAGCGACGCTATAGTATGCGCGACGAACACGTTGCCTTGCCCCAGCATTCGCGACCGCCATATACGCGCCGCAATCCCAACCTCGCCGTCGACACAGCCCTCACCACCGCTGCCCCTCGCGGCTACGGCTTTGATCCGTATGTCGTCACGCCACCCACCGACAGCGCCATCAGCAACGAGATCGACTTCACATCTTACGGACGCAGACGCTCGCAACGCCACTCCCGCACTCTGAGCGGTAGCAGCCTGAACGGCATGCAGGTAGAGGATATGTGTGGCTTCTGTACCGACTCCGCTAACTGTGTCTGCCGCACTAAGATGACAGCCAACGATCCTACGCGCACTGGCGGGCCCGGCAGCTGCGAGGCTTGCCAAAACGACCCGGTCGTGAAGGCCAAGTGTTTGGCACTGTTCGAGGCCACGTCTGTGGTCGATGAGACCGCTTCTCCTAATACATCCACCATGGCTTGCGCCGAAGTCTTGAACCAGATGCAGGCTGCTTCGGCTGAAGAGGTTCGAGTCCGGGATATTCAGCAGCGGCTTGGTAGAGGCGAATTAGACTCGTACATGAGTATGACTGGACCTGGATTCGAGATCGAGTCACACACGGCCGCGAAGATCCTGCAGAGCTTCAAGACGAATGGTTCATACTAGGCAGAGGTGAGCCATCATCAAGTGTCGTGCTTGTGCTAGAGTGATCTGAGACTGACTGGGCTGACAGGTCTCGTAAGACGTCTGATGCACTGCAGTAGTTCGGTCTAAGCATCAGAACATGCTTGCCACGCATCACGTCTGGGCTACGACACGACACGAGATACATACATACAGCGACGACACAACATAAGAGCGTTTATATGGGCTGGGAGGATGGTCCATTTCTTCTTGCAGCAAAACTCTGGCGTTTGGATGCAGAAAGTTCATCGCTTCTTTCTTTCCTTTTCGAGATTCTGGTTATGACACAGCGATGCGAGAGATATCCACTACTACAGCGACACCGGCAGGTTGGCTTCCCACTCTGTCCTTCTCACCAGGATCGGAGTTCGGTCGAGGACGACTTGCTTGGAAGTCTGCTTTTGCGTGTTACTTTCACGATGCGATGCGATGCGATGCAAATGCGATCTTTTGGTAAAGCGCTAATAACTATGGTAAACAACCGGTGGCTTTGTTGACTCTCACGGGACTTATTGCCATTGGCGAGCGTCTGAGAGACCCATCGCTTGAGACGCCTGTAGCTTCATGCTTTTGTTTGCAGCGGTGGCTGATGGATGGATGAGTGAATAGTGGCTGGCTTGTCGGCATCGATAGTCTATATACTGTAGCTCCACAGCCAAAAGCACGAGTATCTCATCAATTCACGAACGTATCTCTTGTTTTGATGCCGTCTGATCCATCTTTGCGCTTCAGCATCAGCTTGTGAGATGCTTGGTACAGTTGTAGGCGGTGCAGGGGATGAGGTGTGCAGTGCAGTCCGCATGGCCGCTTTCGGCACTCCGATTCGATCGACGACATGAACTTCATCAACACTGGACGGTAATTGACTTTGATGACTCCTTGGTCCTCCCTCTTGCCTGTACCTCCACTTCCCGAGATCTCGAGACCACCTTGTCTTTCTGACTGTAGGTCATATCGATACTGCATAAGCCTATTTCATAAGAATTCCTTCTAGCTGCGACAAATCAAGCAAGGAGACAAACGTTTCGTCATGACCTCAGGACTGTTGGGCAGCATCAAATCGCTTGTACAACAGCCTCTGTCAGATACGAGTGGCCACAGCAGATCCGCGGGGTTCGAGGACACAAAGATGGGCCAACATCCACAAAGCGTTCCAGACTGGGACAATCTCAAGGTCATTCACAAGAATACTCTCCCGCCCAGGGCCAACTTCTACCTCTACGATAGTGAGAAGGATGCCTTGACACGAGACACTACTAAAGCCAGAACCCACTGTCTTTCCGGAAAATGGAAGTTCCATCTCGCCAACAGCCCGTTCGAAGCACCGCCTGGCTTCGAGACCTCATCCTTCGACGCATCGAAATGGAGCAATATCACAGTACCAGGGATGTGGCAACTTCAAAACTTCGGTAAAGGGCCTCACTACACAAACGTGCAATACCCTTTCCAAGTCGACCCGCCACACCCTCCCTATACGGACAATGAATGTGGTTCTTACGTTACCCGCTTCCGCGTACCGAAGCATCTAGAGAATGATCAGTTGAGGCTACGATTCGAGGGCGTGGATTCTGCGTTTCATGTTTGGGTTAATGGACAGGAGGTGGGGTATAGTCAGGGTTCGCGGAATCCCTCTGAGTTTGATGTTACGGAATTCTGTCAGGTGGGAGAGGAGAATGTGTTGGCTGTTAGGGTCTATCAGTTCTGTGATGGGAGCTATATTGAGGATCAGGTGAGTAATATCCATACAGCTCTGTGAGATGTAATAGATATAGTCATGCCTGCTGACCTTCTGTAGGATCAATGGTGGTTGAGTGGGATCTTCAGGGACGTGTTCCTGCTTGGAATGCCGAAGAAGGTGCATCTTGAGAATTTCACTGTGCAGACTGTGCTTGATGAGCAGTATCGCGATGCTACGTTCAATGTGGACGTCGAGACCTCGGGGGGTTGTAAGGTGGGAATAAAGCTTCTTGATGCAGAGCGTCGGGTTGTTGTAGATGCTACGAAAACTGTTAGTGAGGACAAAAGATCAAGTGCTGACTTCAGCATTGCCGTCGACAATCCGGAGAAGTGGACAGCTGAGACGCCCTACCTCTATACCCTCGTCATCTCGCTAGATGACGATCAATTCACGACTCAGCGGGTTGGCTTTCGTCAAGTGGAAATCAAGGACGGACTCCTGAAGGTCAATGGGGAGCGCATCGTGATAAAAGGAGCGAACCGGCATGAACACCACCCTGAGTCTGGCCGCACAATACCGTACGAGTTTATGAAGCACGATTTGCTACTCATGAAGACTCACAACATCAACGCCATACGGACGTGTCACCAGCCTAACGATCCGCGGATGTATGAGCTTGCAGACGAGCTTGGGTTCTGGGTCTGTGACGAAGCGGATCTTGAGTGCCATGGCTTCGAGACAATAGAGGACAAAGCTCTCCCTGAGGACAAACGTAAGCTGCCCTTTGCGGAACGCCAAAGGATCACTCGAGATGATGCCGCAAAATGGACTAGCGATAACCCAGACTGGAAAGATGCCTACGTCGATCGAGCCAAGCAGCTCGTACATCGGGATAAGAATCACCCTTGCGTTGTTATATGGTCTCTAGGCAACGAAGCGTTCTATGGCCGCAACCATACCGCGATGCGTGACTGGATCAAATCCGAGGACTCTACGAGACCTATACACTACGAGCCGGATCAGGATGCCGAACATATGGACATGTACTCGCGCATGTATCCTCAAATCTCTGAGATCATCGACCTAGCCGAGAATGAGTGTAAGAAGAAGCAGAAGCCACTCGTGCTCTGCGAGTATGTCCATGCCATGGGCACTGGTCCTGGAAACGGGAAAGAGTACCAAGACGCTTTTTATAAGTATCCTCATCTACAAGGCGGCTGGGTATGGGAATGGGCGAACCACGGACTGCTCACCAAGACTGCGGACGGCACCCCTTATTATGGTTATGGTGGTGATTTTGAGGATGTGCCTAATGATGGGACATTTGTGATGGATGGAGTATTGCAGTCGGACCATTCGCCAAATAGTGGGTTGGTTGAGTATAAGAAGACTGTTGAGCCTGTACAGATGCTGGACGGTGATGGTGAGAAGGTCAATATCATCAATAGGTTCGACTTTGCGACGCTTGATGGACTGAAGTGTGTCTGGTCTGTTGTGTGTGAGAAGGGTGCCGTGGGCGATGTGGGAGGCGAGCTGGGGTTGCCGAAGGGAATTGAACCTGGTTGCTCGGCTACGTTGACTCTGCCTAAGGTAGATGCCAAGATTGACGGCGAGACGTATATGTTGCTGAGCTTCAGACTGAAGGAAGACACGCTCTGGGCGAAGGCAGGCCACGAGGTCGCCTGGTGTCAGACTCAGCTGTCACCAATCTCAAAGCCGCAAGCCGCAAAGCTTGAAACAGGCGAGCCACTCAAGACGAGCGTGAAGGCGACTACGCTTTTGATCGCAAACAACAAGAGCGAATGGACGGTGGACATTGCACGCGGTACTTTGATAGGATGGAAGAAGCACGGCAAGGAGATTGTGTCGCAGCCCCTTGTCCCAACCTTCTATCGTGCTCTCACAGACAACGACATTCCACAAGACGGCCGGGAATGGAAGGAAGCTTTCCTACATCTTGCAAATACACAGACACGAAGCGTAAAATGGCAAGAATCTGAGGGTGCAGTGACTGTCGACATGGAACAAAGGTTCGCGCCACCAGTCCTCTCCTGGTCAATCGACCTCACCACTCGCTACACCTTCGGCTCCGAAGGTTCGGTCCAGATCCATATTAAAGGTGAACCCAAGGGCAAGAACCTGCCCAAAACACTCCCCTGCATTGGTGTCACGCTCGGCTTATCGCCCTCGCTGAAGAAAGCCGAATGGTTCGGCCGTGGGCCAGGCGAGTCCTACAAAGATATGAAGCTCTCGCAGAAGATTAGCCGTCATGTTGTACAGAGCGTTAGCGCCCTATGGACTGGGCCCGAGTATCCGCAGGATTGCTCACAGCGCACAGACGTTCGGTGGGTACGATTCTCTGAACTGGCAGGCACGAAATCCTCTATCACAGCGGAGTTCCTTGAGCCAGGCGAGCCTTCTCGGCCGACGACCTTTGATTTCTTGGCTTCTCACTTCGATGTCAAAGACATCGATGAGGCGGGACATCAATATGAGCTGGAGAAGACAGCGCAGGAGGACGTGATTGTGAGACTCACTGCTGACCACCACGGTCTGGGCACTGGGTCGTGCGGGCCCAAGACATTACCTCAATATGCACTGAAGGCTGAACCATTCGAGTTCCGTGTATTGCTCAGCTAGATAGCGGCCGAGACGCCATGGAGCTCGTGGTGTCTCATCCGTAGCGAGCATGAATGTAGTTCCACGAGTTTTGTGTCCACGTCACGAATGTGAGCAGAGTCTACGATAGCACCAAAAGCCACGGTTGGAAAGCTCTAAATGGCGTCTGCTGATCGGTGACAGGAACAGAACATTGTGCTTGTGCTACTTCCATCTCTGCGACATTCGAACAAAGAAATCGCGCGGCCGAAGCGTCGATCAGTGCCACCCGACCATGTCTCGATCAGAAGAGACCTACAAACGTGCCCGAAATGCCTAGAAGGAACCAAGACATGGTGAAAGTTGGCGAGGTAGAATGTTCTGTAATATTGACGGCGTTCTTGACAACAGCGTCGTGTCTTCCACACGTGTCTACCACGAGGCAGGGGCCACGATACGAGCGACATTGTGGCTATCTTGAGGCCCAAAGCAGGCGGCCACGCGCAAGCCCCCGTTGTGCGCAAGTCGTCGATGTTACTGAGCACGGAGCTGCGATATCGAGGATATATATGAGCTCGTAGATCCCAGGTTTTCAAATTTATCAGCACAGTCCAGCATAATCAGGCAGTAGTAAAAGCAGCATCTTCGACCAACATTCACTCGTACAGTCATCCCAACCATTACAACAATTACCAATCAATCGACTTTCCGCAATCGACTCAACCACCTCATCACAATGTCTGCCACACAGCAACTCATTGTCCGGGTCTCGAACCCAACGGCCCGTGCCTCACTTTTCCTCCTCCGCATCGAGGAAGCAGTCAAAGGCATGGAAGGCGAGATCGAAGTAATTCGCATCCCATCCCCCGCTTCAAGCCCAGCTTCACCATGCTCCCCCAACTCAAGACGCCATGCTTCAATTCAACTGCCCACCTCAAAGAGAATCCAACAATATTCGCCAGCGCAGATTTCAATCTTGCCACCATCGCCGCCACTCACGCCCAGTCCATTGGAGGATAAGGCCCGACCGTGGCCACTGTAAGTGTAACAAGCTTGATACACCAAAGCCAGTACAAACACTGACCGTGAAGTAGCTGCTAGATATGACGAGCTCTGCAAGTGGGGAGTTGAGGTCGGCACGGCATGGCGTCCGGAACTTCGGCGGATACATTCGGATGTAATCCTCTGCTTTCCTTTCGGTGTTTCGGCATGCTCGGTAGATCGAAATTCTTGTGGCATTCCGATCAGATGTAGATCCGATCAAGTTCCCAAGGCCAATCAATGACTGTTATCAAGTGGCTCTCACTGCACGGTACACCCCATCGTACAAGTTACAGCCGATCGAGTTGTTGCAACCGACCAATGCCATGCATCGCCACTTCTAGCATCGATCACTTCGTATATCTGTAGTAGATATGTCGACGTCATTCGACACTCAATCATCGATCATCGCACTTCTTTCAAGTCCTTGTGGCCTTCCTCAGGCCTTCCATCATATTGATAAGATTATCAATCAGAGGCGGCGACCTAGTCTCATAATGATTCCTCCGCATGACCTGCACAGCGGCCGAGACAACTTCATCGGGTCCGCCAACTAACGCGTAACCTTCACTGGGAGGCTTTCCGACCCAAGTCCTGATAGCTGCACTACCTTTCCCATTGATGATCCATCGCTGAACACCACTATCGTCGGGTGCATCCAGCCAGGCTGTCACCGAATTATTAAGCATCGCTCCTGGCTCAGTACTGCGGGTGATGATGCCATAGGACCAGAAAGCTAAGGAGGCTTGATAGACCGCAATGGCTGCAAAGTCGCAAATCAGACCCTGACGAAGGTTGCGAGCTGCGCGTATCACTTGGCCGGCATGCCATAATGCTTGCCGCGCTGTATTGGTACGGGTCCACTGCACCAGGGACGGGTAGACTCGTCGAGCTTCTTCTTCGCCTTCGACGCCGGCGAAAAGATGGACGTCGTCCAGAGACATGTGCAAATGCATGAGTAGCAGCTCAAGTATGAGCGTGACCTTGGCATCTTCGACCGAGCTAACACGGAAGCATTGCAGCAGCTTCGTGAGCTCAGCATGTCTCGAAGCCATGAGCAGATTGCTATTGCACCACTGGCTGGTGTAGTCCTTCATGGACGAGTCAAGCTGTCGATATTCCCAGATCATGCGCCAGGCCGCGCCGAGCAGAGCCATGCTGGCTTGACGCTGATCAACATAGATGTCCTTGATGGCAAGAATATCAAGATCTTGTAAGCAGTCAACAAGCGAAGGCTGCCGCTCATGTCTTGGTGCTTGGCTACGCATGTATGTCGCCTTCCATGTCTCCGCAGAGGGCGAGTGCCAAAGCATTTCCGATTCTGGCAAGGGAAGGTACAGCTCGGCATACGAGATCAATGGACTGCTCAGTAATGACACGGAGGCTTCCAGATCATGTCGGAAGAGGTGCAACGCGAAACGCTTCCGTGACTCCTGCCGCACCCATTGACGCCATTTGCTCTGCAGCACCTCGCCATTGTCTTCCGCGTACGGTACAATGCGCTCGTATGTACCACGGCGGAAGAAGCCACCACGACGAGCCATCGTGACCAAGACCTGCTGAAAGCCCTCTGCAAGTTCCATCTTGCGACTGTCGCCACTCCACAGGCCAATCTTAAGCTGCAGTAGAGAAGCTTGCATAATCTGCAGATCTCGCATCAGGGTATTGTCTTCCTCCAGCTGGACCTGGACGGCAGTACGGATAGCCTCTTGTATGGCGTAACCCACCTTACGAATAGCGGCATCGGGCGTGAGTACAGCTCCGGCTGCGATAATAGCTGCTAGTACTTCGGGCCGAGTCTGTCCTGCCAGTAATGTCGGAGCGTGGATCCAGTGCTTCGCATGCGAGCCTGGTGAGGTCAACGAGAACTGGAACAGACTGTCGAGTAGGCTGATAGACGGAAAGCAAGCGACAGCTCGTGGTATGCTGTTCGGCTTGCAAGTGCTCAAGATCATGGCCAGAATCTTATCACGCGAAGTTTGCGATAGTGGCTCGCAAGTCACACGTCGATCGATATCGAGTGTCGTAGGTGTCGGTAGTGACAAGTTTGCTTGTTCTGCGGACCCCGAGTCTTTTGAAAGTGGTCTGAAGCGCCAGACGGAAGCTTTCGGCAGCGCAGTCGTGTCAATTGGGGGCACCGGAGCGGACGTAAAACTCGGCATGATGTCTGATCCCGAGGTCGGAAAACCAATTGATGGCGTGCGTAGGTCGAAAGGATTGGCGTTGTTATATGTATCGAGGAATGTCAAATCAAGATCGTTGAGCTCCATATTGGTGTCGACACCAAAGTCGAACAGCTCGCGGGGCGTCCATGGACCCGTTTGCTGGTAATCTACCACTTGCACGCCGTTCGGGGCTGCGTTATTGCCAGGTGGCAGCATCTTGTCTCTTAGGTAGTCGAACATGTTGTTCCCAGGCTGTTGAGGAGGCATCATGGTGCCTTCCATCATATTCTGCTGCTGAGGAGTAGTACTAGCAGCGCTTATCTGAGGAGGCGACATCTGTGTGGGCGTCATCTGCATAGGCGGAAGTTGGCTAGGATGAGTCCCTGACATGGATGATCGGTGCATGGAGGGCGCTGGCTGAATAGATTGCATCTGTGACTGCTGGTGGATGTTGTGCTGCTGCATCGGCGGCAGTGTATGCAAATGCTGCTGCATATTGTCATATCGCGTCTGATGGTCCTGGGCATGCATAAAGTTATTCTGCTGTGGCGACTGGGTCATCTGATCAGGTCCTCCAAACGCGGCGGTGGTGAAATTACACTGGATGTTTTTCTTGGTACATCTCTTACAGGGCTTTTCTTCTTCACACTTCAGGTGGAGCCCTGCACATGCTTCACACGCTTGAGATACGCGGGAATGCTGTATCATGGTCGGTTTCGCTTGCGGATCGTCCTTACTGTGGCCGAGGGTATGCCGCTTCAGCAAGTCGGCGCGCGCAAACGCTTTCGTACAGACCTGACACTGGTAAGGTTTTTCCTGTGTATGCATGCGAACATGACGGCTGAGATGATCTAGACGCGCATAGCTTTTGGCACATTTCCCACAGCTGTATAGTCTCTGGCCATTAGTGCCTTCCGACTTGACACTCAAAGTCGCATCACCACCACTAGCATCATTAGTTCGTGCCCGTTTCTGGGCGGCTTCATCGTCGACGATAACGTCCTGGGGAGCTCCAAGCCTTGCGCTCCCATCGTCAGGCGAAGGATACGCCATAGCGCTGTCGTCGCTAGATCTCCACAAGCTTCCTGGCGTTGTGGTGGTAAGGTGGGCACCCGGATGGAACAACGAGCGAGAGCAAGTGGAGGGGAGAAGCTGAATAACACATTCCCCGCACATGGCCGGCACGTGCCTTCATGGATGCCGTCCCTGCGACTTAGCACGGACCACAATACAACGACACCCGCGCAAGCCGTGTCGGATAAGCATTATTTGCTCTAAGCCGATCAGGGCAGAGTATAACCGAGGATTGCATGCCCCGAATGACGGTACCGTCCGAATATGGTCGGCTCAAGTCCGGCCTTGTAAAGAGGTTTTGTCATTTGGTCGACTTCGAAAATGAAAAATATGTTACACATCGACTAGGCAACGAGAAGAAGCTCCACTATGCATTGTTCCTATACCTCAACCCCAGATGGCATCCTTCTCCCTGCTCCCGCCTGCTGTCTCTGGGGGACTCGTCAGAGTATAACTCCACTTCTCCAAGCCATCCACAAATAATCTATAATGTAGCACACTTTGGTCGCTCGTTCTAGGATTGCTAATACTGACGGCGCCAAATTTACTGTTTCCATCGGGGATGTATTTGATGCAGACGTCGCTAAGATAGTCTTCGCTGGTACTCGACTCGGCGTAAGTGCGAATGGGAAGGTAGAACATGTTGAGCGGCGAGGCGGAGAACTCATGCACAGTCGAAGAGAGAGGCCAGCGTTTGCGGCGAGTCAGCAGACCAGGTTTGCCATTGCCTTGTGGTGCCAAAATCGGACTTCGTGGGTTGAGAGCATTGGCACCCACTCCTATGGGGCCAAGACCGATGATCTCTTCTTTGCCATCCGGCGGTGGTGGGAAGGCAGTAGCGGCGAACTCATGCCTATCACCAGAGAGAACAATGACGCCCACATCACCACTCTGCAGACCGACATCCCACATAGCTTCCAGGATGACCTGACGCTCTCCCAGATATCCTCGCCAGGTGTCTTGTGCACCGAACCACCAATTTTTGGTGAAGGGAATACTGCTGACCAGTACCTTCCACTTCACTCCATTGGATACCGGTGCTTCCAGCCATGCTAAGAGATCTGCGAGCTGTTGTGCACCAAGCATCGTCTTCGTAGCATCTCCAGTGATAGGGTCCGAGCCATTGGTGGCATCATTCGGAGACCGGTAGCGGCGTGTATCTATCATGAAGAATGTCGCAGGACCTTGCGTGAAGGAGAAATAGCTCTCGCCTTTTCTGACTGCAGGCGGATTGACAGAAGTATGATAGTGCGTGTAAGGGTCGAATGCGGCGCTGAAGATGCCCGTTGTGTTACGATCCCAGTCATTGGCTACCTCATGGTCATCATACACATGAATCCAGGGCAGTTCCTGCGTAGCCGCTGGCCAGTCGGGAGAAGCATAAATCTGGCGATACTCACGGCGGTAGTCTGCTAGACCACTCCCATGACGACGCGGCACATCGATATAGATAAAGTCTCCGAGGAAGAGCATAAATTGTGCTTTGACGTATGGCAGTACTTGTGAAAGATATCGTAGACCTTGATTAGAGAGCGTGTGCGAGAATGGATTGTAGGGGAAGTTGTTCTTCAGACACGAGGTGTGCAGGAAGGTGAAAGTGCCGGCTGAGTCGACCCGCTGTGAGATGTGCCCGGTCCTTGGGGCAGTAACAAAGTAGCCTGTCTGATTGTTGCTTGCGGCCCACTGGTACCGAGTGTCCGACGCAAGCCTCTTGAGCTCGAGCGTCCCCGTAAAATCGGTGCGGTCATCAAGCCACTCAATGCTGCCAGCTGGAATCCATGCAGTGTTCTGTGGTCGTCCTCCATGAAGCATGCTGTATGGAGCATCAACGTATCGATAAGACACTGTCACCGGGTATTTGTTCGCGTCCGGCTCGCGAACGAGGATCTTTGCACTGTGATCAGACACATAGCCCACCCTAGCCATCGATAGATCATGGGCTTGGTGAAAGTAAGTGCCACGGAAGAGGAAGTCAGCGACCATAGCGACGAGAGCCAGATTGACGGCGAAATTGATAGCACTCCATAGAAGGCTCGTTGGACTTGGTAGTCCAGTGAGTAGAGTCTTCAAGACCTCTGGTTGCTTCTCCTCGAGGACGATCGTCTCCTCGACATCTATTTCTTGAATGGGCTCGGCGACCACACCATCACTATATTGTGGGTGCGCCTCGTCGAAATCTGCTTCGGGAACATCCTTGGTCACGATGTCCAGTTCATCCGCAATGACAGTGTATGGCGAGGTGTGCGTCAGGTTGTAGGTGAGACTAGGAACATAGACTGCCAATAAGGCGAAAATTGCTGGCGGGAAACCCTGGTCTGGTCAGTTCAGACCATCAAGTTGTCGACTTCAGGACCATACTGACTGGACCAGGGATCTAATACAGGATCTGTTAGCGAGCTGCAATGGTCGCTGTTATAAGCAGAACGTACCCAACGTAGAAAGATGTAGGCGCCCAAACGAATTCCGATCGAGCTGATGGCGGTCGCGTACCTCGCCACTGCGTTCATGCCAGCGTCTGACATGTTCGTCGTCGATCTAGACGAGCAAGATCATCGCCCTAGCCAGGCACGCCAGGATGCTCTTGAGAGTCGCGTTGTGATGGAAGCTAAGCGCGTCAGAAATGACATCACGGACGCATTGACCATGAGACCAAAATGCATATGTTGCGCGACCATACTCGCCGGCAGAGCGAACAACTTAGCTTCTCTATCTATGGCAGCCATCTCATTGCCGATGCGACTTGACAGGCGTATTGAATGAGAAATCGGGCCACATCATTCTACATGCCACCGGAGAACGAGTCTGATACTTTTGCCAGCAGTGTTCTGTAGCACAAAAGTCATTCCAGTCCTGGGGTCAGCGACGTCTAGTATTAGCTCACTTTCCAGTGCCAACTCGGAAACGTCGACGACCTGCTCCATGCGTTCGAGGCTTGCCGATACGCCAGAGATAGTACATGTGCCCTTCTCATATGCAGAATCGGGAACGATGTGCATCTCATGATACACAAGTAGCTGTATTTCCGCATGCACATGGTGCTTCATATCTCGCCATAGTTCGCATTCGTGGTTTTGGACGGCGATGACCTTGGTATTCCTGAAAATAGTCCGATGCGAGTGGGCGGCTGCGGTGAAGTATACACATATCCGATAGTAGTTGGCAAAGGCCTGAACATGCCGAACTTCCTTTCGCTGAAGAGTTTCAGGATCCACACCCGGTGCCTGGAGTCTTCCAACTAAGGACACACCGTCCACTGAGAGGTGATACGATGCTACAATCACATTCCTGACAGCTGAAGTCTCATGTCCCGGTATGGTACGTTCACATACCCGGATCATATCAAGCAGGCGGCCCATGAGCTGCAGCGTAGCCTTCCTTCCTTCCGTCGCCTGCGTGGCCTTTCGACCCTTAATGCCTTTTATCAAGGCTGCGAGCCTCCCCGATAACGACACGGCCTCTCCAAAACGTCTCTTCGAGTATGAGGACGAATTCACGCATCCCAGACGTTCTTTCATCCTCTGAACGTGGAGACTGCTGACTTCTGTCAGACACTGCTCGAAACAGGCCTCTTTCGTGATCACTAGGGGTTTTAAGCTTAGCGGCCGCGTGAAGATATGTCTAAGCTCACCATGGGTTGCGCGCTGCACAAGTAAGGGACAAGGTCGTGCGATGCTCGTTTCAATGGACTCGTCGATCCGTCCATTAGCTGCAATGTGGATCTTCAAGCCTGATCCATCGTCGCCTTGCTGCAGAGTCGCTGCAGCTACGCACTCCGGTAAATCGCGCCAAGCTGCGAGGAAGGCGAAGTCCTTCGCTAGCTGACGCTCCGTTCCTGGTGGGAGGTAGTACGATTCGTCGATTGACGACGGGCCAGGTTGTCGGCCGCAATCGATATTGATTTGTTGCGAAGGTGCTGCCTTTCGCAAAGTCAGCACTTTGTCTTCGAACGCCAAACGACTTGTGTGGTACCAATTCATGGCGGCATATGGTTTCGTTGCTAGCTCGTATGCAGTCGAGCATTTCATGTGTATTGAAAAGCCATCAGTGTGATGTTCGGGGTTACACGAGTGACTGCAGGCACTAGGTGGCATGCATGCATGATGCATGGAACCCAGACGAATCCGCTCACACTCGCCAACGATGTGACAGCTAACAAAATGCGTACCGATGCATTCTTTTGCAAATTCAAGTGCGAACCACAACGCAGCTGTCGACGGCTGCACATTGGCATATTGACTAAACTTGACTTTCGCATTCGTACTGATGATTATCATGAGCGCCTTGACGCAAGGACACCGAGACCTTACACTTCCACCATTGGCACATCCATCTGCTCCAAATCCTGCCCTGAACCCTGCTTCGCATCTACAACTGCTGCTTGCTTCGTGTAGTGCTGCGTGAAGTCGTACTCGATACTGCTAGTCTTCATTAAGAACTCCTTCAGCTTCTGCTTCGTTGGATCCTGGTTGAGCTCCTCGATGATCTTAAAGAAAGGATCGGTATCTTTCACAGTCCAGGGGTCGGTCTTGGCTACTCTGTTCAAGTTCTTGACGCTTCGGGCGTCCACGTACTTGAGGAAGATACCTCTTCGCACGTCTGCGTAGGTGTCGAGTATGCTCTGGTCTGCGAGGCCTTTGTAGTAGCCTATCAAGCAGTCTGCCAGTCCACCGACATCAAGGCAGGCTGTCATACAGCCGTAGCCGCCCATGGGGTTGTTTACCTGAGAAGATCGTCAGCATCTAGTCATATCGCCAACACCCATTCCCTCCTTCAATTGTACTTACATGAGCCGCGTCGGCAGCGAGAAGGATGCGACCTTGGCGGAAAGATTTCACACAACGATTGTGGATCTTGTACATGTTAGTCTGCTCGATTCTGTATTCATTCGGATCAGGATGACCGGGTAGTATGGCCTTGAAGTGCCAATCTCGACGTATGAGATACTCTTCATCAGTCAGACCAGGTACAGGGTCGCCATATGTGACTCGCCATAGCCCGCCGTGGCCACGTCGAGCAACGAGGCCCCAATGATCTGGATCCACCATGTAATTCCCACCCTCCCAGCCGTGTTTCTCGAAACCATCGTAGAAGACGTTCTGAACTATGAATCGGCAATCGAATGTCTGACCGGGCCAGTCGTGTCCAAACAGACTCTTACGTACTGCACTGGCTGCACCGTCGCATCCAATTAGATAATCTGCCTGTATTCTCTCTTCCCTCATCTCTTCGCCTTTGTTCTTGTCTCCAATCTCAACATCTACCCATGCTCGATCGTTATCCTGTCCAGTTCCTGTGACTCGATGATTGAATCGTATATCAATCAAGCCCTTGCCCTTCTCTGGGTCCATGCAATGCTTATGCATGATCTGGATTATCTCTCCCAGCTGCAGCACAGTCATACGGTCTTCTTCGTCCTCAACTATGCTCATATCGATCTCCACCAGCTTCTCTCCATCGGCTACCCTCCTCCAGCAGATCGCTGGGAATTTCGGTATCGAAGCAGCACGGAAGTCAGGAAGCAGACCAGCCCGTCTGAAGATGCGTGTCGCTGGAACGCCATACTGGGTTGCTCGCAGACGTGTATCGAGCCAAGGCCATGCTTCTAGCACAAGAGATGGTATATTGTGCTGCGCAAGTAAAAGTGCCAGTAAAAGTCCAGACGGACCGGCGCCAGCGATCAAGATCTTGGAGAATGGTGGGCTAGCGTTCGAGACCATGTTACAGATCCTGTCTATTAAGTAGACAATTCCCTATATCAGTAGTTATGCTAGGAGGTATCCCAGAGTCAGGGACAAGTCGCAGTGATGAGGTGGTAGAAGGGCTGAGTTTGAGTTTGAATTACGGCACTCGAAATGCAGACCTTACCATGATTCTTATGTCTTGCTTCGAGAACGAGCGAATTTCACATCTCGAGCTCGCATGGTCGCTGTTCCGGCTGCGACGGCAACAGTACCATAAGCAATTGCTGTGGTGGAGAGCGGTGATGAGCACCAAAACGGCATCATGGGAAGGAGGAGGAAAGCTTGAAATCACGGAAGAGTCTCCGGCACTTCTAGCTTTCGCCAGAAGCAGTGTTGTCTTCACATCCCACAACATCAGCTGCCTCATCTCTAGGTCACTTCTAGGCACTGCAGACGAACGGCATATGTTCACGGACGCGTGATCAGAAGCAGCACAGATCGGTGCCGAATACCCCTCCACGGGAGACCGAAGCAACAGAACCCATGGATACCCAGCATACGACCTCGGACTCGTACATATGGTGCATTCTAACAAAGCACGAGGACGACATAGTTGCTCGGGAGTATGCCGTCTGACCCGACCAGCCTTCAGCTCTTATTCTTGTCCGGCCCGCCCACCACTGCCTTGACATTCGCGAAGTCCAGCTCGTCTAAAGTCTCTTCCCAAAGCCTTTCAACGACCTGCCTGCCCTCCTGCTCGTACATCATCGACGGGTAGCTGTCCCGGCATCAGCAAACTGCTCAAGAATGACTTACAGCTGTACGCGGACTTACGACATATTCCTGAAGTTCATGAGGAAACTGCCATGGCTCTCCTTGCCTTGCACGCCAACCGCATCGATGTAGGTCCACGCAGCTTGCTGTGGGCTGCGAGCTGCAAGTCCCAGAAGCCGAAGTATTACGTGGAAGACCACACCCTTGACTTCTCTCTGCAGCCCTGTTCCTTTGGTATAGCCAGGCTCGACTGCGTTGACGATCACTTCCGCCGGATCAATCACTTCGCCTAGCTTAGATGTGAGCATGAGCGAAAGTGTCTTGCTGACCGCATAGCGCTCTTGGTTTTCTGCAATGCCGAACTTGCCATCAAGCTGATCGAAGGAGGTCAAAAGTGGTACACTATCGCGGTTCTTGAATGCGGCTACACATCCCAGGAACGAAGATACGATTGTTAGCCGGCTTGGCTGCTCTCGTATCAATGCTGTCTGTTTTAGCACTGGGAGCAGGAGCAAGCTGAGGAGCGCTGTGGAGAGATAGTTGACTTGAAACACTTCCTCGTGACCAGTCGAATCATTAATGTTCCAGGCCGTCTTTGCAAGTCCAGCGTTCAGGATTGCGATATCCAGGCGAGGTAGCTCATTGCA
Source organism: Recurvomyces mirabilis (assembly GCF_035927965.1). NCBI lineage: Eukaryota > Fungi > Ascomycota > Dothideomycetes > Mycosphaerellales > Teratosphaeriaceae > Recurvomyces > Recurvomyces mirabilis. Next base: position 47,093 of record NW_027041935.1, on the reverse strand, counting down.
ACGCTTTGCAAAGGCACGACAGGAATCGTAGTCCAACATGTCCAGCGGCCAAACTTCTATCTTGACGCCAGCATGCTTCTGGCGCATTTGTCTGGCGGCTGTCTCGCCTTTCTCCTTACTCCGTACGGCTAGGATCAGGAATGAGATATGATGTTCAAGCATCACCCGAGCACATTCGAGCCCGATGCCAACATTACTACCAGTAATGACTGCTGTTTGCTCATTGAAAGTCAGGTCCTTCGGCGGAGGCTTGAGTGTAGTCTTGAACTGATTCTCGATAAAGCGTGTGAACTGCGGGCGGTCGTCTGGACCGATAGAGATCGAGGACATCGTCAAGGGATGGTAGAAGCGGATGCAGGGCACGATTTCCTACCTGACGTGCTTGTGGCATACTTAAGCCTTATGACGGACGGAGTCGCATCTTGTGCTCTAGTGCCGTCGCCATCTGTGTGGTCAAACGTAACCTTGAGCATCATTGTATCGACGCCCAAGGAGTGGTTCATGTCCGTGCAAGGCTTCCCAGACCCGCGCTATACCTATTTAGGTTGTCAATCTGGTCAAGGCAACGATTCTTCGATGAGATTCACACCTCTATCGCACCTTCCTCCACTCCACCAAGTCTTGACTGCCTCAAGATGGCCATCAATGTGGTTGAGTCTGACGACTTCTTTGGATCGATTGGCCATAAGTTCCATGCTCGAGATGTCTTCGCACTTAGTCTTCGTAGCTCAAGATGGATCTGGCAACGCAAGTCCGTCACAACGACAAGCCATCCGAAGCCAGTGCATGAAAGGCCGGAACAAACGAGGTGATTCACGTCGATCAATGCGGGAAAAGGCCAAAGATCAGCGGAAGGAAGCTCATGAAGATACCAATGTGCTGCATTCAAGAAAGCAGACTTGGTGTCCGAATGATGCCAACGCGGCCGCTATCCGTCGAGAGAGCAACCAAAACCAAGCCATTTGCTTATCTGCGGCAGCTCATTCATGCCCGTCAACATCTGCTCACGCGAATTATTGTCACCCAGAAAGATCTAGCCTAAGATTTACTGCTCTGGCTGGCGACCTCAGCAGCGAGTCCGAGAGACTCATGTCTGACTGTAAGCTGTTTTCGTGGTCCGCTAAATTCTGGCGTGTATTGACCGTCGCTTATAGTTCTGGCTTATGGCGCCTTCAGGAATGGAGCTTACCCGGTCGAGCTCTGCGTGGACTTCAAGACAGTCGAAGGTGCCTACATACCGTGGCTGTTCACAGACCAAGCGTTTGTTTCATCGGTGTTGTTTTCATCCTCCGCCATGCACGACTTCTTGCTAGGACGACAGCTTACAACGGATACGTTGTACCGCCTCCGACAGACTATCGTATTGCTGAACGTGAGGCTTGCTTGGCCTGAGTCGCAATGCTCGGACTCGACTCTGTATATCGTCATAACGCTGGCAATGCTTGCCGCCATATTTGGGGACAAGTCTGCAGCAGCGAAACACCTGGCTGGTCTTAGTCGTATCGTCGAGTTGAGAGGCGGTCGAAAGTTTCTCCTTCGGAATACCAAGAAGCATTATAAGCTGAGCAGGTGAGTTGTCAGACCTTTCAGACAATACATTTCTCCCTGACTGACAGCCCAGTATGGATTTGATCTGGTCTGCTCACGCTGGGAGTGCTCTATATTTCCCGTGCGACGAGCTTAGCTGGAGTGGCGCCCTTGTCGGCCCTCGTTACTACAATATTGCTCAAGCTAATCTCGGGATTATGCCACCACAAACCGACAGAAAGCTATGCAAGATCTATGACGACCTGAGCTACCTGTCGCGCCTACTCAATGAGGCCTTTGAAAGAGGGAAGAAGCTCGACGGCGATAGCTTTCAGCATTGGTTCAGCTCTATACAATCACGTCTCGTAGACTTGAAGTGTACTCCTGACGATTTGAGCTCCGAATGCATACGCTTGGGCATGATCGCGTACCTATCGGCGACGTTCCAGTTGCCGGGAAGACGGATGGAACTTCAGTATCTGGCTTCGCACTTCTGCAGGGCGCTTCTTACCTCGTTCAAGACGTCGAGTATAAGTGGTCCGCTGCTGCAATGGCTTGTTGTCGTCGGCGTCGCCACCGTCTTCGATGCACGAGAAGCATGGATTCAAGAAGCGTGGTGGAGCAGCAACCCTGGGATCGAATCCTGGGACGAGATGCGAGCAATAATGGAGTCGGTCATGTGGATCAGCTGTGTGCATGATGGTCCTGGTAAGCAAGCCTTTACTGCGCTGAGTAGACCCGCTTCAGAACAAACATAGTACGGACACGAAGGTATATTGTTTAGCAAACTCAACTCTGCAGAAGTGAATCGGTTATCGAGGCACATGGTGTTTTGCTGTACATATCTTGTATCATATAAGCCTAGTCAAAGCCATGCCAATGGCTCTAATGTCGCAATACTAATCGTCCGTCACACACCGGAAGCTTGGCACATGACGGCATCGTTTCCTGGAACTCTTCGTCTGATCTTAGACCGAACTCCGTTTCCTATCATCACACCACAAGGCTAATCACTACTCCACTTAAGTATTGCGAGCTGCCCATCGCGACGTAGTACTGCAGCGTGAGGTGACATGGCTCGCTCTGCTGGAGGCCTTAGCGGACACCAGCACGTCTGGTTACCGACGCAATGGTACGAGCAATGCGAGATAAAGCTCGACCGCATGGTAAGACATGTTCTACTTTTCGATCTTTTCATCTTTCAGCCGACCTATGCAAAGACGCAATGAGGTACAGTACAATCTTTACTCTCGCTTTCAGCGCAGTTACGGCTACCAGTCATGTTCTGCGAGGCAAGTCTAGCACAGGCTTGAAAGCTCGCCAGAGCGGCCCAGGTTACACGCCATATACGTTCGATCAGCTCGTACGTGAATGGCATCACGGCTGGCCTTCAGCTACTAAGGTCGATAGATCGATCACTTCCCAAACAGTTCACGCTACGAACCGCATACCGCAGCGACCTTCAAGCAGCGCTACGTCTTTGATGACACATACTACAAACCTGGAGGTCCAGTCTTCCTCTACATCGGAGGGGAGACACAGATTGAGAATCGTTTCTCCAACATAGAGAATGGCAGTGAGTTCACGCTCGTCCCACGGCTTCCGCCTGACTTCCCGCTAAGCAGCGACTGTAGTCATCTACTACTTCATGGAAGCCTTCAATGGCATAGGCATCATTCTAGAGAACCGTTACTATGGAGAGAGCTACCCATTCAATACAACCACTACAGACCAGTTGACATATCTCTCGACCGAGCAAAGTCTGTGGTGTCTGCACTGATGTAATCCTTGACAATGCTGACAGATTTAGCCATTGCCGACAACGCATACTTCGCACAGCACGTTACAGTTCCTGGTGTGAACGGCACTTTGAATGCTCCTAACGCTCCTTGGATACTGTATGGCGGCAGTCTCGCGGGGGCCCAGACTGCCTTTTCCTTAAACACATACGGTGGGGATGCCGACGGACTTCTATGGGGAGGTGTAGCCAGCAGTGCAACATCTAAAGCAGTGCTGGCTTATGTCCAATGGTACGCTCTAGTGACTGTGGCTCGAGGTTCACGGCTAAGGTCTCCAGGTACGATCCCATACAGAAGTTTGGACCACAAGACTGCGTTGCCAGTATCAATGCTATCGTCGACAAAGTTGACCTTGTATTCGAAAGTGGCAACGCGACTGCCGTTCGTCAAATGAAGGCCGTCTTTGGCCTTGAGACGATAGCCGACGACCGCGACTTTGCGGCAACCATCGCATTCCCACTAGGTAAGCAGGCTAGAGGGCAACACATAAGGTAGTCAAGTATCGACTGAGCTTACCCATTATGCAACCATAGGCGGCCCATTCAACTATCCAACGAATACGTGGCAGGAGCTTAATTGGGACCCTGCTTCCGGTTCAGACGACTTTTGGAACTTCTGCACCAACGTCACAAATCTGGATGCTCCAGAGAATCTTACACAGGTCGATTATGCTCTAGCACAGTACACCGGTGGCGAGCCATGGATCAATCTTGGCAACTATGCCAACTACGTCAAGCAATACGTGATCCCGACTTGTGATGGTGCACCGATCAACAGCGTGCAGTGCTTCAGTACCCAGAATCAAACATACTGGGCCGACACCACCAATTCGGTTGACAGATCATACCTTTACACAACGTGCACTGAGTCTGGCATCTATCAGGCCGCTCGCCTGAATGGTCCGACTTTGCTGTCGAGAGTCGTTCAAGTCAATTACACTCAACAATGGTGCACATGGGCGTTCCCAGATGGACAATACAACAAAGTACCACCAACGCCCAACCTAGACTTGTGGAATAAATATGGAGGATATAACGTCAGTGCACCGAGGCTGGCACATATTGATGGCAACCAAGATGTCTGGCTTGATCTCTGCTTCCATTCGAACGATGCACCGCAGAGATACTCTTTGACCCCTCAAGATGCCTACCTCCACCCCCAGCAACTTATCACCGGCGCCGGACATCATTGGGATAGCTATGGCCTTGGCAATATTTCTGCCGAGCCACAGTTCATTCGTAATGCGCATTTGTGGGAACTTCGTGTTGTCAAGACGTGGCTGCGGGAGTGTAGGTTCATGGTCTCACTCATACTATCTAGAGTGCTAATCTTTGCCAGGGAACGCTACCAAGGATTGTGCGTGATTCCGTCGCGCTCTCTACGCCCGATTGTTCACTTGAACATCTTATTCGCGAAGCCTGAAAGCTTTCCCTTCAGTCCAACTTCTTGTGGAGGCGCCTGAGGCTGTTCCTGACCCGGCGGAGGAGGTGGTGGCGCTCGATCGTAAGTCTGAGGTTGCATGGGCTGCTGGTTTGCTGGTTGTTGCGGTGCACCACCAGCCGCGCTCTTTCCGCCTACTGTTACTGTAAACAAGACAGGATCGCCAGCATTTACTTTCCCTGATTGATCCTCGCCACTATCCGGCTGCACGTCATCGTAAGCAAAAGCGTAGCCTTTCTTGTCCAAGTTGATCTCGTGCAAAAACTTCGCGTAGAAGTTGGTAGGCTCCTGAGGGTAGAACGTGCTTGGGTCTGATGGATGATCTTCGGTGACCAGTAAGGTGGAGCGGTGGAATGCTGCTGCTAGTCGTGGTATGATAGCATTCCGCGTGGCAGATGGGCCAGTAGTGAATGGTCCACTATTACACCCGAAAACATCTGCACTGTTGGGCTTACTGAAGGACTCCTCGCCTATTTTGAGCTCGCCGTTGTCACCGATGCGGCCTTCAAGCACACCAGGTCCGGCTTGGGTATTGATCTTCATGCTGGCACCTGAGCTGTACTTATTCCAGACTTCCTCGATGTGTGGCTCGTAGTATCCGTCAAAGCTTGCTCCCACAGCGTTTCCATGGGTGGCGTTCAGGATTCTGAGGTTACGTCCATCCTTATCGACCACCAGCTTGTCCCAAGGTCGTCCATCTTTCTGGGATTGTTGTCGAAGACTGTCAGCTAGCCTGTCGAGACCATCTGGAGCCATGCCAGCGACATGCTGACTCTGACCCGATGCCTGCTGTAGTGTGATGGCAATGGGGATCCGTGGTGCAAAGTCAACGTAGCTGATATTGGCATATAGCTGATCATTGTTAAGCGTGAATTCTGCGAATCCAAAGTTCACCCCAGCGTTCGGATCACTTGGGTTCAGGACAGAGGGCTCCACTAGTGCTGGACCAGGATTGATCAAGAATGTCAGGTTGCCTTCGACGATCCAAATTCGACCTCCGGCTATTTGGGGTATCTGGTTTGGTGGTCAGTAAACGTAGCAGATAGTGTAAGAATAGATGCAGCATACCGTGACTGTGGTCGTGTTCCCTGGGGTACCAAGAGATATCGCACAATCTTCAGCCAATGGAGAGCCTATTGAAGGCGGATTCTGTGGGAAATACAGATCATGCCCATTGGCCTTGAGGATGCATCTTTGTCCACCTTGTTGTATAGCGATGCCGGTGATATAAGCGTGCAGATTATCAAGATCACTGTCATTCTTCAGCGCGATCTGTAAAGAGTCCGGCATTGTGAACTGCTGATTTCCTACTATTATGTATCTCAGGGAAGACCTGACAAGAAAGCCTAAAAGAAGGTGTTCGGAGTGAAAAGCAATGTGATCTTGTGTTCAATGCGTAGAGGACCAATTATATGACGTGAGAGCGTTTGGCAGCTGCCAACTTTCCAGTAGTGAACGAAACTCGAACCAAAACAACTGAAATACGGACAAGCCGACCGATCTGTGATAGCAAAGACAAGGCAGATGATGGTATTCCTCTGATGTGCCAACCAGGTGCCACGTTGCCACGTACAACACTGAGCGACTACCGAGTCCGTATCGATGGCACGAGTACTCGCCTCATGACCGCTCCTACTCAACACTCGTTCTCCGCACGAAGCAGGACACTAGAGGTGGTATATCGGCTGCCAGATGTTCGTGCTCTGAACAATGGAAGGAGGGTGAAAAGTATCGCTGTCGGACAGCACGTACACGATGACGGAGCCCACGGTGTCTGTTCTCCGGCTACGTAAAGAGTTCATTAAGCTACTGTGCCTCCCTCAGGTACGTTCAAAATTGCCCGGCTCGCTGTAGTGAGGATACTCGGAATTGAAAAATCTTTCAGAGTACCGTACAGCACTCGCAACGGGTCACGACAGATCTCTACTGCCCGCTGGGCGGCGACGTAAGATCAGTCTGCGGCGTGCAGTAGGTGCAACCGCCAGTAGGGTCAGCAGGTGGCTGCGGGAAGTTGTCGAGTACCCAAGGACGGCCCGTCAAGGTGAACTTGTACGTCGCTTGAGTTGGAACATCTAGCAAGATCGCGTAATCGCCGGGGTAGAGGACGAGGTTACCATTGACATCGCGACGAGCGAGACTGCCGAGTGTAATGTCAATCTTCGCGCTCTGAGAGCAACTCGTCTCGATTGACATGAAGCGAGTGTAGCCAGCCAATTCCTTGATTGGGTATGGTTTGGGTCCGTTCTTGTTCTGCACGAATGCAAGGGCGACGAAATCCGAGTTCACCTTGCCAGCGTTGTACACCTCGATGTTGACAGAAAAGGCAGTGGTGAGGTCGGGATAGGCAGTGTTGCAGCTGCGTTGCAACTTGCCGATATCGTAGCTGGGGCCATTGTAGCTGTGTGGTCCAGAGTTGCCGAACTTTGCAATGAACTTGGTGTAGTGTAGACCATAGCCGAATGGCTGTACAGCCCCATCGAACCACTTGTAGGTGCGGCCAGGGCTGCTGTTGCTTGGTCGCAAGCTCTGATCGGTAGGCACGACTTCGTTCACGTAGGCGGCAGGGTACTGAGTGATCGGGAGACGACCAGCTGGAGCTACTTTGCCAGTGATCACATCGAGAACCGCAGTGCCGCCATCTTGGCTTGGGTAACCAGCCCAGATCATACCACTGACGTTCTTATCCTGCAACCAGGCGGTGTTGTCGATCATAGTGCCCAGCTGAACAATGACAAGCGGCTTCCCAAGAGCTGCCAGCTGCGAGACCAGAGCCACTTGTGAGGCAGGCCATGTGATGTTGACACGATCGAGACCCTCGACCTCGATGGAGGTGTCGATACCACCAAAATATAGGATGACGTCGGCAGACTCTGCTGCAGCCAATGCAGGCCCGGAGATATTGGCAGTCAGAGCCTGTTGGATCGGACCGGTGGCATAGACATAATTGATGCCGCGCTGTTGAGCCGCGTACACTGGATTGTGGATATAGGGTGCTGGACCGGAATAATCACCTTGAAGTTGAGTAGTAGCATTGGCCCAGAAGCCAATCATGGCAACTTTCTTGCTACCGACAGCAAGCGGCAAGGTGCCATCATTCTTCAGCAGAACGAGACTTTCCTGAGCAGTCTTGAGGGCAAGAGCTTGTGCTTGGGGCGTGTTGACATCGTTCCAGGTGTATTTGCGGTAGGGAACCTCGCTTGCTGGATCGAAGTAGCCGGCTGTGACCAGACCTTCGTATTGGCGACGGAGAGCAGTGTCGACAACAGCTTCCGTGAGGAGACCCTCGGCATAAGCGCCTGTCTGGTTCGACGTCGGTCCGACCTGGCAAACTTGGTCTGTGCCCTCTATCAAGGAGATGGCTGTCGCCTGCGAAGAGGTGGCAGTGTAGTTGTGGTTCGAAGAGATGTCAATGATGGCGTTGCAGTCACTAGTGATGTACTGTTGACGATCTGTCCAATTCCAGTGATCGCGGGCAATGTCTTGCATGATGTATTTGTTGGCACAAGCGGGAATCCCGTTGATGGCATTGTATGAGCACATCATGGACCCGACACGAGAGTCCCGTGCGCATTGCTGGAAGGGTGGGAGGTAATACTCGGCTAGATCTTGGGTATCGATGAAGGCATTGTATCCGAAGCGGTTGTAGATGTTTGGGGCGAACCTATTTTGCTCCAGATCGTAGCCGGCAAAGTGCTTGCAAGTCGCAATGACTTTCTTTAGAGGAGGATTGACACCACCTTCGAGACCGATAAGCAGGTTCTTAGTGTAGCGAGCAATGTGGTATACATCTTCGCCGGGTGTCTCTTGTCCTCGGCCCCCTGTATACGCATTAGCGCCGGTCTACAGGAAGGCGGTACTGTCTCTGTACTCACATCGCGGGTCACGGTATCCATTGATATTCGGCGTGAAGAAGTCCAGACCTTGAGGGGAGACCGAAGTCAGCAGTGTTACTCGACAGCTTTCTAAGGAAGATAGCCATCGATTCCTTACCTGTACGCCCATCGTTGCTGAAGGCCCTAGCTTCGGTGCTGATAATCGTGGCAATATCCAGCACGAGCTGGTCGTCAAATGCAGCGGAGGTCAGGATCGGCTGTGGGAAAGAGGTTGCGTAGGAGAAGGGGCCACCGTTTCGAGAGTAGTTGACGCCAGGAGACCCTGCAACGCCGTGAAGAGCCTCAGACCACCACTCATATGGTGCAAGCCCAAGACGAGCCACCCCTGGAGCATTACTAGCATTGTTAGTACTTGAGTGCCATGATTGGGGGAAGTTTCGTACTCAACCAGCTGAGCGAGCTTTTCCGTGATGTTCATAGCGGCCACAAGGGCTGCTGCTCGGTCGGCATCTGATGCTTGTGGATTGCAGACCAGGTTCTTGGCCAATGGTCCATTGACACAATCCGGATAGCTGAACGCATTGGTCAGGCACGGGAATGCCGCGAGGGCCACGGCAGCAAAAGACTGCTTGGACAACATCCTGATAGCAATGAATCGATCAATGCCAGAAGATCACCACAACGACACTGTACTCAATGGGAGACGAAGTGAGCTTCAGCAGATTCAGGTACCAAACTCTCACGTCTTTTATATCTGTGCCCCGGGTAAATCACAGCTTACTGGCAGAGCTGTACCTGCTTGACCACATCGTCCCGATCTGGAACAGACGGTGGTGAAATATTGGCGTCCTGCAGGCACCCCGCGAAAAAATTGAGGTATGCCATCATGAGGCTGCACGGCGGTTGTTAGCCTAGTCGGTAGCCTAGGATGAAAGTATTCGTCTACCCCTCTCCTGTAAGCAGACCGCAGGATCACGAAAGACGAACGCCGGGTAAAGCGTAAAGTAGCGTATCTGAGCTGATTCACCCGTGTGTGCTGCAGCTTAACTTTTCCTTGAGGATGCCGGCGTGCCGAGCCAAGACTGGCATTGCGATTGATGAGTCGGAGAAGATGAAAGCTTGGAAAGAGAGGTTGACTTGAATATCACGAAGGCTTGGCAGAGATGGACGCACGTGACCTCAGCCGAGGCGCCACCCTCCACTTCATGCATGTTCAAACAAGATGCCTGGATACGACAAACAAACGATCAAAGTACACAACTAGAGAGACAAAGAACCTGGAATACGGATAGTGGGAAACTTGAGCTAGAGTCTTACCTTGTCAATGTCTACATAAAAGATCCAGGATTGGATCGTCTATCAAGCGTACCTACATTCAGGTCTCAGTCTCAACGACAGGAGAGAACTAGAACGTCTACCGAACAGATCACCCAGGGTCTGGAGCCCCACAAGAAGCCTTGATATGCAACAATTCCTGAGTGATTTGATTGAAGATAATCTAGTGTCCACAACCAAACAAGACGGAGACCATGGCCTCCACCAGCCGACAGTCCACCCAGGGATCCGGCCGCTCCGCCTTTTTCTACGGCACGCTCATGGCCCCCGAAGTTCTCCACCGTGTTTGCCACGGCTCTTCATCCCCAGACAACCCAATCTTCCAGACCCACAATCTCAAATCCCACCCTGCAATCCTGCCCGTCCACCGCCGCCACAGAGTGAAAGGAGCAGATTACCCTGCCATCCTGCCCCACTCCACCAGTACAGTTCGTGGAACTTACGTGACCGGTCTCACGGACGCGGATATCTGGCGCCTGGACATTTTCGAGGGGAATGAGTATGAGAGGCGGAAGGTCAAGTGTCGGTTATTGACGACGGTAGGTGATTCGATAGGGGACGGCAATGTGGAGGGAGAGATTGTGGAGGCGGAGACGTATATCTGGATTGCGGGAGCTAAGGCATTGGAGGAGCGGGAGTGGGACTTTGAGGAGTTTAGGAAGGAGAAGATGAGGTTTTGGGTTGGTGGAAGCGAGGAATTTGATGGTGAGTCGTTGCGGTGAAGGTTCAGTTCGAAGCACTTGGTTACTGACTAGTCCCACTCTCCAGAAGTAGATGATGCAGTAGCTTCTGCCGAGAACCGAAAGGATGGTACGGGAGGTCGTGGCGCCAATGGGCATATCACCACGGCGCTTGAGGCTGAGCAGGCCAAGGACGACGTAGTGCGTAATGCAGTCTGAGCCCCTCCAGAATATGGAAGTCTTAATGCTTTAGCGTGGCGTTGCAAATCTGGTTATGATGCTTCTGGGCAAAGTGATACATTGATAGACAGAGGCAGGACTGGATAGCAATAGATTCTTTGATTGTACGAGATACTATAGCGTCAAAGCTATCCGTGACCACCATAGCAAAGTCCAGGCGCTTTGAGACGTACATCGCCGAAGCGACGCGGGGCAAGCCGTCTACGGAACCACAACTGAGTGTATATGCGAGCTCAATCGGAGAAGACTGTCTTCGTCCCTTGCCACACCACACTCCCGCCTTCCTGGGAATCCGGCACGACAGCCGAGCGTTGACTATCGTCCTCCACGACGACGACAGCCGGCTGCTCCCTACGTAGCTTGCTGGGAGATCGCTGCCTGTCTCGTGGTGCCTCTTCCATACTACCTTTGACCTTCTGCCATGCCACGGCCTCTTCATCTTCATGCAGTTGATGTTCAAGTGAGCTGAGGATATCGCGTTCAGTCGTCGTGTCGGGAGCCGCTGATGCAGCAGTCTTGGGTGCGGAGCCGTTGTCGAGCATATCGTTGTCATTGTAATCATCGTGGTCGTTATCATCATCATCATCGGCTGAAGAGACCGATCCATTGAACTCGGCACCCTGCTTGTTCGTGACCGGAGCTGTGCGTTGTGGCTGCAGCGGTCGTGGAGCCCCAACCTCCAGGTAGTCGTCTTCGTGATCCCTGGTGCTGTGCTTGCCCGTGGCTCTTCTGACAGGACTTTTAGACTTCAGAGGGAGCGGTGTCTTCTGCCTCACAGCTTGAGGCGCAGGCGTACTTTCTTTGCTTGTCGAGGCCGCGGCTTGGCTAGGCTTGGCTATCACCACGGGCTTTCCTTGCTCTCTAGCAGGCGTGCTCGCTTTGCTCACAGTGGGCGTCTCGTTTGGCGTGGCAGCTGTCGAAGCAGGACCAGCTGACGAGGTGGTCGACGGCTCTCCCACCTTTGCCACCCCAGCATGAGCCTTAGCCTTCTTGAACCCCCTCCTCGCCTCCTCCTGCTTCGTATAAAGCTTGATCAAATCCTCTCTCATCCCCGCCCTCTTGCTCACAGGACTGTACCCCTTGAAATCATCCGCCTTGTCCATCTTTCTGGCCATGATCCTTTCGACAAACCCTCTCGGATCGGCAGCGAAAGCTTCCACGTAGCCAATCAAGAAGACACCACAGTCGCAGAAGTTACTTTGCTGTGGGAGACCTTTAGCGTTCACGCCCTGTATGTCCTTGGGGTCGAGATCGAGGTCACGCTTGTCTTTCGCTTCGGCGGCCACGTATTCTTTGAGGTTGTTGCTTTCTCTGGGATGGTTGTTACCGAAGGAGTCGAGAAGGATGATGGTCGGGGCGTCTGCTGGAAATGTCTTGACTGGTGGGACCGACTTGTGCTTGCCTTTACCGCCTTTCTTGCCTTTCATCGCAGCAGTACCTGGGCGGCTAGTAGTGGGGTCGCCTTCGCCATCCTGCGAAGCGATCTTATCGTCCTCGCCATAATCAAAGACATCACTGCGTACCTCGTCTTCGTCGTTGTCTGACAGGGAGAGGCGCTTCATGGCACTCTCTCCCTTTGCCGGTAGTGTAGTGTCGTCCTCTCCAACCACGACAAGCGACTCATCTTCCTGTTCGTCACTCCCAGCTGCAGCAACGGGCGCACCCGACGCACCAGCAACAGACTCCTTGCCCATCCGATCAAGATTGCACACAATAGCCAAAATCCAATGCAAATCAATATTGATCGGCACCACCACGAACGGCATTGCGAACAGATCCTTATTCTTGGTCCACTTCTTCACACCTTCGTAGTTGAACACCTTCTTCCCGTTCTTCGTGCTCAGAGAAGTATAGAAGAAGCTGTTGAAGAAGTGTACTTGGTCGCGATGTTCTGGCTTCATCTCCTCTTCTATCTTGCGAAGGCCAAAGGAGATTATGTTGTCGTTCAGAAATTGTCCTTCGTCGAGCCATTCGAGGTCTTTGACATCGACTGTTACTCGGCGGACGCCTTTGACTGGGTATTCGACGGGTTTCTGCCAGGGAGGCAGGCCGTGGGTCTGTGTCCAGCGTTCTGGCGTGGGAGTACGTGGTCTTTCAACAACAGGCTTGCGCTCTCTGGTCGAGCGGCGGACCGCTGAGGAGTTTTGGAAGTAGGCTGATGCCAGGGCGGTCTGCCGCTGCTGTTTGATGTTGCGCTGGACAGTATGAATATCGTCCTTCTCGCCTCCTTGCATGGCTTTCCGCCTGCTAGGTCTCTTCTCCTCTTCCTGCTCGTTAGGCTCGTACCGGATCTGCTCATCGTCATTGTCGTCAATGGAGTCCGCGCGCCTTCGCGCCTCCTTGTACAATCCTGAGGGTGGCACATTCCGTTTGGCAATGAAAGCGTCCTGTAGTACCCTCGTCTGAACTCCAAAGGTCTTCTCCATTTGCTCCGGAGCCCAACGAGACACTGCCGGGGCTAGCTCCAGGCGCGATAGACCGAGCATCATAGTCACGAACCAACTGACGCCGTCGTAGTCATTGAAGGCGACGCACATAGCGCCATTGCTGACACCCAATGCGGAGCCTTTAAGGAAGACGTGCCCACTACCTGGAACGTGATGTATCCGCCGAACGTTTGTTGCGCTTAGACTGACAGGCCGAGCTTCGCCAAATCGTGCAGCTTCTCCAGCAACATGTAGATCAAGTTCTTCAGTGTCTTTGTTGTATATCAGAACTTTGTCAGAACCACTCTCGCTTGCACAATACGCAGCAGCGTAGAATGCCTGGATCGGCATGGTGTTGCTATCGATGTCATCGTATTCCTCGCTGACATCAGAGAAGTCCTGAGCTTTCTGGCGAGCTGAGTCTGCCGTGGATGAGGTCCTGAAATTCGTCGGCTTCAAGTCTGAAGGTGAAGCTGCGCGATCCTTGGTAGGTGCAATCTTGACAGGCGAAACGCTGCGTCCAGCTTTGCTAGGCACAGTAGGCTCCCCTTGCAACGGATCAATACTATCCATGCTGTCGTCCACGGAGCTGGTGTTCGGCTGCGGCCGGAATCTCGTTGACTCTGCTTGCATAGCGGCGGTGCGCTTGATCTTCTTCGTCTGCGGCTGGGTTTGCGATATGGTTAACTCATCGCGTTGGAACCTTTGCGCGAGTGGTGGAGATGCTGGTCGCTTCTGCTGCTGCTGCTGCTGTCGTATGCTTTGCGCCGCGGCGCCCAGAGTCTTTCCGCTCAAAGCTCCCGACTTTTGGTTGCCGGCTTTCAGCACATTGTGAACCTGCCTTGGTATGATACGCTCCTCACTGGGCCGTCCCTGCTTCTGACGCAGCAGAGAATTTCCTGAAATATGACTATCCCTTGTGCTGCCTGCTCTCACAGGCGCCTTCCCAATCTCGTCGAACCCCCTTTCGAGATCAATCGGTGGACGATTTGAAGTGCCGCTCGGCCCGGGGTCAGTCTGCGGGATGGTCCGCCGCTGACCTTTTCTTGGCACTTTCTGCTGGGAAGCACTCCTCACGCTGCCCTCACTCTTGTCGACCTGCACAGGAGACTGCCTCGAGCCAGGCTGAGTCGTCGCAGGTTGCTCATGGGCTTGACTCACAACAGAAGGCGAACGAGTCCGCGGCTGCTGACTTGACCGAGAGGGTGCTTGGGAGTCCCCTTTTTCTCGTCTGGGTTTTGGTGGCGGCTGGTAAAGTGTCTTGTTCATGGTCGTAACGTAGTTGCATGAGAAAGCATCTTCTTCAGCAGCGGCGCGTGACCCGGCTCTCGGCTTCTGTGCTGGTGCTGTCGGTTTGCGGAAGTCGTGCACCTCCTTACCGTTCACACTCTTCACTTTCGCGTTCAGTATGCTCGTTTCCTCATCGTCGCCGTCGGTCAGGTCAACAGTCTCACCAATTACCTTCATGTTCGCGCCGTTCGGATGACCCGTCTTCCTCCGTTTTACTCCATTTGGCCGATCGTTGAAGCTATCACCAACCAGGTCATACTCTCGTGCCGGATCTTGGACATTACCGGCTCGACTCTCTACCAGCCTCAGCTCCTCGGCAATCGTTGTACCTTGCTGAATCTTCGCGAGTAGTCGCTTCGCTGGTGCGCCTCGTGGAGCTGCTTTCGCGTATGGCGTTCCCGCCCTTTGTCCAGCACCTTGTCCTCTGCCAGCCGCATGCGGTGTCGCGTGCAGCGTATTCACCGGTTTGAACGCACCTCCCATCCTCGTCGAGCTTGCCTTCGGTGGCTCTCGCGGTACATAGGGATTTTCATATGTCGGTACTGATATAGCCGTGGCGGTTGTAGGAGTGTAAAAGTGGCCCGTCAATCTCCGTTCGTGCTCGATGCTCGAAGTCCTTCGCTTCACTGGCCTCTCTGCTCCCTCACCACCAGCGTCCTCACGTGCTGTCTTCCCTGCTGTCTTCCCACTCTTCGCTCCCGCAGCCTCACCAGTACTCTGCGCTTTGGCTGCATGTGGAGCTATCTGTGTATGATGAGACATAAGTAAGCCCACGATTCCCCCTTCCAAATCAAAGTGAGCAAGCATGAATAAGCAGAACCTACCTCTTTGTCTGTACTCGTCTTCCCTCCCTGCGATCCACCGGTAAATATGTTCGATATGGACTGGACAATTCTCTCCATCTATCCGCCTTCCGTGCCCGTATTCGGCGCTCTCCCTCCCATTCGTTGAGTGCGTGTGGTAGTCCGAGTACGGCTGTGCATAGCTGAGAAGATTGCTAGAAAACCGTGTTAAAGAAAGGGAAGTGCTTTGTCCTCGGAACAGCTTCGACGTCGCACGCGTTGGACGTGTGCGATTGCTCCAAGAAAGCTTGCGCCACTCTAACGTTTTGGTTCGTGCAGGCCGTCTATCACAATTCACAAAGTCACTCATTACAGTGAACGAGAGGGAGTCTTGGATATATAGTGAGAGACAACACTGTTATGCCCAGGACAAAGCTGCCTGGGTAGGGTCATGCCTACTACGTCTTTTACTTGTACAGTCCCTCTCCCACCACGGATACAATACAATACATTGATCGCGAAGAAGGAACGCTCATGCTACCGCCAATCCAAATCAATGCAGCCGGCACATGCATACATCTGACAATCACCCATTGAAGACCACCACTCATTCCTCCTCGGTACTCCTCACCACATCACCTTTACTCAACGTCCCCCTCCTCTTCCCATCCGCACCCATCTTCTCCTCCCGCCTCTTCTCTCCCTCACCTTTGAGCACAATACTTTCCCCATGACTCCTCCAACTCACCTCCACCGCCTCACCACCAACCCCCAAGACCCTCTTCACACCCTCTCTCATCTTGCCACCCCGACTCTCTCCCTTCGTCCATAATGAGAAGACATCCTCGCCTTGTCTCACACTAACAACTAACCCACAGACTTCATCCCCGGACTCCGAGAATTGGTCGCCTATGATAGCCAGCAGTAGGTCCTCCCAGAATCGATCCGCCACTCCCTTCTTGAGCCGCATGATCCATTTCCCTCCTTTCTTGTTCGCTTCGTCTTCCCAGACTGGTCGTGTCCCCGCACGGAAGAAGTGGTAATCTGACACTGTCGGTAATTGCGAAGGCCGTCGGAGATGACTATATACTGTCCAGAATTCTTGGACGGTGCTTATCCGGCATAGCGGCTTGATGCTCTTCTCGTAGTCGGTCGTTTTGCCAGTGGGTGGACGATAATAGATTACCCAGCTGTGTTTCAGCGGCCATGCGGCAGGATCTCTCGGTAACGGGTTGTGCTCGAGGCTAGTGGACGGTGTATGGTGGGATCTTACTGAAGATAATGACTTCCTCGCCGGTGGTCGCCGCGGTGCAGTGTCCTTGTCTGAGGAGGTGTCCTTGTCAGAACCCGTAGTGGAACTGGTATCCTGCTTTCCTGCTCCCGCTGCACTGCCGTTCTTGGTACTACTAAAATCGAATGCGGAGCCCGGTGTCCTGGGCGTCTTGCCTGCGCCGCCAAAACTCGCAAATGCTCCACTACCCAGCCCGAACGCTGAAGAAGCTCCTGCGCCTGTGGGTGAGGCTACGGAAGCTGCTGCCGTGGCTGTGGATAGAGGAGCAGAAAAGGGATTGTTCTTGCCGGCACTGCCACTCAGACTAGTGTATCTCTTCCCCGAAGGCGTCGATCGGTCGTCTGCTTGCGAGTCGTTCTGGTACGACGATTTGTTGGTGGAGAGGCTAAGTTTGCTGCTGCTGCACGTGGTCGCGTGCGTGGTTAGTATGGTTGCCATTGATATAACAGGCAAGCTGACGGTCTAGCAGAACTTACTTCGATCGTCGAGTCCACAGGTTCGACGGATTGTTCTCGCTCTTCTTGTCCATTTGTCCTTGGGTGGGAGGATATATGGTGGTGGCACGCGATGGTGGTGGCACGCGATACTCGGCTCGTGTGGAGGACAAGCGAGAGGGCGGCGGCGGTGGGAGAGATGTGCTTCGCGAGTGGACCAGGCGGTGTCTTGGATTGAGCGTCGATTTAATATGATGACGATGTGAAGGTGCTTTGGGTTGGTTGTTTGGTGGTATCGAGGAGGCGTATTGCTGCAATCAGTTGCTCAATAATGGATGTCTTTCAAGCTCTCGTATTCCGAAGCAAGCCTGCAAGCCACAAGCTTCTCGTCCCAGCTTCGGCTTCCCCTCGGCACCATTAGGTAGAGATCAATGTCACATGATTTCACCACCGCTCGCCGCACCAGGGCTCAGCCAGGAGCTCTTCTTCCTTTGATACAACCAAGACCACTTACTCAAATCATCGCCACCATCAGCTCCTCACACAAAGGGATAAATACAACTGAATTTGGCGACTCCGAAATGTGGTCGAGAACGAGATTCCTCAGCGAGTCTATACCACTTCCAAAACCATCGCCACGAGGGTAGTCCTGTTAACCCAGGACGGCTTCCATGAAAGGGTGATGACCTGATAGTTGGGACATCTTATTATTACAACAAGCATGACACATTACCGACATCATCAACTCCTTTGATCTATGAGAGCTCAAGTGCCTCGACCTCAGTGTAGGGCACAAATGTATCCTTGCACGCAGCAGCATACCAAATTTGCCGCAGCATACTCGACGAAGGTAAGAACCCCATTTCGCCGAATGAAACTCCATACTATATCGTGCACCGGTTGATGAGCTCCAAGAGCTTCTGGTAATCCGACTCCACCGCCCAACCGCATCTGCTATACATACTTTGCTGGTTGGGCATGAGGCAAGCAAGGCAAAGTCTGACATACGCACATTTCTTTCGCAAGCCAAGAAAATGTTCATAAGCGAGTCCCAGCCAGCTAATGGCTGTCTGGCTAGGTTCGCACTTTCCGACTTTCAGTGGGCATGCAAATCATTTTATGAGTGGCACAAGGTATGAGAAGGTGACTAAAATCCTCATGAGCAAGCCGTTAAACTGGCCAGTCGAGCTTCTACCTCTACCTTCCCTCCCACTGCCATTCTACCCCAAAACTGCACAGAACAGATCAAGCTGCCGTACCTCTGATAAAATAATCATACAAGAAGTGAACTCTCTCTCGCCTCTCAAGCCACTGCCACGCCAACACAACTTCCCTTCACAATCCCCATCACACCCGCCAAGCCACCTAAGCTTTCGGCCATCTCGCCTGCAATCCCTCACTCCATCGTCCATATAGCACATCCCCAAGCATCCCCACATGCTCCATCCCCGGCTCCACACGTCCAGGCATCTTCTCCTCCATCACCGTCCTCTCCTTTTCCCTTTCCTCGACCGCTTTCTCGGCCGCTAACTGCTGGTTCGAGCGCATACGTCTGAGGTGAGGGTTCTGTGGGTTCATGACTAACTTCCCCGGACTTCCGGACGGCTTTGTTGGCGACGAAGGCGCTGAGGAGAGTATGGAGGAGCGATCGGTCGGTTGGCGTCGAGCAGGCTTGGACGGCGAGGTGGGAGGTGTCATATCCCTTGCGCCCACCTCTCCTGCTTCCACGCCCATGGTCGATGTCCGTTTCTTGCTCGGCGAATTCATCCGCAGAGATGCTAGTTGTGCGGCCGCTACCCGCTGCGGCAACAAAGCACTAGCGAGTTTGGGATCACTCTGTATCCGGTCCATGATCGTCTTCAGCAGGATCAGTTCTCCTTCTGGATCGACCTCGTCAAGGTAGGACCAGGCTTCTGCCACTCGGGATAGAGCCTCGCGTTTCTGGCGGTCGGCGGTTGCCGCTTGGCCTTCGGCGAAGGAGGGGTCGATGCATTTTACGAAGCATCGTCGGCCTAGGAGGGCCTCCTTGGTGGTTTGGGTCTGCTGTGATGGAGCTGAAGTGGGAGGAGCGGGAGGTTTGTTCTCGGAGTCAGAGTCGAAGACGCTGTCTTGAGGTGAGGTGGAGGCGGCGGTCTGCTGTGGTGGCGAGCTGGGCTTGAGTTGTGGCTGTTGCTGAGGTTGCTGGTGGCCAGATGAGACGCGCTTGAACTGACGGACCGTCGATGTGCCGTTACCGAAGGACATATCCAAACCTAATGGCTGCTTGGGCTGCTGGGCACTGATCTTGCGAGCTGTCGGTGTGCCACCCGATACTTTTCGACTCACACGGCGCGCGGTCGGTGAGGAGATGGAGATTTTCCGAATCGTCAATGCAGACACCTTACGTTGACTGCTCAACCTAGGCTTCGGTGTCCGGATAGTGGACAAGTCCTTGGTGGGCGTAGTATTTGACGAGTTCGCGATGTCGCCCAACGGACCAGCATCCAGTTTCATGTCCTCCAAGGCAGCCGCCGCACCCTCGACATCCGACCCATCTCCTGAAGGTATTCTCTCCAGCTTGCGCCTTTTGACAGTATGTTGAGCACTGGCCAACTTCTTGACTGTACCCTTTGCGGAAGATGGCCGAATCGTGTCGAAGATCCACTCATCACCCTCGTCGGCACTGCTCATTTCTCTGAGCGTCTCCTCATAGTACCGCACATCACTGTCTCTTCTACTGCCTCCACTCTCGTAATCTCTCGCCTTCCTGACCAGATGCTGCAAGATATCGGTCTTCCCAGCCCGCCTGACAAATCCATGCTTCAACAATGCTCGTGCCGAAGGCCTTCGCTCTGCATCCTTGTTCAGACAGAGAGCAACAAAGTCCTTGAACTCCTTGCTCCACTTGCCTCCTTCAAGACGAGGCGGCTTCTCCTTGGGTATGAGGAAGAGGACTTTCATAGGATGGACATCACTCCGTGGCGGCTCGCCCATCGCCATCTCCATGGCCGTGATGCCCAAGGACCATATATCGGCATGGAAGTCATATCCGGCTTCTTGTATCACTTCCGGTGCCATCCAGAATGGCGTCCCGACGAATGTGAGTCGTTGTGACTTGATATTCGTCAACTGTGCCGCGACCCCAAAATCAGCAATTTTGACCTGTCCCGTCTCCGAGAGTAGTATGTTCGCGGCCTTGATATCCCGATGGATCTTGCCCGTACTGTGAAGATAATCTAACCCCAGCAGCAATTCCCGCATGATGATAGCGATGTATGCCTCCGCCATGGGACCGGGCTTGAGAAGATCGAGACAGCTCCCACCACCAAGGTACTCCATCACGATCCATAGCTTCGTGCCTCGGACGAATGAGTTGCGGTATCGGGTCACGTATTCGGAGCTGCAGGTGGAGAGGAGGGAGATCTCTTGTTGGATCTCGCGGATGTCATCGTCGCTGCCTTCGAGGTCGATGTGTTTGATTGCTACGGTCTCGCCGGTGCGTTTGCAAAGGGCGCGGTAGACGGTGCCGAAGGAGCCACCTGTGAGTAGAGACGGTGAGGTGTTAGTCTTGGTGGTGATGTGGTACGGTGTGTTATAGTATGGTGGAACAGTTGACGGGATGTCTTACTCCCCAGCTCTTCGAGCATCTGATAGTCTTCCGCCATTGTATCGTTCTCCACAGTATCAACGCTCTTGTCGTTCTCACTCTTCCTCGCCTGATACTTCAGCGCAAACACAGCCGCAGGGTCAGCAACCACCACCGCACCAATGCTGGCGCAACAAAGTGAGGTGTGAGGGAGTAGAGTGGCCCGAAAGCATAAGGATACAACTTCGGTTCAGGGGCTGCATGTGGGTGAGCGGTCGCAGGTAGCTATGTACGGTAATGATGTCCTCAGTGCACGAGACCTTTTGCGCGACCCATTGGCCAGCATGTAATTTTGCGGCGAACGGACGTCAGAGGCAAATAGATCGGCTGGTTTGGTTGTCACATAGCAACCGGACCGGTAATACAGGACCGGCTTGTCGGGATGTTTCAGCCTCGGCGTGCCTGCATTTCGGCGTGCAGGAGATACATGCGTGATTCAAGAGGTGCCTGAGCATAGAATAGACATGTATGTTGCAACACGCGGAACATCTGGTTGTCAAGCTGCTGTGATGAGAGAAGAGGTGGGCATGACGATTATTGGAATACGAGAATAGCTCGCAGGGAGACGATCTGGAACATGGCGTGGCGTCTCACTCAACCCTGGCACTACAGTATGTTCCCGGTCGCGGAACACCCGTTTCTGTTCGCCTTCTCAAACAACATGAACGTGCACTTCCTCGACAACAATCGATACTGCCATCGTCATGCGTCGCTGTCCGTGTCACGAATCTCACGTTATTGACTCGGAAGCATGGTATGCTCAGCAACCTGACCTTGCAATAATCCTCTCAAAGCCCAATGACCAGGTCAGATCATTAAATCCTACCACGCTTGCTCGGTATTGCGTAAGAGAACAGCGATGATCAGATCTCCTGCCGCCCGTCCCCGTCTACAAACCAGGCACAAGAAAAGACCCTGCTCATCCTACCTCTACACTCCCCTCAGGCACACCCTTGGTGCTTCTCAGCCTGCGAGAGAAGAATTGCATAATCGGCGTCATCTCGTCCCGATTACTGGGCATGCTGTCGCCAGGTCGTCGGTACTTCTTGATCTCCACGAATTCGAAGATGTGCTTGAGCTTTTCCTCTGCTGATGTAGTCACAATCGAGTCGCCCGAACCGCCACAGACGAGGATCGGTGTTTTTGACTTGTTGACCAGTGCTGCAGCGGCTGAGGATGGAAGGCCGGCGCCGATGCTGATTATGCCGTTCAACTCTGTGGTGGAGGATTGGTGGAGCTCGACTGTTGCTGTCTTAGCTCGTAATGATTTTTGTTAGAGTGGACTTATCATCCTCACCCGCCAGATTCAGCGCAGTCATACCACCCTGCCCGAAGCCGAAGATCATGATTTCTCTCCCTTTGTACTCACACTTCGCGAGCAAGTCATCTTCCACCAACCCTTTGAGCATAGCTGTGCTCTGTCGGAAGCCAGCATCTGCATCGAGGCCACCGCCATTGGAGTCAAAGATGATATCGTCGCCCCAATGAAAGCCACCTAGATCAAGAAGTCCTTGTGGTCCTTGTATCACGACACATGCTGTCTCTGGCAAGTTCAGCTGCTTGCCCAGCTTGACAAACGAGTCTTGTGTGTCTCCAAGGCCGTGGAGCAGTAGCAGGATATTGGTCGGCTTGTCATCGTTTGGTGCTGTTCACTCCAGCCGTTAGTCAGTGGCGACGAACATGATATTGCCACCCTCTAGCGTGCTGCTCGAGCTAGGATAAGCTATCGTGGTCACCGAAGCTCGCCTTGAGGCTGATATATTTGACTTGGCACTACTTACGTGGCACAATAGTCAAGACCACGTTGTTCGGGAAGTCCGACGTTACTGGCAGACGACCCATGATCGTCTATCTTCTGCCACTGTAGCACAGATCCACGACCGGCGCGCTTGTCCCTTGATGAGCGCAGCCAAGTGTGTCATATACCATGTAGCTCTCGATCGATCCCGTGCATTCAAGGTGTAACTTGTTCAATGGCTTGCACCGCCTCACACGATTTCGAACACGAAGCAAAGAAGCGCAAGCACTGCCACGCCTGAACAAGACTTTTGGCAAGCGCTTAGAGGCGATAAAGTGCCTAGACTTTCGTACCCGGTAAAGCTTGCCCACTTGCGTACCTGAGGGGCCTCTTGGCATTTGGCATGACGATGCGGGGCGCCTTCTCAAACACCACGAATGTAGATCGTTGTTACGATGTGCTACCCTGATACCTCTGGAGCAGGTTCGTGAGTGAGGTATGAAACGATCACGTCGTCAGTCATTGAATATGAGACGGTATGCCGCTTCGAAGCTTCTACCAATAGGCTGGGAGTGAACATGGTTCGACCAGACCCTGCTTCACTACTGAAGCTGAATCGACTTCACCTGCAGGCCAGGCGGATCGAGCTGACGCAAGCAGTCTAGCTTCACTGCCACCAGACATGTGCGTTGGTGGGGCAAGGGGACCATTGAGCATCATTTAAACCTTTCTCTGCTGCTCCTGACTTCCTCTGCATTACAACGCTTTTCACACTCTCATCAACCTACTCATACCACCTTCACAAATCTACCAACCAACCCCCAATCAATCAGACAGGATGTTCGGCTGGGGCGAAGGACAAGAGCAGTACGACCAGGTCTACAACCAGGACCAGCCCGACCATGAGGGCAAGTTCAGCCATGAGCTTCTCGCTGGTGGTGCCTCTTTCGCTGCCATGAAGGTCTTCGAGGACCAGCAACGCCGTGAGGGTAAGCTCTCCCCTACATCTACAATCACGTAATATCGGACTTTGATGCTTACTGCTTTCATGTTTACAGGCAAGACCGTCAACCACCAATTCGCCAAGGAGATGCTCGCCGGCATCGCCGGTGGCGAGGTTGACAAGCTTTGCGAGACCAAGGGTGCCGACTACATCGACCGCGAGCGTGCTAAGCGTGAGGCGTCCAAGCGCACCGAGGACATGTACGACCAGCACTACGGTAAGCATATCATTTTCGAACATGTTACACTCGATTCCATCTGTTGATGATTATTGCTTCACAGGCCAAAACGACCAATACGATCCCAACGAGCAGCGCCCTCACCAGAGCCTCCAGGACTCGTTCCAGGGCAACAACAACTGGTAGATGCTTTGAGCATTGCCAGATGTAGCAGCTGAAGGCTTTGCAGCAGAAGAGATGCTGGTATCCATGAGATCATGAGACGTGGCTATATGCCTGCTCAGATTTCAATTCATGTAGTTGAGCTATGAACATCAACTATGCCACTGCCTCACGTTCGTTTGTAGTCATTCGTGCCGCAAATTTCTTTCCTTGCGTCTGATGCAATGAGCATTTAGGTGTCAACAAGTGTACACTAGCCCCTAAAGCCATGTCGATACAGTATATGCTAAGGTACAGATCAAGACTGGGTCGCATCCTGCGTTAGCAGTATTCACGACTCCCTCTTCTCGCACGACGAGTGGACCAAATCCTACTCGCTTCATTGTGCAGACGAGCTGGATTTGAGGAGCGCACTCAGCCTTCAGATACTCACAGCATTTGGTGGCAAGACGCATCACGAACACACCGCAAGAAAGACAAGAAAAGCACACCTCAAGCACCATTGCTGCTGCACGCAATCAACTTCCATATCTTCTAATTGTAGTAAAACTCTACTCGGGTGAATCCTCGAGCTGGCAGGGGATCAGGACTACATGGCACTTATCGACAGCCCTGTGCTCCTGCCATACTGAAAAGGCCTTGATGACCACCCACTTCACTCGAACAACTCGGGATAGGTACCGTCGGCCCGTCCAAAGCTGCTGCAAACACCCTGTCTTGTGACACACCATCACTCTCGACCGCAGACAATCACAACAATTTGCATCAGAGCAATGCTCGACACCCTGAACGAGGACTGCCTAAGACTGATCGTGTATCGCCTCGATGAAGGCAGTACAATCGCCTTCCACAGCACAAACCGCCACTTCTTTCATTCCGCCGATGATGCTGTTCTCGCGACACACTTCACCAACAGAGCTCACCTGGTTAACTCATACGGTCTCCAAGCCTTGGCAGACATGACCGCCGTACCACGCATCCGTATCGTTATCCGCTGCCTCACGCTGATTGTTCCGAGCACTTATCTCTACGATGGCTTCGCTCAAACTCGTGCGGCGGAGGAGTATCCTGACAAGGCCAAGAAGCTTCGCGAGTCGGGAGGATCCAGACAATCCACTAACAAAGAGACTATCCACAGGCCTTCAAAAGACAATATTTGCGTGGAAGCCTTGTACAGAAAGCGTGTACGGCAACTTGCTGCGGAGGAAAGTAACGAGCTTCTCGAGAGTGCTCTCGGCTCCACGCTACTCGAGCAGATCTGCAACAATTTGAAGGAGGCGGGGCGTTCCTTCAAATTTGTGACGCGGTCTTGGAGTGCTGATGGTGTGAGAGAGTTTTGCTGGGTTCCATTCTTTGACGAATCGCCCAATGATCAAGGGGGTGTGGAGTACTCAAACGTCTCCGGTCTCTGACGGACACTTGAAGCAATCCGCCACATTGTCGTGCACGCGAAAGAGTCATGGATGCCGCCGTCGCCGGGGAGCAGGCCAGAGCCACCACCCAAACCGCGGGTGCAGTCGCTCAGGACTATAGTGTGTGGCCACACTCGGCGCCATGGAGAAGTCCACCGCGATAAGCTGCTCACAAAGGCTCTCAGTACAATCCTGCGCTCGGGCATGAAGATCCACAAGATCGACGCCCATGTCTTGGTGACACTTCTGACCAAGGCCTTGCAACGCAGCGACAAGGTGCACAAGGGTTTCCGCAACGTTCGAGCTTCCACAATGAGCCTGTCGGATGCCCATGGCTTGTATTGTATGATGGGAGGACAGTGGCAGACGCCTTTGAGCTCATGTCTAGCTGCACTCACACCCAGTGTCAAGCCGGAGGGCGAGCACGAGCTGCCGAGTGTCGCAGGAGACAGGAGACAGACCTGATGCAGAATAGCTTGATTCATGACAATATACACATTTCACTAGCATCCACCTCACAGAAGTGCCAAAGCAACCGCGGAGACTGTGCTCAACCCCACCACAAACCACCCACTCTGATTGACAGCCTTGTTGCTAATCGCACTCGCCGTATCCCACACCAAATGCCTCACCCCGTTAAAAGTGTGATAAGTAAACTGCCACGCAAACACCGTCTTGGTCAAGAATTGAAGTATGACCGGCCATGTCGCGAAAGAGGCAGCGAGCACCGCACTCTCGAGGTGCCAGCCCATGACGGGTGCTACGAGGTATGCGGCGCCGAAGAGGTAGAAGGCGCCGGACATGAGGGAGCCGGTGATGCGGTTTATGATGCTGCCATACCAGGTGATTTGCGGACGGTAGATGCTGAGGTGGGGGGAGACGGGGCGGGCGAGGCGCTGTTTGGCGAGGATTCCGGTGCCGGCATCGTTTTCGGCCATGGATTGTGTGGCTGCGAGGCTGGACGTCCCATTGTCAGCTGATGTCGCTCATGGAAGAGCGATTATGAGCTCACCGTCGTTGGCTGCTATATACATTTCGGCTGGCGAGTGCTGCTGCTGGAGCTACGAATCGTGCTGCTGGTTGCTGGAGGGCTACTGGGAGCATGTATCAGCTCTCGCACTGCTTCATCCACCAGCAATCTCCTGACACATACACCGCCTCAGCGTCTGCTGCGCAATTCGTTGGGGAATCATCTCGCCAATATATCCTTGGGTGATGGTACAATGGCAGTCTACACCTCTATCGCAAGCACAGTCACAGGTGATGATGGACATGCCGCATCAACGACCGAGGTCGGCAAATCCCGGTAAGATATCATGACTAATCAGCTCAGACTCTGCCTACCATAAAATTGTCTCCTCCGCACTCCTTCGTTTCTCTCACAACAAGGAATCGCAAAAGCCGTCTGGACACCCTCGGGAGCAAGAAGTGACGGCCAGCGCTCAGACTGCAGCGTTATGCTGTGGTCAACGAGTGCCTTCATAGACGATTTCGAGACCAATCATACCCGTAGTTAATCGCGCATTATGCTGCTTCATCAATGAGCTTCGTGCGTTTCATATCAGGGCAACATCTTCTATACTATCATTCTCACCTTCATAGCTTGCTCTCCGA
This sequence comes from Recurvomyces mirabilis, assembly GCF_035927965.1. NCBI lineage: Eukaryota > Fungi > Ascomycota > Dothideomycetes > Mycosphaerellales > Teratosphaeriaceae > Recurvomyces > Recurvomyces mirabilis. Next base: position 20,284 of record NW_027041935.1, on the reverse strand, counting down.
TATATGGTATCCCAGGCACACATCACCGGGGGAACGGGATGGATGAGGGTGCAGTATGTGTGATTTTGCTTTGTTCGTCGTACAATCCTATCACTACCTTCAACTGGGGATATCACATGTTCATGGTCGTCTCATCATTACCAACTTCATCCATTCCTGAGCCTGTCAACGACTTCTTCGCTCTGGAACACCCCTTCCTCTCTGTACCTTCGGTCCCAACCCGCCGCAGCTTCTCGCTGCACGACCTGTGGTACAGCCCGCCATCTCTGAATGCCGCGATGCCATCTCTCACAAACTCGCAGAATGGTAGCTCTCACTACTACTCCCCTCCGTCCTCCGCCTCATCGGATGCGCTCTCAGCGGATGGTTGCCCACGGGCGCAAAAACACCCTCATACGCCCTCTGCTGCTGGAGAAGCATATCCCGCTGACTCTGTTCGCGCACAGTAGCCACACTCGTCCGCCTCGAATCCTTCTGCTGAAACGAAATCTGCCCCTTCTTGTTCTGCAGTATCTCATACTCTATGGCAAAACGGAGATTGAATGTCTCGGCATTTATGCTTTCGGGTCCAGGCCAAGAGGCGATACCGTGGCAATGCCATCCTTCGAACAGTGCACTCTCCTAAAATACTGTGCCGTCGGATAAAATCATTATCGGGGGTTCTTTGGTGTTGGGTCGAGAGACTTCGGCGATTTCGCGGCCGCCCTGGGGAGTGGTAGTCAGTAAATTGTTCGTGTGCCGTGTAAGCTTTCACGTCCCTCACCTTCCATGTGCCAGCTTCCAGCATTTGTGCGAGACTCAGCTTGTCGCTACCGTGCAGGCCGAGAAGCGTGTTCACTTCTTCAAGTAACATGTCCAGAAAGCCGACCGTCAGAGCTCGCCACTCCACAATCACATCGTCGTCTGCGGTGAAAAGAGGAACCACTTCCACATTCGGTTGCCCTTGCCTTGTGGCATTCATCTGGTACTGCTCCAGCCCACGCTTGGCATCATCCGGCTTCAGGGTGAGAAGTCCAGTATCCACCAGCAAGCCACCATTCCTATACTCTGGCAACCCAGTCATGAGTTCCACACCCACGAAATGCACATTCGCCAGTTTCTGCATGGGCACCATGAGCGAGTATGTCATCCACTGTGTCAATTTGTGGAAAGGCACAATGTTCTCCCATGGATGTGTCGGATGCGAAGGCATCGATCCACACGGCCATGCATCTCCAAGCGGTACACCATCGATTTGTGTTCGGGTAGCTGGCCAAATTGGTGAGAATCCATCCATGAGTGTCGTCCATAATGTCGGCAAAGGCACGATCGGCACAGCGGACACGCCAGTCGAAGGATGCGAAAGCAAGTAGTCCAGCATGTTCCCTGGTCTTGCCTCCGGTCCAAAGATCTGCTGGTTGAGCAGCGCATCTCCCAACCTCACCAGCAGATTTGTTCTTCCTTCCAGCCCATCGATGGGATTGTCCGAGCTCACTTGCAGACCCTTGGCCATCTTATCGGTATTCAGCTTCTTCAGCCCTCCACTGTCCACCTGACAAGGCTGCTCTGGATCGCTGGAAAAGAGACCCATCTTGAACATCTCCAAGCTCGCGACTGCCAGACCCTCACTGCGTTTGTAGACCTTGCCACTTTCTTTTGACTTGTACTGCCATTTTGTGCCAGCGCCTGCATCCAATAATACAGATACCACGAAGAGGTCGATGAGCCGTCGTGTTCGTTCCTGGTTGTCTACTGTGCTTGGCCATGTGGCCATTAGTTGGTCTACGCGTGGTCGTCCACCGACTTCGAAATGCTGCCATCGGCCGTGAGGTGGGATGCTACTGTAGTCCGGGTGGAAGTCTCGCTTCGAGGTCACATGTTAGTCACATGTCTTGGCAGCCAGACACCATATATCTCATGTACCTTAATGATAGCCACGACATAATTGGCAGTATCTGCAAACTTGGACATGTCCACGGTGAAGTGCCGCAGCTGGTTCCTCTTCGCCTTGTCCAATACCAGCCTGCTTCGCTCGCGTACTGCATAGATACTGCGTAGATACCCCGCCGGGTCCAGGTTCGGGTCGGGTGCTTTGGGGAGTGGTATATCAGGTATACTCGCATTCTCGGCGGGATTACTGTTGGCCCGCTTCATGTTGTATGGTGGTCTGAGGTCTCCGTTGGAGTAATTGCTGTCGCCGTTCTGCTGGTTGCGATTGGAGGACTTCCTCGAGAACAAGCCCATGGCCACGGACGATACTATTGCTTATCGGCGTGGGTAGTAAGCTGCTGCAGCTTGCCGCCGCCGCCGTTGTGGAGCGGATGCGCGCAGCTTTCGTGCTTGTGTCACCGTCACTGTCACACCGTCCTTCCCAGCAATCAAGTGGGCTCGATGGTGAATAATGTGGGGCTCGATGCGGCGCCTGTGATTAGCTAGGCGTCAGCTGCTGACAAAGGAGGGCCCGAAAGAGTGCAGCGAAGTGAAGTTGAGCGGATTGAGGGATCAAACGAAGTCGGCGCCTGGTGAGCGCGAAGAAGGAAGGCACAGGTCGTTACTCGAATATCTGGCCAACAGCAACCACGGGACTCGAGAACCCCAATTGTCCCGCAGAGCACGGAGATTGCACCCGGGCGGATCCCAAAAACGTGGCTTTGGGTCCGTCGCCCGTCGTTCCTGCAGCATCCCGTCCGGCCATAGTTCGCCCCGTCGGCTAGTGCCTGCCCAATTGAGCTTGGACACGCTTTCGCTTCTCCATCATGACATTCCTGACGAATAAGTTCACCATTCTCCTACACAGAGTAGAGCAAGTGACGACGAACGGTCGATAGACGTGAGTGTATGGAATGAGCGCTTGCCCGTCCGGTACTCGGAAGTCTCAGCCATGGCAAACTAGAACGAGCCAAGATCGGAATGACTCGGGGACACGGCGCTGGAGACGAGCGAGAAGTAAGGCTTATCGGCTCGATCTTAACGCTGAGATCGTTATGTACTTGGAACCTGCCTTCACGCCGGTGCAACATTATGTCCTCGTCATTAACGACAAATCCTCGCTTTGGAGGAGAGCCATATTAGTGACCATCTCGTCCCACAGTCTTTGTCCCTCTATGTGGACATAAGATGACTGGCAGCCTGCTTCTCCCTTGCCGCTGATCCGTGTCTTGAACAGCAGTGGAGCAGGACTTCGCTTCTGCGCCTTGATATTCTCACCTATGCGGACTGTTCTTGACCTACTCAGTGCCGCGTCCATGTGTGAGAGGCGCGGCGCGAGACTGCGATCAAGTATGGAGCCACCTCCGACCCTAGCCAGTATAGCCGCTGCTCTCACGGGACACAATGGATTTATCCAAGATGCATGCAAACAGCCGCGTGGCGGGTCGTCTGAGCTCGTCCATCATTGTTGCGCAACGATGTTCTGCGGCGGCAAGCGTAAGACATCAGCAGAGCGCTTCGACTCTGGCTACCCGACGACGTCCCAAGCTTGCCACGAGAAATCGAGCCTTTGTGAGTTGGGGTAATGGTATGCCGTGAGTGCCAGAGCACGTCATGTAAGTGCCTGCTTGAGCTGGCGAGATGTAGGTGGATGGTCAGTATCTCAAGACACTACGCTTGTGTCCACATTATGCACACGCAGGTTCGCGGAGTTGTACACTACGATACATGCCGGCAGTGACTGGTGAATGCTCGCTTGGTCTGTAGTGACTACAGCAATTCAGTTCGGATGTAGGGTTATGTTTTGGCATCGTTGGCCTCATTCCTTTCCTGCCCTTCTTGCGATACAATATCAGGATCACGCACGCACGAGAGACATCACTCATGGCATCACTAACCCCATCACTCTGACAACCTCCTGATCGCACTGGAATCGATCCGCGTGTAGCCGCCACATTCCCAGCCATGGTAGACTCCACTGATGTATTGAATGCGGAAAAGCACGAGACCGGCTCGTTTGAAGGCTATCCAGAAGGTAGCGATGGTGAATCAAGCCTTGACCGAACTACGCTGGGTGTTTACAAGGTAACATATCTTGCGCAGGATCTTGCAGATGCGGCAAAGGGTGATAAACTCCAGGTTCAGAACGACGCTGCAAGCCGTCTCCGCAAGATGCTGTTTACTGTCGAGACGAAGCTCAGGACTAGTGGCTCACCAGTCCCTGTGGCTTCTGAGCCGACGTCACCACGAGCGAGGCTCGTCGACGACCGTGGGAACTGCTTGCTAGGCTGTGGGGGCAAATGCAAGTGCTTGAGCTACCCTCGAGTCCCACCAGATGACGACGAGTCCGATGATGATCTGTATCTTATGAGCGGCGCTCTAGGCAGTGAGGTCAACTCTCGCAGGTCCGCTCGATCAAGTTCAGCCGTGAGCAACGAAGATGGGGGACCACATGAGCCAGACGGCGACCTATGCATTCGCGACAAGCCTACACCCCGTCGAGGAGATATGGCAGGTAAGACATCTCTGGGCTAGAAGCTCATCACCGTCGAGCACAACGACAGGAAGCAATGTCCAGCAACTCCGCTCGGTGACAGATTGGGTACCATGACGACTGCCTGCCGTGCAATATCTGATGGGGATTTGCGCTCAAAGGCGGGCCTTGGCGTACAGACACCCGTAACAGAGGCAATGAATCAATCACTTTGAGCTCATACACCGTCACTGCAAGGTCCGCGGCAAAACGAGGAGTACTATCGTCTATCCGAAGGAATGGAGAAGTGACGATAGGAGCTGGCTTGGTCGGATGTGACTGAAGACTGCCCGGTCCACGGAGGTAGATGGCTAAGCAGACGAGGACAGCGGCTTCCATGAACATACGCTCAATAGAATCGCCTTCCTTCTCCTTCACGTCGATAACAATTGCAGCGGCCGAATCAGTACTGGCTATGTGATTGCAGGGCGCGAAGGACATGAAATGGCAACCCATTCCTCTGAGTTGATGCCGTCCCTGGCACAAAGTTGGCGAGAGAGGGTCACTTGGCAGCACGTCTGGTGTTGCATTGTGGTCGTGATGGTAGACATGCAGCGTCCGCATATCGGGCCAAGAATATCTTTTCACACCCGTAGGGCTGAGGCTGAAGTACGTACTCGGAGCCCTAATCTGAGGCGTGGTATTCGAGCCATCGGCTAATAATGACTGTCCAATATGGTCAGTGACAGCTGAGCTATGCCTGTCAGTTTACATGTTATTAGGTTTCCAGAGTGGCCCTGTCAGACGTGAGCCAACGAACCTTACAGGTTCGTATATAGGTCGGTGACCTTGTAACGGTGCTGCTCGGAGAAGAGGCGGAATGCGAGCAGTCGACACGATGTCAACACGCCACTTCAGCGTTACGGAGCACACCGTTGAATGTCAGCACATCCGAGGCTACTACCAATCCACCGCCAACTCGCAAGAAGATGTCCTGCACCTCGCTGTGAAGCAATACACACCACGCAATAACTTGGCGCCGCAAGCAGGCGACGTGACGATCATCGCTGCCCATGCCGCGGGCGTGTTGAAAGAGCTGTACGAGCCTTTTTTCGATGACTTGTTGGAGCAATGGACAGCGACTGCCGAACGGGGCAGGATCCGCAGCATATGGATCGCAGACGCCGTCACGCACGGGCAGAGCGGTGTCATGAACGAAGGCCAGCTTGGTATTGACTTCGACTGGTGGGATCATGCCCGTGATCTGCTGCATATGGTCAATGTCTTCCGTAAAGAGATGATCCGCCCTATTGTGGGTATCGGGCATAGTATGGGCGGGACGAACATCATGCAGTTGAGCCATTTGCACCCGAGGTTGTTTGCTGGCCTCGTGTGTTTCGAGCCTGTCACGTGGAATAGGTATGCGCCGCAATACAACTTCGCGAACATCTATTTCAGTGGTGTTCAAATCGACCGCTGGCCGTCTCGCGAAGTGGCACTGGAGCGGCTTAGGAAGAGTCGCATGAGGAGCACTTGGGACTCTAGGGTGGTGGCGAAGTACGAGGAGTATGCATTGCGTAAGCTGCCTACGCTGCTGTATCCTGACGCACCGCAGAACAGTGAGGGTGCAGAAGCCGTCACTTTGACTATGACTATACATCATGACGTCCGCGCCTTTGCACGAGGTGCTCATCCAGCAGCAGATAAGAGTTTCAGTGAGTTTCAACCAGACAGCAGGACACATCCCGATCTTACACAAGCCGAGTTCGATGCACTCGGACAACCCGCATATCAACCGGCAATGTTATCAACGTTTGCCATCTTACCGTTGATACGTCCAGCGTGCTTGTACATCCACGGAGAGTGTGTGAACTTCGCGAATAACATGCCTGAATTTCGGGACGACTTCTTAAGCAGAATAGGTGTCGGACCAGGCGGCAGTGGTGGAGAAGTCGCGGGCAAGGTGCAGAGGAGAAGCGTGCAAGGCAGTCACTTCGCGCCCCTCGAGCATCCTAGACTTGTTGCTGAGGTAAGTGCGAAGTGGATAGCTGAGACTTTGGTCAAATTTCGTGGTGACGAGACTAAAGATGAGGCTGAATGGAAGAGCCTTGACAGGAGGGAGAAAACGATGCTCTCGGCTGATTGGATGTTTTGGGCTGAAAAGGCGTACAAGCCGAAGACGTCGAAGGTTAAAACTACTTCAAAGCTGTGAGTGATGCTAGAGGTCGATGCCTTCTTATATAAGAGCGTTGCAAATGCGTGATTGGCGGTTATGCTCAAACGCCCAAGTGCCAGCAATCTCCTGCATTCGATAGAGCCTTCACCCGGACGTGAAAGGACTTGTGAGGAGTAAGGACTTGTAAAGAGAGCACCTATTGACCCTGCCGTCGAGACCGTCCTCGAAATAGTTAGCGTTTAAAGCTCGTCTTTGCTCACATCCTCCTGCTCGCTATCTTTCTTGCCAACCACAACATTGGCGGCCTTCTGACCGGCATTCTTGACAAAGTCTGGCATCCCAGCGGCAGGCTTCTTGCCACCTCCCGCTCCACCACCACCCATTCCCATTCCAGCCTGCATTAATGCATCCAGCTTCCCACCTCTCACAGGCCGCTTCTTCAGTGCAGCTTCGCAAAGACCTGGAGGCTCCGGTTTGCTATCGTCCAAGATGACATTGCCGATGACGTTGTACTTGCTATTATCGCTAAAGAACTTGATCCAGTGGGCAAGAGCTGCTTGGGCGCTCTGTTCGGCTTCTTTGCGATCTGTCACCCGCCTTGCATCGATGGCCTTCTTCGAAACGCGTCCGTACTTGCTCACGACCTGCTTTGCCATTTTGAGCAGATCGGCGCCGCCGAAAGCATCGGCACCTTCGATATCAGACTCGCCATCAGCATTTTGCTGCATCTGCTCGTCGAGATATTTCGGCATGAACATGGCTTCTATGCCATCCATCCGCCAAGTGAGTTGATCCTCGGTGTCCCAGCATTCAGACACCCACGCTCGGGAAGCATCTTTGCCTGTGAAGTGGTCTGCTGGGCATTCAGTGTGCGCGAGTCGCATGATCATTCAGTGCGTACTCACGGTAGTGACCACCCGGACCGTAGAATGCTGGTGAAGCGGAGACATCGAAAATGGTCCCGTTGATGGAAAGATAGATTTTGCCATCATCGCCAGTGCCATCAAAATGTGCTAGTTCTGCTTCTGTGAGCTGTACGCCATTGCTCGTGACTGCGCCGAGCGCAAGCCAAGGCAGTACGCCAAATACAAGGATAGGAAGGTACATAGTATGTTTGTGATCTCAAGGATGCTCCCATCCCACGTCTTTCGAATATATGTCCTGCGCGGGACATCTCGACGTGTCCTCGAAGGACAACTGCCCCTCCAACTTTGAAAGTCAATTCCACCTTACGCGGACGCCTCCATAAACATACCGAGGTGGTTCTGCATTCTGGCTCTCCTTCTATAAGTCCCATTATGGAAGATATGCTCCAGCCCATGCTACGTTGACTGCTATGGACGCGAATGTATGTAAATGAATGGCGAGCGTCTCAATCGCCGTTGCACGCGGTTGTCCGCGCTAAATGTACTACAATTGTGCGCAAAATAACTATCGCATGCTAAGACCTAAAGTTAGGGAAAGTATCCCCCTCGGTCGTATCCTCGAGGAGCGCCTATACCTAAAATATCTAGTTATCGTCCTAATAAAGCCTTAAATAGGGTAAGAATTCTAATAATAGTCGAGTTAAAGGTATTATTACTTTTAGTATACGTTATAACGTAGCGTAAGGAGCCTTAGGTAGCTTCTAAGGTATAGGCGCTCCTCGAGGATACTATAACCCTAGGTCTTAGCATGCGATAGTTATTTTGCGCACAATTATAACTCGGATTCTCGACATCTGACCCCACCGCGACTATGCACACGGCATTTAGAGCTTCTCATCAAGCCTAGCATCTCGCACGTCGAGTCGAATATCGACTGGCTGACAGTAGCATGCCGACGCTGGCCAGTGTCCGTATGGCAACTTACTCCCAAGCCACTCTATAGCGCATTGCCACACCGCGAGCGGTTGAGACGCCTCATGGGAGCGGAAAGAGGTGGAGGTGGAGGTGGAGGTTGTTTCACCAGCTGTTGTGCGATGATCTTGTAGAGACTCGTTGAGGTCGTCAGAAGATACACGAGCCTACGACCCAGCGATGTCAAATGACGATCAACGTCTTCAGGGACTGATGGCGAACAATCTCTGTGCTACGGCTAGATCTGGATGATAGCGGGTAATGTTCGTTCACCAGGCCTGGCTTAGCTGCTTTGTCATGTTGCCCTAAATCCGACCCAGTACGGCTCGCTCTGCTCGAATTTAATGCTCGGTGTAACTCGTCCCCTACAATGGAAAGCACCAAATGCCTTGGGCAATGCAATGCCGCGGCATGCAAGCGGTGAAGTGCTACAATTCATCGTTCACGGACTTAACGTAGCTCTACAGAGCTGTCTACACGCTCACTGCCAAGTGCTGGCTCGGGATGACTCTCAGCCATCGAAAATGCGGTAGAACCACATTGAGCGCTTTGCCGGATTGCGTGCAGCTATGTCCGTCGTGAGCTTCGGGACGACAGAAGACTTGAGTGCGACATACAACGGTTGCTCGCTGCAACAAGTCTCTGCACAAGACATCACTACCGTCAGCAGCACTCGAGGATACCATTTTCTGATGCTCCATACATTCGCCCATACAAAACTAGCTCAGCATGTCCTCTCGTCCTGTCACCTCTATTGCGGGCAAACCTGTCGGCTCTGTTGGCTATGGCCTGATGGGTGAGTGTTATTCCACGTGCGCGTTGAATCTCGACTGACTACCGACCTGCAGGATTCACGGCCTTCTACAACACGCCCTTTGATGACGCGGTCAAAGTCATGAAAACGGCGCTGGAAAATGGCGCCAATTTCTTGAACGCCGGGACTTTCTACGCGTCTCCTGAGCGTAACTCTTTGCAGCTGCTGAAGCAATATTTCGATACCTATCCACAGGATGCAGCAAAAGTGGTGTTGAGTATCAAAGGAGCGTATAATGGCGCCACATTCACGCCGGATGGAAGTGAGGCTGGCATCCGTGCTTCTGTTGAGGAAAGTCTGAGGGTATTGGATGGCGTCAAATCCATCGACATTTTCGAGTGTGCGCGTGTCGATCCTAATGTACCGATCGAGACGAGCGTAAAGACCCTGGTAGTGCTAATCGAGCAAGGCAAGATCGGATCGTATGGCCTCAGCGAGGTCAATGCCTCCACGGTCCGCAAGGCACATTCTGTGCACCCACCCTCGGCGGTAGAGATCGAGCTGAGCTGTTGTTCTCGCGCCATGCGCTTCAAAAAGGCGGTGTGTTGGAGACAGCTGCAGAGCTTGGCATACCAGTCGTCGCCTACAGCCCCCTCGACCGCGGCTGGCTAACAGGTCAGCTCAAGAGATACGAAGACCTGCCCAAGGACGACTACAGGCACCATTACCCTCGTTTCCAACCAGGTAACTTTGAGAAGAACGTCAAATTGGCGGAGAAAGTAGAGGGGATTGCTCGAAAACGGGGACTCACGGCGCCGCAGCTGGCTATTGCGTGGGTGAAGCAGCAAGGTGCGTTGCCCATACCTGGCGCGTCGAAGTCCGAGAGAGTCATGGAGAACACCAAGGATGTCAAATTGACCGGCGAGGAAGTTGGTGCGCTGCAAGAGTACTTGGATCGAATTCCTGTGGAGGGTGACCGATATGGGAGTATATTCCAGAGTGGGCTAAGTCTGTAGGCGCAGTTGCCCGCAAGTGTCAGGGCAACTCCTTCTGTGGACAGTCACTGCGCTTGCGCACTGCTATGTGCGGAGTGGTGAGATCATCGGGAGTCGGAGGCATGGACTACGATGTAGCGGATGTGCAAACGCAGCACCACTAGCGTGGTACTATCACCGAGAAATCGACATCAATCCGGCTCTCGAACGTGTAACAATGTCACAAGCACGGATGCGGTCTGACAACGTTGGCTTTCCGCAGATACAGGTCGCGTACAGAAATATGTCACACACCAATAAATACACAGAAAGGTACACCCCAATCTTCAGGCACGAAGCAGCAGTTCGCGTACCCACAGACCCAAGCAAGATGGCGAAAAGGTGCGCTGGGCTAATGAATTGTGATGTCGGAGGAACCTCATGTGCGGATGTTGTTGTCAACGTCGTAGAAACCCTCAGTGGACACAATCTGGTATTGAGCAGCACTCAGCGGGTTGTGATTCAAGCCACTAACAAAAGCGTTAACTGGAGTCCATCTCATCTCTCAAAAGGGACTCATTATGAGCGGACTTACTGAGCAGCATAGGCATTGTAGTGGTTAGCTGTCGTGACGGTGCCGCTGGTCCTCTTGTTCTTGCGAATTGACCAGTTCTGGAGATAGTTGTTACCTCGATCGACAAGGCAGACCTGGTAGTCGCTACCGTCACTGTTAATGGTAGCGACTGTCTTGCCCTTGACGCAGGGATTGTAGGTGCCATAGTTCTCAAGGATCTTGGAAGACGTCAGCTGGTGTTCGTGGAGCGCGAGGAAAGGCGGCATACATAGTTCTCTCCCTGACCCGACCAGGTGTAGACAGCCAAGTAAAAGTTACCTTGAACATTCATGGTGCCGGTAAAGGTGATGTTGCGAGGCTGTGCTTGCTGCCAGCCCTTACCAGCAGTGAAATCGTTCGGGTTGGACCATTGTACAGAATACTCGCCACTGCCCTTGTTGGTGTAGGTAGTGGAGCCGCTCGCGCCGTCGTCCCCTGTGACGGCTCAGCAAGGAGATATGATTGCCTATGCTGTGTACCTACAGAACTGATAATAGTACCCATTGTTGGTGCCTTTGCTGTTGGCTGTGTTGGACCGCCTGCTCAAGTGGATATCTACGGGGTCGTCTATGGGCGCTGCAAGCACGCCCACCGCAGCTGTGGCCGCAATCAGGACGCGGATGAAAGACAGCATGATGATAGCTGGAATAGTACGAAGAGGTGGAGGGTCTGATCGTTAGTCTCTCGTAACAAAGGCCAAGTATGTCAGCTTATAAGCATTACTGGTAGCCTGTGGTTTCATAGCACCGCCAACAGCCGGGACCGGATAAAGCTTCATGGAGGAGCACGAGTCTCCTTACTGTAACAGCCGCCAGTATTGCAACCCGGGTCTAGGCACTCCAGGCAATATATTTGATATCATCTGGGCCAAAGTATTGTGTCGCAGATAGCATTGTCGATGCGAGCCACTGGCGGTCTTCCGCCGAGTGAAGTGCATGGGCTGCTTCTCTGCCTCACAGATGGACCTGTGGCGAGTCCGTGGCCGGGTGCTTGGGATTAGGATCTACGATTGGCGAGGGTTGATGTTGGATCAGGAAGATTGCAGGTTCCTCCGCTTATGGACGATCTGTCGCGCCGGCGAGGCGCGTGACCGCAGGCCTTTGTTATCGCAAGGTGTACTAGTCTCCTCGTGCTACTAAGCTGCTTAGCTATATTGTTATTTAATTGTTTCGGCGTACTACTGTTTTAGGTAGACGTATCGGAGCTAGCGCCGAAGCTCGAGAGACTATTATAGCGTAAATATATATTAATAAAGCTATTTTATAGATACTACTACGCCTACTAGTCTTAGATACTCGAGATATAACCTATAGAGTACTAGTATATAGCTACTTATAGAGTCTAATCTTTAGATATTACTAATATAGACTATCTTCTTCTTATTAATAGGTAGTAAAGTTTAAATACTATTATAACTTCTTAATAGCTATACTTACTTATATAATCATTATTATAGTTATAATATTTTTTATACTACTTATAAGCTAAGTAGTATTTAGTAACTAGTATATAAGTAGAGAAATAAGTATTTTAGATAATTAAGCTATATTATATTAAAGGAACTATTTTAGAAGTATCTTAATATCTTATATATATCTAATAAATTTAGATATAGTAATATATATATATTAAATAACGCCTAGAAGATAATTAAATAGTAATAGAATCTTATTTAAAAATAGTAATATATAGAGCTATAAAATTAAGAATTTAATTAAGTTCTATTAAGTTTAATTATTATATACCTACGGTATAAGGGGTTAGAGCTCGTTAGACGAGTAAGTTCTAAGCGATAGGTCGGGTAAGTAACTACTCTAAGGTTTAATCTTTTAGCGGGTTAGTAACTTAGGTTAAATACGAACTACCTATATAGAAAACGTCTATTCTATATATATAGGAGATTCGTATATAGTCGCGATTACTAATAGTAATTACAACCCGATTATAGTTACCTATAGTAATTATAATCTAGATTACTCGATTATCTAGTAATAAAGTAATCCTATATTTAGCTCTAGAGTTAGTCTACTAGCCTTAGGCTTTAGTTTCTAACTCGTTACTAATAGTTAAACTCTATATCCGTAATATTATCCCCTATCTATAGTTCTATATCTCTATAGTAGTCTATCGTCTTAATAGATTGTTATTACGCTAGCGCGTAGTAATCGGTCTAATATAGCTTAGCGCGCTTTCTAGCTTAGTCTATAAGTAATCGTAGGGTCCTATAACCTTAAAGTTTATTATCTAAAGATAAGTTCTCTTATAACTAAGAATCGACTTTGTCTAGCTTAAAATCCGGTAAGGCGCGAAGCTACACGGTCTAGATTTTAGTAGGATCCTAACTAATATAAGGCCTAGGAGGCAACTAAACATTAATAGGATCCTCCCCAAATCCGGTAAGGCGCGAAGCTGCACGGTCTAGATTTTAGTAGGATCCTATTTAGTAGGATCCGTACTTCTAGAACTGCCTGTAGGCGCCGTTCTATACGCTAAAACAGGATATATCTTACTCGTAGTACTCGATTGTCTGTCCGGTATTATTTCTAGTACGTCTAGACAGTATTTCGTAGTACTAGGGTTAGGGTATAGGTATACGCTAGTAGTCGTCTGTTACGGACATGGAATTCAATTATCAGTGACGAGTTAGGAACTGATGCCTGAGGCCAGCAGACTGACTCTAGGGCTGGATATGGGATCACTTCATCACTAGGTGATCGAGTAATCCGGATCATGATCACTGTAGGTGACCATAATCGGGTCGCAATCACCGTTAGTGATCACGACCACACACGAATCTCCTATATATATAGAGTAGACGTTTCCTATATAGGTAGTTCGTGTTCAACCTAAGTTACTAACCCGCCGAAAGGTCAAACCTTAGAGCAGTTACTTACCCGACCTATCGCTTGGAACTTACTCGTCTAACGAGCTCTAACCCCCTTATACCGCAGGTACATAACATTTTGAACACCCTTATAGCAGGTGAGTACCCTAAGCAAACAAATGGCTCCTAACAACGAAAGAGACGTTAGCATGGCTTCGACCACTCGAGCTAGCGCTTCTACTAATAAAGACAGAGCAAAATATTCCGCCAAACCGGACTTCTTCTATAGGGATCGTAACAAGCTCGATAACTAGTTGAACTAGATTATGCTATACTTCTCCCTTAAAGGTATTACAAGCGAACAACGACGCTGCCGTATCGTAGCATCCTACCTTCGAGGCGAAGCTTAAAGCTAGATACGTCCTAAATTAACTATAGTTCTACTCGAGAACAGAGACCTAGACGGGATCTTTGCCGACTTCTCGGAGTTCGCCAAACAGGTTAAGGGAATCTATGGACTTAGCAATAACTAGCAAGTCGCTATCCGGAACATCTAACACGTTACGCAAAAGGCCTCCGTATCCTAGTACACCGCTAAGTTCAAAGAGGTTTCTACTCGTACTAGATAGGACGGCAATGTACTAAGATCTATGTATTATCGAGGACTTAAAGACAACGTTAAGGATGAGCTTATAAGGTACGGAGGACGCTAAGACACCTTAGAATACTTGCAGGAGGCTGTAATTAAGGTGGACGATATGCTCTACGAACGATACATGGAAAAACGCAATACCAATTAGGACCGCGGACGAACTAGCTATGCTCCCTACGGCCGGACCGGAGGATAGCAACGTCGCGACCCTAACGCTATAGAACTCGACGCTACTTAACGTAAGCTTGGAGGAGGTAAATCCAACAGAGCAGGAGCCAAGGGCAAGAACTACGCCTAGGGTAAGAAGCAAGGACTAAAGTGCTATTCGTGCGGAAAGGAAGGACACTACGCACGAGACTGCCGTGGCCGCAAGGTGCAACTATAGCAGAATTATAAGGCGGATCTTAGGGAGGTCAACGCTATAGAGATCAACGTCACAGAACGACGTAATCCATTTGCCGAACATATTCAGGAAGCTATTAACGTCATTTAGTCAGGAATGTACGTCAATAAGGAATCAGCCAATAGCAATGCTGTACGACAAACGCAATCCGAAATCACTAATACGATGAGCTTAATAAGGAAACGACACCCTAATCGTAAGGACGAAATTATTGAATAGGAGAACAAGTTCCTCGAACTACTCGGAACGGTCTCTACGGACGACATTTGCGTCATCCGCGATACGATAATAAAGATCGGAGAAAGTGTCGGAAAGGACCTAGATAGCGAACACAAACAACTACACTAGACAGGATGTTACGACGACTCCTGTACGACTTACTACTCGAGCAAGGTAGACTTAGGATGGTTCCCGAGTAAGCCTCGTCGAGAGTTCAATTCGACGGAATTATAGGGATCTAATAGTGCTGCGTATTAGCCCCCTATGTTCGAACCAGTGCTAGTTCGACAACGGCAACTACAGCAGGACAGAGACGACGGTATTTACGCCCGAGAAAGGTCTCCACCTCCACTTAGGTGGGAGGATATAACCCTATAAGAAACACAACAACCTTAGGAGGAGGAATCCGACGACGAAGAAGAATTAAGACAACTAGTCGTAATGTACGATCAGGGAAGCTTCGCGCTGACCCCTGTTATACCAGACTCTAAGGACGGTTACGAGGACACGCCCGAGTCATTAGAATACGAATACACCGACGACGACAATAATAGCGATAACGAAACACTCAACTTTAGTGTCGACGCACTAGAACTAATTAGACGAATGATTCTTACAATAGTTAGACAACACGAGGAAGTCTTCCCGAAGGTGTAAGGGAAACGACGACTACATCGAAACAACTTCGACTTGCTACTTAATAGCCTACGGAGGGAGTTTTGGGACTATCGACAAGTCAACCTCGACGGAGGACATCACTACGTACGAGACACACCCCCGATAGGAAGCAAGTTCGATGGGTCTAGAGGATATTACGCCCTAGACGGGATCTATATTAGCAAGAACATGCGAGACCACGTCAAGGTGCTTGCATAGCGATTCGACGAGATCTACATAATATAGGAAAACTAGCAGAACGACCTTATTACGGAACAAGAGATGATCTAGTAGTACAAGACTACGTTACACAAATAGTCACACGCTACAACCTATAGGATCCTACTACTACTAGTGTAGAAGGGACAGGTTTTCGGTAAATTGTTACTATTAACTAAGGGACCAGTATCGACAAATATCGAACGAGGAAGAATTACACTATAGCCTAAGGACGGACCCCTTAGTTGGGAAGTCTGCCTTAAGGACCCCGAGCTTCTAGCGGCTTAAGAGACAAAAAACTAGGAGAGCCCGTTGGTAAGAACAGATCACGGGAACTCAACAACACGAATGTTCAACAGACTTCAGCAGCAGTCCTACGTACCAAATGCATTATATAAGGACACGAAACAATAGCAATAATCGACTCCGGAGCCAACGGAACGTTCATATTAGCCCAATTCGTGCAACGACACGGGATCGCAACCCGGAGGAAGAAGAATAGCGGGTACAAGCTAATAGCCGTCGATAGCTTATCCCTACCCGACGTGGATAGTGAAACGATGCTACTATCCCTAACGATGCAACAGCACCACGAGACGATAGTCCTAGATGTCGTGCCTATAGCCAGATACGATATCGTATTAGGCACGCCTTAGTTGGAACGTCATAACCCACACATAGAGTGGAAAACGAGAGTACTCACATTTAAGCGATGCGTATGCGTTATCGACATCGAACCTACACGCCGGCAGAGTTCAGCGGTAGATGAGAAAAGATAGCATATACACACAGCTAGTCAATAACCGGAATAGGAGCTACGTAGTAGCCTAAGCTCGACAGATGCCGGAATAGATCCACCGGATTAACAAGTTAGAGCGAAGGAGGACAAGAACGCACCTCTAGGAATCCCTAAAGAGTTTATACGATGGAAACGCCTCTTTTAAGAAGAGACAGGGCTCGCGGCCTTGCCTATATACAGACTATAGGATCATAAGATACTAATCCAGCCTAGTAAGGAACCACTATAGGGACCACTTTACGCATTATTACAACGAGAGCTAGAAGAGCAGCGAAGCTAGATAGACAAGAACCTATCTAGGGGATGGATTGAGAAATCCCAATCGCCTGCCGCTTCACCCTCAATGTTTGTTCTAAAGAAAGGAGGAAAATTACGCATAGTTATCGACTATAGACGACTAAACTTAATAACGATCAAGAACCGATATCCGCTACCAAACATCGAAGAAATGAAGAACCGACTTACGGGTTCTATATAGTATTCGAAGATCGACCTACGGGACGCCTTCTACGCAGTACGCATGGCACCCGGAGAAGAATAGAAGACAGCCTTTAGAACGCGCTTCGGACTATACCAATTCCGAGTTATGCTAATAGGCTTAACAAATGCGCTAGCAACATGCTAAGAAGTTGTTAACGACGCTCTACGCGACGTCCTCGACATTATAGCAATCGCCTATATAGACGATGTGCTTATCTTTATAAATAGTTCTCGAGAACTACACGCTAGACACGTCGGCGAAGTACTCGAACGCCTCGGCAATTTAGGCTTCAAGACTGCACCCGAGAAGTGCAAGTTCTTCTGTAAAGAGGTTAACTTCTTAGGCTTTATCGTTGGAGTTAACGGCATTCGCATAGATCTAGAAAAGATTAAGTTAATCATAGAATAGCCTACCCTAGCGACAGTCCGAGACATTTAAGCATTCCTCGGACTAGCTAACTACAACCGAAAATTCATTAAGGATTACTTAAGGATAGCTACACCCTTAACTAACCTAACGAAAAAGGATATCTAATAGGATTGGACGACGACATAGGAGCAAGCCTTTTAGGAGCTAAAAGAACTTAGTGCATCCGCACCAACGCTCGCTATGTTCGACCTAGAACGAGATGTTATTATCGAAACCGATGCCTCCGACTTTGCTATTAGTGCTTGCCTTATATAGGAGCACAATAGAAATCGACACCTAATCGCGTACTTCTTAAGGAAGATGACGCCAGCGGAACAAAACTACGAGATCTATAACAAAGAACTACTTGCGATCGTCGCAGTATTGCGACACTAGAGAATATACTGCGAAGGAGCTATAGGACTAACTATCTACTCGGATTATAAGAACCTACAATTCTTTACAACTACTAAGGATCTTTCGAGACGACAGTGTCGATAGTTAGAGCTACTTAGACAATATAAGTTCAACATTATTTATACTCTAGGAAAAGACAATAGGCGCGCCGATGCGCTAAGCAGACGAAGCGACTATACGGAGGGCAACGAGCCTAAACCAAAACAGGTGCTAAAGGTTAACAAGGACGGAAGCCTTAGTGCAAAGACTTAAGAGTTTAACTTAACTCTTCGGGTTCTGCGGGACGACGACGAAGAATTCCTAGTCGAATATAGCAAGTACAAGGTACCGCCACTTAAGGAGAACGACTGCATACGAGATTACTATAATAGGGAAGACTCCGGTTACCTAGGTGTTGCTCGAACAATAGAACACATTCGACGGAACTTCGCCTTCCTAGACATAAGACGAAAAGTCTTAGAATACATTAAGAAGTGTGTTAGTTGCAACAAGAACAAGTCTTCGCGCTACGCGAAGTACGGCAACTTACAATTTCGGGAGCTACCCGAAAAACTATAGGAAGAAGTTACAATAGACTTTATAACCGATCTTCCTAAGTCACCTAACCCGGTGATAGGAGTATACTACGATAGTATCCTAGTTATGGTCGACAGGCTGACTAAGTACACACACTTCATTCCCTGCAGCAAGACGATTACGGCCCCGTAGTTAGGCTGCCTTATGCTCGATCGCCTTGTGCGCTACTACGGGATACTAAAGGTTTTCATTACCGACAGAGACACTAAGTTCATATCGAACTACTAGAAAATACTTATCGCCGCAATTGGACTTAAACATAAGCTATCTACAGCATTCTATCCGGAAACAGACGGTCAAACCGAGAGGATAAACCAAAATCTCGAGCCATACCTTAGGCACTACATGAACCTAGCCCAAAATAACTAGGTAGAAAAGCTACCTATAGCGCAGGTTGCACTCAACAACAATGCCTCCGAGACAACTAGCGAATCGCCATTCTACGCCAACTACGGCAAGGACCTAAACCTGCTTATAGAACTACGCAAAGGACTAGCATCTAAAGAAGCTTTAGTTAAAGCCTCTGAACTAAAAGATGTCTACGGCAAACTACGACAAAATATTACCAAATCTTAGCGAACACTTATAAGGACGAGATTCAAAACCTCAAAAACGGCACCTTAGCTAAAGACGGGGGATAAAGTGTATCTCTTAACGAAGAACCTAAAAACTAAGAGAGGAACAAAGAAACTAGATTATGTGAAGGTCGGACCGTTTCTGATCGCTAAGAAAAGAGGCGAACTCAACTACCGACTCGAACTACCTAGGGATGCTAAGGTGCACCCTATATTCTACGTTTCCCTCCTCGAACTAGCGCACCCAGACACCGCGCTTTAAACGACATTCTACTATAAGTCCTAAGAAAACCAAGAGTAGGAGGTAGAAGGAATCCTAGAGAAAAAAGGTTAGAAATACTTGGTTAAATAGAAAGGATACCCCAACGAAGACAACATATAGGAACTAAGGACTCACCTTAAGAATTGCTAGGACCTCCTGCGACAATTTTAGGACTAGAGAAGTCAATCGCGTTGTTGACGAAGTCAAGCGAGGACTACACGGCCGGCGACAACCCTACTGTAGCATCGGCTGTAGGACAGTCCTCGTCGCCCAACTCTCCCGCAGCTTCCATCTCCGACTTAAGGCACGCGGCCTTCATCTTCGCTCGCTCATCCGCCTGCTTCAGAATTTTCTTATTCCGCATAAGACGACTAAGGACTATAGACAACTCCTCCTCGTCCTTCTCCACCTTTTTCCGATACTCCTCGCGAGTACGATCTAGCGACTCCCATAACATGTTTACGCATTTGCGCCCTAGGCGGACGCACTCGGAACATCTCAGGCGGGAATTCGATTCCATTATGACGCAATGGTGACTAGAGAAGAGATAGCGCTTACAAGGGATTACGGCAGACTCCCCGTACTATTGTATTTCTTAAGCGAGGCGAAGTCGATTCTTAGTTATGAGAGAACTCATCTTCGGATAACGAACTTTAAGGTTACGGGACCCCGCGATTACTTATGGACCAAGCTAGGAATCGCGCTAAGCCATATTGGACCGATCACTACGCGCCGGCGTAACAACAATCCGTCAAGGCGATAGGCCACTATGAGGACATAGGACTATGGACGGGGGATGATGTTACGGACATGGAATTCAATCATTAGTGACGAGTCAGGAACTGATGCCTGAGGCCAGCAGACTAACTCTAGGGCTAGATATAGGATCACTTTATCACTAGGTGATCGAGTAATCCGGATTATGATTACTGTGGGTGACTATAATCGGGTCGCAATCACCGTTAGTAATTACGACCACACACGAATCTCCTATGTATATAGAGTGGACGTTTCCTATATAGGTAGTTCGTGTTCAACCTAAGTTACCAACCCGCC